>NC_090946.1:14025637-14625637 GCF_040807025.1 Struthio camelus | reverse complement strand
GAGCCTAAAACAACTCCGCCGGGGCCAAAAGCACTCCACCAGTGCTGAAACCGCTCCGTCGGGGCTGAAACCCCTCCGTGAAGCCGAAAAGCACTGTGTCGGGGCTGAAACCCCTCCGCCAAGCCGAAAAGCACTGTGTCGGGGCTGAAACCCCTCCGCCAAGCCGAAAAGCACTGTGTCGGGGCTTAAACCACTCAGCCAAGCCGAAAAGCACTGTGTCGGGGCTGAAACCACTCCGCCAAGCCTAAAAGCACTCTGTCGGGGCTGAAACCACTCCGCCAAGCCGAAAAGCACTCTGTTGGGGTTGAAACCACTCCGCCAAGCTGAAAAGCACTGCGTCGGGGTTGAAACCACTGCGCCGAGCCTAAAACCACTCGTCTGACCTTAAAACCACTCCGCCGAGCCTGAAACCACTGCGTCAGGCCTGAAACCACTCCGCCAGGGCCAAAACCACTGCGTCAGGCCTGAAACCACTCCGCCAAGCCTAAAACAACTCTGTCGGGGCCAAAACCACTCCACCAGTGCTGAAACCGCTCCGTCGGGGCTGAAACCCCTCCGTGAAGCCGAAAAGCACTGTGTCGGGGCTGAAACCCCTCTGCGAAGCCGAAAAGCACTCTGTCGGGGTTGAAACCACTCCGCCAAGCCGAAAAGCACTGCGTCGGGGTTGAAACCACTCCGCCGAGCCTGAAAGCACTCCGCCGAGCCTAAAAGCACTGCATCGGGGCTGAAACCACTCCGCCAGGGCCAAAACCACTGCATTGGGGCTGAAACCACTCCGCCGAGCCTAAAAGCACTGCATCGGGGCAGAAACCACTCCGCCGAGCCTAAAACCACTCCGTCGGGGCAGAAACCACTCCGCCGAGCCTAAAAACACTCCGTTGGGGCAGAAACCACTCCGCCGAGCCTAAAAGCACTGCGTCGGGGCTGAAACCCCTCCGGGAAGCCGAAAAGCACTGTGTCGGGGCTGAAACCCCTCCGTGAAGCCGAAAAACACTGTGTCGGGGCTGAAACCCCTCCGTGAAGCCGAAAAGCACTGTGTCGGGGCTGAAACCCCTCCGTGAAGCCGAAAAGCACTGTGTCGGGGCTGAAACCCCTCCGTGAAGCCGAAAAGCACTGTGTCGGGGCTGAAACCCCTCCGTGAAGCCGAAAAGCACTGTGTCGGGGCTGAAACCCCTCCGTGAAGCCGAAAAGCACTGTGTCGGGGCTGAAACCCCTCCGCCAGAGCCAAAACCACTCGTCTGACCTTAAAACCACTCCGCCGAGCCGAAAAGCACTGCATCGGGGCTGAAACCCCTCCGCTGAGGCCAAAACGACTGCGTCGGGGCTGAAACCACTCCGCCGACCCTAAAAGCACTGCGTCGGGGCTGAAAGCACTCCGCCGAGCCTAAAACCACTCCGTCGGGGCTGAAAGCACTCCGCCGAGCGTAAAACCACTCCGTCGGGGCTGGAACCACTCCGCCGAGCCTAAAACCACTCCGTGGGGGCTGAAACCACTCTGCCGAGCCGAAAACCACAGCGTCGGGGCTGGAACCACTCCACCGAGCCTAAAACAACTCCGTCGGGGCCAAAACCACTCCACCAGTGCTGAAACCGCTCCATCGGGGCTGAAACCCCTCCGTGAAGCCGAAAAGCACTGTGTCGGGGCTGAAAACCCCTCCGTGAAGCCGAAAAGCACTGTGTCGGGGCTGAAACCCCTGCGTGAAGCCGAAAAGCACTGTGTCGGGGCTGAAACCCCTCCGTGAAGCCGAAAAGCACTGTGTCGGGGCTGAAACCCCTGCGTGAAGCCGAAAAGCACTGTGTCGGGGCTGAAACGCCTCCGTGAAGCCGAAAAGCACTGTGTCGGGGCTGAAACGCCTCCGTGAAGCCGAAATGCACTCTGTCGGGGTTGAATCCACTCATACAAGCCGAAAAGCACTGCATCGGGGCTGAAACCACTCATACAAGCCGAAAAGCACTGTGTCGGGGCTGAAACCACTCCACCAGGGCCAAATCCACTCGGTCAGGGCTGAAACCACTCCATCAAACCTAAAAGCACTGCATCAGGCCGAAAACCACTCCGTCGGGGCTGAAACCACCGTGCCAGGGCCAAAACCAGTCTGCCAAGCCTAAAACCACTGCGTCGGGGCGAAAACCACTCCGCCGGGGCTGAAACCACTCCGCCAAGCCTAAAACCACTCCGCCGGGGCTGAAACCACTCCGCCGAGCCTGAAACCACTGCGTCAGGCCTGAAATCACTCTGCCGAGCCTAAAAGCACTGCGTCAGGCCTAAAAGCACTCCGCCGAGCCTAAAACAACTCCGTCGGGGCCAAAACCACTCGGCTGACCTTAAAACCACTCCATCAAGCCTAAAAGCACTGCGTCGGGGCAGAAACTGCTCCGTCAGGCTGAAAACCACTCCGCCGCGCCTGAAACCACTGTGTCATTGCAGAAGCCACTCCGTGGTTGCTGAAACCACTCCACCGAGCCTAAAACCTCTCCGCCAGGGCCAAAACCACTCCGTCGGGGCTGAAACCACTCCGTGGTTGCTGAAACCACTCTGCCGAGCCTAAAACCACTCCGCCAGGGCCAAAACCACTCCGTCGGGGCTGAAACCACACCGCCAGGGCCAAAACCACTGCGTCAGGCCTTAAACCACTCCGCCGAGCCTAAAACAACTCCGTCGGGGCCAAAACCACTCCACCAGTGCTGAAACCGCTCCGTCGGGGCTGAAACCCCTCCGTGAAGCTGAAAAGCACTGTGTCGGGGCTGAAACCCCTCCGTGAAGCCGAAAAGCACTGTGTCGGGGCTGAAACCCCTCCGTGAAGCCGAAAAGCACTCTGTCGGGGCTGAAACCCCTCGGTGAAGCCGAAAAGCACTGTGTCGGGGCTGAAACCCCTCCGTGAAGCCGAAAAGCACTGTGTCGGGGCTGAAACCCCTCCGGGAAGCCGAAAAGCACTGTGTCGGGGCTGAAACCCCTCCGTGAAGCCGAAAAGCACTGTGTCGGGGCTGAAACCACTCCGCCGAGCCTAAAACCACTGCGTCGGGGCTGAAACCACTCCCCCGAGCCGAAAAGCACTGTGTCGGGGCTGAAATCACTCTGCCGAGCCTGAAAGCACTGCGTCAGGCCTAAAAGCACTCCGCCGAGCCTAAAACAACTCCGTCGGGGCCAAAACCACTCGGCTGACCTTAAAACCACTCCATCAAGCCTAAAAGCACTGCGTCGGGGCAGAAACTGCTCCGTCAGGCTGAAAACCACTCCGCCGCGCCTGAAACCACCGCGTCAGGGCAGAAGCCACTCCGTGGTTGCTGAAACCACTCCGCCGAGCCTAAAACCACTCCGTCGGGGCCGAAACCACTCCGTCGGGGCTGAAACCACACCGCCAGGGCCAAAACCACTGCGTCAGGCCTAAAACCACTCCGCCGAGCCTAAATCAACTCCGTCGGGGCCAAAACCACTCGGCTGACCTTAAAACCACTCCATCAAGCCTAAAAGCACTGCGTCGGGGCAGAAACTGCTCCGTCAGGCTGAAAACCACTCCGCCGAGCCTAAAACCACTCCGTCGGGGCTGAAACCACCCCGTGGTTGCTGAAACCACTCCGCCAGGGCCAAAACCACTCCGTCGGGGCTGAAACCACTCCGCCGGGGCCGAAACCACTCCGTGGGGCCGAAACCACACCGCCAGGGCCAAAACCACTGCGTCAGGCCTAAAACCACTCCGCCGAGCCTAAAACAACTCCGCCGGGGCCAAAACCACTCCACCAGTGCTGAAACCGCTCCGTCGGGGCTGAAACCCCTCCGTGAAGCCGAAAAGCACTGTGTCGGGGCTGAAACCCCTCCGTGAAGCCGAAAAGCACTGTGTCGGGGCTGAAACCCCTCCGTGAAGCCGAAAAGCACTGTGTCGGGGCTGGAACCCCTCCGTGAAGCCGAAAAGCACTGTGTCGGGGCTGGAACCCCTCCGTGAAGCCGAAAAGCACTGCGTCGGGGCTGAAACCCCTCCGTGAAGCCGAAAAGCACTGCGTCGGGGCTGAAACCACTCCGTCAAGCCTAAAACCACTCCGCCGGGGCTGAAACTAGTGCGTCAGTGCCAAAACCACTCCAACAGTGCTGAAACCACTGTGCCAAGCCTGAAACCACTGCGTCAGGGCTGAAACCACTCCGCCGAGCCTAAAACCCCTCCGTCGGGGCTGAAACGACTCCAGAAAGCCGAAAAGCACTCCGTTGGTGCTGAAACCACTCCACCAGGGCCAGAACTACTCCAGCGATCCGAGAATGGGCAGCCTGCGCGTGTCGTAGACTAGGGAACCTCCGTTTGCCTTTTGGCGCCTCGGGGCAGCCTCGGAGTGTCGTTGTAGGAGGCCGGAGAGCCTCCGCATACCTTTTGGTTCGGCCAGGCAGCCTCCACGTGCCTTTGTGAGCGTCCGGGCAGCCTCCGCAGGCCTTTGGGTGCGGCCGGGCAGCCTCGGAGTGTCGTTCTAGCAGGCTGGGGAGCCTCCACGTGTCTTTCTAGGAGAGCGGGCAGCCTCGGAGTGTGGTTGTAGGAGAGCGGGCAGCCTCGCAGTGTGGTTGTAGGAGGCCAGGAAAGCTTCACGTGCCTTTGGGTGCAGCTGGGCGGCCTCCGTGTGCCTTTGGGTGCGGCCGGGCAGCCTCTGAGTGTGGTTGCAGGAGACTAGGGAGCCTCCACTTGTCTTTCGGTCCGGCCAGGCAGCCTGCCAGTGTGATTCCAGGAGAGCGGGCAGCCTCCGAGTATCGTTCGGGGAGGCTGGGGAGCCTCCGCGTGCCTTTCTGTGCGGCCGGGGAGCCTCCTCCTACCTTTGGGTACGGCCGGGCAGTCTCGGAGTGTCGTTCGAGGAGGCCGGGTAGTCTCCGCGTGTCGTTCGAGGAGGCCGGGGAGCCTCCCCGTGCCTTTGGGTGCGGCCAGAGATCCTGTGCGTGTCTTTAGGTGTGGCCGGGGAGGCTCCGCATATGTTTCGGTACGTCCGGGCAGCCTTTGAGCGTCGTTGTAGGAGAGCGGACAACCTCTGTGTGCCTTTGGGTACGTCCAAGCAGCCTCGGAGTGTCGTTGTAGGAGGCCGAGCAGCCTCGGCGTGTCGGTCTAGTGGAGCGGGCAGCCTCCGCGTGTGGTTGTAGGAGACTGAGCAGCGTCTGAGTGTCGTTTTAGGAAGCCGGTTAGCCACTGCGTGTCTTTTGGTAGGGCCGGACAGTATCTGAATGGGGTTCAAGCAGAGCGGGGAGCCTCCGAGTGTCATTGTAGGAGGCCAGGCAGCCTCCGCGTGTCGTTCTAGGAGGCTGGGCAGCCTCCGCGTTCCTTTTGGCGGCTGGGGAGCCTCTGCCTGCCTTTCAGTGCGGCCAGGGAGCCTGCGAGTGTCATCCTAAGAGGCCGAGGAGCCTCTAAATGTCGTTCTAGGAAGCTGAGGAGCCTCCGAGTGTCGTTCTAGGAGACCAGGGAGCCTCCGTGTGCCTTTGGGTGCGGCCAAACAGCCTCTGAATTTTGTTCTAAGAGACCAGGAAGCCTGTGAGTGTCTTTCTAGGAGATTGGGGAGCCTCCGTGTGCCTTTGGGTGCAGCCAGGGAGCCTCCGCGTGTCGTTCTAGGAAGTCAGGAAACGTGCACGTGCGTTTGGGTGCAGCTGGGCAACCTGCGAGTGTTGTTCTAGGAGACCGGGCAGCCTCGGAGCGTCATTCTTGGAAGCCAGGCAGCCTCCGAGTGTCATTTCAGTCGACCGGTCCGGCTCCGCGTGCCTTTGGGTGCGGCCGTGCAGCCTCTGAACTTCGTTCTAGAGACCGGGGAGCCTCGGAGCGTTGTTCTAGGAAGCGGAGGATCCTCTGTGTGCTTTTTGGAGCAGCCGGGGAGCATCTAGTTTTGTTCTAGGAAGCCGGGTATCCTCCGTGTGCCTTTGGGTGCGGCCAGAGAGCCTCCTCGTCCCTTTCGGTGCAGCCGGGGAGCCTGTGCATGTCGTTCTAGGAGAGTGGGCAGCATCCGAGTGTCGCCTTCGAGTCGGGAGCATCCGCGTGTCGTTGTAGGAGACCGGGCAGCTTCCGAGGATCGTCGTAGGAGACCGGGCAGCCTCGGAGTGTCGTTGTAGGAGGCTGAGGAGCCTCCGACTGCCTTTGGGTGCGGCCAGGGAGCCTCCGAGTGTCGTTCTACAAGATCGGGGAGCGTCAGAGTGTCGTTCTGGTGAGTTGGGGATCCTCCGCGCGCCTTCGAGTGCGGCCGTGGAGCCTCCGCGTGCCTTTGGGTGCGGCCTGGACAGCTTCGTATCAGGCTCTGCGTGTTCAGACGGCCTTGTGGCAGGCTCTGCAGGCTTGGGCGAGCTTGGAGGGGCTCTGTGGTCTCATTGGGGCTCTTTTGGAGGTGGCCCGGCTGAGGCCCTCCGTGTGCCCTCTGGGGTGCCGCACCCTCCTGGGGGTGTTTTTTGGCCCCATCCCAGCCCCCTTGGTCTGTCTGTTGTGGTGCCTCTGAGTCATTTGGTGCCTTTTGGGGCACCTGCGACCCCTCGGGGTGGCTTTGGGGGTGCCCAGACCCCATGTTGTGCTTTTGCGTTGTCCGTGACCCCTCGGTGTGCGTTTGTGCCCTCCGCAGGGCTCTTCAGGTGCCCCGTGGTGCTGCCCAGACCCGTCGCTGCCCCTCTGGGGACGCCCCAGAGCCCTCGTGGTGCCCGCTGGTGCTCCCCAGGGCATTCGGTGTGCCTCTGGGTGCTGCGCTGGCGTCTTGGGGGCCTTTGGGGGTGGCCCGGCCGTATGGGTGTGCTCTGGGAGGGCAGCCGGAGCCCTGGGTGTGCTTTGTGGTGTCCGCTGGGTGCCTTGGTGTGGGGTCGGTGGCTGCCTGGAGGCGTTTGTGGTGCCGTTAGGGTTGCCGGTGGCCCTTGGAAGGGGGTTGGGGCGCTCGTCGGAGGCCTCGTGGCCCCTTTGGGGGTGTCCTGGGCCCTCGGGGGTGTCTTTTGGTGCTGGCCAGGGCTTGTGAGGTGCGTGTGGTTGCTCGCAGAGGCCTGGCTGTGCCTTGTGGTGCCTCTGCGGCCCCTGGTTGTGGCTCTCCTGGTGGCCCAGGGAGCTCGGTGGGCGTGTTGGTGCGTCGCGGGTGCCTGCCCGTGCCTTTTGGTGCGCCCAGGGCCCTCGGGGTGCGTGTGGGGGTGCCGTGGAGCCGTCTGGTGTGCCTTTTGGGGTGCTTAGAGGTGCTGAGGGTGCCTTTTGGTGTGCGCTGGGCCCCTTGGTGTGGCTTTTGGGGCAGCCCAGGGCTGTGGATGTGGCTTTTGGGGCACCGCAGAGCCATGTCGTGTGCTTGTTGGTAGGTCCCAGGCGGGTTGTTGTGGCTTTTGGGGTGCCCCTGGCCCCACGTTGGGCCTTTCGGAGAGGCCTGGCGCCCTCAGCAGTTTTCTCCTGCTGCCCCGGGCTCCTCGGTGGGCGTTTCGGAGCAGCCTGAGCCCCGAGTGGGGCTGTGGGTGCTCCCCGGTGCCCCCGTTGCGCGTTTGGGGCTGCCCTGGAGCCCGCAGTGTCACTTTTGGCGCCCCGCAGAGTGTTTGCCGCGTCTTTCAGGGCTTTCCTGGCCTCTCGCTGTGCTGCTCGGGCCACGGGGACCCCCCGGTGTTTCTTTTGGAGTGCCTCAGCCCCTCGGTGTGCCGTCCGGGGTGCCCGGGGCCCCTTGGTGTGCTTTTTGGGGGCCCCTAGACCCCTTGGTGTGCTTTTCAGTGCCTGCTGGTCCCCTTGCTGTGCCTTTTGGTGCGCCCCAGAGCTCGGGATGCGGCTTTTGGGGCACCGCAGACCCATTTCTTGTCCTTTTAGGTATGTCCTGGGCCTGTTGGTGTGTATTTTGGGGTGTCTTAGCCCCCTCGGAGTGCCTTTCCTTGCACCCCAGAGCGATGGGGGGGGTGCCTTGTGTGGTGCTCTGCTTCCCCCAAGTGCCTTTCAGGGTGCCCCTGGACCCTCAGTGTGGCTTTGGGGGCACCCTGCACCCCTAGGAGGTGCCTTTTGGGGCACCCCAGAGCACTTGGGGTGCTCTTCAGGGTGCTCTAGCCACCTCGGGTGCTTTTCCTGGAGCCCCGCTGTAGCTCTTTGAGAGCCCTCTAGGCTTCGGTTTGCCTTTTGAAGCGTCTGAGATGTTTCTGCTCGCCTGTGGGGATGTGCTGGAGCCCTGGGGTTTGCTTTTTGGCTCCCCAGAGCCTTGGGGGTGGTTTGTTTGTTTGTTTGTTTGTGTTTTTCCCCTTCCAGAGCACCTCGGAGCCCTCCGTTTGGTTCCTCGGCCCGCCGCTCGCTTCTCCGTGCGCCCCGGCTCCTCGGGTTGCCTTTTGGAGCACCCTCGATGCTTGGATTGTCTTGTGGGGCACCCCAGAGCCCCCCCCCCCAACACTGCACCCCGCTGGCTTCGCCCCAGCCAGGCGGGGAGGGGCTTGTGCAGCACCTGCAGGCAGGCAGGAGGCAGAGGAGTTTGGCAGCGATCCCCTTGCCCTGCCCAGCACCAGGAGGAGGAAGAGGAGGGAGCCGCGGTCCTGTGCCCGCGGAGCCCTCTCCGGCCGGGCAGCGCGCGGCAGCTCAGCCGTCAGCAGCCGGGCAGAGGACGGGCCACCAAGGGCTCTTGTCTTTCCCTTGCAGCCCGCCCGGCCCTGCGGCAGCGCCAGCGGAGTCAGTGAGACGGCCGGGCCCGGCCCCCAGCCCCCAGCCCCCAGGGACCCGATCCCGGAGCCCAAGGGGGAGAGCAGCCTCCTCTCCAGGGAGAGCAGCGTTGCCGGCCCTGCCGGGCCCCCAGGCGGTGGAGAAAGCAGCCACGGCCGCTGCGGGGCCATCTAGGTCCCCGGGGCCCCGACCTTTCCGCGGCTGGACGTGGGCGTTCCTCGTGACAGCCAAGGTTTGGGCGTCAACTCGGCTGGGGGCACGTGGCCGAGCAGCGAGGGCGCCCCAGGCACAGCGAGGCCGCGGCGCTTTTTTGCCCCGAGCAGCTCCCTGGAGCGGGAGCGGCTCCAGTGGGGCCAGGCCTGCCCCTGCCCCCCGGGGGAGCCGGGCGGGTCGAGGCCGGCCCCCGACACCCACCCCTGCCCTTAAAGGCAGGCTTGGGAGACTGTCAGAGTCTTCAAGCCTCAGGGTGCTCTTCAAGTAGCTTGGAGGTCCTTAATTTCTTCCCAAGTCCCTCAGTGTAACTGGAAGACCAACCTCAGGGACTCAGCCCACCTGGGAGACCTCTCTTCTGCAGGGCTCCCAGGTCAGCTGCGTTCCTTACAAGTCCCTAGGGGCTGTCAGAGTCTTAAAGTCTCTGGGGGCTCTGAAGGGAACCAGGAGGCACTGAGGAAGACATTAAGGAGCTCCAAGTACCTGGAAGACCAACCTCAGGGAGTCCGCCCACCTGGGAGACCTTTCTTCTTCAGGTCTCCCAGTTGGGCTGAGTCCCTGAGGTGGTTCTTCCAGTAACTTGGAGAGCCCCCAGAGACTTGAAGACTCTGAAAGTCTCCCAGCCCTGCCTTTAAGGGCAGTGGTGGGCGTCGGGGGCAGGCCTGGACCCGATTGGCTCCCCCGGGGGGCAGGGGCCGGCCTGGCCCAATGGGGGCCCTGGAGGCCCCTGGGCTCCCTAGCCTAAGAGACTTGTGTGGGGACAGAAATTCAGCAAGGCTTTTTTGCCCCCACACAAGTCTCTTAGGCTAGGGAGCCCAGGGGCCTCCAGGGCCCCCATTGGCTCCTGGGGGGGGTGTGGCCCAATGGGGGCCAGGCCTGGCCCCCACGCCCCCCACTGCCCTTAAAGGCAAGGTGGAGAGGCTTTAAGGCTCTTCAAGTCCCTGGGGGCTCCTTCAGTTCCATGAAGAGCCCCCAGAGACTTGAAGAGCCTTAAAGCCTCTCCACCTTGCCTTTAAGGGCAGCAGGGCCAGGCCTCAGCCCAGACCCCCCCACTCCCCAGCCTCAGGGCTTTGGTGGGGGCACAAAAAAGCCCTGCCCAGCGGCTGCCCCCACACAAAGCCCTGAGGCCAAGGAGTGCTCGCTGCTCCCTCGTCGCCCCGGCCTTCCCCGCTGCCTCCCGGGCTGGAGCTGGGCTGCCAGGGCCCCTGCTCAAAGAAAGGGCCAACCTGGGGGCGAGGAGAAACAGCCCCTTGGGACAGGAGCTCTTCCCCGAGCAGGGAGAACGCAGCCTTCGGCAAGCTGCGAGCAGGCGTGAACAGAGACCGCGCACAGAACACAGCACGTGGCACCTCGCCTCAGCTGGGGCTCGCGCCAAGTTTTATTGCCCAGAGCCCAAACACCTTCGCGCGGTGCCACCGTGCCCGAGTCCCACTTGGCGCTTCCTGGGGAGCAGGACGAGCTGGCAGGCGCAGGCCGCCTTCCTGCTGCGGCAGCTCCTGGAGGGGTGCGTGAAGGCCAAAGCCGGATTCTTGCTCCTTCGGGGGGTGGTGGGGGGGGGTCTCTGGGAAAGCAGGTCACTTCCTCAGTGCAGCTGGAGTCTGAAGCTGGGGCCCCAAAGAGCTGCGGGAGGGGTGGGCAAGAGATGAAAGAGCAGCTCTTGCCAGCAACCAGCACCTAGGAAAACAAAACAGAGCTCTTCAGAAAGAGCAGGAGCAGGCACTTTCCCTCTCTCAACACTCGGGCCCGACCCCGCGTCCCCCCCGGGGAGCGGGCGCTGGGGCTCTGCGCGCTGCGGCTCTGCCTTCTGGCCTTCAGCGCATCCACAGAGCACGGCTCCTGCTGAAAACAGAGCAGAAACGCACAACACTAGTGGCCCCAAATATGAAAAAACAATACTACTACTAATAATGAAATAAATCAAAACCAGAGCCATAGCTTGTCTGGCACCTACCAGGCCTCAAAGGTCTCGGAAGGAGCCCGAGCGCCGCTGCTCTCTGCGCGCTGCCAGGGATGGGCAAAACGCCTCTTCCTCCCATACGCAGCTCAGGCCCATTTCTCCTCCTCCTTCGTGTGCAAGGCGACAGCGCTGAACACCAAGAGGCCTGCCTTCAGGGAGAAGGCGCCGGCACAGTACAGAAATGCCGAGGGGACACAACGTTCCTACTGCGTGGGCTGCAGGGGACGCCCAGACACCTAGAAAAGGAGAGACCCTCTCTCGAGTCTGGCACTGCACCACAACACAGCAACAGCAGCTCTTGCACACAACTCACACTCCCTCTCCTGTATTAGTGCCCGTGGCTTCCCTGAAAAGGCAAGGGAGCTCTTGAGGTTCTGCCCCAAATCACTGCTTTCCTCCTTAGCTAAAAGCTCGCAGACATGTCCCACCTCGTTTTCCAGCGCCACGTTCTCTACTCTGCAAGAAACAGTTGCACAATTCAACTCTCCGCAACACCAAGACTCTCCGGGCTGCCTTTCGCAGCAACTGCCCAACAGCTCCCCAAAAAGGGGCAGCCACAAGCACAGGTTGTTGGGAAGCCCAGGCCGGGAGCTTGCTAAACAACTCCAAAAAGCAAAGCCAAAGAGAAGCAAGTCCAAAGTCCTCCAGCCCCTCGTACGCTCCAGGACACTGCAGCCCAGCCAGAGCTGTCCCAGAGAGCCCCTTCCCCTGGCACGAGACATTCCCACCGGCCTTACCTGCGGAGAGGAGCCCCGGGGAGCGTAACCCAGTTGGTCATGACCTACTGGGAACTGAAACACCCCACAGCCCTCCGGCAGCGGGAGCTGCACGCCCCAGTTGCCCCCTCAGACAGACAAAGCGGCCACGTTGAACTGAGCCAGGCAACAGAAAACACAACCGAGAAACGCAACCGAGCTCTCAGTGAGCACATCAGCTCTCAGCAGCCACAAAGGAAGCAGACAGAGATCTTGCAGAGACAGGACACAGCTCCCACTACGCTTCTCAGCTCCCCAGGCAGCTGAAACCCCAAAACAGCCTCGCCAGTAAAACACATCTTCTACTTATACGCTTCACAGGCAAGGAGATGGTTTTTCCCCCTGGCCAAATGATACGCTCTGATTCCACTTTCTACAGCAAAGGTTGAAAGCTCTGCACGGGCAGACAGACAGACAAGGAAGGACCCCGCGCCAGCGCCACCACACGCCGCGCCACCACCAGGCTCCAGCGGCTCCCACAGGGCTGGGAACCAGCCTGCCAACACCCGCCCCCGAAGAAAGCCCGAGGGAGGGCGGCAGCCGCGCTGGAAACCTGCCGCCCCCGGCAGCAGACGAGCCCCCGGCGGGGCGGGAAGCGCCACCCGGCCGCCTCGGGGCCGCCAGGGAAGCCCTTGCCCGAGCGCTGCCCCCTCCCCGGCGCTCCGGACAGCCCGGCCGCCGGCTGCCAACGCTCCCTCCTCCGGCGCCGCCCGCAGCCCGCCGGGCACTCGCTGCACGGGCCGGCAAACAGCGCCCGCAGACACCCAGCGCTCCGCTGCCGGCGCTCGCTCCTCCGCGCCGCCCGCCGGTGCTGCCAGCAGCTCGCGGCCGGCACCATCGCGCACGTCCCGCTCGGTCCCGCCGCGCTGCCAACGGCGCTGCCACAACCGTTGCGCGTTGCCCAGGCGAGAGCGACCGGCCGCCCCGACCGCCTCCCCGCGCCCGGCCCGGCCCCCCCGCCGCCCCCGAGCCCGGCTGCGCCACGACCCGCCGCGCGTCCCGCAGCCTGCCGCTCTCCAGCAGCGCCGCGCCACCGCACCAGACAGGACGCGACGCGACGCGACGGGACCCGGCCGCCGCCGCCAGGCGCCACCACACAGCCAGCCACCCCGCCGCCATCTTCGCCGCCGGCCGCTCGCTCCCCCCTCCCCCGGCCAGAGGCGGGAGCGGGGCGCCAATCAGCGGCGGGCGGCGCGCAGGCGCCCTCCAATGGCCGAGAGGCAGCTGGCCCGGCCGGCCAATCCCCGCGGCGGCCCGGGCGGAGGGCGGGAGGGAGCGGAGAGAGGCCGGAGATGGCGTCCGGCGGCCGTGGGCGCCGCCGAGCGGGCGGGCGGGCGGGCGGCGGGGCCGGGTCTGCCGGCGCCAGGGACGCGGTCCCCGCTGTCCCCCCTCAGTGTCCCCCTCGCTGTCCCCCCTCAGTGTCCTCCCGCCCGTCGCCGCCCGGTCGGCTGTCGCCGGCGGCAGAGGGCAGCGGGGAGGGCAGGCGCCGTGCGCGGGCAGGGCAGGGGCTGCGGGCAGGGCAGGCAGGAAGCGGCGGTGGCTCGTGTGACCCACGTCGAGGCCCCGCCGAGCTCCTCCCGGCCCGGGTCGCCCCCGACGGGCTCGCCCGGTCCCAGGCCGCTCTCCCCCAGCTCATACAGTCCTGCCCAGGCTCGTGCGGGCTTGCGCGGAGCTTGTCCAGCCCCTCGTCCAGCCCGAGGGGCTCCTACGGCCCCGCACGGGTCTCCGCGGGCTTGTGTAGTCCCGCGTTGAGCTCGGGGGGGCCTGCGCCCGGCTCCACAGACTCACAGCATGGTTGAGGTTGGCAGGGACCTCTGGAGATCATCTAGTCCAACCCCCCTGCTCCAGCAGGCTCCTCTAGAGCGTATTGCCCAGGATCGCATCCAGTCGGGTTTTGAATGTCTCCAGGGAAGGAGACTCCACCACCTCTCTGGGCAACCTGTGCCAGTGCTCACTCACCCTCACAGTCGAGAAGTTTTTCCTCAGGTTCAGGTGGACCTGCCTGTGCTTCAGTTTGTGCCCGTTGCCTCTTGTCCTGTCACTGGGCACCACGGAGAAGAGACCGGCCTCATCCTCTTGAACCCCCCCCACAACCACCCTTCAGATACTTGCACACATTGATGAGATCGCCTCTCAGTCTTCTCTTCTCCAGGCTCAACAGGCCCAGCTCTCACAGCCTTTCTGCAGAGGAGAGATGCTCCAGTCCCCTCATCCTCTTTGCAGCCCTCCGCTGGACTCTCTCCAGGAGTGCCATGTCTCTCTTGTCCTGGGGAGCCCACAACTGCACCCAGGACTCCAGGGGAGGCCTCCTCACCAGGGCTGAGGAGAGGGGCAGCATCACCTCCCTCCACCTGCTGGCAACACTCTTCCTCAGGCACCCCAGGAGACCATTGGCCTCCTTGGCCACAAGGCCACATTGCTGCCTCATGCTTCACTTGTTGCCCACCAGCACTCCCAGGTCCTTCTCTGCAGAGCTGCTTGCCAGCAGGTCAACCCCCAGCCTGTCCTGCTGCCTGGCCTTCTTCCTCCCGAGGTGCAGCACCTTGTGCTTGCCTATGTTGAACTTCAGGAGATTCCTCTCCGCCCAGCTCTCCAGCCTGCCCAGGTCCCTCTGCATGGCAGCACAGTCTTCTGGTGCGTCAGCCACTCCCCCCAGTTTAGTATCATCAGCAAACTTGCTGAGGGTGCACTCTGTGCCTTCCTCCAGGTCATTGATGAATACATTGAACAAGAGTGGACCCAGGACTGACCCCTGGGGGACACCGCTAGCTGCAGGCCTCCAACTAGACTCTGCGCCACTGACCACAACCCTCGGCGCTTGGCCATCCAGCCAGTTCTCAGTCCACCTCACCAGCCACTCATCTAACCCCCACTTCCTGAGTTTACCTGGGAGGATGGGATGGGAGACAGTGTCAAAAGCCTACGAGTTTCTATGGGCCTGAACAGGGCTCGTACGGGCCTGTGCTGAGGTCATACAGGCTCGCGCCAGGCCCTGCAGGCTCATTTGCGTCCATGCTGGGCTCTGCAGGGTCCTACAGGCCCCCACAGGGCTCCCTGGGCGCGTACGGACCCACATGGGGCTCTATGGGCTCATCCAGGCCCCCACTGCGCTGGTGCGGGTCCCTGCCGGGCCCTAGGGGCTTGTGCAGACTTGTGCTGGGCCCTCCAGGCTCCTATGGGCCTGTGCCAAGCTCGTACAGGCCCGTGCCAGGCTCTACAGGCTTCTAAGAGCCTGAACGGGGCTCTAGGGGCTTGTACAGCCCCATGCCAAGCTCACATGGGCTTGTGCCAGGCCCTGCAGGCTTGTACGAGCCCTTGCTGGGCTCTGCGGGCTCGTACAGACCCCCACGGGACTCCACGGGCTCATAGGGGCCCATGCCAAGCTCGTAGGAGCCCGCGCCAGGCCCTAGGGGCTCGTATGGGCCCTTGCCAGGCTCTGTGGACTTCTATGGGCCTGCACGGGGCTCTGTGGACTCATACAGAGCTGTTTGGGGCTGTATGGGCTTGTACGTCCCCATGCTGAGCACATATGGGCCCGTGCCGAGCTCTGTGGGCTGGTACGGTCCTGCACAGCGCTCTACGGGCTCGTACGAGCCCACACCAGGCTCTGTGGGCTCGTACTGGCTCACACTGAGCTTGTTCAGGTCAATGCCAGGCCCTGTGGGCTGGTACGGGCCCGCACTGGGCCCTAGGGACTCCAACGGACTCGTGCTGGGCCCTACAGGCTCATACGGGACCGCTCCGAGTTCGTGCGGGCCCGTGCCGGGCGCTATGAGCTAGTATCAGTTTGCCGTTATCTTTGCTGCCTTACATCTGCCTTAGGCCTCCTCGCTGCAGTCTTTCTCCTTTCCCTTCCTCCCCTTAGACACGTCCTGTGTGGTTTCCAAGACATGTTAACCCCATCTTCTGTGCCCGTAACTGAGGCTCGAAAGGAAGGCAGACAGCAGGAAAGGAAGGCAAAAGGAAAAGAGCGGCTTTTTGATAGGAAGCCGACAGTCTTAAAACCCATTAGGCTAGTAACTGGGGTGGAGTTATCTCATCTAACTTTAGGAAGCCAAACTTAAGGTCTGAACTGCTTCTCCGGGCTCCCTCCCTAGGCTGTGGAGAAAAACGGGCCCTTCCAGAGAGCCCTTCACCCAATCGATCCCCGAGAGCGGTGGGACTGCAGAAGGACTGCACGTCTCTAGCCGTTATGTCTGCCACCGGAGGAAAATGATAATCCTGCCTAAATGTAGTCTCACGTGTGCAAGGGGTGTATCAAAGCATCTGGAAAGGACTCTCACCACGTGGTGAGCCGAAATCCTGAATTCCAATTGTGACTCTGTGAAATACTGGGGTGCCAGAGGATTTCCTGGAACTGAGAAGGATGTAGAAAAGCATGAGCAGACTAGTCAAAGAGATGACCCTTTCCGTTAAAGGAACGGGAGCCTGGAGGAGGGCTCTTCAGGAAGGAAAAGAGACAGCTGAGAGAGGTAGGAGAGAGCTGCCTGGAACGAAGTGCTGTGGGAAAGGGGAACAAGGCAAGTCTCGGTGTCCTTCAACAGCAGCTGGAGCTAGGAGGTGCCATACTTGAAGAGAGAAGAAAAGGAGGTATTCTTTCAGCCCCAAAGGGTTGGAGAATGGAAGCAAATTAAAGGGCATGCTTGATTTGTGGCCACTTGGAGACAGGAGAGCGAAGTAGAATTGCTGGTCTAACTTGTGCTGCTGTTGTTGTTGGTGGTGCTAGAAACAGATCCCCTCAGGTGAGGCACGGCGACACGAAGAAGTCATTGCCTAGTGAGGAGAACAACAGCTTCTTTGACTACTCCCTCAAGAAAAACATAAAATAAACACACTCCTTTTATTTTGGAAACACTCTCTCTTCTTCTTTTTGCTTCGAGCCTAATTAGGAATAGTAGGAAAAAATGACATCACATTCCCCAAGAAAAAACACTGGTATTTACTGCATTTGTTCCTTTAATGATTGGAGATGGGGGGGGGGTCTTATTTAGGCTGTGTATTGGCTTTGGTACATCAGGAAAATGGCAGACCAAGCTGACCAAACAGTGTGTGTCCACTTGGCACGTTGTGAATAGCTCTCGAGATAACACTGACCTTAACGACTATGTCCCTAGTGAATAGAAAAGGGCTCCTGCTCACATGCGGTTTTACACACGCACACCCCCCCAAATTAAGATGTAAATCTTAAATCCTATCCTAGGGGATCATCTTAATTATCTGCATGGCAGACAGCTACAGTTATTTTGGATGCCTTAGTGCATCATAGCGAGTGGGGTACCCCAGGGGTCGATACTGGCTTCAATCGTGTTCAAGTTGTTCCTCAGAAACTTGGCTGAAGGGACAGCGTGCACCCTCAGCGAGTTTGCGGCTGTTCTGAACTGGGAGGTACGGTTGCAACCCTGGAGGGTTGTAGCGCCGTTCAGTGGGAGCTCGACAGGCTGGAGAGATGGGCAGAGGGGAAGCTCATGAAGTTCAAGCCAAGGAAGGGCAGAGTCCTGCCCTGCAGGAGAAACACCCTGGTGCAGCAGTACAGGCTGGGGAGTGAGGTGCTGGGAGTGCAGGTGGCCAGCAAGTTGAGCACGAGGCAGCAACGTGCCCTTGTGGCCAAGGCAGCCAACGATCTCCCGGGCTGCAGTAGGCAAAGCATTGGCAGCAGGTTGAGGGCGGTCATCCTCTCCCTCTCCTCAGCCCTGGTGAGGCCTCGCCTGGAGTCCTGGGTGCAGGGGTGGGCTCCCCAATACAAGAGAGACATGGAGCTAGTGCAGTGAGTGCAGCTGAGGGTTCCTCAGATGCTGAAGGGATGGGGGCATAGGAGGAAAGGCTGCGAGAGCTGGGCCTGTTCAGCGTGGAGAAGAGCAGCCTGAGGGGGGGATCTGACCAATGGGTAGAAATATCTGAAGGGAGGGAGTCAAGAGGATGGGGCCAGAGCCTTGTCAGACAGGCCCACTGACAGGAGGCGAGGCAGTGAGCACAAACTGAAGCACAGGCAGGTCCGTCCGAACCCGAGGACAAACGTCTTTGCTGTGGGAGTGATGGAGCGCTGGAACAGGCTGCCCAGCGAGGTCGTGCAGTCCCCATCCGTGGGCATGGTCAAAAGGCATCTGGCTAGGGTGCTGGGCAACCCGCTCTAGGTGACCCTGCTGGAGCAGAGGGGTTGGACTAGATGATGTCCAGAGGTCCCTTCCAACCTCCACCGCTCTGTGAGTCTGTGACCAGAGCCCCATGGAGGCGCAGAGGCAGACAGAGGTGGCCGAGGGGCAGGCAGCCCTGCGCCCCTGAAGGGATGTGCCCTGCCCCTCCCTAGGGCGGCGGGTCACAGCAGGGTCCTTTGTGACCCCATGGCGCCCCATGGTGTTGTTGGGCACCACTATGGCATGAGCAAGGCAGTGTCCGGGAGGACGGCAACAGGAAAGGAAGGAGCACGCAGGGCTGCTGAAGGAGCCCTTGAGCGCGCAATGTCTTTCCCTGTCGCCCCGGGCAGCCCCGCAGTGCGAGGCGTTTCCCCAAGGCACCCCCAGCTCAGACCTGGGTAAGAGGGCTGGGGCTGGGGCTGAGCAGCTCCCCAGGGCCTCAAGGGGGCCCTTGGCCATGGCCATGGCCAGGAGAGGAAGGAGCAGGCAGGGTGATGGGGTGGGGCTGGAGCTAAGGTGCAGGAGAGCTGGCGCCAGGGCCCAGCACACCTGCAGCGGGCAGGGGGACGCCAATGTCCCGCAGGGAACCACCCTCTGCTGGTGGCGTTAGCGAAAGGTTTTCCTTCCAAGAACATCTTGGCAAAGCCTGCGGGCATTTTCCAAATGACACCTTTCGCATGGAAAAACCACAGCCGTGGGCTCGGCCTTCTCCAGCCAGGCTGTCTGCTAAGCCCAGGGGGACAGTGCAACTGTTTCCAGGTGCCAGGCCTGGCCTTAGGCTCCTCCATTCCCAACCTCCCCCTTTTCTTCCTCCCTGCAGGATGGAGAGGAGACCTCCCAGGCACCCCCGGGTGGCCTGGGAGAAGAAGGAAGGCTCCGTCAGCCGCCCTAGGGTGGCTTTGAAGGAGAAGGAGGAGAATGGACCCCCTAGGCACCCAAGGGTGGCCTGGGAGAAGAAGGATGGCTCCGTCAGCCACCCTAGGGTGGCTTTGAAGGAGGAGGAGGAGGATGGACCCCCCAGGCACCCAAGGGTGGCCTGGGAGAAGAAGGATGGCTCCGTCAGCCGCCCTAGGGTGGCTTTGAAGGAGAAGAAGGACGGCTCCATCAGCTGCCCTAGGGCAGCTTTGAAGGAGGAGGAGGAGGATGGACCCCCCAGGCACCCCAGGGTAGCCTGGGAGAAGGAAAAGGATGACGACTCTGTCAGCTGCCCTGAGGTGGCTTTGAAGGAGGAGGACAGATCCCCCAGGCTCCCCAGGGTGGCCTGGGAGGATGAGAAGGATGGCTCCATCAGCTTCCCTAGGGTGGCTTTGAAGGAGGAGGAGGAGGATGGACCTCCCAGGCACCCAAAGGAAGCCTTGGAAGAGGAGGAGGAGGACGGAGACCCTTCAGAGAGCCACCCCAGGAGGGCCTGGGAAGAGGAGGAGGAGGGTGGACCCTCCACCTCCACCAGGGTTGCCTGGGAGGAGGAGGAGGAGGAGGAGGAGGAGGATGGAGGCCCTTCAGGGAGCAGCTCGCAGCCGGAGCAGTGCTCGCTCCAGCCATTGCAGCCAGGTGAGTGAGTGGGCACCCCTGGGCTGGGCAGGACCGGGGGCTGCGAGCCCATAGCTGGGCACAGGCCTCAACTGGTTCCTGTCTCCTGCCAGCCCCGACAGCTCTGCCCACTCTCTTTCTTGGTCACATCTAGGGCAGCTTCTGCCAGGAGAGGAGGAAGCCCTGGGAAGCATGCGCACCTTTCTGCGAAGCGGAGGCAAGGTAACGGCAGGCACTTGTGCCTGGGCTGTGCCTGCATCTCCTGGTGGGTGGCCCCTGCACGTGCAACGCTCAGGCGGCCCCGCAAGGGCTGCTGGCTGTGCAGAGCTGCTCCCGTAGAGGCACGCCACGCACCACTGCGTGGCCGCAAACGCTCCGGTGCTGCTGCCCATGCCTCTGGCGCACTTATGCTCTCCGTCTCTCTCGTCCTGCTGCTGCCAGGAAGAGGCCGAGAAGCTGCAGTTTCTGGCCTACGTCTGCATCCTCTGCAGAGGCGCCAGCACCGATGTCTTGCTGCGGGTCCTGCTTTTCCTGTGCAGGGTGGATCTGGCAAAGGCAATCGAGGTGAGGGCGCAGGCCAGGGCCTGGGGGAGTGGGCAAGCCTAGCCGGGCACTGGCACACCAGGGAGGCCAGGACTGGGGTGCGTGAGCGTGGGAAGGTGGGGAGCCCTTGCTCGTGAGCGCAGCGCTGCCCACTGCAGGGCTCCAGAAGCCACCGAGAGCGGGGCGACGAGGGGGCTGCCCTGGGTGCCAGCGCTGGGGTGCGACGGGGGCACCTGGGCTCTGCCAGCCTGGCAGGCTCCTCGCTGGCTGCTGACAGCTCCCACGCCGCGTCCTCGCTGCGCTCTCCAGGTGCTGTTGCGAGAGGAGCCCGTGGAGCAGCTGAGCACTGCGGTGCGGCAGCAAGCCTTCCTCGCCATCGCTGCAATGAGGTAGCTGCCCCAGCCCCTGCCTTGCTCAAGGCCTCCACAGCCTACGGACCTGACGGCACCAGCTGCAGCTGGGCGGCATCTCCCGTTCGGGGGCAGTCTGAGCGAGGCGTCTGCGGGGCCTCTGCTCTCCCCTGCACGGGCCTTGACAGTGCTGGAGACGGGAGGGCAGAGAGGGCCCCGGGGCCCTGTCCAGTGTCTCTGGACTTTGCTCACGAAGGCTGAGGCAGGAGATGCAGAGGGTATCGGGCACATGCTGCCGGCCCGTCCTCTGTCCCTGGGCCAGCATCACAGGAGGAAGAGGCGCCTCCCCAGGGGCCTCCCCACCTCGCAGCCCTAGCAGCATAGGCTCTGCCGCCCACGAGCTCTGGAGGTGCCACTGTCAGCCCCCGGCTCTGAGCAGCGCCTCTCCCTCCTTGCAGCAAAGCGAAGCTGGTGCTAGATGGCAACCAGAAGACAAGCCTCCTCCAGTCCTGCTTCTGCGCGGTCTTCTTCCTTCCTCCCACAGAGCACATGCAGAGCCTGCAGGCTGCCCTCTACTCCAAGGTACGCCCTGGCCGAGGGCTGCAGAGCCCGACAGTCCCCCTGGGCTGGTCCCCGGCTGCTCTGTGCCGAGAGATGAACGCAAGCTCCAAGCCAGAGCAGCACTGCAGCGCGGCTTCCCCACCCTCGTGCCTTTTCCCCCTTGCCCTGCCGATGGCCCCGTGTAGTGTCGCCAAGCTGGTCCTCGTGCGGCAGCTCCTCTGCCCTAAGGCACCACAGGGCACCTGGGTGGCCCCCTCAGGCTGCAGGGATTCAAGCCCCTCTCCTGCAGGCAGGGGGCTCCAGGGAAGAAGTGCCACAAGCCTCTGTCTTCCTTGCAGACGCTGGCTGCCCTGGACAGCATGCTGCAGGCGCTGGTGCTCACATGTCTCTCGCCTGCTCTCCTGGAGCTGCAGAACATCCTGCAGGTGTGGCATTTACGCAAAGAGTGGCCTTCACAGGGACTGACTGTTTCTCACCCCAAAACAAAGGGACTCTCTGGAGGGGACCTCCCTCTGCTCGGCCCCGCAGCGCTAGGGGCAGAGAGCATGCTGCAGGGAGAGGAGCGTCTCCCTCGGGGGAGCGAGGCTTCCCCACCGTGCTCTTCTGCAAGCCCAGTGTCTCCTGGCTGCAGTCAAGAGTCCTTTCTTGCCCACCCGACTCCTGCAGTGGAAGGCAAAGCCCTAACCCCTGGCCCTCCGCGACAGGAGGGCCCAGCGGGCCCTTTCTGGCAAGCAGCAGAGGCTGCAGGAGCCACGGGAGCCTGCTGCCTGCCCGGCTCCAGCCGCTCAGCCGAGGGGACTTGTCCCTAGTTTGGGGGGACTCGCAAGGCAAGAACCCACTTACAGGCTTTGCTCCTGCTCCCAGGAGCTGAAGGGCAAAGCCGAGCAGGCATCAGCAGAGCTGCCTCGCTTGCAGCAGCTGGCAGGTCACCGCGCAGACCAGCAGCTTTTCTCCTCCCAGGTCCTGCTGCCCTTCCTCCGGTCCAAGCAAGCAGCCACGCGCCAGAGGGCTGTGGGGCGCATTGCCGAGCTCACGCAGCTCCTGGTCATCCCTCCCTTGCTCAAGGTAAGCCGCCTCAGGACCAGGCAACCTCCAGCCGCCCCATCACCCCTCCATGGTGCTCCGGAGCCTTCTGCAGCTCCGCGCTGCCTCCAAGGGAAGCCTGGCTACAAGGTAGGGCACTCAGCAAGGCCCTGCCCTGAAGCTATGCTCTTGGCCATGCCTCGGTGGCCTTCCTTCTGCAGGCCCTGCTCTCTCAGACGCCACCTCTGCTCGCAGCCCTGGGCAGGGCAGCACTGCCCTGGGCACACGCTGTGGGCCCAACAGCGCCCTCCACAGCTCCCGCTCACCTGTGATCCAGTCATGAGTTAACCGTGGCCTTGGGGCTTTGGTGGCAAGCAGCACCCTTCAGCCCTGCCTCCCTCCCCCAGGTCCGCTCGCCCTTGGAAAGAAGCAGTGACGGCCCTGACGACTGCAGAAGGAAGCAGTTCTCCATCCTGGGCGGGCTGGTGGGACATGTCATCCTGTGCTGTGCCTGCCAGGACCAAGGCACCAGTCACGGAGCTGCAGAAGCTCTTCACCACCTGTACACGTTCATCCTACAGGAAGAAAGTAAGAGAAGCGGCCGCAGGCTGAGTCCTTCCACACACGCACAGAGCCAGGCAAGGGCAGGCAAGGCACCGCGCTGCCTCAGCCACTCTCCGCAGCAGCAGCAAAGCGCCAGAAACTCCTGCATTGTAGGCGCAGGGCAAGCACTGCGTAAAGGCCAGGGCCCACAGAGCCCAGGCTCAGTGTAGCGGGCCCGTAAGCAGGAGGCCATGGGGGATGTGACCTGCAGCCAGCTCTCTGGGGAGAGAGGGGGCATGCACACACTACTTAATAAACAGCAGCCACCTCCTAGACTTCACGCAGGGCCCTCAGCTGCCTTGCTGGAATCCCTCGCCCGCTTACCAACAGGCTGGAAAACCTTCAGCAGCCCCTGCTCCTCTTAGGGCTTGTGTCTCGCTTCCTACTAGAAGGGCTGCTCAAACGCATCTGCCTTGTGGTAGTCTTAAAAGCCGTTTCCCCTCCCACCTGCCTTGCGATAGGCCCAGGACTTCCCCGGAAAGCCTGCTCCCCATCCATTTCTGGCACGCCTGCTTTCTCTGCCAGCAACGTTTCTCCCTGATGCCTGCAGGGTACCACCTCTGAGTCACCATCCTCCCTCCTAATTGCCCTGTGTCTCCCCTCCTGTCCAGGCATGGAGCTGTCCCACGATAGCCCAAAGCACCTGCAGATCCAAAAGGACAGGGAAGAGGCAAAAAGCCGCCTTTCGCCGCCCAACAACGTTAGGGAAATCACGGCGGTAAGGAGCGTCTCCGCTGCTGGGACTGCCAGCCGTGGGGTCAGCACGATGCTCAGATGGACAGAAGGACCCTTTGACAGGGGGACTAACGGGTGCTTGCCGTCATCGGGCAGGGGGCTCACCTTGTTCTTGAGCATGGACTAGCCACAAGTTTGTGGCCTGGCCCCCTCCCCCCCCCCACCAGAGCTCTGCTTCCCCACAGCAGCAGCAGAGGGGCACCCTGAGCCCAGCCGCCCACTTCCTGCCTGGGGCCATCACCCAGCCCAGCTCAACCCCTGCTCCTGGCTCTCCTGGCAGCACAGAGGCAGCACTGCCACACGCTTCTCTCCAGAGCCGCTCTCACTGCTCAGCTGGGCAGCAGCCAGCAGCACGAGGGCACTGCGTGTGATGCCTCTCTCTTCCCTGCCTCCTTTCTGCTCTAGATGTTTGCAAAATACCTCCAGGCCTCGGAGAGAGCAGATCTCATTGTCGTAGCCATCAGGGCCATGAGCTGCTCCAGTGCCTTTGTCACACAGGCAGCCGCTCACATGCTGGATGTGCTGGTGACAGAGGACGCCTCTCAGCTGAAGCACGTAAGTCGCCTGCGGCTGGCATGGCCGGGGCTCGAGCCCTGCAGGGCATTGTTTTTCCTCTGGATGCAGGTCTCCCTCCCAGGCACCTAAGAGCCTTTGAGGCCAGCACGGAGCGGTGGGAAGGGAAGCAGTTGTCGGTGGGAGCTGGAGAAATGCCTCCCTCCATGCCATGTGCCCTGCAGGTGGCCAACATCATGAGGTGCATGTGCAGCTGCCTGATGGCCATCAAAGAGGCGTCTGCCCGGCACAGCGTGAACAGGGCTCTTCTGGAGCTGACCTGCGCACACCCTCACGAGGCAGTCCTGAGCCTCTTGTACTGTTCGCCAGCATGCAACAGGTACGGGGCTCAGCTGCCTGCAGGGCTCGGGGCCCAGCAGCCTTGGGAGCTCATGCCATGGGGGCTACCAGAGAGGTGGAGATCTCCAGGATCCCCGCTGAGGGACTGGACCCAGTCCTGGTTGTCACTGTTTACCAGTGCTGGTGCATGAGCCAGGGCTGCAGCAGGCAGAGGTGATCAGGCCTGCCTGGAGCGCTGCTCGAGTGAGCCGCAGAGCCTGGCTACCTTGGTGCCTGCCTGCCCCATAAGGAACTGCAGCTCGGCCACGTGCTGCTGGTGGGGCAGGGCGCACTGGCTGTTGCTAGCAAAGGGCAGCGGGCAGAGGCAGGGCTGGTGGCCAGCCTGGGCCCTCCAGGGCAGCCAGGCCACGGCGCGCTCAAGGCAGCCTGCTGACAGAGCGCTCGGGGTCTACAGCGCTGCCAAGGCCATGTGGCAGGTGATGGTCTCGGAGCCCGGCGCTGCAGAGAAGGTGCTGCCTGAACTACTGAGGCTGCTGGAGGACTCACCACTGGGCAAGACATCCGCCTGCATCAGCAACAACGCGGGCATCCTTTCGTGGGCTGTGAGTTTCCAGGCGAGGCCTCCATCACCTTCAGGGCTGCGCTTGCCTCCCCAGGCAAGAGGCAGCGCTCCCTTTCGCCTTCCCCATCTGCCCCCCAAGCTGGCACCTCCCACAGGGCACACACACCTCAGGGCCATGGCCAGCAGGGCTCTGCCCAGCGTCTAGCCTCTGCTGGGCCAGTGCACTGGGCTGCCGAGCACCGCCTGGAGCCCTGCGCGCACAAGCACGAGGCCTGCCTGGGCAGCTCTCTGGCCTCCTGGGTCTCTGCATCTCCTGGCCTTCCTCAGCAGGCTGGAAGCTTGTGTTAGGGGCAGGCTTAGCGGTTGGGGCCGGGCTCAGGGCCAGGCAGGGCCCACGCACAACCCAAGCAGGCTGCAAGGGCTGACACAGGAGATACGCGAGAGCCGCCCCCCCCCCCCCCGCCCCAAGGTTGATGTCCATGCCCACGCAGGGAGGCTCGATGGGCCCATGCCACAAACAGGAGCTGAGCCTCAAGAGCTTCCATGACTTAGCCCTGCCCAGACAGACAGGCCACGCGCACACTGCGCTGCATCTGCTGGGGCACAGGGCACCGCCTGAGCCTCACGCCCCAAGCTCGGCCAGGGCAACACCATCTCACCATTGACAACTGTCTCTTGGGTGTTTGTTGCAGGCAACCAGGGCGCTGCACGAGATTCTCCATCAGCCCCTCTGCCCCCAGGAGGTGAAGCTGTTTTTCCCCCAACTCCTCCTGGCACTGCTCTTCCGGATTGCCCTCGCTCTCGAGATGCCAGAGGAGGTTGCTGTCTTCTGGGGGCAATGCCAACAGCATCAGCCTGCTGCCTCCAGCCCCACCAGGTACTGCCTCCCACTTCCCCCACCTCTGCCCTGCACCTGGAGCCAAGGCCAGGGCTCCCAGGGTGACCTGGCCTTTCCTCTGCGGGCAGGTGCGCAGCAGAGGCCATGAAAGCACTGCTCTGCTGGGCCAACTACAAGAGCCAAGTGCTTGCCATGGAGAGCAAGGGCGCCTGGGACATGCTCCTCACTGCCGCCACCCACCACTGCGGAGTGGCTTTGCTGGCCATGTGAGAGCCCCCTCCTCCCCGCTCTCCCCTAGCCCTTCTCCCCACTGGTGGGACACCCTATACAATCCCCTTCCTCGTGGCTGACAGGCCGGCCCCAGCTCTCCACAAAGGAGCTGCACTCTCAGCCCTTGTCACTGAGGGATGGCACAGGGGAACGGCAAAGGGCTGGGTGGGGGGGTGTGTGTGTGTGTGGGGGGGGGGGGGTCTCTCTGTCACAGCCCAGCTCTGAGAGCTCCTGGAGGAGAGCTGGTGTTACCAGGCACAAGAGGGTGATGCACAGCAGCAGTTGCTTCCCCCACCCCCACCCCCACCCCGGGCAGCCCAGCAGGGAAGGGGCAGGAGGCACAGGGGAACACTGCAAGAGCCCACGGGGTGGGGGCACAGGGCATGACTCCACAGTGCGCAGGACATGGGCTGTGCTGCAAGGCAGACTTCAGGGCAGGAAGGGAGCTTCTCCAGCCTCCTCCACCAAAATGAGCCTCCTCATGTTGGGCACTGCCTTTCTAATGGCAAGCTGGGGTGGCAAGACACCACACCTCCAGGAGCAAATGCTGCTGCCTGCTGGAGTCGAGCACAAACATGGCCTCACCCTGCCTGGCCTGTGGGAGAACACCTAGACTGGGCAGTGCCATCCCACAAGAGGTTGGCCTGCCCTGCTCAAGGCCAACACTACCTTCTTCCCCCTGCCAGAGAGATGAGGAAGGCCCCCAGGCCCCAGCGTGCCTACATCTTCCACCACCTGCTAGAGCTGCTCAGCAGGGAGAAGCCCTCCCATGAGATCCCTGCTATGGCTTTCCTCGTCGAGGTGAGCTCAGTGGCCAGCGGTGCATCTCTGGGGTGCCTCAAACCACTCTGCTCTCTTGTGCCCACCACTGCACCGTGGGTGGCAATGAATGGAGCAGGGTGGTGGGTGCACTCCGAGCAGTACCTCGGTGCATTTCTGGTGGGGGAATGCTTGCCACTACCTGTATTTCCTATCTATCTGCTTTGTGCCTGCTCTCCCTACTCAACTGCTCCTCAGAGGCATGACAGTAAGAGGCTGCAGCTGGTGGCCTGGCCTGGAGGAACAAGCGAGCTAGCTGCACAGCGTGCCCTGAGGCACAGGACAGGGCCACAGGGGCTCTCGCAACCACTGCTGCCTTCAGGCTGGCCCTTGCCCGGGTCTGGTGGCCTTGCCCTCAGCTGGTGGTTGGATCCAGCACTGCAGGATATGGGGAGTCCTGCAGCTTTGTCAGTCTGCCACTGCTGTGTGTGTTTCAGCTGCTGGGCTGTGCTGACCTCAGAGGAGAGGACCATCACATCCTGAACCTCTTCCTGAGATACCTGCAAAGCCAGAGCTCGGTGATGCGCAGGCTGGTGTTCAGGGGCCTCCTCAGGCTGTGGGAGAGACCCGAGATGGTGAGCGAGCGGGGACAGCCAGCTGAAGCCATGCCAGAGGCCTGGGGCTGGGCAGGAGGGGCTGGGCAACTCAGTAGCTTACAACTCAGGAGCTGTCCTCTTCCTCTGCCCACTTTGGGAGTCCTTTGGGACAGGGCCCTGGCTCTGCTGCACAAGGAGAAAGGCACCGGTGCCGGCGGCAGACCGTGGCCCTGCACCAAGCAAGCCACCTCCAAACCACCTCAGTCACAGGAATGCTGTGCTGAAGGAAGTTGCCTTTCCCACAGGCAAGGAAAATGCAGGCCCTCTTGCCAGCCCTCATGGAGAGCCTGCAGGACGCAGACACGGACATCCGCGAGAAGGCCCTAGCTCTGCTCAGCAGCATGATCCATCTCCTGGACGGGCAGAGGGCCAGCCTCATCGTTCCGCAGCTGGCTGAGAAACTCTTGCCACTCTTCGATGATGTAAGGCTCGGGGGACAGTCGGGCACCCGCTGGGCGCTGGGTCCCCCAGATCTGATGCGGATGGCCAGCCCAGGCTGCTCCAGCCACATTGAGCCCCTTGCCCATCGTGGTTTTGGAGCAGCCACGGCTGAGCTCCTCTCCTCTTCCTTCCCACCAGGAGTCCGGCTGCGTCAGAAACCTCTCCATCAACCTCCTGAAAGATACGATGACAATGGTAGCGGGCACCACAAGAAAACTGATGAGGAAGCAAGTGCAGAGGAGCCTGCTCCTCCTCCTCTTCCACTTGCACGACCAGGTCCAGAGCGTGGCCCAGGTGTGGATTTCTGACCTGACCAGTCATTGCGGGAGGGCAATGCTGACCCCTTCCCCACCTTGGCTGGGCCTCAGCATCAAGAGCAAAGGCTGCCGGCAGTCGCTCCCTTTGAATGGGTGTTACCTTGAGGCCCAACCTCCGGAGGCCCTGAGGAGGGCACAGAGCCTCCTCCCTGTCTCTACCAAGCCACCCACTGCCCTGCCTTCATCCTCCTGCCATGCCTCTTCCTGCACAGATGGACAGAGAGCTGAGGTCCCCTCACAGCCCCGCTCCCTCCCTACAGCCCTCCACCAGTGCGGGCCATAGCAAGAGCCCCGGCAGGCCCAGAGAAGCTGGCCATTTCCCAGAGCTCCTCTACCTGCTCCAACAAGGCTCGGCAGCCATCCATGGCCAAAACAGCCTAAGCACTCGAGGCCCCACAGGCTTCCCAGCTGTCCCTGCAGGAGTCAAAAAGCCAGGGTTATGCTCTCCCCATCACGGCCCTCCTCCCCTCCCACCCCACCACGCTCTGCCCAGGGGACACACAGGTGTCTGGGCTGGGGCATGCCCCAGCTCTCTAAGGCATGACCACCACAGCAACAGAGTTCTCCCTACCCATGGCCAGGGCACTTGGCCCCTGCAGAGGGGTGCAGCACCCTCAAGGGGTTGCGAGAGCCAGAACATTGCCCAGCCTCCCCCTGCCTGGGGAGGGCAGAGACACAGACACTTGCAATCAGGGCAGAGAACCAGCCCTGCATCCCAGCTACCAAGCTCTGGAGCCTGGCCATGAGGCAACAGCAACTGAGCAGGACAGGGAGCCCAGCACCACGCTGGGAAGCCCCAGGGAGGCTCTTCTGCCCGAGTCCTGCACTGGCGTCGCTGGGACTGCAGCACTTCAGCCTCCTCCTGGCTTTGGCTACAGCTCAGCACCTCTTGGCCATCTCTGTCCTGCTGCCCTGGCAGCATGTGGCACCTGAGATGGTGGTTGCCTCACATCTCTGCCTGGGGCACTGAACCCAGTGGCAGCCTTGGTGCCCAGCTGCGGCATCTTCCCACCACGGGCTAAGAAAGGCTCTGAGCCTCACCGCAAGGACGGGGGCACAGGATCTCCTCCCTTGGGCCACGGTGGCATCTCTCACTCTCTGCTGCTGTGCAGGCCTCTCAGGAAGCCCTCCTGGGCGCTGCCAAGTTCCTGAAATGGCAGCAGCTCACCTACCTCACCGAGACAGGACAGACAAGGCGCATCAGCGAGTACCTGGTAAGCACAGCCCCAAAGCACCCAGCCTGCATAAGGCCTGGGCCCCTCCAGGCCCGAGCTGTGCCCCTCGCTCACCTCTGGCATGCTCAGGCAACTCCAGCCCACCTGGCACCTCACCATCCCTGGGCAGCACCGGGGCCTCTGCTCCCTCCAAACCCGAGCGCTACGCGCCTCCTGGCCGGGCACCGTGAACGCCCTGGCAGGGGAAGGAAGGGGAGACTGCTCCTAGGTGGAGGTGCTGGCCAGCTGAGTGGGGAGGCTCGGCACCAACCACCAACCCTTGTGCTCTCCCCAGCTGGCAAAGGAGAACAACAGAGCGGAATACCTGCGCCAGAGCCTGCGCTACCTGCAGAGCCCGCAGGAGCCCTTGCAAGAGGAAGCCGTGAGGTTCCTTGGTGAGCCACAACCCCTGCTGGGGTCCCTCTCTGTCCCAGGGCAGCTTGGCCCCAGCCCTGGCTTTTGGGCTGGCAGCCACAACCAGCCCCGGGGCTGCCACAGCCCCACCTGCCCCGTGCAGGCAGCCCCGTGCCTGGCAGCTCCATGTCACCTTCTCCCAGCCTTGTCCACACCAGTGGGAATAGTGGGGGCCTTGGCCAGTCCCTTACAGCCTCCTTGAGTGTTACGCTCTGGAGAGCACCCTGCAGTCAGCCCTGCCTGCACAGAGCAGGGCCCGTGGCCACGCCAGCAGGGCTGGGAAGGAGCTCTGCTGCTGGCAGTGCGCTGGCGAGCAGGATTTGTGACAGGCTGTGTGTGCCTAGGGCTCATTGGATGGCAGATGAGGGAGCAGGATGAGGAGAAGCTGCAGCACATTTGCAAGGGTGAGTGAGGGCAGTGGCAGGTCAGCCAGGGCTGACGGGGAGGAAGACACACCCTGGGCAGTGAGCACCCCACCCCACTGCTCTGCTCCCCTTGCGCAGCAGGGGCCTTGGGGGGAGAGGAGAGAGAGAGACTTCAGGGGCCCTTGGGACATTCCTGGCCACACACTTGCAGCTGAGCCATTTGTCCCCCCACTTCCTCCTGGCCATGGGAAGAGCTAGGTGGGACCGGCCCTGGCAGCAGGGGAGGGGAAGCCTGGGGTCTGTGCAGATCCAGGGGGGTTGATCTCTGCTCTGGTCCTTGCTCTTTCAGCCCTTGAAACCTTGCAGAAGAGGGCCAGGCCCTCCACTTGTTCGCTGGTGGCCCAAACCATCCTGATCCTGAGAGCTTCAAGGACAAAGTCTCCAGCCAGAGCCAGCCAAGGAACCCTCTCCTCCTGGATCAGGAACAAGTGGCAGAGGTGGCAGCGGCCTCTAAGACACAGCAGCCTTTGCTGCTGCACCTTTGCTCACTTCTGAGCCTGGCCTGCTCGGCCCATGGCCGCCACCTGAGCGCGCAAGGAACTCTGGGGGCTTCCTGGCCTCTCTGCCGCTGCCAGGCCACCCTGTGCTTGTTAGAGAAGGACATGGTAACTCAGATGGTAACTAGCTTAGCACAAGTCTAACCCTTGCTTAGCACTAGCATCTCAAGTAAATGAAGCCTGCAAGCCTCCAGGCCCAACTGTCAACAAACTCAAGAATCATTGCTGGCCCCAAACCACAAGGTCAGTTCAAATCAGCTAATGAGGACACACAACTACCTAATGAGGACATACAACAGGATGCATGCAGGAGACCAGACGGGATGCACCTGGGTGGTGGTTCACCTCTGAGAGGACAAGAGACCATGGAAGACAAGGACATGGCAACCAGCCCGGGATGTAGGCCAAGACCAATCAGAAAGAGAGAGACCACCAACTCAGTAGAAACTGAACGAGACCTTCCCTGGCAGGCAGGGAAATAAGACTGTAAAGAATCTCTTTGTTCGGGGTCCCTCCTTAGAGGCATCCACCTCAAGCTCTTGCTTTGCTCTACCACCAACAAATAATCAATTCCTTTTGCTGCTAGACCTGTGCGAGACTCTGCTCCTTGGAAACCTAGGCTCAAACTGTTTCCATAGCACTGCTACACTTTCCCCAAAGCAGCAGCCCTGCCTCTTCACCACATGTCGGGATCTTTTCTTGGTGGAAACTAAACGGCAGAAAACTCAGGCCCTGAAGGAATCAGGATCATCCCGAGAGCTAGGACACGCACTCTTCCCGCTGGAACACACTCACACACACACTGCGTCTTTGCCACAAAGCGCCAGCTACTCTGCTGGGGTGCAAAACCAAGAGGCAAGGAGAAGAAAAGCTTTCGCGTCCCCTGCTCTCTCCAGAGACGTGGTGGAGCAAGAGCAGGCCTCGCGCTTTGCAGGGCTTACCTGTCCCGTCAAAGGGGTCTCTGGGGTCTGAGATGCAGCTCCAGACCTTTTCTAGCACTGTGGCCTACAGCACACAGGCCCTGGCATTGCCCATTTGTTGCCTCAAGCGCTCCATGCTGAGTTGGAGGGCAACCAGGGCAGATCCCAGCGGAAAGGTCCTCCCGCGGGGTCAGTCCCTGTTCTAAACGCCCCCTCACCTTAGGACATGCAAGAGCATCTTTCTCCAGCTGGCCTCTGCCTCAACGCTGGAGAGGAGAAGCTGGCAACGAATTGTGGGAGAAGGACTTTTTCCAAAAAGGGGCCGCAGGAGCAGGTGAACTGGTCATGCTGACCTTGTTGAACCATAGCTGATGTACTATTAGCCTCTTACCTTCACTGTTACCTGGAAAGCTGAGGGCAAGACGATACAGCTCTTCAAAAGCTACCTCCTTGCTGATGTGTAGACTATCTATCTTCGACAACAAACACAAGCTAATCAAGGTTGGTTTCCAACACTAGGGAAGAGAATCTTAGGCTCAACATTTTCAAATGTTAGCTTAGATGTTTATTATGCTCCTGCCATCATCAGCCCCTCTCAAAGAAGGCTTATTTACAGATGTCTCCAACCACTGCCACTTTCAGGGCTTCCAAATGCATGTTTCCAGGGCCTAGCCCCTACAAGGACAACTCCTTAGCTGACGTTTCAGACACATAACTGCAGAGGGTATTCAGCTAGAGACATACATACAAATACACACCCAGAAACCAAGACAAGCAACTTGAAATGAATACAGAGAGCTTGTTTTCTGCTCGTTAACATGTATCCTGGAAGTGTGCTGGCACCCTCAGTCCTACTAAGCAAAGCTTCTCTACCAAGAGAGAAGTCTCAAAGCATGGCTGGGTACTAGGTCACAATATCTGTTCCTGTTTGCTAAGGAAGCAGCACTGGAGAGAATACGCCCGTTTTCCCCCCTCCACCCCCCCAGTGAAGAAGTCCTGAAACAAAGAAAGTTGGATTATTTCTTACTAGAAAATTCTACCCAATGGGGCACGTTTGGCTGAGAGCGCTCAGTTCCAGGAACTCGCTTGCATTACTTTTTGGCCTTAGTACTCACGTACACTAGAGGATAACACTATTCCTTTTCGCTTTAGGGCTAATCACCACCAATGTACTTGTCTGGGCGAGAGAAAACTCATCGGAATACTTTCTACTAGTAGCACTCAAATTTCACTGCACCTGTTACCATCTCACTACTGCCCCCTTTCCCAAAATTCCTCCACAATGCCTTCCAAAGGAGAAGGCACAAAGAAAGTTAGCTGCTTTACTTATCCCACAGCTTGGAGCCCATCTGTGAAGGATGACCAGGGGTCAGAGGATCTCCCCCCCCCCCCCAATACACGGGAGGAATGCTGTCAAGAGAAGCAGAGACTCTGCGCCCTTTAGGGCTCACAGGAGAGGATGGAGTGATTTACCATAGTTTTGGCCAAGGACGCTAACATCACCTCAACAAAGGACACTGCAAGATGCCTTTGTTCTAGACAAACTGCCTACATCAGCTAAGCGTAAACACTCCTCCTGTAACTGCCTGGCCCACTCCTTCTAGGTACAGGCAGCTACTGATGACTCTCAACACACTGAAATATAGGCCCAGGACGGCAGCAGTGGCTTCGAGAAGCAAAGGCACAGAGTACAGCTTAGAGACGTGCAGGCCTGAAGTGATAAGGCATGGGACGCAGACTCGGCACTGGAGACCTCCTGGCTATAAACTACTCAGCCAGGCGAGGATGGGGAGCGCATACGTGGTTCAGCCCAACACGAAGTCTACAAACCCAACAAGGAACAAAGGAACTCTGAAGAGAGCAGCAGGCTTGAGCTGCTTTCAACCCCCATTTTCCTTCCTGGCCACTGGACACACTCGGTGTCGCGACAACGAGGATATTCTAGAGACCGGTCAGGAGACTGATGCTGGGATTCAACTGGATATTGCAATTGCTGTGCTCTGCTAGGCGTATGCTGTTCTTTCAGTGCACTGCTGGGACACTGTGCTCAATCAAAATCCTGTGCGACTTCAACACAATTCAAATAAGTACACGTCCTATTAAGCATTAAACCCTCCACGTGTGGAATATTAAAAAAACCCAGAGCATTGGACTCTGACATGAAGTCAGAAGTGTGCAGCTGCACCCATCTACAATCCGATTCAAACACGTACTCAGGCTCAGAAATGCTCTCAGTCATGATCGGGGCCAGTTTGGAACAGGTTACACATCAAGTAGCACGCTCTGCAAAACCCCATTCGGCTCTAGCAGGGTCACGGGGGCGTACTGGTCCCAATGACTGATATGCTTTCCATTTCTTCCGTTCCAGTTTGGACCACCTCTCTGTGTTCTCATTTCCACCCCCAGGGTTTGCCTTTCCATAAGGGCGAACATAATGGACAAGCACTAAGAGAAAACCCAGGCACACGCTTCCTCCAGGAGCCTCAAGCTCCCATCAACTGTTGCAACCTCCTTCCTTGGTTGGGCCATTTGCAGCTCTCTCATTTTTCTGGATGCGTCTGGAGGAATCCCTGCACTGCCCACTATCCACCAAGGACCTAAACATTTGACTCCCCTCCTTGGTCCCTGACCATTTTCAGGTGGAACCTCAATTTCTGCTTTCTGTAGTGCTTGCCACACTGCTGCTGCTGCTGCCTCCTCCACTTTCTCAGGGGAAGGTCCTCCCATCAGAACATCATCTCTCTATTGGTACAGTTCCCCATCTGGAGGCAGTGCGACTGTCTGTACAAGTTCAGCAATGGCAGCAGGAGCAATCGTGGGGGAATGCTTGTCCCCCTCCTTGGGGGTGGGGGGGGGGGTCTGGTAAAGGTATATTGCATTCCCTCCCCAGGGAAAGCCAACTCCTCTTTATCCTCTTCCTGCAAGGGGACCAGAAAGAACATCTCCTTCCTGGCTAGCGCCACCATCCAGGGGTGTGCAGCTGCTTGCAATAGAGCTGTTAACGCTGCACTATTTGGTCCAGCAGCTGTTAAGGGGGCCCTGATCACTCATTCCCAAACACCACTTCCCATCTGCTTTCCCAACTGGCCACAGAGGCGGGTCATATGGGGAGTGGGCTTTGGAGATCATTTGCCCTTTCTCCAAATCAGCTCTGGCTTCAGAAATCCCATTGCGCGCCGCAGCAGAGACCGGCTATTGTCGTCCGTTAGCGATTTCTCAATCGGAGAGCGCAGGGCTGGGCAAAGTACACACACTAGAGCCTCCCTCTTTCTACGGGGGTTAGTACCCATGTTTGAGCTGAAGGAACACACGCCGCCAGCCAGCAGGCACCATGTTCGTCCCTTTAAAACATCGAAAGTTCAAATATATTCCAAAAAAGCCAGTAGTCGACATGCGCCTCTTGCCCGGGAGCCATGAATTAACCCTTGGCAGTTTGGCACACAACACTCGCTCCCTTCACACCAGTAATTCTAACTCTCTGCCCTCCGGGTCACACACCCAGCTCCTAGGCACCTCGTGGTGTTAGCATTGACATTTGTGCTCCTGTATCTATTACAACTTCACCAATTGTCCCCGAGGACCAACTGCAATCTAGATACATGGGCCATTATCACTTCTCCACCCATAAGCCTCCCCTTGCCCAACAGGCAGACCCAATTGCCTTCTGGGCATTGCTTGGGGTTTTCCCCTTTTTTCGTTTTTTTTTTTTTCCTCCTTTCTTTTTTCTTTCCTGCCCTGCAAGTCCTCCCTAGGGGAGGTCTCTCTCTCTGGGAGCTGGCACTGGCAGAGTCAAAGTACGCCGCCCCCCCCCCCCCACCTTTGGCCATTCTCTTGTTTCTGGGATGCTTCAAGCACACTCCAGACAACGCCAGTAGGCCCACCTTGAATCCTGAGGCTTTCCTCCACAGCCCATTGCTCAGTTCCCGATATCCTGTTCGCGGGTCTGGAGGCTTATTTCCCTTTGACTTAGTTCTTACTCCCAGGGGGTGCCTATATCACTGGTCTCACCCTATGAGCTCTTCCCCCTGGGGCTTCAGGTTCCCTTTTTCAGCTGTTAGATCGGTCCCAGCCCATTTCATGCCTGGGCTTAACCTTGCCATGCATGAATTCTGCCCACGCAGGGAGTTGCCTGGGCAGGTCCTTGTCACCTAGTCTTTCCTTGCATTCTGCAGCTGTTCAGTTGTCAAAGGCAACAACTACTCAGCTGCCTTCCTACCTTCCAGGTCTGTCTTTAGCTCCTGCTCCTTTCTATTCCCAGTCTCCCTTTCTGGATACGCAGCTTCTAAACAGATACCTCTTGCCGAGAATGCCTCTCCCTTGTCCATCCCTTGTGTGGCCCCCAGTTACCTTCAGGTATTCTTCAGCAGCTTCCCAATTCTGCTCCTTGCCACCGAGCCCACTCTTCTGAGAAGGGACTTGCGTTCACTCCATACCTCCATCAAGAACTGGCGATACTACTGCCCCGTGCATATATTAGAAAATAGCTGAGCACACCTTCCCGCATCTTCCCTCAACCCGGGCTTCTTGCTTCCCTGCAATGCTAAATCACTCGGGCTCCAGCCTTGCTTAGTAAATACAGGCAGCACTGGAACAGAGCAGGGGGAGCTCCCCCTGCTACGCCCGGCTGTAACACTGCCAGATTAGGTAAAACACTGGCACCCCTAGGGGAGAGTCCAGCAGCTGGCAGAGTAGAAGTAGGAGAAAGAGAGAGAGAGCAAGTGACAGATAAATCTCTAGGAGGCGAGAGCAAAGGGGTATAGGGTGGAGCGGTTGCTGCGGGTACATTGCGCAGGATACTTGCGCCTACTACGGCCAGAGTCACTCTTTGCGGGGTTCCCCTCTTCTTTTGCCTCAGGTGCTGGCGGTCCCACGCCCAGCTGTCCCACACGGACCAATCTCCCATTGGAATGAATGAAACATATGGAATAGCAGTACAGACTCTTCCCATCAGTTACTCAAGGGTCGATGGAACAGATCAGTCTGGTGCTACGCTCCCCCTGCTGAGCTCACACATCCCCAACACACTACTGCCAAAACTACAACATTTGAAAAGTACTCTTACCTAATAGACATTCATATCATAACAAATGCAACTCTCAACATGATTGGCCACATCGTCTTACCATCCTTTCCCCCCCCCCCCCAAAGAGATCCACAACTGCTTCTTCTGATAAGTTCATGCAACGAGCATCAACAAGTAGCTGGGCAACTGGACTTCACTGACAGAAGCTTGAGCATCAACAGCATATCCAGTGATCTCTGCACTCCTCAGTTTCTAAAGCTGGCTACTCTGCCACACTGCAAAGACATCCATTGGACAATAAGCACATACAAGTAGAAATACAGCAAAGCACACATGCTAACTCTATTGCATGGCAGCACTACAAACATTCTCAAAGGTCATCCAAGCAGCAGCAGCACAACTCACAAACTGGGCTGTAAGAAAAAAATAATTCACACCTAGAGATTACATTTCAGAGAAGAACATCACTTAGGGTAGACTCAGGACAGGTCACACGTGGAACAGAGGGAAGCCATCTTGCAGACTCCAAAGCATACCAATTCTGCCCAACGCTTGGCATTTCAGCATCTCGAGTCGAGCTTCTCACATTACTCCCCAACTAGCCTTGCAGTGAATAAACACGGTCCCACAAAGAGACGTTAAACGTTCCTTAACCCGAGAGCTTCAGGTCTTTCAGGATAACCGAAACAAACAGAGCTGGGAAGGAGGCACTCAGAAGGTTCACCAGGCTTACCTCAAAATCCTGCTAAAGTAAAAGAAAGCTGGTATAGCAATTAATGCTCCAAGTCACACTTACAATTCCTTGCAGTGGCTTCGAGGACAGATGCCTCAAACTAGGGCATCATTTTAAAAAGCAAGCTATCGAATTCCCTGCGCATAAGGAACCTCTCCTAGTTACTCTCTTATTTTATAGTCTAGCCTTCTAGCTTAAAACGTCAGTCTTGGCCACACTAACATGCTAGGAGGGAACAAAGAGTCATCGGAAGGCTGCACATAAACGCTCCCTGCATTTAGTGGTGGGGAAGAATCACCATTTACTGAAGCTGAAACATCAACATCCCGAGAATTAAACAACTCGACAGCATGGCATTAACTTCCAGCGCCAAACTCACAGCACTCTCTGCTTTTTACATCTTTGGTTTATCTATGCATTACTAAAACTTCTCCATCTGAGCTGGCCACCAGTCGTCAATAAAGGCGTCTTCACGCGTGTCGAATGATCTTCCCATTCTGCAGAAGCCTTACTTCTCCACCTTCTTGTTTGCTATGCTCACAATTCTCACTTCCATCCACAAAATAAGATCAAGAGCATCTCACAGGTTACCACACAGATTGAAACAGCACTCAACCAGGTACCTTTGGAACCTAACAGCAACTTTCAGTCCACCGCACGCTGCTCAGAAAAATCATGCCGCACTGCAATACCCTCTTTGCTCTCTGCCTGCAACTTCAGGGAACACTCCCAGCTGCTCCTAGCAGCCACACTTTTGGAAGGAGAACATACAGAAACTTGGCCCTTTTCATTTAAAAAGGCAAAAGCCAAGAGAAGAGAGGACTCTGCTGCTGCTAAAATTCACCTGGACTCCAACACCTGAAGAAGAAACACTCTCCAACTTGGCTCAAGGACAAGTGTTTTTTCAACCAGCCACAAACGCACGCGCATACCACTTCTCCTGACAACCAGGAAGGGAATCACTTCCCCCAGCAGTACGCCGACTAACGGAGTCCAAGGGGAGGAACACCAATTCCAGTTAACGTAACACGCAGGCCAAGAAGTTGTTTGCAACTGGAGACTAGACCTTGCAGCCGCAAAACACGCTCCACTCCTACAACTGCGGTTCTTCAGCATAAAAGGTAAAGGATGCTCCTACTAGACACCTTCAACCACCTCTTTCTAGAGTCACATTTGTAATTAAATATGAAGAGGCCCCTGGGATTTCAGGAAAAAGCTACTCCAGTCAGGTTACTTGGAGCACAGCGACTGCAACTACACACTCATTTAGGACCCACTTTCTGGGTCTTTAGCCATGACAAAGTACACCTGGCATTACCCCTAAAACTAGCAAAAACGGAACTCGCAAAACGAGTAAGTTGATTAGCACTTCCGGAAGCACGCCCCTGCTTTGAAAAACAAGACCTTGCCATAACTGCCATGCTCCATCCTGTACAGTAAAGGCAATTGAAGTCAGCAATACTCCTTTCCTTGCTACTCTTGTCACATATCAACACTTGCTTTTTAGAGCATCACATGGAAAGAGCCGTTTGCTTTCCAGCTGTTCAAAGAAATCCCTTTACAAGGCATTACTCACTTCGTTAAACTAAGACTTCATCGCAAAGCTGAACCCAAACAGTCCCAGAGACACTTCCCTTGGTGACCGAGAAACACACAAACACCTTAGACCAGACTGCCAAACGAAGGTGGAAAGTTACTCACGCCCACAGCACAAAGTTACCACACAGAGCACCACTGCTGTTAGAGCAGAGGAAGGCAGCCATTCTCCCAACCTGCTCTCAGCAAGTTCTCTGGTTTCCCTGGATTACTCCAGTCTCCTTCCTCAGTCAACAGACCACCGATCAGCCACACATAAACATCCCTAGGAAAACAAGTCAGGCAACTCACTCCTCACGCTCCAGCCAGAGGGTCACCCCGGCTACTGGTTAAGAGCAGAGAGCAGCAACCCTTCAACCATCAAGCTGGAAGAAGGAGTGCCTCAGAACTAGTCCCAGAAACAGGGCAGCGGAACAGGCCAGACACCAAAATTCCCATACGGGGACACATGGGACACTCACCCTCACAAACGCCATCGTTCGAGACTCCGGCCATGAAGCACAAGACACAAACCTTAACTAGCAGCCTGAGCTGCCTCCAAACTAGAAAGAAACTGGCACCGCTTCCACATTTCGGTCTGCAGAGGCAGAACAGTAGCACGCTCCAAAAAGCATAGGGAGTGCTGAAGAAATTGCGTTGGCCAGATGACTGCTAGACAAGCCTTCACCAAAAGGCAAACTGACCCAGAACATGGAAAAATAGCTACCAACAAACTCATGGAACCTTAACTTCTACAGTTTTGTACCTGGGAAAAGAGAGAGAGAGAGAGAGAGAGAGAGAGAGAGAGAGAGATCAGTTAACAGCTTTCATGTTACTCTAGGCAAAGGCAGATCAAGTCAGCACTGTCATCGGTCAGAACTACAGAGACTAGCTAGGCTCCATCAAGCCTCTGCACCAACCACGTCACAGGAGTCATCACCGTTACAAGAAAGGCAAAAAGCAGACCCAGGATCAGCAGAGTTTGCATCAGCTACGTTACATGACTGACGAGTTCTTTACACAGCGCTCAGCATAGCCAGGACCCCTTTCTCAGGCTGATATTTAGCGAACACACAAGACGAGAGAGTTATCCACAAGTAAAACTGCTACTGTGAACACTGTGCAAACATTCAGAATTTAGTATTCCAGCAGTAATTAGAGCAAACCAATTAGTGACCATTACCTCAAGAACACAAATTCATCTGCACTGATACTCTAAGCTATGGACAGCAAACTCAGAACCCCTGGGGGAAAAGCATCTGCAAATAGAGATTCCCTACCTCTTGTTATTCACAGCAAGGTAACAGCTGTGCTGGAAAATATATCCCAGCACCCAAATTACTCTCTCCAGCTTAGATTCAGTGCTAACATATGCCCAGAACTGGCCAGTTAAGGCAGCACTGGCCAGGCAGTCCACGCAACCGACTACTACTTTCCCAAAAAACCCTTCTAAACACTTTCCTTTGAACTGCCTAAAAAAGCCTCGTAACAGTAGAGCATGCCCCTCAACAGAGGCAAACTGCCTCTCTTCAAGACGCTTGACAGCTTTTTAATTCTTCAAGCAGTTTGCTAGCTAAAACATCCCTAAACTAGACCGCCAAAAGGGTCACGTCCTAATTCCACAGCACACAAATTGCAACGCTGCTTTTATTAAACGTGTACCAGCTTACCAGCCACAATAGGCAGTTAGGAAAGCTGCATCGTTATTAGACCTGAAGCAATTGCTGGCATGGTAGGAGTTAATTCCCTTGCCACTTCCCCATTTGTCCCTTGGCTCCTTACAACAAAGGGCTAGTTCGGCAATACACCAGCCAGTTCACAACTGCCTGGCCATTTTTAGATATGGCGATACATCTCTTAAACTACTCCATATGATCCATAACAAGACTCAAGTAGATGAGCATAGGCAATAAATACATTCTCGTATCGCAGCTCTAGGCTCAAAAACTTAACACGTGATGCACTGGTGCCGATGCATACTTTTCTTAAGAGCCTGAACAGACTTGATGTCCAGCTTCACTTCTTTTAAAAAAACATACTTCCACATGCAGTACTTCTGGTTAACCCGAGATCCTCCATGACCATTCCTACCTACCTGAACACTTCCATTGCCAAATATTACCTTTAACAGGCCACATAACAATTACAATATACTCCGGGTTATTCCTTGGAAGAACATTCAAGGCGTGATTTACTAACAGATGCTTAAGCAATCAAGATCTTTACCCAGATTAAGAAACAAGGACAATTCTCTCTCTCTCTAAGAGAAAGACGTTCAATTTTAGATTTTAGCTTGAAGCTTTCATTTTTCTCCACAACTCCTTCCACTGTCATTTTAGGACTTAACTCAGGAATGAATGTAGCCTACATAATCATTAACCAACAGACTAGGATACATCTGGCAGGACAGGAAGACAACCAACCCACCCACGCACAAGTCAATAGGTGTGACATCCCTGACTGGCCTCAGGGTCCAAAAAGGGCAACCGAGGATTGCCCACTTTTATAAGGAGTCTGGCAGTCCGGCAAATCTCTGTGAAACAAGAGAAACAGATTTTGATAAGAACACGCTGTTCTGCTAGAAGCTTCTTTACATTCCCCTAGGAAGACCTCACCTATTACCACCATTTAGAGGGTACTCTGAAAACAAAGCTTTACATACTAAATCTGAACTCAAAGGGTCAACTGATGCCAGCTGGCCAAGGTTAAAAGTGACTCAAACTAACCCAGAGAGGTTGGAAGGGACCTCTGGAGATCATCTAGTCCAACCTCCCTGCTCCAGCAGGGTCACCTAGAGCATATTGCCCAGGATCACATCCAGACGGCTTTTGAAGATCTCCAGCGAAGGAGACTCCACCACCTCTCTGGGCGACCTGTTCCAATGCTCTGTCACCCTCACAGTCAAGAAGTGTTTTCTCAGGTTCAGATGGAACTTCCTGTGGTTCAGTTTCTGCCCATTGCCTCTTGTCCTGTCACTGGGCACCACGGAGAAGAGGCTGGCCTCATCCTCTTGACACTCCCCCTTCAGATACTTGCACACATTGATGAGATCCCCTCTCAATCTTCTCTTCTCCAGGCTCAACAGGCCCAGCTCTTGCAGTCTTTCTGCAGAGGAGAGATGCTCCAGCCCTCTAATCATCTTGGTAGCCCTCCGCTGGACTCTCTCCAGGAGTGCCATGTCTCTCTTGTCCTGGGGAGCCCACAACTGCACCCAGGACTCCAGGGGAGGCCTCCCCAGGGCTGAGGAGAGGGGCAGCATCACCTCCCTCCACCTGCTGGCAACACTCTGCCTAATGCACCCCAGGAGACCATTGGCCTCCTTGGCCACAAGGCCGCATTGCTGCCTCATGCTTCACTTGTTGCCCACCAGCACTCCCAGGTCCTTCTCGGCAGAGCTGCTTGCCAGCAGGTCAACCCCCAGCCTGTCCTGCTGCCTGGCCTTCTTCCTCCCGAGGTGCAGGACCCTGCACTTGCCTTTGTTGAACTTCAGGAGGTTCCTCTCCACCCACCTCTCCAGCCTGCCCAGGTCCCTCTCCATGGCAGCACAGTCTTCTGGTGTGCCAGCCTCTCCCCCCAGTTTAGTATCAGCAGCAAACTTGCTGAGGGTGCACTCTGTCCCTTCCTCCAGGTCATTGAGGAATATATTGAACAAGAGCGGACCCAGGACTGACCCCTGGGGGACACCACTAGCCACAGGCCTCCAACGAGACTCTGCACTACTGACCACAACCCTCGGAGCTCGGCCATCCAGCCAGTTCTCAAGCCACCTCACCGTCCACTCATCTAGCCCACACTTCCTGAGCTTACCTAGGAGGATGGGATGGGAGACAGTGTCCAAAGCCTTGCTGAAGTCCAGGGAGACAACATCCACTGCTCTGCCCTCATCTACCCAGCCAGTCATTCCGTCATAGAAGGCTATCAGATTGGTCAAGCATCATTTCCCTTGGGTGAATCCATGCTGACTACTCCTGATCACCTTCTTGTCCTCCACATGCTTAGTGAGGACCTCCAGGAGGAGCTGTTCCATCACCTTTCCAGGGATGGAGGTGAGGCTGACAGGCCTGGAGTTTCCTGGCTCCTCCTTCTTGCCCTTGTGGAAGACTGGCGTGACATTGGCTTTCTTCCAGTCCTCAGGCACCTCTCCTGATCTCCAGGACCTTTCCAAGATGACAGAGAGTGGCCTAGCAACAACATCCACCAGCTCCCTCAGCACTCGTGGGTGCATCCCATCGGGGCCCATGGATTTGTGGATGTCAAGTTTGGACAAAAGATCTCTAACCCGATCCTCCTCCACCAAGGGAGAGTCTTCCTTTCTCCAGCCTTCCTCTCTTGTCTCCAAGGTCTGCAATTCCTCAGGACTGGCCTTAGCAGAAAAGACTGAAGCAAAGAAGGCATTCAGCAACTCTGCCTTCTCCATCTCCTTCGTCACCAGGGCACCCGCCCCATTCAGCAGCGGGCCCACCTTTTCCCTAGTCTTCCTTTTGCTATGGATGTATTTGAAGAACCCTTTCTTGTTGTCCTTGACATCCCTTGCCAGATTTAATTCCAACTGGGCCTTAGCCTTCCTTGTCGCATCCCTGCACGCTCTGACAACGTCCCTGTATTCCTCCCAAGTGGCCTGTCCCCTTTTCCACATTCTGTACACTTCCTTCTTCTGCTGGAGTTTGGCCAGGAGTTCCTTGCTCATCCATGCAGGTCTCCTGCCCGCTTTGCTCAACTTCTTCCTCAGAGGGATGCACTGATCTTGAGCCTGGAGGAGGTGATGCTTGAATATTAACCAGCTTTCTTGGACCCCTCTTCCTTCTAGGGCCCTGTCCCATGAGATTCCCCTAAGTAGGTCCCTCAAGAGGCCAAAGTTAACTCTCCTGAAGTCCAGTGCTGCAATCCTACTCATTGCCCTGCTCCCTCCTCGTAGGAGCCTCAACTCCACCATCTCATGGTCACTGCAGCCAAGGCTGCCCCCCAACCTGCACATCTCCAACTAGACCTTCTTTGCTCGTTAGTACAAGGTCTAGCATTGCACTTCTCCTCGTTGGCGTCTCCACCACCTGCGTCAAGAAATTATCATCAATCCTCTGCAGGAACCTCTTTGACTCTTTGTGCCTAGCTGTGCTGCCTTGCCAACAGATGTCAGGGTGGTTGAAGTCTCCCATGAGAACCAGGGCCTGTGATCGTGAGGCTACTTCCAGCTGTCGGTAAAAGGCCTCATCGATGACCTCGTCCTGACCAGGTGGCCTGTAGTAAACCCCCACAACAGTGTCACCCATGTTACCCTGCCCTTTAATCCTTACCCATAGGCTCTCAACTTGCTCTTCATCCACCCCGAGGCAGAGCTCCATACATTCTAGTTGCTCTCTCACATAAAGAGCAACTCCACCACCTCGCCTTCCTGGCCTGTCTTTCCTAAAAAGCACATAGCCATCCATGACAGCATCCCAGTCACGTGAACTATCCCACCATGTCTCTGTAACTGCAGAAACCTGGTTTCACCAGGAAGCCACAGTATTGCAGAAGTTAGTCCTTTTTTTTTTTTTTCCAGGTATCAACATGATTTCCAGCAGGAGAATATCAAGGACAAAACCCTCACAGGAAAGCAGGAAACTCTCTCCGGCACAAAAATAACTACTGCTAGCTGCTGTTAAGACTCTCGAGTCTAGCGAACCTCACCTTGTACTCCTCCCCGACAAAGCTACTCTCATGCAACATCCATACTCTTCAACCAGCACTCACTTTCACACTACTACTCACTGAAGGACTGATCCCCTGCTGAAGGAAAGTTCTTCTAGCCCCAAGCACCTGCTTTTTTTTTTATTTTATTTTGTCCTGCTCAACAACTGACCCCTAGAGACCAGCAGAAGTGAGGAATTTCTAGCAAGCCCTTGCCGACATTATAAACACACACTACACAAGTTGTAAACCAAGAGAGAGCATTCAGGCAGAACTAACACAGAACTAAACGCAGGCATGTCATTAGTCTGCTTTCAGGCACAGTCATTTCTTCCAGAAAGCCTGCACAAATGCCTAGAACTACAACAACATGCTATTATGTCAGTTACATCCAATGAACCTGAGCATCAAGTGGCAAGTCATGCATGAGGCACCTGCAACCTCTCTAGCCCATTAATAGGGCTTCACACCTCCATGTCCTCTCTCCCACTCTCCCATGCATCATCTTCAGAAGCTGCTACAAAACTCTACTTTAAGACAATACATGCATGCAACAAGGCAGCAGTTCAAAAAGCAAGGCTCAGCCCTCAACATCCTTTCTTTACTTTTCTCCCTCCCTACAGGTAAAGCCACTTAGGTTTCATAACTGCTAGCCAATGGAAATGAGACAACAACTACAACCACCACCACCACGAACCATGCTTTACATGGGTAACCCACAACTTACAACCACTAAGGCAGCAACCGTGCTTTAAGGCTTCAGTCAGGTCGCTTCAAGGCCTGAGAGTCTACAGCACTACTTCCCTACTCTCCCACATCTACTAACATGTCATTTAGAAACTGCTTCCAACCTACCTACTAGCCAAACACTGCTCTGAGAAGCTCACACTTGTCAGGCAAATCCTCCTGCATTTACTGCCCCATGACAAAACCAATATGCTACTTTGGGGTCTTGGGTCATACAAACTTTGTACTTCCACTACCATTAGGAGAGCAGGAAGAGAGAAAGGAAAAAAAAAGGGAAACATTTTAGTTTCCTCTACACTAAAAAGCTATAGAGAAACCTCTAACCCACAACAGAGACCTTCAGCTATAGAAAACTCAAAGTAGCTCAAGTTCTGCCAGTGATATAGCCACACGCCTCTCTTGCTAGCAGTTGACTTCCCCAGGAATCACAATTCTAAAACCAACATCCCCTAGTGTCCAAACAGGAGAAGCATCTCATGTTACACCAGGTCACATGCTTACAGATCTCCAAGAACCTTGACCACCTTTTTAAAGCCAGTCCTGAAACTTTTTCTTCTACCTCAGGTCAACCCAGAGGTTTACTGAAGAGCAATGTTTGGCAGCTCTTACTTCACTAGAACCACAGGTGAAACCACGAAAAAACATCGAGGGCAAGTATTTCATTTGTGACTCGCTAAAACTGATTTCTGTTCAACAATGACAGCACTGGGCAATATCTTAAAGTTACTGCTTTTACACAGGCCAGTATAGTCAAGTAATACCAGGAGACAACAGTCCTGTCTTTCCAAACAAAGTCTAAATAGTTCCTGTCACATTAAAAAAGCCAAGAGGAAAAAAAAAATTGTTGCCTAGCTACAATACTAGTTCCTAAACCATTTCAGCAGCTCTAAATCCAGATGACAGCCTGCATTGACTCAGAGCAAGAATAGTACATGCAGCTGCTAGTCATTGGCTGAGATAGAGCCAACTCTCACAGGATCTCGCCCAGCAAACCCCAGTGAAACTCCACAATGGCACAGGAGACAGGAAACACCTAACAGCAAAAGAGTTCCTCCAAGATCAACGCATTTTAACCATGCCAGATCGCTCTCCTTCATCCATGACGCCTAACACACCCTTTTCCAGGCCATTTCCACATTCCAAGCCCAAACCACACATAATCTGTTCCAAGTTATGAACACTGACTAACAATTGCCAATATGCCATTCAGGTTTTCCTCGGAAAAAACAAGCAACTGCTTCAGCATTGCTTCCCTTTTCACTCCTCCTTCCCATACAAGGGGTCCATAGCTAACAAACACAACATATTTGCTTTACCCACTGTGTGAGTGGGTAACGTGTCAAACACCACTCAGCTTGCTTGCCTATTAGCAAGTCATGCTCAAAAGCAGCAGATCTAGAGACCTTCATTCCACCAATATCGCAATGGAAAGCTACTCTACTCCCAAGACCTCAAGTGAAAGATCCATTTCACACCCAAACAAGCAGCAAGTTTAAGCCAGTCCAAACTGGTCCCCTACTGCAACTTCCCAAACGGACACAAGTTGCTACACATCTTCTCTTAACCTTCCAGGAAAATCAGCTGCTCCCCTCAACCCTTTCCACCCAAAACCTTCCTCCTACAAAACACAGTTCTGCAAGGATCACAAATACAAAACGCGACCTAGACACAAAAAGACTCCCCTTAGTCATTTCCTAACTTCTTGGCCTTCAGCAGCAAGCACCAGCTCTTTCTTCTCTACTCGACCTCTAGATTTGCACGGGCACAAAGACAACTGGAGGCATTTCAGTAGCCAGTGTTGCCTACCTCTAAAGCATTGCAACCCACACAGGTAACACCAAGTCATCTTAACACAGCCAACGCTCTGAAGCCTAGCCTTCCCTTCACACAGGAACTTGCCTCATCAGCAATCACAGTTATCACTGCCATACATTTTAGAGGCTACGCGTCCAATCAATACATAAATCAATCAATTGCAAGCTCAGCCTTAATAGCTTGAACCTTCAGCACTTCAGCGCTTCAACTCTTCACAAAGCATCACTTCCACTGGATGCCCACACTGCCACTTTCCACTAACATCGTCTCTCTCATTGCCCAGACAGAACTTGGCTTGCTTGTAAAGCTTCCTCACGTGGCATAGCTCCACTCTTTTCTCTTAGAACAAGTACTCCAGAAAGCTTAATCGCCACCAGCAGAAAGCCTCAGCACTCTATCTATCACCTCCTCTAAACCCCAGCAGGAACCAATTAACATCACAAGAGAAAGCACTCAGCTAAACCTCAGCACCAACCATGCCCTCCTCTATCAAACTACCATTCCTGCCTGCTTTAATACCAGCACCATTGGCTGCAACATCAACAAGCTTCCAGAAGGCAGCAAGGTCCCTCTACCATAACAGCTGGACCTCAGCCTACCTTCACCTGCTGGAATAACTGCACTTGCACTCAAGAAGGACAATAACTCTTCTCAAAGACAAGCACTGCAGTCCACCTCTTACTCAAGCATGCAGCTGAAGCAGCCCAGCAATCCTCTGCAGCCATGCCCTGACTCACTACCACACACCCTAGGCTCTCAAACCAGGACTGCTTCCTTCATGCGCCAACATCTCTGCTCAACACACTGAGCAGTTGGCTTACTCAGCATACAAGCACCTACATGACTCATAGGTCAAGAGCATACTACTCCTTCACAGGAGAAGCACATCCAATAGCCAAATAGCCTGAGCAGCTCAACATGGGATGCTTCTCACCAAGCATACAGGCCCTGTAGCACACTGCCTCTCTCACACTCACTCACTGACACCTGCTTTCAAACACTGGTTAACTCCTGCACTTGGGGGCGGGGGGGGGGGGGGGGCCAAGAGGAAGAGTGGTCATGTCACTGGGAAACCTATTCCCCCAAGCACACTTTTGCATTTAAGCTAAAGGATCAAAACTCTTAGCCTACTGTCTGACACCAGCTTAGGGCATACTCAGTACTGGCAGAAGAACAGATGATCCTTTGCCCAAAGAATGCATTCCCCCCACCCCACCCATTTCATTGTCAACAACAACAACAATCACCACCACCACCCCCCACACTAAACACTCATTCCCACCTCCAGCCACAACAAAAGGAGGTCAAAAAACAGATGAACCCACTCCTTTCAGCAGCACTCCTGTGTCAAGGGGCTCCAACTAGCACCTTCAGTCTTTGCAAAAGACTCCACCTCATACATTAGTACTATCAAGACTGGCACTACACTCCAATTGCACAGCCTATCAAGGGCAACATATTACAGTAGACCTGAACGACTCCAAGGGACCCAAAGCAACAAACAGCCAATTAGCAGCTCCAATACACATTGTGTGCCTGCCCAAGAAAGTGGAGGCAAAGTTCAACTTCAGAATGGTCTTCCAGAAAACTAGTTCTAGCACAAACCCTCTCTCTAGCCTGGCCTTACTTCCCCTCTATCAGGGAACACACAACAGTAATCAAATCAGGTTCAATCTCCCCCTACCCCCACCAAAAAAAAAACAACAAACAAAGTAACATGACCTCACATCAGGAATAAGCCTCTCGACTCCCATGGGCCAAGCACCACTGCCCACCCCTCACTTCCAGACACAGCCACAGGGCAACCACAACAACCCCACTGCCTTCACCCAGAACCTCCCTTCCCCCCCCCCCACTAAACAAGGGCACCTGACCCAGCTCCCTCTCAGCTCCACCCAGTTCAAGCCCACCAGCTGAAAAGCAGCCCCCCAGACACCTTCCCCATCACTTCAGCTCACCTCCTTTGACACCCAGTCCAAAGGCATCTTCCACCACATGTACTTGCACACCCTCTCCCACAAACTCCTGCTCACTACTGCACTCGAGGGAGCGACATACACCCAGGCATGAACAAGACACAGACTCCCAGCACCACGCTGCAAGAGCTCTTGGAGCAATCCTAGGCAGCACCCTGACAGAGCCAGTTTCAGCCATTCGTTATAAGGTACAAACACTTGGGCAAGGTTTTGCATGGATGCTAGGAAAAGGAAGCGGCTGCCTAAGTGACACACCTCTCTGCCATCACTACTCCCCTCAACACCAAACATCACATCAGCTGAAAGCACCCACTCCACTGCTGCTCCTCAACTCCCACCAGGCAACCGCGCTCAAACAACGTGCTCAGGCACAGTTCAAACCAACACACCCCCATCACAGAAGTACACACACAAGAGGCAACACTGCTAGCACGCACCAGTCGCGCTGTGTCGACCTTCAGAGCTCGACGCACCAGCCACCGCTAAAGGTGACTAGCTGGAAAACCCACCTCTCGCTCCAGCTTACCCAGCTCTGTCTCCGGCGCACACAAACACCACTTCAACACCACCCACAGGACAGGCGAGCTGGAGCCAGGCCACACACGCTCACGCCGCCCCCGCCCCGCCCCAGCAGCCCCCAGGCCGCCTCCTGCCCCCGCCCCGCCCTCCCCACCTCGCCCTTCTGCCCGCTCTCCTCCTCGCCCGCTCCGCTCCGCGCTCCGCCTGCCCGAGCTCAGCAGCTCCTCGCCGCCCGCCCCCCGCCCCGCCTCGCTCTCCAGCCTCCCGCCGCCGCCGCCTCCCGCCCAGCGCCCCGCAAACGCCCCGCGCTCCCACCCCCCCGCCCCGCCCCGCCCCCGACCCTGCTCCTACTTCCCCCACCCCTTTCCCTGCCGCCCTTCAGCTCCCTTCCCCAGGCGGCGGGCGAGCAGGCGGCCGACGCAAACGCTCCCCCGTCCAGCGGCGACGCACCGGCCTCCTCAGCCGGGCGACACCGAAGCCCCGCTCGGCCCCGGCCCCGGCCCCGCCCGACCGGCCGCCGCAAACCCTCCCCGGCCCGCCCGGCACCGACCCCGCCGCCTCCCAGCACCAGCAGCAGCACCAGCCCCGCAGCCGCCAGCACCTTCGCGCAGCCTCCCGGCGCAGGCGCCGCCGCCCTTCGGGCCCCGAAAAGCCCCTTCGCCGCCCCCCGCCCCCTTCCCCTGCCGCTACCGCCCCCGAGCCCTGCCCGCCCGGCTGCGCCACGACCCACCGCGTGTCCCGCAGCCTGCCGCTCTCCAACTGCGCCGCGCCGCGGGGCCGGACGAGGCGGGATGGGGAGCCCTCCCCTTCCGCTCCGCCATCTTCGCCGCCGCCGCCATCTTCGCCGCCGACCACACCCTTCCGCCCGGCCAGAGGCGGGAGCGGGGCGCCAATCAGCGGCGGGCGGCGCGCAGGCGCCCTCCAATGGCCGAGAGGCAGCTGGCCCGGCCGGCCAATCCCCGCGGCGGCCCGGGCGGAGGGCGGGAGGGAGCGGAGAGAGGCCGGAGATGGCGTCCGGCGGCCGTGGGCGCCGCCGAGCGGGCGGGCGGCGGGGCGGGGTCTGCCGGCGCCAGGGACGCGGTCCCCGCTGTCCCCCCTCAGTGTCCCCCTCGCTGTCCCCTCGACCCCGTCCACCCCTTGTGCCCGCCCGCCTTGTGCCACTCCGGCGCCTCGGCCGAGCTGCGGCTCTGGTGGGGGCGAAGGGCGAGAGCGGGCCGAGGGGCCCCTGGCAAAACAAGTGGGCCGGGAGCTGCTGGGCTCGGGGGTTGGTGGCCCTGGGCGAGGCGGCCAGGAGAGCAGGGCGGTCGGCTGTCGGTGGCGGCAGAGGGCAGCGGGGAGGGCAGGCGGCGTGCGCGGGCAGGGCAGGGGCTGCAGGCAGGGCAGGCAGGAAGCGGCGGTGGCTGGCGCGGGCCTGGAGCGGCCGGTGCCGAAGGCCAAGTGCTGGGAGCAGGTTGGGCTGTGCGCAGGGTGCCGCCAAGCGAGGCGGGAGGGTGCGTTGCGGGGGAGCGCTGCCCCCGAGGCGCTGGGGTGTCCCGCGAGGCCCGAGGGGGTGGGCTGCGCGAGGCGGGGTGTCGGCGAGGGCGGCGAGGCTGGAGGAGGCGCGGGTCGGGGGGCTGCTGTCCACGGAAAGGCCCGGCCGTGCGAGAGGGTCCCTGGGAAAGCTGCGCGTGGCCTTGTTGTGCTTGGTTTTGGCAGGCGGCGCGGTGAAGCGGAGCGCTTGGAGGGGGAAAGGCGGCGTGTGGAGCCTGTGGAGAGCGGGTGCCGGAGAGGCGGAGGCGGCGCTGGAGGTGCTGGTGCTGGCAGGGCCGCTGAGGGCAGAGGTGGGTTGAGGTGAGGTGGGAAGCAGAGGAAGAGGCTGTGGCTGGGTGTGGGGCGTGTTGGGCTGTAGAGCTGCATTGCCATGTTGCCTGCTGCCTGGAGAGTGGAGGTTGGCTGTACTGGTGCTGGACCTGGGGGGCTGGTGCAGCCTGGTGCGGGGCCTGGTGGGCTAGGGTAGCGTGGTGTGGGGGAAGGGGGGCTGGTGCAGCGTGGTACGGCCTACTGCTAAGTCTGGTGGGCTTGGGAGAACACTCTGTCGGGGCGGAAACCACTCCGCCGACATAAAAACCACTCCGTTGGGCCTAAAAGCAGTGCGTCAGGCCTAAAAGCAATGCGTCAGGGCTGAAACCGCTCCAACAAACTTAAAACCACTGCATCCGACCGAAAACCACTCTATCGGAGCTGAAACCACTGTGCCAGGACCAAAACCACTTGGTCGGGGCGGAAACCACTCCACCAGGGCCAAAAGCACTCGGCTGACCTTAAAACCACTCCATCAAGCCTAAAACCATTGCGTCAGGGCTGGAACCACTCTGCCAAGCGTAGAACCACTCCGTCGGGGCTGAAACCACAGTGCTGGGGCGGAAACTGCTCCATCAGGCCAAAAACCACTCCGCCAGGGCCAAAACCCCTCCGCTGACATTAAAACCATTCCGTCAGGGCCGGAACCACTCCGCCGAGCCTAAAACCCCTCCGTCGGGGCTGAAACCACTGTGCTGGGGCAGAAACTGCTCCGTCAGGCTGTAAACCACTGCGTCAGGCCGAAAAGCACTCCACCAGGGCCAAAACGACTGCGTCGGGGCTGAAAGCGTTCCACCAGGGCTAAAACCACTCCGTCGACATTAAAACCACTGCGCCAAGCCTAAAAGCACTGCGTCGGGGCTGAAACCACTCCGCTGAGCCTGAAACCACTGCGTCAGGGCAGAAGCCACTCGGTCGTTGATGAAACCGCTCCGCCGAGCCTAAAACCACTCCACCAGAGCAAAAACCACTCCGTCGGGCCTGAAACCACTCCGCCAGGGCGAAAACCACTGCGTCAGGCCTAAAACCACTCTGCCGAGCCTAAAACCGCGCCGTCGGGGCCAAAACCATTCCACCAAGGCGAAAAACACTCCGACGGGGCTGAAACCACTCCGCCGAGCCGAAAAGCAGTGCGTCAGGGCTGAAACCCCTCCGTGAAGCCGAAAAGCACTGTGTCGGGGCTGAAACCCCTCCGTGAAGCCGAAAAGCACTGTGTCGGGGCTGAAACCCCTCCGTGAAGCCGAAAAGCACTGTGTCGGGGCTGAAACCACTCCGCCAAGCCGAAAAGCACTGTGTCGGGGCTGAAACCCCTCCGTGAAGCCGAAAAGCACTGTGTCGGGGCTGAAACCCCTCCGCCAAGCCGAAAAGCACTCTGTCGGGGTTGAATCCACTCCGCCAAGCCTAAAAGCACTGTGTCGGGGTTGAAACCACTCCGCCAAGCCAAAAACCACTGCGTTCAGGGTTGAAACCACTCCGCCAGGGCAAAACCACTCGTCTGACCTTAAAACCACTCCGCTGAGCCTAAAACCACTGCGTCGGGGCTGATACCACTCCGCCAGGGCCAGAACCACTCATCTGACCTTAAAACCACTCCATCAAGCCTAAAAGCACTCCGTCCGGGCTGAAACCACTCGGCCAGGGCCAAAACCACTGCGTCGGGGCTGAAACCACTCCGCCAAGCCTAAAAGCATTGCGTCAGGTGGAAAACCACTCCGCCGAGCCTAGAACCACTCCACTGAGCCTAAAAGCACTGCATTGGGGCTGAAACCACTCTGCCAGGGCTAAAACGACTGCGTCGGGGCTGAAACCACTCCATCAAGCCTAAAACCACTGCGTTGGGGCTGAAACTACTGCGTCAGGCCCAAAACAACTCCGTCGGGGCCAAAACCACTCCACCAGTGCTGAAACCACTGCGCCAAGCCTGAAACCAGTGCGTCGGGGCTGAAACCACTCCGCCAGGGCCAAAACCACTCGTCTGACCTTAAAACCACTCCATCAAGCCTAAAAGCACTGCGTCGGGGCAGAAACTGCTCCGTCAGGCTGAAAACCACTCCACCGAGGCTGAAACCACTGCGTCAGGGCAGAAGCCACTCCGTGGTTGCTGAAACCACTCCGCCGAGCCTAAAACCACTCCGCCGGGGCCAAAATCACTCCGTCGGGGCTGAAACCACTCCGCCGAGCCTAAAAGCAGTGCGTCAGGGCTGAAACCTCTCCGCCAGGGCCAAAACCACTCTGCCAAGCCTAAAACCACTCCACCGGGGCGAAAACCCCTCCGCCGGGGCTGAAACCACTCCGCCGAGCCTAAAAGCAGTGCGTCGGGGCTGAAACCACTCTGCCAAGCCTAAAACCACTCCGCCGGGGCGAAAACCACTCCGTCGGGGCTGAAACCCCTCCGCCGAGCCTAAAAGCAGTGCGTCAGGGCTGAAACCACTCTGCCAAGCCTAAAACCACTCTGCTGAGGCGAAAACGACTCTGCCAAGCCTAAAACCACTCCGCCGAGGCGAAAACCACTGCGTCGGGGCTGAAACCACTCCGCCGAGCCTAAAACCACTCCGTCGGGGCTGAAACCACTCCGCCGAGCCTGAAACCACTGCGTCAGGGCAGAAGCCACTCGGTCGTTACTGAAACCACTCCGCCGGACCTGAAACCACTCCGCCAGGGCCAAAACCACTGCGTCAGGCCTAAAACCACTCTGCCGAGCCTAAAACAACTCCGTCGGGGCCAAAACCATTCCACCAAGGCGAAAACCACTCCGCCGGGGCTGAAACCACTCCGCCGAGCCGAAAAGCAGTGCGTCAGGGCTGAAACGCCTCCGTGAAGCCGAAAAGCACTGTGTCGGGGCTGAAACCCCTCCGTGAAGCCGAAAAGCACTGTGTCGGGGCTGAAACCCCTCCGTGAAGCCGAAAAGCACTGTGTCGGGGCTGAAACCCCTCCGTGAAGCCGAAAAGCACTGTGTCGGGGCTGAAACCCCTCGGTGAAGCCGAAAAGCACTGTGTCGGGGCTGAAACCCCTCCGTGAAGCCGAAAAGCACTGTGTCGGGGCTGAAACGCCTCCGTGAAGCCGAAAAGCACTGTGTCGGGGCTGAAACCCCTCCGTGAAGCCGAAAAGCACTGTGTCGGGGCTGAAACCCCTCCGTGAAGCCGAAAAGCACTCTGTCGGGTTTGAAACCACTCCGAGGCCAAAAGCAGTACGTCGGGGCTGAAACCACTGTGCCGGGGCGGAAACTGTTCCGTCAGGCTGTAAACCACTGCGTCAGGCCGAAAAGCATTCCACCAGGGCCAAAACCACTGCATCGGGGCTGAAAGCGTTTCACGAAGGCTAAAACCACTCCGCCGACATTAAAACCACTGCGCCAAGCCTAAAAGCACTGCGTCGGGGCTGAAACCACTCCGCCGAGCCTGAAACCACTGCGTCAGGCCTGAAACCACTGCACCGAGCCGAAAACAACTCCGTCGGGGCCAAAACCACTCCACCAGTGCTGAAACCGCTCCGTCGGGGCTGAAACCACTCCGCCGAGCCGAAAAGCACTGTGTTGGGGCTGAAACCCCTCCGTGAAGCCGAAAAGCACTGTGTCGGGGCTGAAACCCCTCCGTGAAGCCGAAAAGCCCTGCGTCGGGGCTGAAACCACTCCGAGGCCAAAAGCAGTGCGTCGGGGCTGAAACCACTGTGCCGGGGCGGAAACTGCTCCATCAGGCTGTAAACCACTGCGTCAGGCCGAAAAGCATTCCACCAGGGCCAAAACCACTGCGTCGGGGCTGAAAGCGTTCCACGAGGGCTAAAACCACTCCTCCGACATTAAAACCACTGCGCCAAGCCTAAAAGCACTGCATCGGGGCTGAAACCACTCCGCCGAGCCTGAAACCACTGCGTCAGGCCTGAAACCACTCCGCCGAGCCTAAAACAACTCTGTCGGGGCCAAAAACACTCCACCAGTGCTGAAACCACTCCGTCGGGGCTGAAACCCCTCCGTGAAGCCGAAAAGCACTGTGTCGGGGCTGAAACCCCTCCGTGAAGCCGAAAAGCACTGTGTCGGGGCTGAAACCCCTCCGTGAAGCCGAAAAGCACTGCGTCGGGGCTGAAACCCCTCCGTGAAGCCGAAAAGCACTGCGTCGGGGCTGAAACCCCTCCGTGAAGCCGAAAAGCACTGCGTCGGGGCTGAAACCCCTCCGTGAAGCCGAAAAGCACTGCGTCGGGGCTGAAACCCCTCCGTGAAGCCGAAAAGCACTGTGTCGGGGCTGAAACCCCTCCGTGAAGCCGAAAAGCACTGTGTCGGGGCTGAAACCCCTCCGTGAAGCCGAAAAGCACTGTGTCGGGGCTGAAAACCCTCCGTGAAGCCGAAAAGCACTGTGTCGGGGCTGAAACCATTCCGCCAATACGAAAAGCACTGCGTCGGGGTTGAAACCATTCCGCCAATACGAAAAGCACTGTGTCGGGGTTGAAACCACTTCGCCAGGGCCAAAACCGCTGCGTGAGGCCTAAAACCACTCCGCCGAGCCTAAAACAACTCCATCGGGGCCAAAACTACTCCACCAGTGCTGAAACCGCTCCGTCGGGGCTGAAACCCCTCCGTGAAGCCGAAAAGCACTGCGTAGGGCTGAAACCCCTCCGCCGAGCCGAAAAGCACTGTGTCGGGGCTGAAACCCCTCCGTGAAGCCGAAAAGCACTGTGTCGGGGCTGAAACCCCTCCGTGAAGCCGAAAAGCACTGTGTCGGGGCTGAAAGCACTCCGCCGAGCCTAAAAGCACTGCATCGGGGCTGAAACCACAGTGCCAGGGCCAAATCCACTCTGTCAGGGCTGAAACCACTCCATCAGGCCTAAAACCACTCCGTCGGGGCTGAAACTAGTGCGTCAGGCCCAAAACAACTCTGTCAGAGCCCAAACGACTCCACCAGTGCTGAAACCACTGCGTCGGGGCTGAAACCACTGCGTCGGGGCTGAAACCACTCCGCTGAGCCAAAACCACTGCGTCAGGCCTAAAACCACCCCGCTGAGCCTAAAACAACTCCGTCGGGGCCAAAACCACTCCACCAGTGCTGAAACCGCTCCGTCGGGGCTGAAACCCCTCCGTGAAGCCGAAAAGCACTGTGTCGGGGCTGAAACCCCTCCGTGAAGCCGAAAAGCACTGTGTCGGGGCCGAAACCCCTCCGCCAAGCCGAAAAGGACTGTGTCGGGTTTGAAACCACTCCGCCAGGGCCAAAACCACTCGTCTGACCTTAAATCCACTCCGCCGAGCCTAAAACCACTGCGTCGGGGCTGAAACCACTCCGCCGAGCCTAAAACCACTGCGTCGGGGCTGAAACCACTCCGCCGAGGCCAAAACCACTGCGTCGGGGCTGGAACCACTCCGCCGAGGCCAAAACCACTGCGTCGGGGCTGGAACCACTCCGCCAGGGCCAAAACCACTGCGTCGGGGCTGGAACCACTCCATCAAGCCTAAAACCACTGCGTCGGGGCTAAAACTACTGCGTCAGGCCCAAAACAACTCCGTCAGGGCCCAAACCACTCCACCAGTGCTGAAACCACTGCGCCAAGCCTGAAACCAGTGCATCGGGGCTGAAACCACTCCACCAGTGCTGAAACCACTCTGCCAAGCCTAAAACCACTCCATCAAGCCTAAAAGCAGTGCGTCGGGGCTGAAACCACTCCGTCGGGGCTGAAACTACTCTGCCGAGCCTAAAACCACTTCGCCGGGGCGAAAACCACTCCGCCAAGCCTAAAACCACTGCGTCAGGGCTGAAACCACTCCGCCAAGCCTAAAACCACTGCGTCGGGGCGAAAACCACTCCGCCAAGCCTAAAACCACTGCGTCAGGTGGAAAACCACACCGCCGAGCCTAAAAGCAGTGCGTCAGGGCTGAAACCACTCTGCCAAGCCTAAAAGCACTCCACTGAGGCGAAAACCACTGCGTCGGGGCTGAAACCACTCCGCCGAGCCTAAAAGCAGTGTGTCATGGCTGAAACCCCTCCGTGAAGCCTAAAAGCATTGCGTCAGGTGGAAAACCACTCCGCCGAGCCTAGAACCACTCCACTGAGCCTAAAAGCACTGCATTGGGGCTGAAACCACTCTGCCAGGGCTAAAACGACTGCGTCGGGGCTGAAACCACTCCATCAAGCCGAAAAGCACTGCGTCGGGGCTGAAACTAGTGCGTCAGGCCCAAAACAACTCCGTCGGGGCCAAAACCACTCCACCAGTGCTGAAACCACTGCGCCAAGCCTGAAACCAGTGCGTCGGGGCTGAAACCACTCCGCCAGGGCCAAAACCACTCGGCTGACCTTAAAACCACTCCATCAAGCCTAAAAGCACTGCGTCGGGGCAGAAACTGCTCCGTCAGGCTGAAAACCACTCGGCCGAGCCTGAAACCACTGCGTCAGGGCAGAAGCCACTCCGTGGTTGCTGAAACCACTCCGCCGAGCCTAAAACCACTCCGCCAGGGCCAAAACCACTGCGTCGGGGCTGAAACCACACCGCCAGGGCCAAAACCACTGCGTCAGGCCTAAAACCACTCCGCCGAACCTAAAACAACTCCGTCGGGGCCAAAACCACTCCACCAGTGCTGAAACCGCTCCGTCGGGGCTGAAACCCCTCCGTGAAGCCGAAAAGCACTGTGTCGGGGCTGAAACCCCTCCGTGAAGCCGAAAAGCACTGTGTCGGGGCTGAAACCCCTCCGTGAAGCCGAAAAGCACTGCGTCGGGGCTGAAACCCCTGCGTGAAGCCGAAAAGCACTGTGTCGGGGCTGAAACCCCTGCGTGAAGCCGAAAAGCACTGTGTCGGGGCTGAAACCCCTCGGTGAAGCCGAAAAGCACTGTGTCGGGGCTGAAACCACTCCGTGAAGCCGAAAAGCACTGTGTCGGGGCTGAAACCCCTCCGTGAAGCCGAAAAGCACTGTGTCGGGGCTGAAACCCCTGCGTGAAGCCGAAAAGCACTGTGTCGGGGCTGAAACCCCTCCGTGAAGCCGAAAAGCACTGTGTCGGGGCTGAAACCCCTCCGTGAAGCCGAAAAGCACTGTGTCGGGGTTGAAACCCCTCCGTGAAGCCGAAAAGCACTGTGTAGGGGTTGAAACCACTCCGCCAAGCCGAAAACCACTGCGTCAGGGTTTAAACCACTCCGCCAGGGCCAAAACCACTCGTCTGACCTTAAAACCACTCCATCAAGCCTAAAAGCAGTGCATCAGGGCTGAAACCACTCCGCCAGGGCCAAAACCACTCAATCGGGGCTGAAAGCGTTCCACCAGGGCTAAAACCACTGTGCCGACATTAAAACTACTGCGCCGAGCCTGAAACCACTGCGTCAGGTGGAAAACCACTCCGCCGAGCCTAAAAGCAGTGCGTCAGGTGGAAAACCACTCCGCCAGGGCCAAAACCACTCAATCGGGGCTGAAAGCGTTCCACCAGGGCTAAAACCACTGTGCCGACATTAAAACTACTGCGCCGAGCCTGAAACCACTGCGTCAGGGCTGAAACCACTCCGCCAAGCCTAAAAGCAGTGCGTCAGGTGGAAAACCACTCCGCCAGGGCCAAAACCCCTCCGCTGACATGAAAACCATTCCGTCAGGGCTGGAACCACTCCGCCGAGCCTAAAACCCCTCCGTCGGGGCTGAAACCACTGTGCTGGGGCGGAAACTGCTCCGTCAGGCTGTAAACCACTGCGTCAGGCCGAAAAGCATTCCACCAGGGCCAAAACCACTGCGTCGGGGCTGAAAGCGTTCCACCAGGGCTAAAACCACTCCGCCGACATTAAAACCACTGCGCCAAGCCTAAAAGCACTGCGTCGGGGCTGAAACCACTCCGCCGAGCCTGAAACCACTGCGTCAGGCCTGAAACCACTCCACCGAGCCGAAAACAACTCCGTCAGGGCCAAAACCACTCCACCAGTGCTGAAACCGCTCCGTCGGGGCCGAAACCCCTCCGTAAAGCCGAAAAGCACTGTGTCGGGGCCGAAACCCCTCCGTGAAGCCGAAAAGCACTGTGTCGGGGTTGAAACCACTCCGCCAAGCCGAAAAGGACTGTGTCGGGTTTGAAACCACTCCGCCAGGGCCAAAACCACTCGTCTGACCTTAAAACCACTCCGCCGAGCCTAAAAGCACTGCGTCGGGGCTGAAACCACAGTGCCAGGGCCAAAACCACTCCGTCGGGGCTGAAACCACTCCATCAAGCCTAAAACCACTCCATCGGGGCTGAAACTAGTGCGTCAGGCCCAAAACGACTCCGTCAGGGCCAAAACCACTCCACCAGTGCTGAAACCACTGCGCCAAGCCTGAAACCACTGCTTTGGGGCTGAAACCACTCCTCCAGAGCCAAAAACCACTGCGTCGGGTTTGACACCACTCTGCCAGGGCCAAAACCACTCATCTGACCTTAAAACCACTCCGCCAAGCCTAAAAGCACTGCATTGGGGCTGAAACCAGTCCGCCGAGCGTAAAACCACTGCATCGGGGCTGAAACCACTGCGTCAGGCCCAAAACAACTCCGTCAGGGCCAAAACCACTTCGCCAGTGCTGAAACCACTGCGCCAAGCCTGAAACCACTGCTTTGGGGCTGAAACCACTCCGCCAGGGCCAAAACCACTCGTCTGACCTTAAAACCACTCCATCAAGCCTAAAACCACTGTGCTGGGGCAGAAACTGCTCCGTCAGGCTGTACACCACTGTGTCAGGCCGAAAAGCAGTCCACCGGGGCCAAAACCACTGCGTCGGGGCTGAAAGCGTTCCACCAGGGCTAAAACCACTCCGCCGACATTAAAACCACTGCGCCAAGCCTAAAAGCACTGCGTCGGGGCTGAAACCACTCCGCCGAGCCTGAAACCACTGCGTCAGGCCTGAAACCACTCCACCGAGCCGAAAACAACTCCGTCAGGGCCAAAACCACTCCACCAGTGCTGAAACCGCTCCGTCGGGGCCGAAACCCCTCCGTAAAGCCGAAAAGCACTGTGTCGGGGCCGAAACCCCTCCGTGAAGCCGAAAAGCACTGTGTCGGGGTTGAAACCACTCCGCCAAGCCGAAAAGGACTGTGTCGGGTTTGAAACCACTCCGCCAGGGCCAAAACCACTCGTCTGACCTTAAATCCACTCCGCCGAGCCTAAAACCACTGCGTCGGGGCTGAAACCACTCCGCCGAGGCCAAAACCACTGCGTCGGGGCTGGAACCACTCCGCCGAGGCCAAAACCACTGCGTCGGGGCTGGAACCACTCCGCCGAGGCCAAAACCACTGCGTCGGGGCTGGAACCACTCCATCAAGCCTAAAACCACTGCGTCGGGGCTAAAACTACTGCGTCAGGCCCAAAACAACTCCGTCAGGGCCCAAACCACTCCACCAGTGCTGAAACCACTGCGCCAAGCCTGAAACCAGTGCATCGGGGCTGAAACCACTCCACCAGTGCTGAAACCACTCTGCCAAGCCTAAAACCACTCCATCAAGCCTAAAAGCAGTGCGTCGGGGCTGAAACCACTCCGCCGGGGCTGAAACTACTCTGCCGAGCCTAAAACCACTTCGCCGGGGCGAAAACCACTCCGCCAAGCCTAAAACCACTGCGTCAGGGCTGAAACCACTCCGCCAAGCCTAAAACCACTGCGTCAGGGCTGAAACCACTCCGCCAAGCCTAAAACCACTGCGTCGGGGCGAAAACCACTCCGCCAAGCCTAAAACCACTGCGTCAGGTGGAAAACCACACCGCCGAGCCTAAAAGCAGTGCGTCAGGGCTGAAACCACTCTGCCAAGCCTAAAAGCACTCCACTGAGGCGAAAACCACTGCGTCGGGGCTGAAACCACTCCGCCGAGCCTAAAAGCAGTGTGTCATGGCTGAAACCCCTCCGTGAAGCCTAAAAGCATTGCGTCAGGTGGAAAACCACTCCACCGAGCCTAGAACCACTCCACTGAGCCTAAAAGCACTGCATTGGGGCTGAAACCACTCTGCCAGGGCTAAAACGACTGCGTCGGGGCTGAAACCACTCCATCAAGCCGAAAAGCACTGCGTCGGGGCTGAAACTAGTGCGTCAGGCCCAAAACAACTCCGTCGGGGCCAAAACCACTCCACCAGTGCTGAAACCACTGCGCCAAGCCTGAAACCAGTGCGTCGGGGCTGAAACCACTCCGCCAGGGCCAAAACCACTCGGCTGACCTTAAAACCACTCCATCAAGCCTAAAAGCACTGCGTCGGGGCAGAAACTGCTCCGTCAGGCTGAAAACCACTCGGCCGAGCCTGAAACCACTGCGTCAGGGCAGAAGCCACTCCGTGGTTGCTGAAACCACTCCGCCGAGCCTAAAACCACTCCGCCAGGGCCAAAACCACTGCGTCGGGGCTGAAACCACACCGCCAGGGCCAAAACCACTGCGTCAGGCCTAAAACCACTCCGCCGAACCTAAAACAACTCCGTCGGGGCCAAAACCACTCCACCAGTGCTGAAACCGCTCCGTCGGGGCTGAAACCCCTGCGTGAAGCCGAAAAGCACTGTGTCGGGGCTGAAAACCCCTCCGTGAAGCCGAAAAGCACTGTGTCGGGGCTGAAACCCCTCCGTGAAGCCGAAAAGCACTGTGTCGGGGCTGAAACCCCTCCGTGAAGCCGAAAAGCACTGTGTCGGGGCTGAAACCCCTCCGTGAAGCCGAAAAGCACTGTGTCGGGGCTGAAACCCCTGCGTGAAGCCGAAAAGCACTGCGTCGGGGCTGAAACCCCTGCGTGAAGCCGAAAAGCACTGTGTCGGGGCTGAAACCCCTCCGTGAAGCCGAAAAGCACTGTGTCGGGGCTGAAACCCCTGCGTGAAGCCGAAAAGCACTGTGTCGGGGCTGAAACCCCTCCGTGAAGCCGAAAAGCACTGTGTCGGGGTTGAAACCCCTCCGTGAAGCCGAAAAGCACTGTGTCGGGGTTGAAACCCCTCCGCCAAGCCGAAAACCACTGCGTCAGGGTTTAAACCACTCCGCCAGGGCCAAAACCACTCGTCTGACCTTAAAACCACTCCATCAAGCCTAAAAGCAGTGCATCAGGGCTGAAACCACTCCGCCAGGGCCAAAACCACTCAATCGGGGCTGAAAGCGTTCCACCAGGGCTAAAACCACTGTGCCGACATTAAAACTACTGCGCCGAGCCTGAAACCACTGCGTCAGGTGGAAAACCACTCCGCCGAGCCTAAAAGCAGTGCGTCAGGTGGAAAACCACTCCGCCAGGGCCAAAACCACTCAATCGGGGCTGAAAGCGTTCCACCAGGGCTAAAACCACTGTGCCGACATTAAAACTACTGCGCCGAGCCTGAAACCACTGCGTCAGGGCTGAAACCACTCCGCCAAGCCTAAAAGCAGTGCGTCAGGTGGAAAACCACTCCGCCAGGGCCAAAACCCCTCCGCTGACATGAAAACCATTCCGTCAGGGCTGGAACCACTCCGCCGAGCCTAAAACCCCTCCGTCGGGGCTGAAACCACTGTGCTGGGGCGGAAACTGCTCCGTCAGGCTGTACACCACTGCGTCAGGCCGAAAAGCACTCCACCGGGGCCAAAACCACTGCGTCGGGGCTGAAAGCGTTCCACCAGGGCTAAAACCACTGCGCCAAGCCTAAAAGCACTGCGTCGGGGCTGAAACGACTCCGCCGAGCCTGAAACCACTGCGTCAGGCCTAAAACCACTCCGCCGAGCCTAAAACAACTCCGTCGGGGCCAAAACCACTCCACCAGTGCTGAAACCGCTCCGTCGGGGCTGAAACCCCTCCGTAAAGCCGAAAAGCACTCTGTCGGGGCTGAAACCCCTCTGTGAAGCCGAAAAACACTGTGTCGGGGCTGAAACCCCTCCGTGAAGCCAAAAAGCACTGTGTCAGGGTTGAAACCACTCCACCAGGGCCAAAACCACTCGTCTGACCTTAAAACCACTCCGCCGAGCCTAAAAGCACTGCGTCGGGGCTGAAACCACTCCATCAAGCCTAAAACCACTCCATCGGGGCTGAAACTAGTGCGTCAGGCCCAAAACGACTCCGTCAGGGCCAAAACCACTCCACCAGTGCTGAAACCACTGCGCCAAGCCTGAAACCACTGCTTTGGGGCTGAAACCACTCCTCCAGAGCCAAAAACCACTGCGTCGGGTTTGACACCACTCTGCCAGGGCCAAAACCACTCATCTGACCTTAAAACCACTCCGCCAAGCCTAAAAGCACTGCATTGGGGCTGAAACCAGTCCGCCGAGCGTAAAACCACTGCATCGGGGCTGAAACCACTGCGTCAGGCCCAAAACAACTCCGTCAGGGCCAAAACCACTCCACCAGTGCTGAAACCACTGCGCCAAGCCTGAAACCACTGCTTTGGGGCTGAAACCACTCCTCCAGAGCCAAAAACCACTGCGTCGGGGTTGACACCACTCTGCCAGGGCCAAAACCACTCATCTGACCTTAAAACCACTCCGCCAAGCCTAAAAGCACTGCATCGGGGCTGAAACCAGTCCGCCGAGCGTAAAACCACTGCATCGGGGCTGAAACCACTGCGTCAGGCCCAAAACAACTCCGTCAGGGCCAAAACCACTCCGCCAGTGCTGAAACCACTGCGCCAAGCCTGAAACCACTGCTTTGGGGCTGAAACCACTCCGGCAGGGCCAAAACCACTCGTCTGACCTTAAAACCACTCCATCAAGCCTAAAACCACTGTGCTGGGGCAGAAACTGCTCCGTCAGGCTGTAAACCACTGTGTCAGGCGGAAAAGCACTCCGCCAAGCCTAAAACCACTGCATCGGGGCTGAAACCACTCCGGCGAAGCGAAAAGTAGTGCGTCAGGGCTGAAACCACTCCGCCGAAGCCTAGAACCACTGCATCGGGGCTGAAACCACTCTGCCGAGCCTAAAACCACTCTGTCGGGGCTGAAATCACTCTTCCGAGTTAAACCACTGCGTCAGGCCTAAAACCACTCCGCCGAGCCTAAAACAACTCCGTCGGGTCCAAAACCACTCCACCAGGGCTGAAACCACTCCGTCGGGGCTGAAACCCCTGCGTGAAGCCGAAAAGCACTCTGTCGGGGTTGAAACCACTCCGCCAAGCCTAAAACAACTCCGTCAGGGCTGAAACCACTCCGCCAAGCCTAAAACAACTCCGTCAGGGCTGAAACCACTGCGCCGAGCCTAAAACCACTCCGTCGGGGCTGAAACCACTCCGCCGAGCCTAAAACCACTCCGTCGGAGCCAAAATCACTCCACAAAGCCTAATACCACTCCGTCAGGGCTGAAACCACAGCGTCGGGGCTGAAACCACTCCAGAAAGCCGAAAAGCACTCCGTTGGTGCTGAAACCACTCCACCAGGGCCAGAACTACTCCAGCGATCCGAGAATGGGCAGCCTGCGCGTGTCGTAGACTAGGGAACCTCCGTTTGCCTTTTGGCGCCTCGGGGCAGCCTCGGAGTGTCGTTGTAGGAGGCCGGAGAGCCTCCGCATACCTTTTGGTTCGGCCAGGCAGCCTCCACGTGCCTTTGTGAGCGTCCGGGCAGCCTCCGCATGCCTTTGGGTGCGGCCGGGCAGCCTCGGAGTGTCGTTCTAGCAGGCTGGGAAGCCTCCACGTGTCTTTCTAGGAGAGCGGGCAGCCTCGGAGTGTGGTTGTAGGAGAGCGGGCAGCCTCGCAGTGTGGTTGTAGGAGGCCGGGAAAGCTTCACGTGCCTTTGGGTGCAGCTGGGCGGCCTCCGTGTGCCTTTGGGTGCGGCCGGGCAGCCTCTGAGTGTGGTTGCAGGAGACTAGGGAGCCTCCACTTGTCTTTCGGTCCGGCCAGGCAGCCTGCCAGTGTGATTCCAGGAGAGCGGGCAGCCTCCGAGTATCGTTCGGGGAGGCCGGGGAGCCTCCGCGTGCCTTTCTGTGCGGCCGGGGAGCCTCCTCCTACCTTTGGGTACGGCCGGGCAGTCTCGGAGTGTCGTTCGAGGAGGCCGGGTAGTCTCCGCGTGTCGTTCGAGGAGGCCGGGGAGCCTCCCCGTGCCTTTGGGTGCGGCCAGAGATCCTGTGCGTGTCTTTAGGTGTGGCCGGGGAGGCTCCGCATATGTTTCGGTACGTCCGGGCAGCCTTTGAGCGTCGTTGTAGGAGAGCGGACAACCTCCATGTGCCTTTGGGTACGTCCAAGCAGCCTCGGAGTGTCGTTGTAGGAGGCCGAGCAGCCTCGGCGTGTCGGTCTAGTGGAGCGGGCAGCCTCCGCGTGTGGTTGTAGGAGACTGAGCAGCGTCTGAGTGTCGTTTTAGGAAGCCGGTTAGCCACTGCGTGTCTTTTGGTAGGGCCGGACAGCATCTGAATGGGGTTCAAGCAGAGCGGGGAGCCTCCGAGTGTCATTGTAGGAGGCCAGGCAGCCTCCGCGTGTCGTTCTAGGAGGCTGGGCAGCCTCCGCGTTCCTTTTGGCGGCTGGGGAGCCTCTGCCTGCCTTTCAGTGCGGCCAGGGAGCCTGCGAGTGTCATCCTAAGAGGCCGAGGAGCCTCTAAATGTCGTTCTAGGAAGCTGAGGAGCCTCCGAGTGTCGTTCTAGGAGACCAGGGAGCCTCCGTGTGCCTTTGGGTGCGGCCAAACAGCCTCTGAATTTTGTTCTAAGAGACCAGGAAGCCTGTGAGTGTCTTTCTAGGAGATTGGGGAGCCTCCGTGTGCCTTTGGGTGCAGCCAGGGAGCCTCCGCGTGTCGTTCTAGGAAGCCAGGAAACGTGCACGTGCGTTTGGGTGCAGCTGGGCAACCTGCGAGTGTTGTTCTAGGAGACCGGGCAGCCTCGGAGCGTCATTCTTGGAAGCCAGGCAGCCTCCGAGTGTCATTTCAGTCGACCGGTCCGGCTCCGCGTGCCTTTGGGTGCGGCCGTGCAGCCTCTGAACTTCGTTCTAGAGACCGGGGAGCCTCGGAGCGTTGTTCTAGGAAGCGGAGGATCCTCTGTGTGCTTTTTGGAGCAGCCGGGGAGCATCTAGTTTTGTTCTAGGAAGCCGGGTATCCTCCGTGTGCCTTTGGGTGCGGCCAGGGAGCCTCCTCGTCCCTTTCGGTGCAGCCGGGGAGCCTGTGCGTGTCGTTCTAGGAGACTGGACAGCATCCGAGTGTCGCCTTCGAGTCAGGGGAGCATCCGCGTGTCGTCGTAGGAGACCGGGCAGCTTCCGAGGATCGTCATAGGAGACCGGGCAGCCTCGGAGTGTCGTTGTAGGAGGCTGAGGAGCCTCCGACTGCCTTTGGGTGCGGCCAGGGAGCCTCCGAGTGTCGTTCTACAAGATCGGGGAGCGTCAGAGTGTCGTTCTGGTGAGTTGGGGATCCTCCGCGCGCCTTCGAGTGCGGCCGTGGAGCCTCCGCGTGCCTTTGGGTGCGGCCTGGACAGCTTCGTATCAGGCTCTGCGTGCTCGGACGGCCTTGTGGCAGGCTCTGCAGGCTTGGGCGAGCTTGGAGGGGCTCTGCGGTCTCATTGGGGCTCTTTTGGAGGTGGCCGAGGCCCTCCGTGTGCCCTCTGGGGTGCCGCACACTCCTGGGGGTGGTTTTTGGCCCCATCCCAGCCCCCTTGGTCTGTCTGTTGTGGTGCCTCTGAGTCATTTGGTGCCTTTTGGGGCACCTGCGACCCCTCGGGGTGGCTTTGGGGGTGCCCAGACCCCATGTTGTGCTTTTGCGTTGTCCGTGACCCCTCGGTGTGCGTTTGTGCCCGCCGCAGGGCTCTTCAGGTGCCCCGTGGTGCTGCCCAGACCCATCGCTGCCCCTCTGGGGACGCCCCAGAGCCCTCGTGGTGCCCGCTGGTGCTCCCCAGGGCATTCGGTGTGCCTCTGGGTGCTGCGCTGGCGTCTTGGGGGCCTTTGGGGGTGGCCCGGCCGTATGGGTGTGCTCTGGGAGGGCAGCCGGAGCCCTGGGTGTGCTTTGTGGTGTCCGCTGGGTGCCTTGGTGTGGGGTCGGTGGCTGCCTGGAGGCGTTTGTGGTGCCGTTAGGGTTGCCGGTGGCCCTTGGAAGGGGGTTGGGGCGCTCGTCGGAGGCCTCGTGGCCCCTTTGGGGGTGTCCTGGGCCCTCGGGGGTGTCTTTTGGTGCTGGCCAGGGCTTGTGAGGTGCGTGTGGTTGCTCGCAGAGGCCTGGCTGTGCCTTGTGGTGCCTCTGCGGCCCCTGGTTGTGGCTCTCCTGGTGGCCCAGGGGGCTCGGTGGGCGTGTTGGTGCGTCGCGGGTGCCTGCCCGTGCCTTTTGGTGCGCCCAGGGCCCTCGGGGTGCGTGTGGGGGTGCCGTGGAGCCGTCTGGTGGGCCTCTTGGGGTGCTTAGAGGTGCTGAGGGTGCCTTTTGGTGTGCGCTGGGCCCCTTGGTGTGGCTTTTGGGGCACCGCAGAGCCATGTCGTGTGCTTGTTGGTAGGTCCCAGGCGGGTTGTTGTGGCTTTTGGGGTGCCCCTGGCCCCATGTTGGGCCTTTCGGAGAGGCCTGGCGCCCTCAGCAGTTTTCTCCTGCTGCCCCGGGCTCCTCGGTGGGCGTTTCGGTGCAGCCTGAGCCCCGAGTGGGGCTGTGGGTGCTCCCCGGTGCCCCCGTTGCGCGTTTGGGGCTGCCCTGGAGCCCGCGGTGTCACTTTTGGTGCCCCGCAGAGTGTTTGCCGCGTCTTTCAGGGCTTTCCTGGCCTCTCGCTGTGCTGCTCGGGCCACGCGGACTCCCCCGGTGTTTCTTTCGGAGTGCCTCAGCCCCTCGGTGTGCCGTCCGGGGTGCCCGGGGCCCCTTGGTGTGCTTTTTGGGGGCCCCTAGACCCCTTGGTGTGCTTTTCAGTGCCTGCTGGTCCCCTTGCTGTGCCTTTTGGTGCGCCCCAGAGCTCGGGATGTGGCTTTTGGGGCACCGCAGACCCATTTCTTGTCCTTTTAGGTATGTCCTGGGCCTGTTGGTGTGTATTTTGGGGTCCCCTGGGCCCCCTTTGGAGTGCCTTTCCTGCACCCCAGAGTGATTGGGGTACCTTTCAGGGTGCCCCTGACCCCTCAGGTTGCCTTTCAGGGGGCCTCTGGAACCTCAGCTTGGCTTTTGGAGCACCCTACACCCCTGGGGGTGCCTTTTGGGGCACCCCAGAGCACTTGGGGTGCTCTGCAGGGTGCTCTAGCCACCTCGGGTGCTTTTCCTGGAGCCCCGCTGTAGCTCTTTGAGAGCCCTCTAGGCTTCGGTTTGCCTTTTGAAGCGTCTGAGATGTTTCTGCTCGCCTGTGGGGATGTGCTGGAGCCCTGGGGTTTGCTTTTTGGCTCCCCAGAGCCTTGGGGGTGGTTTGTTTGTTTGTTTGTTTGTGTTTTTTCCCCTTCCAGAGCACCTCGGAGCCCTCCGTTTGGTTCCTCGGCCCGCCGCTCGCTTCTCCGTGCGCCCCAGGCTCCTCGGGTTGCCTTTCGGAGCGCCCTCGATGCTTGGATTGTCTTGTGGGGCACCCCAGAGCCCCCCCCCCAACACTGCACCCCGCTGGCTTCACCCCAGCCAGGCGGGGAGGGGCTCGTGCAGCACCTGCAGGCAGGCAGGAGGCAGAGGAGTTTGGCAGCGATCCCCTTGCCCTGCCCAGCACCAGGAGGAGGAAGAGGAGGGAGCCGCGGTCCTGTGCCCGCGGAGCCCTCTCCGGCCGGGCAGCGCCCAGCAGCTCAGCCGTCAGCAGCCGGGCAGAGGACGGGCCACCAAGGGCTCTTGTCTTTCCCTTGCAGCCCGCCCGGCCCTGCGGCAGCGCCAGCGGAGTCAGCGAGACGGCCGGGCCCGGCCCCCAGCCCCCAGGGACCCGATCCCGGAGCCCAAGGGGGAGAGCAGCCTCCTCTCCAGGGAGAGCAGCGTTGCCGGCCCGGCCGGGCCCCCAGGCGGTGGAGAAAGCAGCCACGGCCGCTGCGGGGCCATCTAGGTCCCCGGGGCCCCGACCTTTCCGCGGCTGGACGTGGGCGTTCCTCGTGACAGCCAAGGTTTGGGCGTCAACTCGGCTGGGGGCACGTGGCCGAGCAGCGAGGGCGCCCCAGGCACAGCGAGGCCGCGGCGCTTTTTTGCCCCGAGCAGCTCCCTGGAGCGGGAGCGGCTCCAGTGGGGCCAGGCCTGCCCCTGCCCCCCGGGGGAGCCGGGCGGGTCGAGGCCGGCCCCCGACACCCACCCCTGCCCTTAAAGGCAGGCTTAGGAGACTGTCAGAGTCTTCAAGCCTCAGGGTGCTCTTCAAGTAGCTTGGAGGTCCTTAATTTCTTCCCGAGTCCCTCAGTGTAACTGGAAGACCAACCTCAGGGACTCAGCCCACCTGGGAGACCTCTCTTCTGCAGGGCTCCCAGGTCAGCTGCGTTCCTTACAAGTCCCTAGGGGCTGTCAGAGTCTTAAAGTCTCTGGGGGCTCTGAAGGGAACCAGGAGGCACTGAGGAAGACATTAAGGAGCTCCAAGTACCTGGAAGACCAACCTCAGGGAGTCCGCCCACCTGGGAGACCTTTCTTCTTCAGGTCTCCCAGTTGGGCTGAGTCCCTGAGGTGGTTCTTCCAGTAACTTGGAGAGCCCCCAGAGACTTGAAGACTCTGAAAGTCTCCCAGCCCTGCCTTTAAGGGCAGTGGTGGGCGTCGGGGGCAGGCCTGGACCCGATTGGCTCCCCCGGGGGGCAGGGGCCGGCCTGGCCCAATGGGGGCCCTGGAGGCCCCTGGGCTCCCTAGCCTAAGAGACTTGTGTGGGGACAGAAATTCAGCAAGGCTTTTTTGCCCCCACACAAGTCTCTTAGGCTAGGGAGCCCAGGGGCCTCCAGGGCCCCCATTGGCTCCCGGGGGGGGTGTGGCCCAATGGGGGCCAGGCCTGGCCCCCACGCCCCCCACTGCCCTTAAAGGCAAGGTGGAGAGGCTTTAAGGCTCTTCAAGTCCCTGGGGGCTCCTTCAGTTCCCTGAAGAGCCCCCAGAGACTTTAAGAGCCTTAAAGCCTCTCCACCTTGCCTTTAAGGGCAGCAGGGGCAGGCCTCAGCCCAGACCCCCCCACTCCCCAGCCTCAGGGCTTTGGTGGGGGCACAAAAAAGCCCTGCCCAGCGGCTGCCCCCACACAAAGCCCTGAGGCCGAGGAGTGCTCGCTGCTCCCTCGTCGCCCCGGCCTTCCCCGCTGCCTCCCGGGCTGGAGCTGGGCTGCCAGGGCCCCTGCTCAAAGGAAGGGCCAACCTGGGGGCGAGGAGAAACAGCCCCTTGGGACAGGAGCTCTCACCTACTGCAGCGAGATGGCCCCGGCTGCCGGCTGCCCCCTCTCCGCTCCAGCGCTGCAGCCAGGAGCTCTTCCCCGAGCAGGGAGAACGCAGCCTTCGGCAAGCTGCGAGCAGGCGTGAACAGAGACCGCGCACAGAACACAGCACGTGGCACCTCGCCTCAGCTGGGGCTCGCGCCAAGTTTTATTGCCCAGAGCCCAAACACCTTCGCGCGGTGCCACCGTGCCCGAGTCCCACTTGGCGCTTCCTGGGGAGCGGGACGAGCTGGCAGGCGCAGGCCGCCTTCCTGCTGCGGCAGCTCCTGGAGGGGTGCGTGAAGGCCAAAGCCGGATTCTTGCTCCTTCGGGGGGTGAGGGGGGTCTCTGGGAAAGCAGGTCACTTCCTCAGTGCAGCTGGAGTCTGAAGCTGGGGCCCCAAAGAGCTGCGGGAGGGGTGGGCAAGAGACGAAAGAGCAGCTCTTGCCAGCAACCAGCACCTAGGAAAACAAAACAGAGCTCTTAAGAAAGAGCAGGACCAGGCACTTTCCCCTCTCTCAACACTCGGGCCCGACCCCGCGTCCCCCCCAGGGAGCGGGCGCTGGGGCTCTGCGCACTGCGGCTCTGTGCACTGCGGCTCTGCCTTCTGGCCTTCAGCGCATCCACAGAGCACGGCTCCTGCTGAAAACAGAGCAGAAACGCACACAACTAGTGGCCCCAAATATTAAAAAACAATACTACTACTAATAATAAAATAAATCAAAACCAGAGCCATAGCTTGTCTGGCACCTACCAGGCCTCAAAGGTCTCGGAAGGAGCCCGAGCGCCGCTGCTCTCTGCGCGGTGCCAGTGATGGGCAAAACGCCTCTTCCTCCCATACGCAGCTCAGGCCACGCAGCTCAGGCCCATTTCTCCTCCTCCTTCGTGTGCAAGGCGACAACGCTGAACACCAAGAGGCCTGCCGTCAGGGAGAAGGCGCCGGCACAGTACAGAAATGCCGAGGGGACACAACGTTCCTACTGCGTGGGCTGCAGGGGATGCCCAGACACCTAGAAAAGGAGAGACCCTCTCTCGAGTCTGGCACTGCACCACAGCACAGCAACAGCAGCTCTTGCACACAACTCACACTCCCTCTCCTGTATTAGTGCCCGTGGCTTCCCTGAAAAGGCAAGGGAGCTCTTGAGGTTCTGCCCCAAATCACTGCTTTCCTCCTTAGCTAAAAGCTTGCAGACATGTCCCACCTCGTTTTCCAGCGCCACGTTCTCTACTCTGCAAGAAACAGTTGCACAATTCAACTCTCCGCAACACCAAGACTCTCCGGGCTGCCTTTCGCAGCAACTGCCCAACAGCTCCCCAAAAAGGGGCAGCCACAAGCACAGGTTGTTGGGAAGCCCAGGCCGGGAGCTTGCTAAACAACTCCAAAAAGCAAAGCCAAAGAGAAGCAAGTCCAAAGTCCTCCAGCCCCTCGTACGCTCCAGGACACTGCAGCCCAGCCAGAGCTGTCCCAGAGAGCCCCTTCCCCTGGCACGAGACATTCCCACCGGCCTTACCTGCGGAGAGGAGCCCCGGGGAGCGTAACCCAGTCGGTCATGACCTACTGGGAACTGAAACACCCCACAGCCCTCCGGCAGCGGGAGCTGCACGCCCCAGTTGCCCCCGCAGACAGACAAAGCGGCCACGTTGAGCTGACCCAGGCAACAGAAAACACAACCGAGAAACACAACTGAGAAACACAACCGAGCTCTCAGTGAGCACGTCAGCTCTCAGCAGCCACAAAGGAAGCAGACAGAGATCTTGCAGAGACAGGACACAGCTCCCACTACGCTTCTCAGCTCCCCAGGCAGCTGAAACCCCAAAACAGCCTCGCCAGTAAAACACATCTTCTACTTATACGCTTCACAGGCAAGGAGATGGTTTTTCCCCCTGGCCAAATGATACGCTCTGATTCCACTTTCTACAGCAAAGGTTGAAAGCTCTGCACGGGCAGACAGACAGACAAGGAAGGACCCCGCGCCAGCGCCACCACACGCCGCGCCACCACCAGGCTCCAGCGGCTCCCACAGGGCTGGGAACCAGCCTGCCAACACCCGCCCCCGAAGAAAGCCCGAGGGAGGGCGGCAGCCGCGCTGGAAACCTGCCGCCCCCGGCAGCAGACGAGCCCCCGGCGGGGCGGGAAGCGCCACCCGGCCGCCTCGGGGCCGCCAGGGAAGCCCTTGCCCGAGCGCTGCCCCCTCCCCGGCGCTCCGGACAGCCCGGCCGCCGGCTGCCAACGCTCCCTCCTCCGGCGCCGCCCGCAGCCCGCCGGGCACTCGCTGCACGGGCCGGCAAACAGCGCCCGCAGACACCCAGCGCTCCGCTGCCGGCGCTCGCTCCTCCGCGCCGCCCGCCGGTGCTGCCAGCAGCTCGCGGCCGGCACCATCGCGCACGTCCCGCTCGGTCCCGCCGCGCTGCCAACGGCGCTGCCACAACCGTTGCGCGTTGCCCAGGCGAGAGCGACCGGCCGCCCCGACCGCCTCCCCGCGCCCGGCCCGGCCCCCCCGCCGCCCCCGAGCCCGGCTGCGCCACGACCCGCCGCGCGTCCCGCAGCCTGCCGCTCTCCAGCAGCGCCGCGCCACCGCACCAGACAGGACGCGACGCGACGCGACGCGACGCGACGGGACCCGGCCGCCGCCGCCAGGCGCCACCACACAGCCAGCCACCCCGCCGCCATCTTCGCCGCCGGCCGCTCGCTCCCCCCTCCCCCGGCCAGAGGCGGGAGCGGGGCGCCAATCAGCGGCGGGCGGCGCGCAGGCGCCCTCCAATGGCCGAGAGGCAGCTGGCCCGGCCGGCCAATCCCCGCGGCGGCCCGGGCGGAGGGCGGGAGGGAGCGGAGAGAGGCCGGAGATGGCGTCCGGCGGCCGTGGGCGCCGCCGAGCGGGCGGGCGGGCGGGCGGCGGGGCGGGGTCTGCCGGCGCCAGGGACGCGGTCCCCGCTGTCCCCCCTCAGTGTCCCCCTCGCTGTCCCCCCTCAGTGTCCTCCCGCCCGTCGCCGCCCGGTCGGCTGTCGCCGGCGGCAGAGGGCAGCGGGGAGGGCAGGCGCCGTGCGCGGGCAGGGCAGGGGCTGCGGGCAGGGCAGGCAGGAAGCGGCGGTGGCTCGTGTGACCCACGTCGAGGCCCCGCCGAGCTCCTCCCGGCCCGGGTCGCCCCCGACGGGCTCGCCCGGTCCCAGGCCGCTCTCCCCCAGCTCATACAGTCCTGCCCAGGCTCGTGCGGGCTCGCGCGGAGCTTGTCCAGCCCCTCGTCCAGCCCGAGGGGCTCCTACGGCCCCGCACGGGTCTCCGCGGGCTTGTGTAGTCCCGCGTTGAGCTCGGGGGGGCCCGCGCCCGGCTCCACAGAGTCACAGCATGGTTGAGGTTGGCAGGGACCTCTGGAGATCATCTAGTCCAACCCCCCTGCTCCAGCAGGCTCCTCTAGAGCGTATTGCCCAGGATCGCATCCAGTCGGGTTTTGAATGTCTCCAGCGAAGGAGACTCCACCACCTCTCTGGGCAACCTGTGCCAGTGCTCACTCACCCTCACAGTCGAGAAGTTTTTCCTCAGGTTCAGGTGGACCTGCCTGTGCTTCAGTTTGTGCCCGTTGCCTCTTGTCCTGTCACTGGGCACCACGGAGAAGAGACCGGCCTCATCCTCTTGGAACCCCCCCCCCCCACCCTTCAGATACTTGCACACATTGATGAGATCGCCTCTCAGTCTTCTCTTCTCCAGGCTCAACAGGCCCAGCTCTCGCAGCCTTTCTGCAGAGGAGAGATGCTCCAGTCCCCTCATCCTCTTTGCAGCCCTCCACTGGACTCTCTCCAGGAGTGCCATGTCTCTCTTGTCCTGGGGAGCCCACAACTGCACCCAGGACTCCAGGGGAGGCCTCCTCCCCAGGGCTGAGGAGAGGGGCAGCATCACCTCCCTCCACCTGCTGGCAACACTCTGCCTAATGCACCCCAGGAGACCATTGGCCTCCTTGGCCACAAGGCCGCATTGCTGCCTCATGCTTCACTTGTTGCCCACCAGCACTCCCAGGTCCTTCTCGGCAGAGCTGCTTGCCAGCAGGTCAACCCCCAGCCTGTCCTGCTGCCTGGCCTTCTTCCTCCCGAGGTGCAGGACCCTGCACTTGCCTTTGTTGAACTTCAGGAGGTTCCTCTCCACCCAGCTCTCCAGCCTGCCCAGGTCCCTCTCCATGGCAGCACAGTCTTCTGGCGTGCCAGCCACTCCCCCCAGTTTAGTATCATCAGCAAACTTGCTGAGGGTGCACTCTGTGCCTTCCTCCAGGTCATTGATGAATACATTGAACAAGAGTGGACCCAGGACTGACCCCTGGGGGACACCGCTAGCTGCAGGCCTCCAACTAGACTCTGCGCCACTGACCACAACCCTCGGCGCTTGGCCATCCAGCCAGTTCTCAGTCCACCTCACCAGCCACTCATCTAACCCCCACTTCCTGAGTTTACCTGGGAGGATGTGATGGGAGACAGTGTCAAAAGCCTACGAGTTTCTATGGGCCTGAACAGGGCTCGTACGGGCCTGTGCTGAGGTCATACAGGTTCGTGCCAGGCCCTGCAGGCTCATTTGCGTCCATGCTGGGCTCTGCAGGGTCCTACGGGCCCCCACAGGGCTCCCTGGGCGCGTACGGACCCACATGGGGCTCTATGGGCTCATCCAGGCCCCCACTGCGCTGGTGCGGGTCCCTGCCGGGCCCTAGGGGCTTGTGCAGACTTGTGCTGGGCCCTCCAGGCTCCTATGGGCCTGTGCCAAGCTCGTACAGGCCTGTGCCAGGCTCTACAGGCTTCTAAGAGCCTGAACAGGGCTCTAGGGGCTTGTACAGCCCCATGCCAAGCTCACATGGGCTTGTGCCAGGCCCTGCAGGCTTGTACGAGCCCTTGCTGGGCTCTGCAGGCTCGTACAGACCCCCACGGGACTCCACGGGCTCATAGGGGCCCATGCCAAGCTCGTAGGAGCCTGCGCCAGGCCCTAGGGGCTCGTATGGGCCCTTGCCAGGCTCTGTGGACTTCTATGGGCCTGCACGGGGCTCTGTGGACTCATACAGAGCTGTTTGGGGCTGTATGGGCTTGTATGTCCCCATGCTGAGCACATATGGGCCCGTGCCGAGCTCTGTGGGCTGGTACGGTCCTGCACAGCGCTCTACGAGCTCGTACGAGCCCACGCCAGGCTCTGTGGGCTCGTACTGGCTCACACTGAGCTTGTTCAGGTCAATGCCAGGCCCTGTGGGCTGGTACGGGCCCGCACTGGGCCCTAGGGACTCCAACGGACTCGTGCTGGGCCCTACGGGCTCATACGGGACTGCTCTGAGTTCGTGCGGGCCCATGCCGGGCTCTCTGAGCTAGTATCAGTTTGCCGTTATCTTTGCTGCCTTACATCTGCCTTAGGCCTCCTCGCTGCAGTCTTTCTCCTTTCCCTTCCTCCCCTTAGACACGTCCTGTGTGGTTTCCAAGACATGTTAACCCCATCTTCTGTGCCCGTAACTGAGGCTCGAAAGGAAGGCAGACAGCAGGAAAGGAAGGCAAAAGGAAAAAAAGCGGCTTTTTGCTATGAAGCCAACAGTCTTAAAACCCATTAGGCTAGTAACTGGGGTGGAGTTATCTCATCTAACTTTAGGAAGCCAAACTTAAGGTCTGAACTGCTTCTCCGGGCTCCCTCCCTAGGCTGTGGAGAAAAACGGGCCCTTCCAGAGAGCCCTTCACCCAATCGATCCCCGAGAGCGGTGGGACTGCAGAAGGACTGCACGTCTCTAGCCGTTATGTCTGCCACCGGAGGAAAATGATAATCCTGTCTAAATGTAGTCTCACGTGTGCTAGGCGTGTATCAAAGCATCTGGAAAGGACTCTCACCACGTGGTGAGCCGAAATCCCGAATTCCAATTGTGACTCTGTGAAATACTGGGGTGCCAGAGGATTTCCTGGAACTGAGAAAGATGTAGAAAAGCATGACCAGACTAGTCAAAGAGATGACCCTTTCCGTTAAAGGAACGGGAGCCTGGAGGAGGGCTCTTCAGGAAGGAAAAGAGACAGCCGAGAGAGGTAGGAGAGAGCTGCCTGGAACGAAGTGCTGTGGGAAAGGGGAACAAGGCAAGTCTCGGTGTCCTTCAACAGCAGCTGGAGCTAGGAGGTGCCATACTTGAAGAGAGAAGAAAAGGAGGTATTCTTTCAGCCCCAAAGGGTTGGAGAATGGAAGCAAATTAAAGGGCATGCTTGATTTGTGGCCACTTGGAGACAGGAGAGCGAAGTAGAATTGCTGCTCTAACTTGTGCTGCTGTTGTTGTTGGTGGTGCTAGAAACAGATCCCCTCAGGTGAGGCACAGCGACACGAAGAAGTCATTGCCTAGTGAGGAGAACAACAGCTTCTTTGACTTCTCCCTCAAGAAAAACATAAAATAAACACACTCCTTTTATTTTGGAAACACTCTCTCTTCTTCTTTTTGCTTCAAGCCTAATTAGGAATAGTAGGAAAAAAGGACATCACATTCCCCAAGAAAAAACACTGGTATTTACTGCATTTGTTCCTTTAATGATTGGAGATGGGGGGGGGGGTCTTATTTAGGCTGTGTATTGGCTTTGGTACATCAGGAAAATGGCAGACCAAGCTGACCAAACAGTGTGTGTCCACTTGGCACGTTGTGAATAGCTCTCGAGATAACACTGACCTTAACGACTATGTCCCTAGTGAATAGAAAAGGGCTCCTGCTCACACGCAGTTTTACACACGCACACCCCCCCCCCAAATTAAGATGTAAATCTTAAATCCTATCCTGGGGATCATCTTAATTATCTGCATGGCAGACAGCTACAGTTATTTTGGATGCCTTAGTGCATCATAGCGAGTGGGGTACCCCAGGGGTCGATACTGGCTTCAATCCTGTTCAAGTTGTTCCTCAGAAACTTGGCTGAAGGGACAGCGTGCACCCTCAGCGAGTTTGCGGCTGTTCTGAACTGGGAGGTACGGTTGCAACCCTGGAGGGTTGTAGCGCCGTTCAGTGGGAGCTCGACAGGCTGGAGAGATGGGCAGAGGGGAAGCTCATGAAGTTCAAGCCAAGGAAGGGCAGAGTCCTGCCCTGCAGGAGAAACACCCTGGTGCAGCAGTACAGGCTGGGGCGTGAGGTGCTGGAAAGGAGCTGGGAGGGCAGGTGGCCAGCAAGTTGAGCACGAGGCAGCAACGTGCCCTTGTGGCCAAGAAGGCCAACGATCTCCCGGGCTGCAGTAGGCAAAGCATTGGCAGCGGGTTGAGGGCAGTCATCCTCTCCCTCTCCTCAGCCCTGGTGAGGCCTCGCCTGGAGTCCTGGGTGCGGGGGTGGGCTCCCCAATACAAGAGAGACATGGAGCTAGTGCAGTGAGTGCAGCTGAGGGTTCCTCAGATGCTGAAGGGATGGGGGCATAGGAGGAAAGGCTGCGAGAGCTGGGCCTGTTCAGCGTGGAGAAGAGACGACTGAGGGGGGGATCTGACCAATGGGTAGAAATATCTGAAGGGAGGGAGTCAAGAGGATGGGGCCAGAGCCTTGTCAGACAGGCCCACTGACAGGAGGAGAGGCAGTGAGCACAAACTGAAGCACAGGCAGGTCCGTCCGAACCCGAGGACAAACGTCTTTGCTGTGGGAGTGACGGAGCGCTGGAACAGGCTGCCCAGCGAGGTCGTGCAGTCCCCATCCATGGCCATAGTCAAAAGGCATCTGGCTAGGGTGCTGGGCAACCCGCTCTAGGTGACCCTGCTGGAGCAGAGGGGTTGGACTAGATGATCTCCAGAGGTCCCTTCCAACCTCCACTGTTCTGTGAGTCTGTGACCAGAGCCCCATGGAGGCGCAGAGGCAGACAGAGGTGCCCTTGAGGGGCAGGCAGCCCTGCGCCCCTGAAGGGATGTGCCCTGCCCCTCCCTAGGGCGGCGGGTCACAGCAGGGGCCTTTGTGACCCCATGGCGCCCCATGGTGTTGTTGGGCACCACTATGGCATGAGCAAGGCAGTGTCCGGGAGGATGGCAACAGGAAAGGAAGGAGCACGCAGGGCTGCTGAAGGAGCCCTTGAGCGCGCGATGTCTTTCCCTGTCGCCCCGGGCAGCCCCGCAGTGCGAGGCATTTCCCCAAGGCACCCCCAGCTCAGACCTGGGTAAGAGGGCTGGGGCTGGGGCTGAGCAGCTCCCCAGGGCCTCAAGGGGGCCCTTGGCCATGGCCATGGCCAGGAGAGGAAGGAGCAGGCAGGGTGATGGGGTGGGGCTGGAGCTAAGGTGCAGGAGAGCTGGCGCCAGGGCCCAGCACACCTGCAGCGGGCAGGGGGACGCCAATGTCCCGCAGGGAACCACCCTCTGCTGGTGGGGTTAGCGAAAGGTTTTCCTTCCAAGAACATCTTGGCAAAGCCTGCGGGCATTTTCCAAATGACACCTTTCGCATGGAAAAGCCACAGCCGTGGGCTCGGCCTTCTCCAGCCAGGCTGTCTGCTAAGCCCAGGGGGACAGTGCAACTGTTTCCAGGTGCCAGGCCTGGCCTTAGGCTCCTCCATTCCCAACGTCCCCCTTTTCTTCCTCCCTGCAGGATGGAGAGGAGACCTCCCAGGCACCCCCGGGTGGCCTGGGAGAAGAAGGATGGCTCCGTCAGCCGCCCTAGGGTGGCTTTGAAGGAGGAGGAGGAGGATGGACCCCCCAGGCACCCCAGGGTGGCCTGGGAGAAGAAGGAAGGCTCCGTCCGCCGCCCTAGGGTGGCTTTGAAGGAGGAGGAGGAGGATGGACCCCCCAGGCACCCCAGGGTGGCCTGGGAGAAGGAAAAGAAGGATGGCTCCATCAGCTGCCCTAGGGCAGCTTTGAAGGAGGAGGCGGATGGACCCCCCAGGCACCCAAGGGTGGCCTGGGAGAAGGGAAAGGATGACGACTCTGTCAGCTGCCCTGAGGTGGCTTTGAAGGAGGAGGACAGATCCCCCAAGCTCCCAAGGGTGGCCTGGGAGGAGGATGAGAAGGATGGCTCCCTCAGCTGCCCTAGGGTGGCTTTGAAGGAGGAGGAGGAGGATGGACCTCCCAGGCACCCAAAGGAAGCCTTGGAGGAGGAGGAGGAGGACGGAGGCCCTTCAGAGAGCCACCCCAGGAGGGCCTGGGAAGAGGAGGAGGAGGAGGAGGAGGAGGAGGAGGAGGAGGAGGAGGACAAGGACGAGGACGAGGACGAGGACGAGGAGGAGGGTGGACCCTCCACCTACACCAGGGTTGCCTGGGAGGAGGAGGAGGAGGAGGATGGAGGCCCTTCAGGGAGCAGCTCGCAGCCGGAGCAGTGCTCGCTCCAGCCATTGCAGCCAGGTGAGTGAGTGGGCACCCCTGGGCTGGGCAGGACCGGGGGCTGCGAGCCCATAGCTGGGCACAGGCCTCAACTGGTCCCTGTCTCCTGCCAGCCTCGACAGCTCTGCCCACTCTCTTTCTTGGTCACATCTAGGGCAGCTTCTGCCAGGAGAGGAGGAAGCCCTGGGAAGCATGCGCACCTTTCTGCGAAGCGGAGGCAAGGTAACGGCAGGCACTTGTGCCTGGGCTGTGCCTGCATCTCCTGGTGGGTGGCCCCTGCACGTGCAACGCTCAGGCGGCCCCGCAAGGGCTGCTGGCTGTGCAGAGCTGCTCCCGTAGAGGCACGCCACGCACCACTGCGTGGCCGCAAACGCTCCGGTGCTGCTGCCCATGCCTCTGGCGCACTTATGCTCTCCGTCTCTCTCGTCCTGCTGCTGCCAGGAAGAGGCCGAGAAGCTGCAGTTTCTGGCCGACGTGTGCATCCTCTGCAGAGGCGCCAGCACGGATGTCTTGCTGCGGGTCCTGCTTTTCCTGTGCAGGGTGGATCTGGCAAAGGCAATCGAGGTGAGGGCGCAGGCCGGGGCCTGGGGGAGTGGGCAAGCCTAGCCGGGCACTGGCACACCAGGGAGGCCAGGACTGGGGTGCGTGAGCGTGGGAAGGTGGGGAGCCCTTGCTCGTGAGCGCAGCCCTGCCCACTGCAGGGCTCCAGAAGCCACCGAGAGCGGGGCGACGAGGGGGCTGCCCTGGGTGCCAGCGCTGGGGTGCGACGGGGGCACCTGGGCTCTGCCGGCCTGGCAGGCTCCTCGCTGGCTGCTGACAGCTCCCACGCCGCGTCCTCGCTGCGCTCTCCAGGTGCTGTTGCGAGAGGAGCCCGTGGAGCAGCTGAGCACTGCGGTGCGGCAGCAAGCCTTCCTCGCCATCGCTGCAATGAGGTAGCTGCCCCAGCCCCTGCCTTGCTCAAGGCCTCCACAGCCTACGGACCTGACGGCACCAGCTGCAGCTGGGCGGCATCTCCCGTTCGGGGGCAGTCTGAGCGAGGCGTCTGCGGGGCCTCTGCTCTCCCCTGCACGGGCCTTGACAGTGCTGGAGACGGGAGGGCAGAGAGGGCTCCAGGGCCCTGTCCAGTGTCTCTGGACTTTGCTCACGAAGGCTGAGGCAGGAGATGCAGAGGGTATCGGGCACATGCTGCCGGCCCGTCCTCTGTCCCTGGGCCAGCATCACAGGAGGAAGAGGCGCCTCCCCAGGGGCCTCCCCACCTCGCAGCCCTAGCAGCATAGGCTCTGCCGCCCACGAGCTCTGGAGGTGCCACTGTCAGCCCCCGGCTCTGAGCAGCGCCTCTCCCTCCTTGCAGCAAAGCGAAGCTGGTGCTAGATCACAACCAGAAGACAAGCCTCCTCCAGTCCTGCTTCTGCGCGGTCTTCTTCCTTCCTCCCACAGAGCACATGCAGAGCCTGCAGGCTGCCCTCTACTCCAAGGTACGCCCTGGCCGAGGGCTGCAGAGCCCGACAGTCCCCCTGGGCTGGTCCCCGGCTGCTCTGTGCCGAGAGATGAGCGCAAGCTCCAAGCCAGAGCAGCACTGCAGCGCGGCTTTCCCACCCTCGTGCCTTTTCCCCCTTGCCCTGGCGATGGCCCCGTGTAGTGTCGCCAAGCTGGTCCTCGTGCGGCAGCTCCTCTGCCCTAAGGCACCACAGGGCACCTGGGTGGCCCCCTCAGGCTGCAGGGATTCAAGCCCCTCTCCTGCAGGCAGGGGGCTCCAGGGAAGAAGTGCCACAAGCCTCTGTCTTCCTTGCAGACGCTGGCTGCCCTGGACAGCATGCTGCAGGCGCTGGTGCTCACATGTCTCTCGCCTGCTCTCCTGGAGCTGCAGAACATCCTGCAGGTGTGGCATTTACGCAAAGAGTGGCCTTCACAGGGACCGACTGTTTCTCACCCCAAAACAAAGGGACTCTCTGGAGGGGACCTCCCTCTGCTCGGCCCCGCAGCGCTAGGGGCAGAGAGCATGCTGCAGGGAGAGGAGCGTCTCCCTCGGGGGAGCGAGGCTTCCCCACCGTGCTCTTCTGCAAGCCCAGTGTCTCCTGGCTGCAGTCAAGAGTCCTTTCTTGCCCACCCGACTCCTGCAGTGGAAGGCAAAGCCCTAAGCCCTGGCCCTCCGCGACAGGAGGGCCCAGCGGGCCCTTTCGGGCAAGCAGCAGAGGCTGCAGGAGCCACGGGAGCCTGCTGCCTGCCTGGCTCCAGCCGCTCAGCCGAGGGGACTTGTCCCTAGTTTGGGGGGACTTGCAAGGCAAGAACCCACTTACGGGCTTTGCTCCTGCTCCCAGGAGCTGAAGGGCAAAGCCGAGCGGGCATCAGCAGAGCTGCCTCGCTTGCAGCAGCTGGCAGGTCACCGCGCAGACCAGGAGCTTTTCTCCTCCCAGGTCCTGCTGCCCTTCCTCCGGTCCAAGCAAGCAGCCACGCGCCAGAGGGCTGTGGGGCGCATTGCCGAGCTCACGCAGCTCCTGGTCATCCCTCCCTTGCTCAAGGTAAGCCGCCTCAGGTCCAGGCAACCTCCAGCCGCCCCATCACCCCTCCATGGTGCTCCGGAGCCTTCTGCAGCTCCGCGCTGCCTCCAAGGGAAGCCTGGCTACAAGGTAGGGCACTCAGCAAGGCCCTGCCCTGAAGCTATGCTCTTGGCCATGCCTCGGTGGGCTTCCTTCTGCAGGCCCTGCTCTCTCAGACGCCACCTCTGCTCGCAGCCCTGGGCAGGGCAGCACTGCCCTGGGCACACGCTGTGGGCCCAACAGCTCTGGCAGCCCTCCCTGCCCAGCCCCTTTGGTAGGCCCTCCACAGCTCCCGCTCACCTGCGGTCCAGTCACGGCTTAAACGTGGCCTCGGGGCTTTGGTGGCAAGCAGCACCCTTCAGCCCTGCCTCCCTCCCCCAGGTCCGCTCGCCCTTGGAAAGAAGCAGTGACGGCCCTGACGACTGCAGAAGGAAGCAGTTCTCCATCCTGGGCGGGCTGGTGGGACACGTCATCCTGTGCTGTGCCTGCCAGGACCAAGGCACCAGTCACGGAGCTGCAGAAGCTCTTCACCACCTGTACACGTTCATCCTACAGGAAGAAAGTAAGAGAAGCGGCCGCAGGCTGAGTCCTTCCACACACGCACAGAGCCAGGCAAGGGCAGGCAAGGCACCGCGCTGCCTCAGCCACTCTCCGCAGCAGCAGCAAAGCGCCAGAAACTCCTGCATTGTAGGTGCAGGGCAAGCACTGTGTAAAGGCCAGGGCCCACAGAGCCCAGGCTCAGTGTAGCGGGCCCGTAAGCAGGAGGCCATGGGGGATGTGACCTGCAGCCAGCTCTCTGGGGAGAGAGGGGGCATGCACACACTACTTAATAAACAGCAGCCACCTCCTAGACTTCACGCAGGGCCGTCAGCTGCCTTGCTGGAATCCCTCGCCCGCTTACCAACGGGCTGGAAAACCTTCAGCAGCCCCTGCTCCTCTTAGGGCTTGTGTCTCGCTTCCTACTAGAAGGGCTGCTCAAACGCATCTGCCTTGTGGTAGTCTTAAAAGCCGTTTCCCCTCCCACCTGCCTTGCGATAGGCCCAGGACTTCCCCGGAAAGCCTGCTCCCCATCCATTTCTGGCACGCCTGCTTTCTCTGCCAGCAACGTTTCTCGCTGAGGCCTGCAGGGTACCACCTCTGAGTCACCATCCTCCCTCCTAATTGCCCTGTGTCTCCCCTCCTGTCCAGGCATGGAGCTGTCCCACGATAGCCCAAAGCACCTGCAGATCCAAAAGGACAGGGAAGAGGCAAAAAGCCGCCTTTGGCCGCCCAACGACGTTAGGGAAATCACGGCGGTAAGGAGCGTCTCCGCTGCTGGGACTGCCAGCCGTGGGGTCAGCACGATGCTCAGATGGACAGAAGGACCCTTTGACAGGGGGACTAACGGGTGCTTGCCGTCATCGGGCAGGGGGCTCGCCTTGTTCTTGAGCATGGACTAGCCACAAGTTTGTGGCCTGGCCCCCTCCCCCCCCCCACCAGAGCTCTGCTTCCCCACAGCAGCAGCAGAGGGGCACCCTGAGCCCAGCCGCCCACTTCCTGCCTGGGGCCATCACCCAGCCCAGCTCAACCCCTGCTCCTGGCTCTCCTGGCAGCACAGAGGCAGCACTGCCACACGCTTCTCTCCAGAGCCGCTCTCACTGCTCAGCTGGGCAGCAGCCAGCAGCACGAGGGCACTGCGTGTGATGCATCTCTCTTCCCTGCCTCCTTTCTGCTCTAGATGTTTGCAAAATACCTCCAGGCCTCGGAGAGAGCAGATCTCATTGTCGTAGCCATCAGGGCCATGAGCTGCTCCAGTGCCTTTGTCACACAGGCAGCCGCTCACATGCTGGATGTGCTGGTGACAGAGGACGCCTCTCAGCTGAAGCACGTAAGTCGCCTGCGGCTGGCATGGCCGGGGCTCGAGCCCTGCAGGGCATTGTTTTTCCTCTGAACGCAGGTCTCCCTCCCAGGCACCTAAGAGCCTTTGAGGCCAGCACGGAGCAGTGGGAAGGGAAGCAGTTGTCGGTGGGAGCTGGAGAAATGCCTCCCTCCATGCCATGTGCCCTGCAGGTGGCCAACATCATGAGGTGCATGTGCAGCTGCCTGATGGCCATCAAAGAGGCGTCTGCCCGGCACAGCATGAACAGGGCTCTTCTGGAGCTGACCTGCGCACACCCTCACGAGGCAGTCCTGAGCCTCTTGTACTGTTCGCCAGCATGCAACAGGTACGGGGCCCAGCTGCCTGCAGGGCTCGGGGCCCAGCAGCCTTGGGAGCTCATGCCATGGGGGCTACCAGAGAGGTGGAGATCTCCAAGACCCCTGCTGAGGGACTGGCCCCAGTGCTGGTGCATGAGCCAGGGCTGCAGCAGGCAGAGGTGACCAGGCCTGCCTGGAGCGCTGCTCGAGTGAGCCGCAGAGCCTGGCTACCTTGGTGCCTGCCTGCCCCATAAGGAACTGCAGCTCGGCCACGTGCTGCTGGTGGGGCAGGGCGCACTGGCTGTTGCTAGCAAAGGGCAGCGGGCAGAGGCAGGGCTGGTGGCCAGCCTGGGCCCTCCAGGGCAGCCAGGCCACGGCGCACCCAAGGCAGCCTGCTGACAGAGCGCTCGGGGCCTACAGCGCTGCCAAGGCCATGTGGCGGGTGATGGTCTCAGAGCCCGGCGCTGCAGAGAAGGTGCTGCCCGAACTACTGAGGCTGCTGGAGGACTCACCACTGGGCAAGACATCCGCCTGCATCAGCAACAACGCGGGCATCCTTTCGTGGGCTGTGAGTTCCCAGGCGAGGCCTCCATCACCTTCAGGGCTGCACTTGCCTCCCCAGGCAAGAGGCAGCGCTCCCTTTCGTCTTCCCCATCTGCCCCCCAAGCTGGCACCTCCCACAGGGCACACACACCTCAGGGCCATGGCCAGCAGGGCTCTGCCCAGCGTCTAGCCTCTGCTGGGCCAGTGCACTGGGCTGCCGAGCACCGCCTGGAGCCCTGCGCGCACAAGCACGAGGCCTGCCTGGGCAGCTCTCTGGCCTCCTGGGTCTCTGCATCTCCTGGCCTTCCTCAGCAGGCTGGAAGCTTGTGTTAGGGGCAGGCTTAGCGGTGGGGGCCGGGTTCAGGGCCAGGCAGGGCCCACGCACAGCCCAAGCAGGCTGCAAGGGCTGACACAGGAGATACGCGAGAGCCGCCCCCCCCCCGCCCCAGGTTGATGTCCATGCCCACGCAGGGAGGCTCGATGGGCCCATGCCACAAACAGGAGCTGAGCCTCAAGAGCTTCCATGACTTAGCCCTGCCCAGACAGCCAGGCCACGCGCACACTGCGCTGCATCTGCTGGGGCACAGGGCACGGCCTGGGCCTCACGCCCCAAGCTCGGCCAGGGCAACACCATCTCACCATTGACAACTGTCTCTGGGGGTTTGTTGCAGGCAACCAGGGCGCTGCACGAGATTCTCCATCAGCCCCTCTGCCCCCAGGAGGTGAAGCTCTTTTTCCCCCAACTCCTCCTGGCACTGCTCTTCCGGATTGCCCTCGCTCTCGAGATGCCAGAGGAGGTTGCTGTCTTCTGGGGGCAATGCCAACAGCATCAGGCTGCTGCCTCCAGCCCCACCAGGTACTGCCTCCCACTTCCCCCACCTCTGCCCTGCACCTGGGGCCAAGGCCAGGGCTCCCAGGGTGACCTGGCCTTTCCTCTGCGGGCAGGTGCGCAGCAGAGGCCATGAAAGCACTGCTCTGCTGGGCTAACTACAAGAGCCAAGTGCTTGCCATGGAGAGCAAGGGCGCCTGGGACATGCTCCTCACTGCTGCCACCCACCACTGCGGAGTGGCTTTGCTGGCCATGTGAGAGCCCCCTCCTCCCCGCTCTCCCCTAGCCCTTCTCCCCACTGATGGGACACCCTATACAATCCCCTTCCTCGTGGCTGACAGGCCGGCCCCAGCTCTCCACAAAGGAGCTGCACTCTCAGCCCTTGTCACTGAGGGATGGCACAGTGGGGGGGGGAGTGTGCAGGGGGGGGGGGGGGTGTCTCTCTGTTGCTGCCCAGCTCTGAGAGCTCCTGGAGGAGAGCTGGTGTTACCAGGCACAAGAGGGTGATGCACAGCAGCAGTCGCCTCCCCCACCCCCACCCTGGGCAGCCCAGCAGGGAAGGGGCAGGAGGCACAGGGGAACACTGCAAGAGCCCGCGGGGTGGGGGCACGGGGCATGACTCCACAGTGCGCAGGACATGGGCTGTGCTGCAAGGCAGACTTCAGGGCAGGAAGGGAGCTTCTCCAGCCTCCTCCACCAAAATGAGCCTCCTCATGTTGGGCACTGCCTTTCTAATGGCAAGGTGCAGTGGCAAGACACCACACCTCCAGGAGCAAATGCTGCTGCCTGCTGGAGTCGAGCACAAACATGGCCTCACCCTGCCTGGCCTGTGGGAGAACACCTAGACTGGGCAGTGCCATCCCAGAAGAGGTTGGCCTGCCCTGCTCAAGGCCAACGCTACCTTCTTCCCCCTGCCAGAGAGATGAGGAAGGCCCCCAGGCCCCAGCGTGCCTACATCTTCCACCACCTGCTAGAGCTGCTCAGCAGGGAGAAGCCCTCCCATGAGATCCCTGCTATGGCTTTCCTCGTCGAGGTGAGCTCAGCGGCCAGCGGTGCATCTCTGGGGTGCCTCAAACCACTCTGCTCTCTTGTGCCCACCACTGCACCGTGGGTGGCAATGAATGGAGTAGGGTGGTGGGTGCACTCCGAGCAGTACCTCGGTCCATTTCTGGTGGGGGAATGCTTGTCACTACCTGTATTTCCTCTCTATCTGCTTTGTGCCTGCTCTCCCTACTCAACTGCTCCTCAGAGGCATGACAGTAAGAGGCTGCAGCTGGTGGCCTGGCCTGGAGGAACAAGCGAGCTAGCTGCACAGCGTGCCCTGAGGCACAGGACAGGGCCACAGGGGCTCTCGCAACCACTGCTGCCTTCAGGCTGGCCCTTGCCCGGGTCTGGTGGCCTTGCCCTCAGCTGGTGGTTGGATCCAGCACTGCAGGATATGGGGAGTCCTGCAGCTTTGTCAGTCTGCCACTGCTGTGTGTGTTTCAGCTGCTGGGCTGTGCTGACCTCAGAGGAGAGGACCATCACATCCTGAACCTCTTCCTGAGATACCTGCAAAGCCAGAGCTCGGTGATGCGTAGGCTGGTGTTCAGGGGCCTCCTCAGGCTGTGGGAGAGACCCGAGATGGTGAGCGAGCGGGGACAGCCAGCTGAAGCCATGCCAGAGGCCTGGGGCTGGGCAGGAGGGGCTGGGTAACTCAGTAGCTTACAACTCAAGAGCTGTCCTCTTCCTCTGCCCACTTTGGGAGTCCTTTGGGACAGGGCCCTGGCTCTGCTGCACAAGGAGAAAGGCACCGGTGCCGGCGGCAGACCCCAGCCCTGCACCAAGCAAGCCACCTCCAAACCACCCCAGTCACAAGAATGCTGTGCTGAAGGAAGTTGCCTTTCCCACAGGCAAGGAAAATGCAGGCCCTGGTGCCAGCCCTCATGGAGAGCCTGCAGGACACAGACACGGACATCCGCGAGAAGGCCCTAGCTCTGCTCAGCAGCATGATCCATCTCCTGGACGGGCAGAGGGCCAGCCTCATCGTTCCGCAGCTGGCTGAGAAACTCTTGCCACTCTTCGATGATGTAAGGCTCGGGAGAGAGTCGGGGGCCCGCTGGATCCCCCGGGATCTGATGCGGATGGCCAGCCCAGGCTGCTCCAGCCACATTGACCCCCTTGCCCATTGTGGTTTGAGAGCAGCCAGGGCTGAGCTCCTCTCCTCTTCCTTCCCACCAGGAGTCCGGCTGCGTCAGAAACCTCTCCATCAACCTCCTGAAAGATACGATGACAATGGTAGCGGGCACCACAAGAAAACTGATGAGGAAGCAAGTGCAGAGGAGCCTGCTCCTCCTCCTCTTCCACTTGCACGACCAGGTCCAGAGCGTGGCCCAGGTGTGGATTTCGAACCTGACCAGTCATTGCGGGAGGGCAATGCTGACCCCTTCCCCACCTTGGCTGGGCCTCAGCATCAAGAGCAAAGGCTGCCAGCAGTCGCTCCCTTTGAATGGGTGTTACCTTGAGGCCCAACCTCCGGAGGCCCTGAGCAGGGCACAGAGCCTCCTCCCTGTCTCTACCAAGCCACCCACTGCCCTGCCTTCATCCTCCTGCCATGCCTCTTCCTGCACAGATGGACAGAGAGCTGAGGTCCCCTCACAGCCCCGCTCCCTCCCTACAGCCCTCCACCAGTGCGGGCCATAGCAAGAGCCCCGGCAGGCCCAGAGAAGCTGGCCATTTCCCAGAGCTCCTCTACCTACTCCAACAAGGCTCGGCAGCCATCCATGGCCAAAACAGCCTAAGCACTCGAGGCCCCACAGGCTTCCCAGCTGTCCCTGCAGGAGTCAAAAAGCCAGGGTTATGCTCTCCCCATCACGGCCCTCCTCCCCTCCCGCCCCACCACGCTCTGCCCAGGGGACACACAGGTGTCTGGGCTGGGGCATGCCCCAGCTCTCTAAGGCATGACCACCACAGCAACAGAGTTCACCCTACCCATGGCCAGGGCACTTGGCCCCTGCAGAGGGGTGCAGCACCCTCAAGGGGTTGCGAGAGCCAGAACATTGCCCAGCCTCCCCCTGCCTGGGGAGGGCAGAGACACAGACACTTGCAATCAGGGCAGAGAACCAGCCCTGCATCCCAGCTACCAGGCTCTGGAGCCTGGCCACAAGGCAACAGCAACTGAGCAGGACAGGGAGCCCAGCACCACGCTGGGAAGCCCCAGGGGAGGCTCTTCTGCCCGAGTCCTGCACTGGCGTCGCTGGGACTGCAGCACTTCAGCCTCCTCCTGGCTTTGGCTGCAGCTCAGCACCTCTTGGCCATCTCTGTCCTGCTGCCCTGGCAGCATAAGGCGCCTGAGATGGTGGTTGCCTCACATCTCTGCCTGGGACACTGAACCCAGTGGCAGACTTGGCGCCCAGCTGCGGCATCTTCCCATCACGGGCTAAGAAAGGCTCTGAGCCTCACCACAAGGACGGGGGCACAGGATCTCCTCCCTTGGGCCACGGTGGCATCTCTCACTCTCTGCTGCTGTGCAGGCCTCTCAGGAAGCCCTCCTGGGCGCTGCCAAGTTCCTGAAATGGCAGCAGCTCACCTACCTCACCGAGACAGGACAGACAAGGCGCATCAGCGAGTACCTGGTAAGCACAGCCCCAAAGCACCCAGCCTGCATAAGGCCTGGGCCCCTCCAGGCCCGAGCTGTGCCCCTCGCTCACCTCTGGCATGCTCAGGCAACTCCAGCCCACCTGGCACCTCACCATCCCTGGGCAGCACCGGGGCCTCTGCTCCCTCCAAACCCGAGCGCTACGCGCCTCCTGGCCGGGCACCGTGAACGCCCTGGCAGGGGAAGGAAGGGGAGACTGCTCCTAGGTGGAGGTGCTGGCCAGCTGAGTGGGGAGGCTCGGCACCAACCACCAACCCTTGTGCTCTCCCCAGCTGGCAAAGGAGAACAACAGAGCGGAATACCTGCGCCAGAGCCTGCGCTACCTGCAGAGCCCGCAGGAGCCCTTGCAAGAGGAAGCCGTGAGGTTCCTTGGTGAGCCACAACCCCTCCTGGGCTCCCTCCTCTCTGTCCCAGGGCAGCTTGGCCCCAGCCCTGGCTTTTGGGCTGGCAGCCAGAACCAGCCCCGGGGCTGCCACAGCCCCACCTGCCCCGTGCAGGCAGCCCCGTGCCTGGCAGCTCCATGTCACCTTCTCCCAGCCTTGTCCACACCAGTGGGAATAGCGGGAGCCTTGGTCAGTCCCTTACAGCCTCCTTGAGTGTTACGCTCTGGAGAGCACCCTGCAGTCAGCCCTGCCTGCACAGAGCAGGGCCCACGGCCACGCCAGCAGGGCTGGGAAGGAGCTCTGCTGCTGGCAGTGCGCTGGCGAGCAGGATTTGTGACAGGCTCTGTGTGTGCCTAGGGCTCATTGGACGGCAGATGAGGGAGCAGGATGAGGAGGAGCTGCAGCACATTTGCAAGGGTGAGTGAGGGCAGTGGCAGGTCAGCCAGGGCTGACGGGGAGGAAGACACACCCTGGGCAGTGAGCACCCCACCCCACTGCTCTGCTCCCCCCTCACGCAGCAGGGGCCTTGGGGGGAGAGGAGAGAGACTTCAGGGGCCCTTGGGACATTCCTGGCCAGACACTTGCAGCTGAGCCATTTGTCCCCCCACTTCCTCCTGGCCATGGGAAGAGCTAGGTGGGACCGGCCCTGGCAGCAGGGGAGGGGAAGCCTGGGGTCTGTGCAGATCCAGGGGGGTTGATCTCTGCTCTGGTCCTTGCTCTTTCAGCCCTTGAAACCTTGCAGAAGAGAGCCAGGCCCTCCACTTGTTCGCTGGTGGCCCAAACCATCCTGATCCTGAGAGCTTCAAGGACAAAGTCTCCAGCCAGAGCCAGCCAAGGAACCCTCTCCTCCTGGATCAGGAACAAGTGGCAGAGGTGGCAGCGGCCTCTAAGACACAGCAGCCTTTGCTGCTGCACCTCTGCTCACTTCTGAGCCTGGCCTGCTTGGCCCATGGCCGCCACCTGAGCGCGCAAGGAACTCTGGGGGCTTCCTGGCCTCTCTGCCGCTGCCAGGCCACCCTGTGCTTGTTAGAGAAGGACATGGTAACTCAGATGGTAACTAGCTTAGCACAAGTCTAACCCTTGCTTAGCACTAGCATCTCAAGTAAATGAAGCCTGCAAGCCTCCAGGCTGAACTGTCAACAAACTCAAGAATCATTGCTGACCACAAAACCACAAGGTCAGTTCAAATCAGCTAATGAGGACACACAACTACCTAATGAGGACATACAACAGGATGCATGCAGGAGACCAGACGGGATGCACCTGGGTGGTGGTTCACCTCTGAGAGGACAAGGGACCATGGAAGACAAGGACATGGCAACCAGCCGGGGATGTAGGCCAAGACTAATCAGAAAGAGAGAGACCACCAACTCAGTAGAAACTGAACGAGACCTTCCCTGGCAGGCAGGGAAATAAGACTGTAAAGAACCTCTTTGTTCGGGGTCCCTCCTTAGAGGCATCCACCTCAAGCTCTTGCTTTGCTGCACCACCAACAAATAATCAATTCCTTTTGCTGCTAGACCTGTGCGAGACTCTGCTCCTTGGAAACCTAGGCTCAAACTGTTTCCATAGCACTGCTACACTTTCCCCAAAGCAGCAGCCCTGCCTCTTCACCACATGTCGGGATCTTTTCTTGGTGGAAACTAAACGGCAGAAAACTCAGGCCCTGAAGGAATCAGGATCATCCCGAGAGCGCTAGGACATGCACTCTTCCCGCCGGAACACGCTCACACACTGCGTCTTTGCCACAAAGCGCCAGCTACTCTGCTGGGGTGCAAAACCAAGAGGCAAGGAGAAGAAAAGCTTTCGCGTCCCCTGCTCTCTCCAGAGACATGGTGGAGCAAGAGCAGGCCTCGCGCTTTGCAGGGCTTACCTGTCCCGTCAAAGGGGTCTCTGGGGTCTGAGATGCAGCTCCAGACCTTTTCTAGCACTGTGGCCTACAGCACACAGGCCCTGGCATTGCCCATTTGTTGCCTCAAGCGCTCCATGCTGAGATGGAGGGCAACCAGGGCAGATCCCAGCAGAAAGGTCCTCCCGCGGGGTCAGTCCCTGTTCTAAACGCCCCCTCACCTTAGGACATGCAAGAGCATCTTTCTCCAGCTGGCCTCTGCCTCAACACTGGAGAGGAGAAGCTGGCAACGAATTGTGGGAGAAGGACTTTTTCCAAAAAGGGGCCGCAGGAGCAGGTGAACTGGTCATGCTGACCTTGTTGAACCATAGCTGATGTACTATTAGCCTCTTACCTTCACTGTTACCTGGAAAGCTGAGGGCAAGACGATACAGCTCTTCAAAAGCTACCTCCTTGCTGATGTGTAGACTATCTATCTTCGACAACAAACACAAGCTAATCAAGGTTGGCTTCCAACACTAGGGAAGAGAATCTTAGGCTCAACATGTTCAAATGTTAGCTTAGATGTTTATTATGCTCCTGCCATCATCAGCCCCTCTCAAAGAAGGCTTATTTACAGATGTCTCCAACCACTGCCACTTTCAGGGCTTCCAATGCATGTTTCCAGGGCCTAGCCCCTACAAGGACAACTCCTTAGCTGACGTTTCAGACACATAACTGCAGAGGGTATTCAGCTAGAGACATACATACAAATACACACCCAGAAACCAAGACAAGCAACTTGAAATGAATACAGAGAGCTTGTTTTCTGCTCGTTAACATGTATCCTGGAAGAAGGACTGAGGGTGCCAGCACACTAAGCAAAGCTTCTCTACCAAGAGAGAAGTCTCAAAGCATGGCTGGGTACTAGGTCACAATATCTCTTCCAGTGCTGCCTCCTTAGCAAACAGGAGAGAATACGCCCGTTTTCCCCCCCCAACCCCCCCCTCAGTGAAGAAGTCCTGAAACAAAGAAAGTTGGATTATTTCTTACTAGAAAATTCTACCCAATGGGGCACGTTTGGCTGAGAGAGCTCAGTTCCAGGAACTCGCTTGCATTACTTTTTGGCCTTAGTACTCACGTACACTAGAGGATAACACTATTCCTTTTCGCTTTAGGGCTAATCACCACCAATGTACTTGTCTGGGCGAGAGAAAACTCATCGGAATACTTTCTACTAGTAGCACTCAAATTTCACTGCACCTATTACCATCTCACTACTGCCCCCTCTCCCAAAATTCCTCCACAATGCCTTCCAAAGGAGAAGGCACAAAGAAAGTTAGCTGCTTTACTTATCCCACAGCTTGGAGCCCATCTGTGAAGGATGACCAGGGGTCAGAGGATCTCCCCCCCCCCCCCAATACACGGGAGGAATGCTGTCAAGAGAAGCAGAGACTCTGCGCCCTTTAGGGCTCACAGGAGAGGATGGAGTGATTTACCATAGTTTTGGCCAAGGACGCTAACATCACCTCAACAACAAAGGACACTGCAAGATGCCTTTGTTCTAGACAAACTGCCTACATCAGCTAAGCGTAAACACTCCTCCTGTAACTGCCTGGCCCACTCCTTCTAGGTACAGGCAGCTATTGATGACTCTCAACACACTGAAATATAGGCCCAGGACGGCAGCAGTGGCTTCAAGAAGCAAAGGCACAGAGTACAGCTTAGAGACGTGCAGGCCTGAAGTGATAAGGCATGGGACGCAGACTCGGCACTGGAGACCTCCTGGCTATAAACTACTCAGCCAGGCGAGGATGGGGAGCGCATACGTGGTTCAGCCCAACATGACGTCTACAAACCCAACAAGGAACAAAGGAACTCTGAAGAGAGCAGCAGGCTTGAGCTGCTTTCAACCCCCATTTTCCTTCCTGGCCACTGGACACACTCGGTGTCGCGACAACGAGGATATTCTAGAGACCGGTCAGGAGACTGATGCTGGGATTCAACTGGATATTGCAATTGCTGTGCTCTGCTAGGCGTATGCTGTTCTTTCAGTGCACTGCTGGGACACTGTGCTCAATCAAAATCCTGTGCGACTTCAACACAATTCAAATAAGTACACGTCCTATTAAGCATTAAACCCTCCACACGTGGAATATTAAAAAAACCCCAGAGCATTGGACTCTGACATGAAGTCAGAAGTGTGCAGCTGCACCCATCTACAATCCGATTCAAACACGTACTCAGGCTCAGAAATGCTCTCAGTCATGATCGGGGCCAGTTTGGAACAGGTTACACATCAAGTAGCACGCTCTGCAAAACCCCATTCGGCTCTAGCAGGGTCACGGGGGCGTACTGGTCCCAATGACTGATATGCTTTCCATTTCTTCCGTTCCAGTTTGGACCGCCTCTTTGTGTTCTCATTTCCACCCCCAGGGTTTGCCTTCCCATAAGGGCGAACATAATGGACAAGCACTAAGAGAAAACCCAGGCACACCCTTCCTCCAGGAGCCTCAAGCTCCCATCAACTGTTGCAACCTCCTTCCTTGGTTGGGCCATTTGCAGCTCTCTCATTTTTCTGGACGCGTCTGGAGGAATCCCTGCACTGCCCACTATCCACCAAGGACCTAAACATTTGACTCCCCTCCTTGGTCCCTGACCATTTTCAGGTGGAACCTCAATTTCTGCTTTCTGTAGTGCTTGCCACACTGCTGCTGCTGCCTCCTCCACTTTCTCAGGGGAAGGTCCTCCCATCAGAACATCATCTCTCTATTGGTACAGTTCCCCATCTGGAGGGAGTACGACTGTCTGTACAAGTTCAGCAACGGCAGCAGGAGCAATCGTGGGGGAATGCTTGTCCCCCTCCTTGGTGGGGGGGGGGTCTGGTAAAGGTATATTGCATTCCCTCCCCAGGGAAGGCCAACTCCTCTTTATCCTCTTCCTGCAAGGGGACCAGAAAGAACATCTCCTTCCTGGCTAGCGCCACCATCCAGGGGTGTGCAGCTGCTTGCAATACAGCTGTTAACTCTGCACTATTTGGTCCAGCAGCTGTTAAGGGGGCCCTGATCACTCATTCCCAAACGCCACTTCCCATCTGCTTTCCCAACTGGCCACAGAGGCGGGTCATATGGGGAGTGGGCTTTGGAGATCATTTGCCCTTTCTCCAAATCAGCCCTGGCTTCAGAAATCCCATTGCGCGCCGCAGCAGAGACCGGCTATTGTCGTCCACCAGCGATTTCTCAATCGGAGAGTGCAGGGCTGGGCAAAGTACACACACTACAGCCTCCCTCTTTCTACGGGGGTTAGTACCCATGTTTGAGCTGAAGGAACACACACCACCAGCCAGCAGGCACCACGTTCGTCCCTTTAAAACATCAAAAGTTCAAATATATTCCAAAAAAGCAAGTAGTCAACATGCGCCTCTTGCCCGGGAGCCATGAATTAACCCTTGGCAGTTTGGCACACAACACTCGCTCCCTTCACATCAGTAATTCTAACTCTCTGCCCTCCGGGTCACACACCCAGCTCCTAGGCACCTTGTGGGGTCAGTATTGACATTTGTGCTCCTGTATCTATTACAACTTCACCAATTGTCCCTGAGGACCAACTGCAATCTAGATACATGGGCCATTATCACTTCTCCACTCATAAGCCTCCCCTTGCCCAACAGGCAGACCCAATTGCCTTCTGGGCATTGCTTGGAGTTTTTCCCTTTTTTCGTTTTTTTCCTCTTTTCTTTTTTCTTTCATGCCCTGCAATTCCTCCCTAGGGGAGGTCTCTCTCTCTGGGAGCTGGCACTGGAGGAGTCAAAGTACACACCCCCACCACCACCTTTGGCCATTCTCTTGTTTCTGGGATGCTTCAAGCACACTCCAGACAACGCCAGTAGGCCCACCTTGAATCCTGAGGCTTTCCTCCACAACCCATTGCTCAGTTCCCGATATTCTGTTTGCGGGTCTGGAGGCTTATTTCCCTTTGACTTAGTTCTTACTCCCAGGGGGTGCCTATATCACTGGTCTCACCCTATGAGCTCTTCCCCCTGGGGCTTCAGGTTCCCTTTTTCAGCTGTTAGATCGGTCCCAGCCCTTTTCATGCCTGGGCTTAACCTTGCCATGCATGAATTCGGCCCACGCAGGGAGTTGCCTGGGCGGGTCCTTGTCACCTAGTCTTTCCTTGTATTCTGCAGCTGTTCAGTTGTCAAAGGCAACAACAACTCAGCTGCCTTCCTACCTTCCAGGTCTGTCTTTAGCTCCTGCTCCTTTCTACTCCTAGTCTCCCTTTCTGGATACGCAGCTTCTAAACAGATACCTCTTGCCGAGAATGCCTCTCCCTTGTCCATCCCTTGTGTGGCCCCCAGTTACCTTCAGGTATTCTTCAGCAGCTTCCCAATTCTGCTCCTTGCCACCGAGCCCATTCTTCTGAGAAGGGACTTGCGTTCACTCCATACCTCCATCAAGAACTGGCGATACTACTGCCCCGTGCACATATTAGAAAATAGCTGAGCACACCTTCCCGCATCTTCCCTCAACCCGGGCTTCTTGCTTCCCTGCAATGCTAAATCACTCGGGCTCCAGCCTTGCTTAGTAAATACAGGCAGCACTGGAACGGGTGGGGGAGCTCCCCCTGCTACGCCCGGCTGTAACGCTGCCAGATTAGGTAAAACATTGGGACCCCTAGGGGAGAGTCCAGCAGCTGGCAGAGTAGAAGTAGGAGAAAGAGAGAGAGAGAGCAAGTGACAGATAAATCTCTAGGAGGTGAGAGCAAAGGGGTATAGGGTGGAGCGGTTGCTGCGGGTACATTGCGCGGGATACTTGCGCCTACTACGGCCAGAGTCACTCTTTGCGGGGTTCCCCTCTTCTTTTGCCTCAGGTGCTGGCAGTCCCATGCCCAGTTGTCCCACACGGACCAATCTCCCATTGGAATGAATGAAACATATGGAATAGCACTACAGACTCTTCCCATCAGTTACTCAAGGGTCGATGGAACAGATCAGTCTGGTGCTACGCTCCCCCTGCTGAGCTCACACATCCCCAACACACTACTGCCAAAACTACAACATTTGAAAAGTACTCTTACCTAATAGACATTCATATCATAACAAACGAAACTCTCAACATGATTGGCCACATCGTCTTACCATCCTTTTTTCCCCCCAAAGAGATCCACAACTTCTTCTTCTGATAAGTTCATGCAACGAGCATCAACAAGTAGCTGGGCAACTGGACTTCACCGACAGAAGCTTGAGCATCAACAGCATATCCAATGATCTCTGCACTCCTCAGTTTCTAAAGCTGGCTACTCTGCCACACTGCAAAGACATCCATTGGACAATAAGCACATACAAGTAGAAATACAGCAAAGCACACATGCTAACTCTATTGCATGGCAGCACTACAAACATTCTCAAAGGTCATCCAAGCAGCAGCAGCACAACTCACAAACTGGGCTGTAAGAAAAAAATAATTCACACCTAGAGATTACATTTCAGAGAAGGACATCACTTAGGGTAGACTCAGGACAGGTCACACGTGGAACAGAGGGAAGCCATCTTGCGGACTCCAAAGCATACCAATTCTGCCCAACGCTTGGCATTTCAGCATCTCGAGTCGAGCTTCTCACATTACTCCCCAACTAGCCTTGCAGTGAATAAACACGGTCCCACAAAGAGACGTTAAACGTTCCTTAACCCGAGAGCTTCAGGTCTTTCAGGATAACTGAAACAAACAGAGCTGGGAAGGAGGCACTCAGAAGGTTCACCAGGCTTACCTCAAAATCCTGCTACAGTAAAAGAAAGCTGGTATAGCAATTAATGCGCCAAGTCACGCTTACAATTCCTTGCAGTGGCTTCGAGGACAGATGCCTCAAACTAGGGCATCATTTTAAAAAGCAAGCTATCGGATTCCCTGCGCATAAGGAACCTTTCCTAGTTACTCTCTTATTTTATAGTCTAGTCTTCTAGCTTAAAACGTCAGTCTTGGCCACACTAACATGCTAGGAGGGAACAAAGAGTCATCGGAAGGCTGCACATAAACGCTCCCTGCATTTAGTGGTGGGGAAAAATCACCATTTCCTCTCTGAAGGACAGGTCAGGCTACTGAAGCTGAAACATCAGCATCCCGAGAATTAAACAACTCGACAGCATGGCATTAACTTCCAGTGCCAAACTCACAGCACTCTATGCTTTTCAAACCTCTTGTTTAGCTATGCCTTACTAAAACTACTAAACGGGAGCCACCTTCCTCGAAACCGACCCCGTTCCTCCTGGCCACCCCTCTACGGCCAACGGATCACCCACTGCATTTTTCCCACCAAAAGAAAACACTGATGACCCTCATGCTGAGGAAACTCCATTTCCTCCAGCACACGTTCCTGGCTGAAGGCTCAGCAGCTCCTGCAGCTCCTCCATCCTCCATAATCCTGCAACCTGGACCTCTCTAGCCTTTGCCTCCAGCTTCCAGCAAGGCAAGGCAAGTTTCAGTCTCCACTTTATACACCTCGGTGGAACCATTCCCCAATTAGACAGGTAAAGGCACAGCACGAAGCTTTTATTAAGTCTCCACCTACTAACACAATACACAAGTTGCCTCTGATTTACAATTACTAGCCTGCAGATTCATAGTGGCACTTCAGACAAAGCTGGAGGGCAAAAGAGGCTTCCTACATCCATTCACACTGACAAGCACTCCTGCCTCAGACCACTGCAGGAGCAGCTACACGGACAGATGCCTTCTGCTCTAATGTTCATCTCCCACCTTCGACAGGCACCAGAGACATGCACAGGAACCGAGGTAGGCATCTCAAAGCACTTCTCAAATTGTTATGCTCCACTTCTCCTAACATTTCACTGCACCAAGCTGAGGAGGCCTACTTGGGAAATCAACTCTCTTATCAAGCAAAGGGCAAAAGATCACTCACACTCAACTCTCTCCAGTCCTGCCTACTCAATACAACCTTCTTCAAGAAGCATCATTACAGCAGCCAGTACAAAAAATCATTAGATTTGCATGGGAAAGTACTCACGTCCTAAACGCAACCCTGTTCTACAGGGGGGGGGCACAAAATAAAGCCTAATTGGCAACGCGTACCTATGCACATGCTCAGCCTCAAGTCCACCCAAGTATATTTCCATTACTTACGTTCACCAGCTACACTGACTAGCCAGGCAATCCCAGATGCTAGCTTGATAACAGCCAATATTTCCCTCTTCTGCCTTTCCTGCAAATATTTACCTGCTCTAATACAACTGGCACACTGCACACAACTCTCTGAACTGATAAGAACCATCCTGCCATCTAGTCCTCACCTACTCATGCACTCATACCAGCACCATATACATCTCCAACAGAGTTTCACCAGGAAGCCACAGTATTGCAGAAGTTAGTCCTTTTTTTTTTTTTTTTTTTAGGTACCAAAATAATTTCCAGCAGGAGAATATGAAGAACAAAACCCCCACAGGAAAGCAGGAAACTCTCACCGGGACAAAAACAACTACTGGTAGCTGCTGTTAAGACTCTAGCGAACCTCACCTTGTACCCCTCCCTGACAAAGCTACTCTCATGCAACATCCATACCCTTCAACCAGCACTCACTTTTACACTACTACTCACTGAAGGACTGATCCCCTGCTGAAGGAAAGTTCTTCTAGCCCCAAGCAGCACCTGCTTTTTTTTTTTTTTAATTTTATTTTGTCCTGCTCAACAACTGACCCCTAGAGACCAGCAGAAGTGAGGAATTTCTATCAAGCCCTTGCTGACATTATAAACAAACACTACACAAGTTGTAAACCAAGAGAGAGCATTCAGGCAGAACTAAGGTGAAACGCAGTCATGTCATTAGTCTGCTTTCAGGCACAGTCATTTTTTCCAGAAAGCCTGCACAAATGCCTAGAACTACAACAACATGCTATTATGTCAATTACATCCAATGAACCCGAGCATCAAGTGGCAAGTCATGCATGAGGCACCCGCAACCTCTCTAGCCCATTAATAGGGCTTCACACCTCCATGTCCTCTCTCCCATGCATCATCTTCAGAAGCTGCTACAAAACTCTACTTTAAGACAATACATGCATGCAACAAGGCAGCAGTTCAAAAGCAAGGCTCAGCCCTCAACATCCTTTCTTTTCTTTCCTCCCTCCCTACAGGTAAAGCCACTTAGGTTTCATAACTGCTAGCCAATGGAAATGAGACAACTACAACCACCACCACCACCACGAACCATGCTTTACATGGGTAACTCACAACTTACAACCACTAAGGCAGCAACTGTGCTTTAAGGCTTCAGTCAGGTCACTTCAAGGCCTGAGAGTCTACAGCACTACTTCCCTACTCTCCCACATCTACTAACATGTCATTTAGAAACTGCTTCCAGCCTACCTACCAGCCAAACACTGCTCTGAGAAGCTCACACTTGTCAGGCAAATCCTCCTGCATTTACTGCCCCATGACAAACCCAATATGCTACCTTGGGGTCTTGGGTCATACAAACTTTGTACTTCCACTACCATTAGGAGAGCAGGAAGAGAGGAGAAAAAAAAAAAGGGAAACGTTTTAGTTTCTCTACACTAAAAAGCTATAGAGAATCCTCTAACCCACAACAGACACCTTCAGCTATAGAAAACTCAAAGTAGCTCAAGTTCTGCCAGTGATATAGCCACACACCTCTCTTGCTAGCAGTTGACTTTCCCAGGAATCACAATTCCAAAACCAACATCTGCTAGTGTCCAAACAGGAGAAGCATCTCATGTTACACCAGGTCACATGCTTACAGATCTCCAAGAACCTTGACCACCTTTTTAAAGCCAGTCCTGAAACTTTTTCTTCTACCTTAGGGCAATCCAAATGTTTACTAAAGAGCAATGTTTGGCAGCTCTTACTTCACTAGAACCACAGGTGAAACCACGAAAAAACATTGAGTGCCAAGTATTTCATTTGTGACTCGCTAAAACTGATTTGTGTTCAACAATGACAGCACTGGGCAATATCTTAAAGTTACTGCTTTTACACAGGCCAGTATACTCAAGTAACACCAGGAGACAACAGTCCTGTCTTTCCAAACAAAGTCTAAATAGTTCCTGTCACATTAAAAAAGCCAAGAGGAAAAAAAAAATTGTTGCCTATCTACAATACTAGTTCCTAAACCATTTCAGCAGCTCTAAATCCAGATGACAGCCTGCATTGACTCAGAGCAAGAATAGTACATGCAGCTGCTAGTCATTGGCTGAGATAGAGCCAACTCTCACAGGATCTCGCCCAGCAAACCCCAGTGAAACTCCACAATGGGACAGGAGACAGGAAACACCTAACAGCAAAAGAGTTCCTCTAACATCATAAAGGGTAAACACATTTTAACCATTCCAGATCTCTGCCTTTCATCCACAATGCCTAACACACCCTTTTTCAGGCCATTTCCACATTCCAAGCCCAAACCGCACATAATCTGTTCCAAGTTATGAACACTGACTGACAATCGCCAATATTCCATTCAGGTTTTCCTCAGAAAACACAAGCAACTGCTTCAGCATTGCTTCCCTTTTCACTCCTCCTTCCCATACAAGGAGCCCATAGCTAACAAACACAACATATTTGCATCACCCACTGTGTTAGTGCTTTTGTCAAACACCACTCAGCTTGCTTACCTATTAGCAAGTCATGCTCAAAAGCAGCAGATCTAGAGACCTTCATTCCACCAATATCGCAATGGAAAGGTCTTGGGAGTAGAGTAGCTTAAGTGAAAGATCCATTTCACACCCAAACAAGCAGCAAGTTTAAGCCAGTCCAAACTGGTCCCCTACTGCAACTTCCCAAATGGACACAAGCTGTTACACATCTTCTCTTAACCTTCCAGGAAAATCAGCTGCTCCCCTCAACCCTTTCCACCCAAAACCTTCCTCCTACAAAACACAGTTCTGCAAGGATCACAAATACAAAACATGACCTAGGCACACCAGTCGCAAGCAACAACACAAAAAGACTCCCCTTAGTCATTGCCTAACTTCTTGGCCTTCAGCAGCAAGCACCAGCTCTTTCTTTTCTACTCGACCTCTAGAGTTGCACAGGCATAAAAACTACTGGAGGCATTTCAGTAGCCAGTGTTGCCTACCTCTACAGAATTGCACCCGACACAGATAACAGCAAGTAACCTTAACACAGCCAACCCTTTTAAGCCTAGCCTTTCCTTCACCTACCAACTTGCCTCATCAGCAATCACAGTTATCACTGCCATACATTTTAGAGGCTATTTGTCCTATCAATACATAATCAGTTGCAAGCTCAGCCTTAATAGCTTGAACATGCAGCACTCCAGTGCTTCAACTCTTCACAAAGCATCACTTCCACTGGATGCCCACACTGCAACGTTAGTTTCCACTAACATCGTCTCTCTCATTGCCCAGACAGAACTTGGCTTGCTTGTAAAGCTTCCTCACATGGCATAGCTCCACTCTTTTCTCTTAGAACAAGTACTCCAGAAAGCTTAATCGCCACCAGCAGATAGCCTCAGCACTCTATCTATCACCTCCTCTAAACCCCAGCAGGAACCAATTAACATCACAAGAGAAAGCACTCAGCTAAACATCAGCACCAACCATACCCTCCTCTATCAAACTACCATTCCTGCCTGCTTTAATACCAGCACCATTGGCTGCAACATCAACAAGCTTCCAGAAGGCAGCAAGGTCCCTCTACCATAACAGCTGGACCTCAGCCTACCTTCACCTGCTGGAATAACTGCACTTGCACCCAAGAAGGACAATAACTCTTCTCAAAGACAAGCATTGCAGGTCACCTCTTACTCAAGCATGCAGCTGAAGCAGCCCAGCAATCCTCTGCAGCCATGCCCTGACTCACTACCAGGCACACTAGGCTCTCAAACCAGGACTGCTTCCTCCATGTGCCAACATCTCTGCTCAACACACTGAGCAGTTGGCTTACTCAGCATACAAGCACCTACATGACTCATAGGTCAAGAGCATACTACTCCTTCACAGGAGAAGCACATCCAGTAGCCTGAGCAGGTCAACATGGGATGCTTCTCACCAAGCATACAGGTCCTGTAGCACACTGCCTCTCTCACACTCACTTTCAAACACTGGTTAACTGCTGCACTTGGGGGAGGGGGGTGGGGAGGGAGGAAGAGTGGTAATAGAACTGGGAAACCTATTCCCCCAAGCACACTATCTACTTTTGCATTTAAGCTAAATGAGCAAAACTTTTAGCCTACTGTCTGACACCAGCTTAGGGCATACTCAGTACTGGCAGAAGAACAGATGATCCTTTGCCCAAAGAATGCATTCCCCCCACCCCACCCATTTCATTGTCAACAACAACAACCACCACCACCACCACCCCCCACACTAAACACTCATTCCCACCTCCAGCCACAACAAAAGGAGGTTAAAAAACAGATGAACCCACTCCTTTCAGCAGCACTCCTGTGTCAAGGGGCTCCAACTAGCACCTTCAGTCTTTGCAAAAGACTCCACCTCATACATTAGTACTATCAAGACTGGCACTACACTCCAATTGCACAGCCTATCAAGGGCAACATATTACAGTAGACCTGAACGACTCCAAGGGACCCAAAGCAACAAACAGCCAATTAGCAGCTCCAATACACATTGCCTCCACTTTCTTGGGCAGGCACACAAAGTTCAACTTCAGAATGGTCTTCGAGAAAACTAGTTCTAGCACAAACCCTCTCTCTAGCCTGGCCTTACTTCCCCTCTATCAGGGAACACACAACAGTAATCAAATCAGGTTCAATCCCCCCCATCCCCCCACAAAAAAAAAACCCAACAGACAAAGTAACATGACCCCACATCAGGAATAAGCCTGTCCACTCCCATGGGCCAAGCACCACTGCCCACCCCTCACTTCCAGACACAGCCACAGGGCAACCACAACAACCCCACTGCCTTCACCCAGAACCTCCCTTCCCCCCCCCCACCTAAACAAGGGCACCTGACCCAGCTCCCTCTCAGCTCCACCCATTTCAAAAGCCCACCAGCTGAAAAGCAGCCCCCTCAGACACCTTCCCCATCACTTCAGCTCACCTCCTTTGACACCTAGTCCAAAGGCATCTTCCACCACATGTACTTGCACACCCTCTCCCACAAACTCCTGCTCACTACTGCACTCGAGGGAGCGACATACACCCAGGCATGAACAAGACACAGACTCCCAGCACCACGCTGCAAGAGCTCTTGGAGCAATCCTAGGCAGCACCCTGACAGAGCCAGTTTGAACAAGGTGCAAACACTCAGGCAGTCACTTCCTTTTACTAGCGTCCATGCAAAACCTTGCCCAAGGCACACACACCTCTGCCATCACTACTCCCCTCAACACCAAACATCACATCAGCTGAAAGCACCCACTCCACTGCTGTTCCTCAACTCCCACCAGGCAACCGAGCTCAAACAATGTGATCAGGCACAGTTCAAACCAACACACCCCCATCACAGAAGTACACACACAAGAGGCAACACTGCTAGCACGCACCAGTCGCGCTGTGTCGACCTTCAGAGCTCGACGCACCAGCCACCGCTAAAGGTGACTAGCTGGAAAACCCACCTCTCGCTCCAGCTTACCCAGCTCTGTCTCCGGCGCACACAAACACCACTTCAACACCACCCACAGGACAGGCGAGCTGGAGCCAGGCCACACACGCTCACGCCGCCCCCGCCCCGCCCCAGCAGCCCCCAGGCCGCCTCCTGCCCCCGCCCCGCCCTCCCCACCTCGCCCTTCTGCCCGCTCTCCTCCTCGCCCGCTCCGCTCCGCGCTCCGCCTGCCCGAGCTCAGCAGCTCCTCGCCGCCCGCCCCCCGCCCCGCCTCGCTCTCCAGCCTCCCGCCGCCGCCGCCTCCCGCCCAGCGCCCCGCAAACGCCCCGCGCTCCCACCCCCCCGCCCCGCCCCCGACCCTGCTCCTACTTCCCCCACCCCTTTCCCTGCCGCCCTTCAGCTCCCTTCCCCAGGCGGCGGGCGAGCAGGCGGCCGACGCAAACGCTCCCCCGTCCAGCGGCGACGCACCGGCCTCCTCAGCCGGGCGCCGGGCGACACCGAAGCCCCGCTCGGCCCCGGCCCCGGCCCCGCCCGACCGGCCGCCGCAAACCCTCCCCGGCCCGCCCGGCACCGACCCCGCCGCCTCCCAGCACCAGCACCAGCACCAGCCCCAGCCCCGCAGCCGCCAGCACCTTCGCGCAGCCTCCCGGCGCAGGCGCCGCCGCCCTTCGGGCCCCGAAGAGCCCCTTCGCCGCCCCCCGCCCCCTTCCCCTGCCGCTACCGCCCCCGAGCCCCGCCCGCCCGGCTGCGCCACGACCCACCGCGTGTCCCGCAGCCTGCCGCTCTCCAACTGCGCCGCGCCGCGGGGCCAGACGGGGCGGGATGGGGAGCCCTCCCCTTCCGCTCCGCCATCTTCGCCGCCAGGCGCCCCCCCACAGCCAGCCACCCCGCCGCCATCTTCGCCGCCGACCACACCCTTCCGCCCGGCCAGAGGCGGGAGCGGGGCGCCAATCAGCGGCGGGCGGCGCGCAGGCGCCCTCCAATGGCCGAGAGGCAGCTGGCCCGGCCGGCCAATCCCGCGGCGGCCCGGGCGGAGGGCGGGAGGGAGCGGAGAGAGGCCGGAGATGGCGTCCGGCGGCCGTGGGCGCCGCCGAGCGGGCGGGCGGCGGGGCGGGGTCTGCCGGCGCCAGGGACGCGGTCCCCGCTGTCCCCCCTCAGTGTCCCCCTCGCTGTCCCCTCGACCCCGTCCACCCCTTGTGCCCGCCCGCCTTGTGCCACTCCGGCGCCTCGGCCGAGCTGCGGCTCTGGTGGGGGCGAAGGGCGAGAGCGGGCCGAGGGGCCCCTGGCAAAAGAAGTGGGCCGGGAGCTGCTGGGCTCGGGGGTTGGTGGCCCTGGGCGAGGCGGCCAGGAGAGCAGGGCGGTCGGCTGTCGGTGGCGGCAGAGGGCAGCGGGGAGGGCAGGCGGCGTGCGCGGGCAGGGCAGGGGCTGCGGGCAGGGCAGGCAGGAAGCGGCGGTGGCTGGCGCGGGTCTGGAGCGGCCGGTGCCGAAGGCCAAGTGCTGGGAGCAGGTTGGGCTGTGCGCAGGGTGCCGCCAAGCGAGGCGGGAGGGTGCGTTGCGGGGGAGCGCTGCCCCCGAGGCGCTGGGGTGTCCCGCGAGGCCCGAGGGGGTGGGCTGCGCGAGGCGGGGTGTCGGCGAGGGCGGCGAGGCTGGAGGAGGCGCGGGTCGGGGGGCTGCTGTCCACGGAAAGGCCCGGCCGTGCGAGAGGGTCCCTGGGAAAGCTGCACGTGGCCTTGTTGTGCTTGGTTTTGGCAGGCGGTGCGGTGAAGCGGAGCGCTTGGAGGGGGAAAGGCGGCGTGTGGAGCCTGTGGAGAGCGGGTGCCGGAGAGGCGGAGGCGGCGCTGGAGGTGCTGGTGCTGGCAGGGCCGCTGAGGGCAGAGGTGGGTTGAGGTGAGGTGGGAAGCAGAGGAAGAGGCTGTGGCTGGGTGTGGGACGTGTTGGGCTGTAGAGCTGCATTGCCATGTTGCCTGCTGCCTGGAGAGTGGAGGTTGGCTGTACTGGTGCTGGACCTGGGGGGCTGGTGCAGCCTGGTGCGGGGCCTGGTGGGCTAGGGTAGCGTGGTGTGGGGGAAGGGGGGCTGGTGCAGCGTGGTACGGCCTACTGCTAAGTCTGGTGGGCTTGGGAGAACACTCCGTCGGGGCGGAAACCACTCCACTGAGCTGAAGACAACTCCACCAGGGACAAAACCACACCGTAAGGGCCGAAAGCAATCCGTCGGGGCCAAAATCAGTGCGTTGGGGCTGAAACCACTCCGCCAGGGCCAAAACCACTGCATCGGGGCTGGAACCACTCGGCTGAGCCTAAAACCACTCGTCTGACCTTAAAACCACTCCATAAAGCCTAAAATCACTGCATCGTGGCAGAAGCCACTCCGTCGTTGCTGAAACCACTCCATCAAGCCTAAAACCCCTCCGTCAGGGCTGAAACCACTCCGACGAGCCTGAAACCACTGCGTCAGGGCTGGAACCACTGTGTTGGGGCTGAAACCACTCCGCCAGGGCCAAAACCACTCGGCTGACCTTAAAACCACTCCATCAAGCCTAAAACCACTGCGTCGGGGCTGAAACTAGTGCGTCAGGCCCAAAACAACTCCATCAGGGCGAAAACCACTCCACCAGTGCTGAAACCACTCCGCCAGGGCCAAAACCACTCGTCTGACCTTAAAACCACTCCGCTGAGCCTAAAAGCACTGCATCGGGGCTGAAACCACTCCGCCAGGGCCAAAAGCAGTGCGTCGGGGCTGAAACCACTCCGCCGAGGCCAAAACCACTCGTCTGACCTTAAAACCACTGCGCCAAGCCTAAAAGCACTCCGCCGAGCGTGAAACCACTGCGTCAGGCCCAATACAACTCCGCCAGGGCCAAAACCACTATGCCAAGCCTAAAACCTCTCTGCCGGGGCGAAAACCACTCCGTCAGGGCTGAAACCACTCCATCAAGCCTAAAACCACTGCGTCGGGGCTGAAACTAGTGCGTCAGGCCCAAAACAACTCCGTCAGGGCCCAAACCACTCCACCAGTGCTGAAACCACTGCGCCAAGCCTGAAACCACTGCGTCGGGGCTGAAACCACTCCGCCAGGGCCAAAACCACTCGTCTGACTTTAAAACCACTCCGCTGAGCCTGAAACCATTCCGTCAGGGCTGAAACCACTCCGCCAGGGCCAAAACCACAGCGTTGAGGCTGAAACCACTCCACCGAGGCGAAAAGCAGTGCATCAGGGCTGAAACCTCTCCGCCGAGGCGAAAAGCAGTGCGTCAGGTGGAAAACCACTCCGCCGAGGCCAAAACCCCTCCGCTGACATGAAAACCATTCTGTCAGGGCTAGAACCACTCCGCCGAGGCCAAAACCCCTCCGTCGGGGCTGAAACCACTGTGCTGGGGAGGAAACTGCTCCGTCAGGCTGTAAAGCACTGCGTCAGGCCGAAAAGCACTCCACCAGGGCCAAAACTACTCCGTCGGGGCTGAAACCACTCCACCAAGGCCAAAACCATTCCGTCGGGGCTGAAACTACTGCGTCAGGCCCAAAACAACTCCGCCAGGGCCAAAACCACTCGTCTGACCTTAAAACCACTCCATCAAGCCTAAAAGCACTGCGTCGGGGCTGAAACCACTCCGTCAGGCTGAAAACCACTCCGCCGAGCCTGAAACCACTCTGTGGTTGCTGAAACCACTCCGCCGAGCCTGAAACCACACGGCCAGGGCCAAAAACACTCCGTCGAGCCTAAAAGCATTCCGTCAGGGCTGGAACCACTCCTCCAAGCCTAAAACCACTGCGTCAGGTGGAAAACCACTCCGCCGAGCCTAAAAGCAGTGCGTCAGGGCTGAAACCACTCTGCCAAGCCTGAAACCACTGCGTCGATGCTGAAACCACTCCGCCAGGGCCAAAACCACTCGTCTGACCTTAAAACCACTCCATCAAGCCTAAAAGTACTGCGTCGGGGCAGAAACTGCTCCGTCAGGCTGAAAACCACTCCGCCGAGCCTGAACCCACTGCGTAAGGGCAGAAGCCACTCCATGGTTGCTGAAACCACTCCACCGAGCCTAAAACCACAGCGTCGGGGCTGAAACCACTCCGCCAGGGCGAAAACCACTCTGCCAAGCCTAAAACCACTCCGCCGGGGCGAAAACCACTCCGTCGGGGCTGAAAGCACTCCGCCGAGCCTAAAAGCAGTGCGTCAGGGCTGAAACCACTCCATCAAGCCGAAAACCACTCGTCTGACCTTAAAACCACTCCATCAAGCCTAAAACCACTGCGTAGGGGCTGAAACCACTCCACCGAGCCTAAAAGCAGTGCATCGGGGCTGAAACCACAGTGCCAGGGCCAAATCCACTCCGTCAGGGCTGGAACCACTCCATCAAGCCTAAAACCACTGCGTCGGGGCTGAAACTAGTGCGTCAGGCCCAAAACAACTCCGTCAGGGCCCAAACCACTCCAGCAGTGCTGAAACCACTGCGCCAAGCCTGAAACCAGTGCGTCGGGGCTGAAACCACTCCGCCAGGGCCAAAACCACTGCATCGGGGCTGAAACTAGTGCGTCAGGTCCAAAACAACTCCGTCTGGGCCAAAACCACTCCACCAGTGCTGAAACCACTGCGCCAAGCCTGAAACCACTGCGTTGGGGCTGAAACCACTCCGCCAGGGCCAAAACCACTCGACTGACCTTAAAACCACTCCATCAAGCCTAAAAGCACTGCGTCGGGGCAGAAACTGCTCCGTCAGGCTGAAAACCACTCCGCCGAGCCTGAAACCACTCCGCCGAGCCTAAAACAACTCCACCAGGGCCAAAACCACTCGTCTGACCTTAAAACCACTCCATCAAGCCTAAAAGCACTGCGTCGGGGCTGAAACCACTCCGTAAGGCTGAAAACCACTCCGCCGAGCCTGAAACCACTCCGTGGTTGCTGAAACCACTCCGCCGAGCCTAAAACCACTCCGCCAGGGCCAAAACCACTCGGTCGAGCCTAAAAGCATTCCGTCAGGGCTGGAACCACTCCTCCAAGCCTAAAACCACTGCGTCAGGTGGAAAACCACTCCGCCGAGCCTAAAAGCAGTGCGTCGGGGCTGAAACCACTCTGCCAAGCCTGAAACCACTGCGTCGGGGCTGAAACCACTCTGCCAGGGCCAAAACCACTGCGTCGGGGCTGAAACCACTCCGCCAGGGCCAAAAGCACTCGTCTGACCTTAAAACGACTCCACTGAGCCTAAAACCATTCCGTCAGGACTGAAACCACTCCGCCGAGACTGAAACCACTGCGTCGGGGCTGAAACCACTCTGCCAAGCCTAAAACCATTCCGTCGGGGCTGAAACTAGTGCGTCAGGCCCAAAACAACTCCGTCAGGGCCGAAACCACTCCAGCAGTGCTGAAACCACTGCGCCAAGCCTGAAACCAGTGCGTCGGGGCTGAAACCACTCCGCCAGGGCCAAAACCACTCGTCTGACCTTAAAACCACTCCGCCGAGCCTAAAAGCACTGCATCGGGGCTGAAACTGCTCCGTCAGGCTGAAAACCACTCCGCCGAGCCTGAAACCACTGCGTCAGGGCAGAAGCCACTCCGTGGTTGCTGAAACCACTCCGCCGAGCCTGAAACCACTCCGCCAGGGCCAAAACCACTCCGTCGGGGCTGAAACCACTCCACCAGGGCCAAAACCACTCGTCGGGGCTGAAACCACTCCGCCGAGCCTAAAAGCACTGCGTCGGGGCTGAAACCACTCCGCCGAGCCTGAAACCACTGCGTCAGGCCTGAAATCACTCTGCCGAGCCTGAAACCACTGCGTCAGGCCTAAAACCACTCCGCCGAGCCTAAAACAACTCCGTCGGGGCCAAAACCACTCCAGCAGTGCTGAAACCACTCCGCCAGGGCTGAAACCACTCCGCCGAGCCTAAAAGCAGTGCGTCAGGGCTGAAACCACTCTGCCAAGCCTAAAACCATTCCGCCAAGCCTAAAACCACTGCGTTGGGGCCGAAACCACTCCGCCGAGCCTGAAACCACTGTGTCAGGCCTGAAACCACTCCGCCAGGGCCAAAACCACTGCGTCAGGCCTAAAACCACTCCACCGAGCCTAAAACAACTCTGTCGGGGCCAAAACCACTCCACCAGTGCTGAAACCGCTCCGTCGGGGCTGAAACCCCTGCGTGAAGCCGAAAAGCACTGTGTCGGGGCTGAAACCCCTCCGTGAAGCCAAAAAGCACTGTGTCGGGGCTGAAACCCCTCCGTGAAGCCGAAAAGCACTGTGTCGGGGCTGAAAGCCCTCCGTGAAGCCGAAAAGCACTGTGTTGGGGCTGAAACCACTCCGCCGAGCCTAAAAGCACTGCGTTGGGGCTGAAACCACTCCGCCGAGCCTAAAAGCACTGCGTCGGGGCTGAAACCACTCCGCCGAGCCTAAAAGCACTGCGTCGGGGCTGAAACCACTCCGCCGAGCCTAAAAGCAGTGCGTCGGGGCTGAAACCCCTCCGCCGAGCCTAAAAGCACTGCGTCGGGGCTGAAACCCCTCCGCCGAGCCTAAAAGCACTGCGTCGGGGCTGAAACCCCTCCGCCGAGCCTAAAAGCACTGCGTCGGGGCTGAAACCCCTCCGCCGAGCCGAAAAGCACTGCGTCGGGGCTGAAACCACTCCGCCGAGCCTAAACGCAGTGCGTCGGGGCTGAAACCACTCCGCCGAGCCTAAAGGCACTGCGTCGGGGCTGAAACCACTCCGCCGAGCCTAAAGGCACTGCGTCGGGGCTGAAACCACTCCGCCGACCATAAAAGCACTGCGTCGGGGCTGAAACCACTACGCCGAGCCTAAAAGCAGTGCGTCGGGGCTGAAACCACTCCGCCGACCCTAAAAGCACTGCGTCGGGGCTGAAACCCCTCCGCCGACCCTAAAAGCACTGTGTCGGGGCTGAAACCCCTCCGCCGAGCCTAAAAGCACTGTGTCGGGGCTGAAACCCCTCCGCCGAGCCTAAAAGCACTGTGTCGGGGCTGAAACCCCTCCGCCGAGCCTAAAAGCACTGTGTCGGGGCTGAAACCCCTCCGTGAAGCCGAAAAGCACTGTGTCGGGGCTGAAACCCCTCGGTGAAGCCGAAAAGCACTGTGTCGGGGCTGAAACCCCTGCGTGAAGCCGAAAAGCACTGTGTCGGGGCTGAAACCCCTGCGTGAAGCCGAAAAGCACTGTGTCGGGGCTGAAACCCCTGCGTGAAGCCGAAAAGCACTGTGTCGGGGCTGAAACCCCTCCGTGAAGCCGAAAAGCACTGTGTCGGGGCTGAAACCCCTCCGTGAAGCCGAAAAGCACTGTGTCGGGGCTGAAACCCCTCCGTGAAGCCGAAAAGCACTGTGTCGGGGCTGAAACCCCTCCGTGAAGCCGAAAAGCACTGTGTCGGGGCTGAAACCCCTCCGTGAAGCCGAAAAGCACTGCGTTGGGGCTGAAACCACTCCGCTGAGCCTAAAACCACTCCAGCAGTGCTGAAACCACTGTGCCAAGCCCGAAACCACTGCGTCGGGGCTGAAACCACTCCGCCGAGCCTAAAAGCACTGCGTCGGGGCTGAAACCCCTCCGCCGAGCCTAAAACCACTGAGTCGGGGCTGAAACCACTCCGCCGAGCCTAAAACCACTGAGTCGGGGCTGAAACCACTCCGCCGAGCCTAAAGGCACTGCGTCGGGGCTGAAACCACTCCGCCGAGCCTAAAGGCACTGCGTCGGGGCTGAAACCACTCCGCCGACCTTAAAAGCACTGCGTCGGAGCTGAAACCACTCCGCCGAGCCTAAAAGCAGTGCGTCGGGGCTGAAACCACTCCGCCGAGCCTAAAAGCACTGCGTCGGGGCTGAAACCACTCCGCCGACCCTAAAAGCACTGTGTCGGGGCTGAAACCCCTCCGTGAAGCCGAAAAGCACTGTGTCGGGGCTGAAACCCCTCCGTGAAGCCGAAAAGCACTGTGTCGGGGCTGAAACCCCTCGGTGAAGCCGAAAAGCACTGTGTCGGGGCTGAAAGCCCTCCGTGAAGCCGAAAAGCACTGTGTCGGGGCTGAAACCCCTGCGTGAAGCCGAAAAGCACTGTGTCGGGGCTGAAACCCCTCCGTGAAGCCGAAAAGCACTGTGTCGGGGCTGAAAGCCCTCCGTGAAGCCGAAAAGCACTGTGTCGGGGCTGAAACCCCTGCGTGAAGCCGAAAAGCACTGTGTCGGGGCTGAAACCCCTGCGTGAAGCCGAAAAGCACTGTGTCGGGGCTGAAACCCCTCCGTGAAGCCGAAAAGCACTGTGTCGGGGCTGAAAGCCCTCCGTGAAGCCGAAAAGCACTGTGTCGGGGCTGAAACCCCTCCGTGAAGCCGAAAAGCACTGTGTCGGGGCTGAAACCCCTCCGTGAAGCCGAAAAGCACTGTGTCGGGGCTGAAACCCCTCCGTGAAGCCGAAAAGCACTGTGTCGGGGCTGAAACCCCTCCGTGAAGCCGAAAAGCACTGTGTCGGGGCTGAAACCCCTCCGTGAAGCCGAAAAGCACTGTGTCGGGGCTGAAACCACTCCGCTGAGGCCAAAACCACTCGTCTGACCTTAAAACCACTCCGCCGAGCCTAAAAGCACTGCATCGGGGCTGAAACCGCTCCGCCAGGGCCAAAACCAGTGCGTCGGGGCTGGAACCACTCCGCCGAGGCCAAAACCACTGCGTCGGGGCTAGAAGCACTCCGCCGAGGCCAAAACCACTGCGTCGGGGCTGGAACCACTCCGCCGAGCCGAAAACAACTCCGTCGGGGCTGAAACTACTGCGTCAGGCCCAAAACAACTCCGTCAGGGCCAAAACCACTCCACCAGTGCTGAAACCACTGCGCCAAGCCTGAAACCAGTGCGTCGGGGCTGAAACCACTCCAGCAGGGCCAAAACCACTCGGCTGACCTTAAAACCACTCCATCAAGCCTAAAAGCAGTGCGTCGGGGCTGAAACCACTCCGCCAGGGGCAAAACCACTCCGTCGGGGCGAAAACCACTGCGTCGGGGCTGAAACCACTCCACCGAGCCTAAAAGCAGTGCGTCAGGGCTGAAACCACTCCGCCGAGCCTAAAAGCATTGCGTCAGGTGGGAAACCACTCCGCCGAGCCTAGAACCACTCCACTGAGCCTAAAAGCACTGCATTGGGGCTGAAACCACTCTGCCAGGGCTAAAACGACTGCGTCGGGGCTGAAACCACTCCATCAAGCCTAAAACCACTGCGTTGGGGCTGAAACTACTGCGTCAGGCCCAAAATAACTCCGTCGGGGCCAAAACCACTCCAGCAGTGCTGAAACCACTGCGCCAAGCCTGAAACCAGTGCGTCGGGGCTGAAACCACTCCGCCAGGGCCAAAACCACTCGTCTGACCTTAAAAACGCTCCATCAAGCCTAAAAGCACTGCGTCGGGGCTGAAACTGCTCCGTCAGGCTGAAAAACACTCCGCCGAGCCTGAACCCTCTGCGTCAGGGCAGAAGCCACTCCGTGGTTGCTGAAACCACTCCGCCGAGCCTAAAACCACTCCATCAAGCCTAAAAGCAGTGCGTCGGGGCTGAAAACACTCCACCAGTGCTGAAACCCCTCTGCCAAGCCTAAAACCACTTCGCCGGGGCAAAAACCACTCCGTCGGGGCTGAAACCCCTCCGCCGAGCCGAAAAGCACTGCGTCGGGGCTGAAACCCCTCCGCCGAGCCGAAAAGCACTGCGTCGGGGCTGAAACCACTCCGCCGAGCCTAAACGCAGTGCGTCGGGGCTGAAACCACTCCGCCAGAGCCAAAACCACTGCGTCGGGGCTGAAACCACTCCATCAAGCCTAAAACCACTCTGTCGGGGCTGAAACTACTGCGTCAGGCCCAAAACCACTCGTCTGACCTTAAAACCACTCCATCAAGCCTAAAAGCACTGCGTCGGGGCAGAAACTGCTCCGTCAGGCTGAAAAACACTCCGCCGAGCCTGAAACCACTGCGTCAGGGCAGAAGCCACTCCGTGGTTGCTGAAACCACTCCGCCGAGCCTAAAACCACTGCACCGGGGCTGAAACCACTCCGCCAGTGCCAAAACTACTCTGCCAAGCCTAAAACCACTCCGTCGGGGCTGAAACCACTCTGCCGAGCCTAAAAGCAGTGCGTCAGGGCTGGAACCACTCCGCCAAGCCTAAAACCACTGCGCCGACATTAAAACCATTCCGCCAAGCCTAAAACCACTGTGTCGGGGCTGAAACCACTCCGCCAGGGCTGAAACCACTGCGTCAGGCCTGAAATCACTCTGCCGAGCCTGAAACCACTGCGTCAGGCCTAAAACCACTCCGCCGAGCCTAAAACAACTCTGTCGGGGCCTAAACCACTCGGCTGACCTTAAAACCACTCCATCAAGCCTAAAAGCACTGCGTCAGGGCAGAAGCCACTCCGTGGTTGCTGAAACCACTCCGCCGAGCCTAAAACCACTCCGTCGGGGCTGAAACCACTCCGTGGTTGCTGAAACCACTCCGCCGAGCCTAAAACCACTCCGCCGAGCCTAAAACCCCTCCGTCGGGGCTGAAACCACTGTGCTGGGGCGGAAACTGCTCCGTCAGGCTGTAAACCACTGCGTCAGGCCTAAAACCACTCCGCCGAGCCTAAAACAACTCCGTCAGGGCCAAAACCACTCCACCAGTGCTGAAACCGCTCCGTCGGAGCTTAAACCCCTCCGTAAAGCCGAAAAGCACTGTGTCGGGGCTGAAACCCCTCCGTGAAGCCGAAAAGCACTGTGTCGGGGCTGAAACCACTCCGCCAAGCCGAAAAGCACTGCGTCGGGGCCGAAACCACTCCGCCAAGCCGAAAAGCACTGCGTCGGGGCCGAAACCACTCCGCCAAGCCGAAAAGCACTGTGTCGGGGTTGAAACCACTCCGCCAAGCCGAAAAGGACTGTGTCGGGGTTGAAACCACTCCGCCAAGCCGAAAAGGACTGCGTAGGGGCTGAAACCACTCCGCCAGGGCCAAAACCCCTCGTCTGACCTTAAAACCACTCCGCCGAGCCTAAAAGCACTGTGTCAGGGCTGGAACCACTCCGCCGAGGCCAAAACCACTGCGTCGGGGCTGGAACCACTCCGCCGAGGCCAAAACCACTCCGCCGGGGCGAAAACCACTCCGTCAGGGCTGAAACCACTCCATCAAGCCTAAAACCACTCCGTCGGGGCTGAAACTAGTGCGTAAGGGCCCAAAATAACTCCGTCAGGGCCTAAACCACTCCACCAGTGCTGAAACCACTGCGCCAAGCCTGAAACCACTGCGTCAGGGCTGAAACCACTCCGCCGAGCCGAAAAGCATTCCGTCAGGGCTGGAACCACTCCTCCAAGCCTAAAACCACTGCGTCAGGTGGAAAACCACTCCGCCGAGCCTAAAAGCAGTGCGTCAGGGCTGAAACCACTCTGCCAAGCCTGAAACCACTGCGTCGGGGCTGAAACCACTCTGCCAGGGCCAAAACCACTCGTCTGACCTTAAAACGACTCCACTGAGCCTAAAACCATTCCGTCAGGACTGGAACCACTCCGCCGAGCCTAAAACCCCTCCGTCAGGGCTGAAACCACTCCGACGAGCCTGAAACCACTGCGTCAGGGCTGGAACCACTGTGTTGGGGCTGAAACCACTCCGCCAGGGCCAAAACCACTCGGCTGACCTTAAAACCACTCCATCAAGCCTAAAACCACTGCGTCGGGGCTGAAACTAGTGCGTCAGGCCCAAAACAACTCCATCAGGGCGAAAACCACTCCACCAGTGCTGAAACCACTCCGCCAGGGCCAAAACCACTCGTCTGACCTTAAAACCACTCCGCTGAGCCTAAAAGCACTGCATCGGGGCTGAAACCACTCCGCCAGGGCCAAAAGCAGTGCGTCGGGGCTGAAACCACTCCGCCGAGGCCAAAACCACTCGTCTGACCTTAAAACCACTGCGCCAAGCCTAAAAGCACTCCGCCGAGCGTGAAACCACTGCGTCAGGCCCAATACAACTCCGCCAGGGCCAAAACCACTATGCCAAGCCTAAAACCTCTCTGCCGGGGCGAAAACCACTCCGTCAGGGCTGAAACCACTCCATCAAGCCTAAAACCACTGCGTCGGGGCTGAAACTAGTGCGTCAGGCCCAAAACAACTCCGTCAGGGCCCAAACCACTCCACCAGTGCTGAAACCACTGCGCCAAGCCTGAAACCACTGCGTCGGGGCTGAAACCACTCCGCCAGGGCCAAAACCACTCGTCTGACTTTAAAACCACTCCGCTGAGCCTGAAACCATTCCGTCAGGGCTGAAACCACTCCGCCAGGGCCAAAACCACAGCGTTGAGGCTGAAACCACTCCGCCGAGGCGAAAAGCAGTGCATCAGGGCTGAAACCTCTCCGCCGAGGCGAAAAGCAGTGCGTCAGGTGGAAAACCACTCCGCCGAGGCCAAAACCCCTCCGCTGACATGAAAACCATTCTGTCAGGGCTAGAACCACTCCGCCGAGGCCAAAACCCCTCCGTCGGGGCTGAAACCACTGTGCTGGGGAGGAAACTGCTCCGTCAGGCTGTAAAGCACTGCGTCAGGCCGAAAAGCACTCCACCAGGGCCAAAACTACTCCGTCGGGGCTGAAACCACTCCACCAAGGCCAAAACCATTCCGTCGGGGCTGAAACTACTGCGTCAGGCCCAAAACAACTCCGCCAGGGCCAAAACCACTCGTCTGACCTTAAAACCACTCCATCAAGCCTAAAAGCACTGCGTCGGGGCTGAAACCACTCCGTCAGGCTGAAAACCACTCCGCCGAGCCTGAAACCACTCTGTGGTTGCTGAAACCACTCCGCCGAGCCTGAAACCACACGGCCAGGGCCAAAAACACTCCGTCGAGCCTAAAAGCATTCCGTCAGGGCTGGAACCACTCCTCCAAGCCTAAAACCACTGCGTCAGGTGGAAAACCACTCCGCCGAGCCTAAAAGCAGTGCGTCAGGGCTGAAACCACTCTGCCAAGCCTGAAACCACTGCGTCGATGCTGAAACCACTCCGCCAGGGCCAAAACCACTCGTCTGACCTTAAAACCACTCCATCAAGCCTAAAAGTACTGCGTCGGGGCAGAAACTGCTCCGTCAGGCTGAAAACCACTCCGCCGAGCCTGAACCCACTGCGTAAGGGCAGAAGCCACTCCATGGTTGCTGAAACCACTCCACCGAGCCTAAAACCACAGCGTCGGGGCTGAAACCACTCCGCCAGGGCGAAAACCACTCTGCCAAGCCTAAAACCACTCCGCCGGGGCGAAAACCACTCCGTCGGGGCTGAAAGCACTCCGCCGAGCCTAAAAGCAGTGCGTCAGGGCTGAAACCACTCCATCAAGCCGAAAACCACTCGTCTGACCTTAAAACCACTCCATCAAGCCTAAAACCACTGCGTAGGGGCTGAAACCACTCCACCGAGCCTAAAAGCAGTGCATCGGGGCTGAAACCACAGTGCCAGGGCCAAATCCACTCCGTCAGGGCTGGAACCACTCCATCAAGCCTAAAAGCACTGTGTCGGGGCTGAAACTAGTGCGTCAGGCCCAAAACAACTCCGTCAGGGCCCAAACCACTCCAGCAGTGCTGAAACCACTGCGCCAAGCCTGAAACCAGTGCGTCGGGGCTGAAACCACTCCGCCAGGGCCAAAACCACTGCATCGGGGCTGAAACTAGTGCGTCAGGTCCAAAACAACTCCGTCTGGGCCAAAACCACTCCACCAGTGCTGAAACCACTGCGCCAAGCCTGAAACCACTGCGTTGGGGCTGAAACCACTCCGCCAGGGCCAAAACCACTCGACTGACCTTAAAACCACTCCATCAAGCCTAAAAGCACTGCGTCGGGGCAGAAACTGCTCCGTCAGGCTGAAAACCACTCCGCCGAGCCTGAAACCACTCCGCCGAGCCTAAAACAACTCCACCAGGGCCAAAACCACTCGTCTGACCTTAAAACCACTCCATCGAGCCTAAAAGCACTGCGTCGGGGCTGAAACCACTCCGTAAGGCTGAAAACCACTCCGCCGAGCCTGAAACCACTCCGTGGTTGCTGAAACCACTCCGCCGAGCCTAAAACCACTCCGCCAGGGCCAAAACCACTCGGTCGAGCCTAAAAGCATTCCGTCAGGGCTGGAACCACTCCTCCAAGCCTAAAACCACTGCGTCAGGTGGAAAACCACTCCGCCGAGCCTAAAAGCAGTGCGTCGGGGCTGAAACCACTCTGCCAAGCCTGAAACCACTGCGTCGGGGCTGAAACCACTCTGCCAGGGCCAAAACCACTGCGTCGGGGCTGAAACCACTCCGCCAGGGCCAAAAGCACTCGTCTGACCTTAAAACGACTCCACTGAGCCTAAAACCATTCCGTCAGGACTGAAACCACTCCGCCGAGACTGAAACCACTGCGTCGGGGCTGAAACCACTCTGCCAAGCCTAAAACCATTCCGTCGGGGCTGAAACTAGTGCGTCAGGCCCAAAACAACTCCGTCAGGGCCGAAACCACTCCAGCAGTGCTGAAACCACTGCGCCAAGCCTGAAACCAGTGCGTCGGGGCTGAAACCACTCCGCCAGGGCCAAAACCACTCGTCTGACCTTAAAACCACTCCGCCGAGCCTAAAAGCACTGCATCGGGGCTGAAACTGCTCCGTCAGGCTGAAAACCACTCCGCCGAGCCTGAAACCACTGCGTCAGGGCAGAAGCCACTCCGTGGTTGCTGAAACCACTCCGCCGAGCCTGAAACCACTCCGCCAGGGCCAAAACCACTCCGTCGGGGCTGAAACCACTCCGCCAGGGCCAAAACCACTCGTCGGGGCTGAAACCACTCCGCCGAGCCTAAAAGCACTGCGTCGGGGCTGAAACCACTCCGCCGAGCCTGAAACCACTGCGTCAGGCCTGAAATCACTCTGCCGAGCCTGAAACCACTGCGTCAGGCCTAAAACCACTCCGCCGAGCCTAAAACAACTCCGTCGGGGCCAAAACCACTCCAGCAGTGCTGAAACCACTCCGCCAGGGCTGAAACCACTCCGCCGAGCCTAAAAGCAGTGCGTCAGGGCTGAAACCACTCTGCCAAGCCTAAAACCATTCCGCCAAGCCTAAAACCACTGCGTTGGGGCCGAAACCACTCCGCCGAGCCTGAAACCACTGTGTCAGGCCTGAAACCACTCCGCCAGGGCCAAAACCACTGCGTCAGGCCTAAAACCACTCCACCGAGCCTAAAACAACTCTGTCGGGGCCAAAACCACTCCACCAGTGCTGAAACCGCTCCGTCGGGGCTGAAACCCCTGCGTGAAGCCGAAAAGCACTGTGTCGGGGCTGAAACCCCTCCGTGAAGCCAAAAAGCACTGTGTCGGGGCTGAAACCCCTCCGTGAAGCCGAAAAGCACTGTGTCGGGGCTGAAAGCCCTCCGTGAAGCCGAAAAGCACTGTGTTGGGGCTGAAACCACTCCGCCGAGCCTAAAAGCACTGCGTTGGGGCTGAAACCACTCCGCCGAGCCTAAAAGCACTGCGTCGGGGCTGAAACCACTCCGCCGAGCCTAAAAGCACTGCGTCGGGGCTGAAACCACTCCGCCGAGCCTAAAAGCAGTGCGTCGGGGCTGAAACCCCTCCGCCGAGCCTAAAAGCACTGCGTCGGGGCTGAAACCCCTCCGCCGAGCCTAAAAGCACTGCGTCGGGGCTGAAACCCCTCCGCCGAGCCTAAAAGCACTGCGTCGGGGCTGAAACCCCTCCGCCGAGCCGAAAAGCACTGCGTCGGGGCTGAAACCACTCCGCCGAGCCTAAACGCAGTGCGTCGGGGCTGAAACCACTCCGCCGAGCCTAAAGGCACTGCGTCGGGGCTGAAACCACTCCGCCGAGCCTAAAGGCACTGCGTCGGGGCTGAAACCACTCCGCCGACCATAAAAGCACTGCGTCGGGGCTGAAACCACTACGCCGAGCCTAAAAGCAGTGCGTCGGGGCTGAAACCACTCCGCCGACCCTAAAAGCACTGCGTCGGGGCTGAAACCCCTCCGCCGACCCTAAAAGCACTGTGTCGGGGCTGAAACCCCTCCGCCGAGCCTAAAAGCACTGTGTCGGGGCTGAAACCCCTCCGCCGAGCCTAAAAGCACTGTGTCGGGGCTGAAACCCCTCCGCCGAGCCTAAAAGCACTGTGTCGGGGCTGAAACCCCTCCGTGAAGCCGAAAAGCACTGTGTCGGGGCTGAAACCCCTCGGTGAAGCCGAAAAGCACTGTGTCGGGGCTGAAACCCCTGCGTGAAGCCGAAAAGCACTGTGTCGGGGCTGAAACCCCTGCGTGAAGCCGAAAAGCACTGTGTCGGGGCTGAAACCCCTGCGTGAAGCCGAAAAGCACTGTGTCGGGGCTGAAACCCCTGCGTGAAGCCGAAAAGCACTGTGTCGGGGCTGAAACCCCTCCGTGAAGCCGAAAAGCACTGTGTCGGGGCTGAAAACCCTCCGTGAAGCCGAAAAGCACTGTGTCGGGGCTGAAACCCCTCCGTGAAGCCGAAAAGCACTGTGTCGGGGCTGAAACCCCTCCGTGAAGCCGAAAAGCACTGCGTTGGGGCTGAAACCACTCCGCTGAGCCTAAAACCACTCCAGCAGTGCTGAAACCACTGTGCCAAGCCCGAAACCACTGCGTCGGGGCTGAAACCACTCCGCCGAGCCTAAAAGCACTGCGTCGGGGCTGAAACCCCTCCGCCGAGCCTAAAACCACTGAGTCGGGGCTGAAACCACTCCGCCGAGCCTAAAACCACTGAGTCGGGGCTGAAACCACTCCGCCGAGCCTAAAGGCACTGCGTCGGGGCTGAAACCACTCCGCCGAGCCTAAAGGCACTGCGTCGGGGCTGAAACCACTCCGCCGACCTTAAAAGCACTGCGTCGGGGCTGAAACCACTCCGCCGAGCCTAAAAGCAGTGCGTCGGGGCTGAAACCACTCCGCCGAGCCTAAAAGCACTGCGTCGGGGCTGAAACCACTCCGCCGACCCTAAAAGCACTGTGTCGGGGCTGAAACCCCTCCGTGAAGCCGAAAAGCACTGTGTCGGGGCTGAAACCCCTCCGTGAAGCCGAAAAGCACTGTGTCGGGGCTGAAACCCCTCGGTGAAGCCGAAAAGCACTGTGTCGGGGCTGAAAGCCCTCTGTGAAGCCGAAAAGCACTGTGTCGGGGCTGAAACCCCTGCGTGAAGCCGAAAAGCACTGTGTCGGGGCTGAAACCCCTCCGTGAAGCCGAAAAGCACTGTGTCGGGGCTGAAAGCCCTCCGTGAAGCCGAAAAGCACTGTGTCGGGGCTGAAACCCCTGCGTGAAGCCGAAAAGCACTGTGTCGGGGCTGAAACCCCTGCGTGAAGCCGAAAAGCACTGTGTCGGGGCTGAAACCCCTCCGTGAAGCCGAAAAGCACTGTGTCGGGGCTGAAAGCCCTCCGTGAAGCCGAAAAGCACTGTGTCGGGGCTGAAACCCCTCCGTGAAGCCGAAAAGCACTGTGTCGGGGCTGAAACCCCTCCGTGAAGCCGAAAAGCACTGTGTCGGGGCTGAAACCCCTCCGTGAAGCCGAAAAGCACTGTGTCGGGGCTGAAACCCCTCCGTGAAGCCGAAAAGCACTGTGTCGGGGCTGAAACCCCTCCGTGAAGCCGAAAAGCACTGTGTCGGGGCTGAAACCACTCCGCTGAGGCCAAAACCACTCGTCTGACCTTAAAACCACTCCGCCGAGCCTAAAAGCACTGCATCGGGGCTGAAACCGCTCCGCCAGGGCCAAAACCAGTGCGTCGGGGCTGGAACCACTCCGCCGAGGCCAAAACCACTGCGTCGGGGCTAGAAGCACTCCGCCGAGGCCAAAACCACTGCGTCGGGGCTGGAACCACTCCGCCGAGCCGAAAACAACTCCGTCGGGGCTGAAACTACTGCGTCAGGCCCAAAACAACTCCGTCAGGGCCAAAACCACTCCACCAGTGCTGAAACCACTGCGCCAAGCCTGAAACCAGTGCGTCGGGGCTGAAACCACTCCAGCAGGGCCAAAACCACTCGGCTGACCTTAAAACCACTCCATCAAGCCTAAAAGCAGTGCGTCGGGGCTGAAACCACTCCGCCAGGGGCAAAACCACTCCGTCGGGGCGAAAACCACTGCGTCGGGGCTGAAACCACTCCACCGAGCCTAAAAGCAGTGCGTCAGGGCTGAAACCACTCCGCCGAGCCTAAAAGCATTGCGTCAGGTGGGAAACCACTCCGCCGAGCCTAGAACCACTCCACTGAGCCTAAAAGCACTGCATTGGGGCTGAAACCACTCTGCCAGGGCTAAAACGACTGCGTCGGGGCTGAAACCACTCCATCAAGCCTAAAACCACTGCGTTGGGGCTGAAACTACTGCGTCAGGCCCAAAATAACTCCGTCGGGGCCAAAACCACTCCAGCAGTGCTGAAACCACTGCGCCAAGCCTGAAACCAGTGCGTCGGGGCTGAAACCACTCCGCCAGGGCCAAAACCACTCGTCTGACCTTAAAAACGCTCCATCAAGCCTAAAAGCACTGCGTCGGGGCTGAAACTGCTCCGTCAGGCTGAAAAACACTCCGCCGAGCCTGAACCCTCTGCGTCAGGGCAGAAGCCACTCCGTGGTTGCTGAAACCACTCCGCCGAGCCTAAAACCACTCCATCAAGCCTAAAAGCAGTGCGTCGGGGCTGAAAACACTCCACCAGTGCTGAAACCCCTCTGCCAAGCCTAAAACCACTTCGCCGGGGCAAAAACCACTCCGTCGGGGCTGAAACCCCTCCGCCGAGCCGAAAAGCACTGCGTCGGGGCTGAAACCCCTCCGCCGAGCCGAAAAGCACTGCGTCGGGGCTGAAACCACTCCGCCGAGCCTAAACGCAGTGCGTCGGGGCTGAAACCACTCCGCCAGAGCCAAAACCACTGCGTCGGGGCTGAAACCACTCCATCAAGCCTAAAACCACTCTGTCGGGGCTGAAACTACTGCGTCAGGCCCAAAACCACTCGTCTGACCTTAAAACCACTCCATCAAGCCTAAAAGCACTGCGTCGGGGCAGAAACTGCTCCGTCAGGCTGAAAAACACTCCGCCGAGCCTGAAACCACTGCGTCAGGGCAGAAGCCACTCCGTGGTTGCTGAAACCACTCCGCCGAGCCTAAAACCACTGCACCGGGGCTGAAACCACTCCGCCAGTGCCAAAACTACTCTGCCAAGCCTAAAACCACTCCGTCGGGGCTGAAACCACTCTGCCGAGCCTAAAAGCAGTGCGTCAGGGCTGGAACCACTCCGCCAAGCCTAAAACCACTGCGCCGACATTAAAACCATTCCGCCAAGCCTAAAACCACTGTGTCGGGGCTGAAACCACTCCGCCAGGGCTGAAACCACTGCGTCAGGCCTGAAATCACTCTGCCGAGCCTGAAACCACTGCGTCAGGCCTAAAACCACTCCGCCGAGCCTAAAACAACTCTGTCGGGGCCTAAACCACTCGGCTGACCTTAAAACCACTCCATCAAGCCTAAAAGCACTGCGTCAGGGCAGAAGCCACTCCGTGGTTGCTGAAACCACTCCGCCGAGCCTAAAACCACTCCGTCGGGGCTGAAACCACTCCGTGGTTGCTGAAACCACTCCGCCGAGCCTAAAACCACTCCACCGAGCCTAAAACCCCTCCGTCGGGGCTGAAACCACTGTGCTGGGGCGGAAACTGCTCCGTCAGGCTGTAAACCACTGCGTCAGGCCTAAAACCACTCCGCCGAGCCTAAAACAACTCCGTCAGGGCCAAAACCACTCCACCAGTGCTGAAACCGCTCCGTCGGAGCTTAAACCCCTCCGTAAAGCCGAAAAGCACTGTGTCGGGGCTGAAACCCCTCCGTGAAGCCGAAAAGCACTGTGTCGGGGCTGAAACCACTCCGCCAAGCCGAAAAGCACTGCGTCGGGGCCGAAACCACTCCGCCAAGCCGAAAAGCACTGCGTCGGGGCCGAAACCACTCCGCCAAGCCGAAAAGCACTGTGTCGGGGTTGAAACCACTCCGCCAAGCCGAAAAGGACTGTGTCGGGGTTGAAACCACTCCGCCAAGCCGAAAAGGACTGCGTAGGGGCTGAAACCACTCCGCCAGGGCCAAAACCCCTCGTCTGACCTTAAAACCACTCCGCCGAGCCTAAAAGCACTGTGTCAGGGCTGGAACCACTCCGCCGAGGCCAAAACCACTGCGTCGGGGCTGGAACCACTCCGCCGAGGCCAAAACCACTCCGCCGGGGCGAAAACCACTCCGTCAGGGCTGAAACCACTCCATCAAGCCTAAAACCACTCCGTCGGGGCTGAAACTAGTGCGTAAGGGCCCAAAATAACTCCGTCAGGGCCTAAACCACTCCACCAGTGCTGAAACCACTGCGCCAAGCCTGAAACCACTGCGTCAGGGCTGAAACCACTCCGCCGAGCCGAAAAGCATTCCGTCAGGGCTGGAACCACTCCTCCAAGCCTAAAACCACTGCGTCAGGTGGAAAACCACTCCGCCGAGCCTAAAAGCAGTGCGTCAGGGCTGAAACCACTCTGCCAAGCCTGAAACCACTGCGTCGGGGCTGAAACCACTCTGCCAGGGCCAAAACCACTCGTCTGACCTTAAAACGACTCCACTGAGCCTAAAACCATTCCGTCAGGACTGGAACCACTCCGCCGAGCCTAAAACCACTCCGTCGGGGCTGAAATCACTCCGCCGAGCCTGAAACCACTGCGTCAGGGCAGAAGCCACTCCGTCGGGGCTGAAACCACTCCGCCAGGGCCAAAACCACTCGGCTGACCTTAAAACCACTCCATCAAGCCTAAAACCACTGCGTCGGGGCTGAAACTAGTGCGTCAGGCCCAAAACAACTCCATCAGGGCGAAAACCACTCCACCAGTGCTGAAACCACTCCGCCAGGGCCAAAACCACTCGTCTGACCTTAAAACCACTCCGCTGAGCCTAAAAGCACTGCATCGGCGCTGAAACCACTCCGCCAGGGCCAAAACCACTGAGTCGGGGCTGAAACCACTCCGCCGAGGCCAAAACCACTCGTCTGACCTTAAAACCACTGCGCCAAGCCTAAAAGCACTCCGCCGAGCGTGAAACCACTGCGTCAGGCCCAATACAACTCCGCCAGGGCCAAAACCACTATGCCAAGCCTAAAACCTCTCTGCCGGGGCGAAAACCACTCCGTCAGGGCTGAAACCACTCCATCAAGCCTAAAACCACTGCGTCGGGGCTGAAACTAGTGCGTCAGGCCCAAAACAACTCCGTCAGGGCCCAAACCACTCCACCAGTGCTGAAACCACTCCGCCAAGCCTGAAACCACTGCGTCGGGGCTGAAACCACTCCGCCAGGGCCAAAACCACTCGTCTGACTTTAAAACCACTCCGCTGAGCCTGAAACCATTCCGTCAGGGCTGAAACCACTCCGCCAGGGCCAAAACCACAGCGTTGAGGCTGAAACCACTCCGCCGAGGCGAAAAGCAGTGCATCAGGGCTGAAACCTCTCCGCCGAGGCGAAAAGCAGTGCGTCAGGTGGAAAACCACTCCGCCGAGGCCAAAACCCCTCCGCTGACATGAAAACCATTCTGTCAGGGCTAGAACCACTCCGCCGAGGCCAAAACCCCTCCGTCGGGGCTGAAACCACTGTGCTGGGGAGGAAACTGCTCCGTCAGGCTGTAAAGCACTGCGTCAGGCCGAAAAGCACTCCACCAGGGCCAAAACTACTCCGTCGGGGCTGAAACCACTCCACCAAGGCCAAAACCATTCCGTCGGGGCTGAAACTACTGCGTCAGGCCCAAAACAACTCCGCCAGGGCCAAAACCACTCGTCTGACCTTAAAACCACTCCATCAAGCCTAAAAGCACTGCGTCGGGGCTGAAACCACTCCGTCAGGCTGAAAACCACTCCGCCGAGCCTGAAACCACTCTGTGGTTGCTGAAACCACTCCGCCGAGCCTGAAACCACACGGCCAGGGCCAAAAACACTCCGTCGAGCCTAAAAGCATTCCGTCAGGGCTGGAACCACTCCTCCAAGCCTAAAACCACTGCGTCAGGTGGAAAACCACTCCGCCGAGCCTAAAAGCAGTGCGTCAGGGCTGAAACCACTCTGCCAAGCCTGAAACCACTGCGTCGATGCTGAAACCACTCCGCCAGGGCCAAAACCACTCGTCTGACCTTAAAACCACTCCATCAAGCCTAAAAGTACTGCGTCGGGGCAGAAACTGCTCCGTCAGGCTGAAAACCACTCCGCCGAGCCTGAACCCACTGCGTAAGGGCAGAAGCCACTCCATGGTTGCTGAAACCACTCCACCGAGCCTAAAACCACAGCGTCGGGGCTGAAACCACTCCGCCAGGGCGAAAACCACTCTGCCAAGCCTAAAACCACTCCGCCGGGGCGAAAACCACTCCGTCGGGGCTGAAAGCACTCCGCCGAGCCTAAAAGCAGTGCGTCAGGGCTGAAACCACTCCATCAAGCCGAAAACCACTCGTCTGACCTTAAAACCACTCCATCAAGCCTAAAACCACTGCGTAGGGGCTGAAACCACTCCACCGAGCCTAAAAGCAGTGCATCGGGGCTGAAACCACAGTGCCAGGGCCAAATCCACTCCGTCAGGGCTGGAACCACTCCATCAAGCCTAAAAGCACTGTGTCGGGGCTGAAACTAGTGCGTCAGGCCCAAAACAACTCCGTCAGGGCCCAAACCACTCCAGCAGTGCTGAAACCACTGCGCCAAGCCTGAAACCAGTGCGTCGGGGCTGAAACCACTCCGCCAGGGCCAAAACCACTGCATCGGGGCTGAAACTAGTGCGTCAGGTCCAAAACAACTCCGTCTGGGCCAAAACCACTCCACCAGTGCTGAAACCACTGCGCCAAGCCTGAAACCACTGCGTTGGGGCTGAAACCACTCCGCCAGGGCCAAAACCACTCGACTGACCTTAAAACCACTCCATCAAGCCTAAAAGCACTGCGTCGGGGCAGAAACTGCTCCGTCAGGCTGAAAACCACTCCGCCGAGCCTGAAACCACTCCGCCGAGCCTAAAACAACTCCACCAGGGCCAAAACCACTCGTCTGACCTTAAAACCACTCCATCGAGCCTAAAAGCACTGCGTCGGGGCTGAAACCACTCCGTAAGGCTGAAAACCACTCCGCCGAGCCTGAAACCACTCCGTGGTTGCTGAAACCACTCCGCCGAGCCTAAAACCACTCCGCCAGGGCCAAAACCACTCGGTCGAGCCTAAAAGCATTCCGTCAGGGCTGGAACCACTCCTCCAAGCCTAAAACCACTGCGTCAGGTGGAAAACCACTCCGCCGAGCCTAAAAGCAGTGCGTCGGGGCTGAAACCACTCTGCCAAGCCTGAAACCACTGCGTCGGGGCTGAAACCACTCTGCCAGGGCCAAAACCACTGCGTCGGGGCTGAAACCACTCCGCCAGGGCCAAAAGCACTCGTCTGACCTTAAAACGACTCCACTGAGCCTAAAACCATTCCGTCAGGACTGAAACCACTCCGCCGAGACTGAAACCACTGCGTCGGGGCTGAAACCACTCTGCCAAGCCTAAAACCATTCCGTCGGGGCTGAAACTAGTGCGTCAGGCCCAAAACAACTCCGTCAGGGCCGAAACCACTCCAGCAGTGCTGAAACCACTGCGCCAAGCCTGAAACCAGTGCGTCGGGGCTGAAACCACTCCGCCAGGGCCAAAACCACTCGTCTGACCTTAAAACCACTCCGCCGAGCCTAAAAGCACTGCATCGGGGCTGAAACTGCTCCGTCAGGCTGAAAACCACTCCGCCGAGCCTGAAACCACTGCGTCAGGGCAGAAGCCACTCCGTGGTTGCTGAAACCACTCCGCCGAGCCTGAAACCACTCCGCCAGGGCCAAAACCACTCCGTCGGGGCTGAAACCACTCCGCCAGGGCCAAAACCACTCGTCGGGGCTGAAACCACTCCGCCGAGCCTAAAAGCACTGCGTCGGGGCTGAAACCACTCCGCCGAGCCTGAAACCACTGCGTCAGGCCTGAAATCACTCTGCCGAGCCTGAAACCACTGCGTCAGGCCTAAAACCACTCCGCCGAGCCTAAAACAACTCCGTCGGGGCCAAAACCACTCCAGCAGTGCTGAAACCACTCCGCCAGGGCTGAAACCACTCCGCCGAGCCTAAAAGCAGTGCGTCAGGGCTGAAACCACTCTGCCAAGCCTAAAACCATACCGCCAAGCCTAAAACCACTGCGTTGGGGCCGAAACCACTCCGCCGAGCCTGAAACCACTGTGTCAGGCCTGAAACCACTCCGCCAGGGCCAAAACCACTGCGTCAGGCCTAAAATCACTCCACCGAGCCTAAAACAACTCTGTCGGGGCCAAAACCACTCCACCAGTGCTGAAACCGCTCCGTCGGGGCTGAAACCCCTCCGCGAAGCCGAAAAGCACTGTGTCGGGGCTGAAACCCCTCCGTGAAGCTGAAAAGCACTGTGTCGGGGCTGAAACCCCTGCGTGAAGCCGAAAAGCACTGTGTCGGGGCTGAAAGCCCTCCGTGAAGCCGAAAAGCACTGTGTCGGGGCTGAAAGCCCTCCGTGAAGCCGAAAAGCACTGTGTCGGGGCTGAAAGCCCTCCGTGAAGCCGAAAAGCACTGTGTCGGGGCTGAAAGCCCTGCGTGAAGCCGAAAAGCACTGTGTCGGGGCTGAAAGCCCTCCGTGAAGCCGAAAAGCACTGTGTCGGGGCTGAAAGCCCTGCGTGAAGCCGAAAAGCACTGTGTCGGGGCTGAAAGCCCTCCGTGAAGCCGAAAAGCACTGTGTCGGGGCTGAAAGCCCTCCGTGAAGCCAAAAAGCACTGTGTCGGGGCTGAAACCCCTCCGTGAAGCCGAAAAGCACTGCGTTGGGACTGAAACCACTCCGCTGAGCCTAAAACCACTGTGTCGGGGCTGAAACCACTCCGCCGAGCCTAAAAGCACTGCGTCGGGGCTGAAACCACTCCGCCGAGCCTAAAAGCACTGCGTCGGGGCTGAAACCACTCCGCCGAGCCTAAAAGCACTGCGTCGGGGCTGAAACCACTCCGCCGAGCCTAAAAGCAGTGCGTCGGGGCTGAAACCACTCCGCCGAGCCTAAAAGCACTGCGTCGGGGCTGAAACCACTCCGCCGAGCCTAAAAGCAGTGCGTCGGGGCTGAAACCACTCCGCCGAGCCTAAAAGCACTGCGTCGGGGCTGAAACCCCTCCGCCGAGCCGAAAAGCACTGCGTCGGGGCTGAAACCCCTCCGCCGAGCCGAAAAGCACTGCGTCGGGGCTGAAACCACTCCGCCGAGCCTAAACGCAGTGCGTCGGGGCTGAAACCACTCCGCCAGAGCCAAAACCACTGCGTCGGGGCTGAAACCACTCCATCAAGCCTAAAACCACTCTGTCGGGGCTGAAACTACTGCGTCAGGCCCAAAACCACTCGTCTGACCTTAAAACCACTCCATCAAGCCTAAAAGCACTGCGTCGGGGCAGAAACTGCTCCGTCAGGCTGAAAAACACTCCGCCGAGCCTGAAACCACTGCGTCAGGGCAGAAGCCACTCCGTGGTTGCTGAAACCACTCCGCCGAGCCTAAAACCACTGCACCGGGGCTGAAACCACTCCGCCAGTGCCAAAACTACTCTGCCAAGCCTAAAACCACTCCGTCGGGGCTGAAACCACTCTGCCGAGCCTAAAAGCAGTGCGTCAGGGCTGGAACCACTCCGCCAAGCCTAAAACCACTGCGCCGACATTAAAACCATTCCGCCAAGCCTAAAACCACTGTGTCGGGGCTGAAACCACTCCGCCAGGGCTGAAACCACTGCGTCAGGCCTGAAATCACTCTGCCGAGCCTGAAACCACTGCGTCAGGCCTAAAACCACTCCGCCGAGCCTAAAACAACTCTGTCGGGGCCTAAACCACTCGGCTGACCTTAAAACCACTCCATCAAGCCTAAAAGCACTGCGTCAGGGCAGAAGCCACTCCGTGGTTGCTGAAACCACTCCGCCGAGCCTAAAACCACTCCGTCGGGGCTGAAACCACTCCGTAGTTGCTGAAACCACTCCGCCGAGCCTAAAACCACTCCGCCGAGCCTAAAACCCCTCCGTCGGGGCTGAAACCACTGTGCTGGGGCGGAAACTGCTCCGTCAGGCTGTAAACCACTGCGTCAGGCCTAAAACCACTCCGCCGAGCCTAAAACAACTCCGTCAGGGCCAAAACCACTCCACCAGTGCTGAAACCGCTCCGTCGGAGCTTAAACCCCTCCGTAAAGCCGAAAAGCACTGTGTCGGGGCTGAAACCCCTCCATGAAGCCGAAAAGCACTGTGTCGGGGTTGAAACCCCTCCGTAAAGCCGAAAAGCACTGTGTTGGGGCTGAAAGCCCTCCGTGAAGCCGAAAAGCACTGTGTCGGGGCTGAAACCCCTCCGTGAAGCCGAAAAGCACTGCGTCGGGGCCGAAACCACTCCGCCAAGCCGAAAAGCACTGCGTCGGGGCCGAAACCACTCCGCCAAGCCGAAAAGCACTGTGTCGGGGTTGAAACCACTCCGCCAAGCCGAAAAGGACTGTGTCGGGGTTGAAACCACTCCGCCAAGCCGAAAAGGACTGCGTAGGGGCTGAAACCACTCCGCCAGGGCCAAAACCCCTCGTCTGACCTTAAAACCACTCCGCCGAGCCTAAAAGCACTGTGTCAGGGCTGGAACCACTCCGCCGAGGCCAAAACCACTGCGTCGGGGCTGGAACCACTCCGCCGAGGCCAAAACCACTCCGCCGGGGCGAAAACCACTCCGTCAGGGCTGAAACCACTCCATCAAGCCTAAAACCACTCCGTCGGGGCTGAAACTAGTGCGTAAGGGCCCAAAATAACTCCGTCAGGGCCTAAACCACTCCACCAGTGCTGAAACCACTGCGCCAAGCCTGAAACCACTGCGTCAGGGCTGAAACCACTCCGCCGAGCCGAAAAGCATTCCATCAGGGCTGGAACCACTCCTCCAAGCCTAAAACCACTGCGTCAGGTGGAAAACCACTCCGCCGAGCCTAAAAGCAGTGCGTCAGGGCTGAAACCACTCTGCCAAGCCTGAAACCACTGCGTCGGGGCTGAAACCACTCTGCCAGGGCCAAAACCACTCGTCTGACCTTAAAACGACTCCACTGAGCCTAAAACCATTCCGTCAGGACTGGAACCACTCCGCCGAGCCTAAAACCACTCCGTCGGGGCTGAAATCACTCCGCCGAGCCTGAAACCACTGCGTCAGGGCAGAAGCCACTCCGTCGGGGCTGAAACCACTCCGCCAGGGCCAAAACCACTCGGCTGACCTTAAAACCACTCCATCAAGCCTAAAAGCACTGCGTTGGGGCTGAAACTGCTCCGTCAGGCTGAAAACCACTGCGTCAGGCTGAAAAGCACTCCACCATGGCCAAAACCACTGCGTCGGGGCTGAAAGCGTTCCACGAGGGCTAAAACCACTCCGTCGACATTAAAACCACTGCGCCGAGCCTGAAACCACTGCGTCAGGCCTGAAACCACTCCGCCAGGGCCAAAACCACTGCGTCAGGCCTGAAACCACTCCGCCGAGCCTAAAACAACTCAGTTGGGGGCAAAACCACTCCACCAGTGCTGAAACCGCTCCGTCGGGGCTGAAACCCCTGCGTGAAGCCGAAAAGCACTGTGTCGGGGCTGAAACCCCTGCGTGAAGCCGAAAAGCACTGTGTCGGGGCTGAAACCCCTGCGTGAAGCCGAAAAGCACTGTGTCGGGGCTGAAACCCCTCCGTGAAGCCGAAAAGCACTGCGTCGGGGCTGAAACCACTCCGCCGAGCCTAAAAGCACTGCGTCGGGGCTGAAACCACTCCGCCGAGCCTAAAAGGACTGCATCGGGGCTGAAACCACTCCGCCAGGGCCAAATCCACTCCGTCAGGGCTGAAACCACTGCATCAAACCTAAAACCACTGCATCAGGCCGAAAACCACTCCGTCGGGGCTGAAACCACTGCGTCGGGGCTGAAACCACTGTGCCAGGGCCAAAACCACTCATCTGACCTTAAAACCACTCCATCAAGCCTAAAAGCACTGCGTTGGGGGTGAAACTGCTCCGTCAGGCTGAAAACCACTCCGCCGAGCCTGAAACCACTGCGTCAGGGCAGAAGCCACTCCGTGGTTGCTGAAACCACTCCGCCGAGCCTAAAACCACTGCACCGGGGCTGAAACCACTCCGCCGAGCCTGAAACCACTGCGTCAGGCCTGAAATCACTCTGCCGAGCCTGAAACCACTGCGTCAGGCCTGAAACCACTCCGCCAGGGCCAAAACCACTGCGTCAGGCCTAAAACCACTCCACCGAGCCTAAAACAACTCCGTCGGGGCCAAAACCACTCCACCAGTGCTGAAACCACTCCGTCGGGGCTGAAACCCCTGCGTGAAGCCGAAAAGCACTGTGTCGGGGCTGAAACCCCTGCGTGAAGCCGAAAAGCACTGTGTCGGGGCTGAAACCCCTGCGTGAAGCCGAAAAGCACTGTGTCGGGGCTGAAACCCCTGCGTGAAGCCGAAAAGCACTGTGTCGGGGCTGAAACCCCTGCGTGAAGCCGAAAAGCACTGTGTCGGGGCTGAAACCCCTGCGTGAAGCCGAAAAGCACTGTGTCGGGGCTGAAACCCCTCCGTGAAGCCGAAAAGCACTGTGTCGGGGCTGAAACCCCTCCGTGAAGCCGAAAAGCACTGTGTCGGGGCTGAAACCCCTCCGTGAAGCCGAAAAGCACTGTGTCGGGGCTGAAACCCCTCCGTGAAGCCGAAAAGCACTGTGTCGGGGCTGAAACCACTCCATCAAGCCTAAAACCACTCCGCCGGGGCTGAAACTAGTGCGTCAGGGCCCAAACCACTCCAGCAGTGCTGAAACCACTGTGCCAAGCCCGAAACCACTGCGTCGGGGCTGAAACCACTCCGCCAGGGCCAAATCCACTCGGTCAGGGCTGAAACCACTCCATCAAACCTAAAAGCTCTGCATCAGGCCGAAAACCACTCCGTCGGGGCTCAAACCACCGTGCCAGGGCCAAAACCAGTCTGCCAAGCCTAAAACCACTGCGTCGGGGCGAAAACCACTCCGCCGGGGCTTAAACCACTCCGCCGAGCCTAAAAGCACTGCGTCGGGGCTGAAACCCCTCCTCCGAGCCTAAAACCACTGCGTCGGGGCTGAAACCACTCCGCCGAGCCTAAAACCACTGCGTCGGGGCTGAAACCACTCCGCCGAGCCTAAACGCAGTGCGTCGGGGCTGAAACCACTCCCCCTAGCCTAAAGGCACTGCGTCGGGGCTGAAACCACTCCGCCGACCATAAAAGCACTGCGTCGGGGCTGAAACCACTCCGCCGAGCCTAAAAGCAGTGCGTCGGGGCTGAAACCCCTCCGCCGACCCTAAAAGCACTGCGTCGGGGCTGAAACCCTTCCGCCGACCCTAAAAGCACTGTGTCGGGGCTGAAACCCCTCCGCCGAGCCTAAAAGCACTGCGTCGGGGCTGAAACCCCTCCGCCGAGCCTAAAAGCACTGTGTCGGGGCTGAAACCCCTCCGTGAAGCCGAAAAGCACTGTGTCGGGGCTGAAACCCCTCCGTGAAGCCGAAAAGCACTGTGTCGGGGCTGAAACCCCTGCGTGAAGCCGAAAAGCACTGTGTCGGGGCTGAAACCCCTCCGTGAAGCCGAAAAGCACTGTGTCGGGGCTGAAACCCCTCCGTGAAGCCGAAAAGCACTGTGTCGGGGCTGAAACCCCTCCGTGAAGCCGAAAAGCACTGTGTCGGGGTTGAAACCCCTCCGTGAAGCCGAAAAGCACTGTGTCGGGGCTGAAACCCCTCCGTGAAGCCGAAAAGCACTGCGTTGGGACTGAAACCACTCCGCTGAGCCTAAAACCACTGCGTCGGGGCCAAAACCACTCTGCCAAACCTAGAACCACTCCGCCGGGGCTGAAACCACTCCGCCGAGCCTAAAACCCCTCCGTCGGGGCTGAAACCACTCCGCCGAGCCTAAAAGCACTGCGTCGGGGCTGAAACCCCTCCGCCGAGCCTAAAAGCACTGCGTCGGGGCTGAAACCACTCCGCCGAGCCTAAAGGCACTGCGTCGGGGCTGAAACCACTCCGCCGACCTTAAAAGCACTGCGTCGGGGCTGAAACCACTCCGCCGAGCCTAAAAGCAGTGCGTCGGGGCTGAAACCACTCCGCCGAGCCTAAAAGCAGTGCGTCGGGGCTGAAACCACTCCGCCGAGCCTAAAAGCACTGCGTCGGGGCTGAAACCACTCCGCCGACCCTAAAAGCACTGTGTCGGGGCTGAAACCCCTCCGTGAAGCCGAAAAGCACTGTGTCGGGGCTGAAACCCCTCCGTGAAGCCGAAAAGCACTGTGTCGGGGCTGAAACCCCTCGGTGAAGCCGAAAAGCACTGTGTCGGGGCTGAAACCCCTCCGTGAAGCCGAAAAGCACTGTGTCGGGGCTGAAAGCCCTCCGTGAAGCCGAAAAGCACTGTGTCGGGGCTGAAACTCCTCCGTGAAGCCGAAAAGCACTGTGTCGGGGCTGAAACCCCTCCGTGAAGCCGAAAAGCACTGTGTCGGGGCTGAAACCCCTCCGTGAAGCCGAAAAGCACTGTGTCGGGGCTGAAACCACTCCGCTAAGCCAAAAAGGACAGTGTCGGGGTTGAAACCACTCCGCCAAGCCAAAAAGGACTGTGTCGGGGCTGAAACCACTCCGCCAAGCCAAAAAGGACTGTGTCGGGGTTGAAACCACTCCGCTGAGGCCAAAACCACTCGTCTGACCTTAAAACCACTCCGCCGAGCCTAAAAGCACTGCATCGGGGCTGAAACCGCTCCGCCAGGGCCAAAACCAGTGCGTCGGGGCTGGAACCACTCCGCCGAGGCCAAAACCACTGCGTCGGGGCTAGAAGCACTCCGCCGAGGCCAAAACCACTGCGTCGGGGCTGGAACCACTCCGCCGAGCCGAAAACAACTCCGTCGGGGCTGAAACTACTGCGTCAGGCCCAAAACAACTCCGTCAGGGCCAAAACCACTCCACCAGTGCTGAAACCACTGCGCCAAGCCTGAAACCAGTGCGTCGGGGCTGAAACCACTCCAGCAGGGCCAAAACCACTCGGCTGACCTTAAAACCACTCCATCAAGCCTAAAAGCAGTGCGTCGGGGCTGAAACCACTCCGCCAGGGGCAAAACCACTCCGTCGGGGCGAAAACCACTGCGTCGGGGCTGAAACCACTCCACCGAGCCTAAAAGCAGTGCGTCAGGGCTGAAACCACTCCGCCGAGCCTAAAAGCACTGCGTCAGGTGGGAAACCACTCCGCCGAGCCTAGAACCACTCCACTGAGCCTAAAAGCACTGCATTGGGGCTGAAACCACTCTGCCAGGGCTAAAACGACTGCGTCGGGGCTGAAACCACTCCATCAAGCCTAAAACCACTGCGTTGGGGCTGAAACTAGTGCGTCAGGCCCAAAACAACTCCGTCGGGGCCAAAACCACTCCACCAGTGCTGAAACCACTGCGCCAAGCCTGAAACCAGTGCGTCGGGGCTGAAACCACTCCGCCAGGGCCAAAACCACTCGTCTGACCTTAAAAACGCTCCATCAAGCCTAAAAGCACTGCGTCGGGGCTGAAACTGCTCCGTCAGGCTGAAAAACACTCCGCCGAGCCTGAACCCTCTGCGTCAGGGCAGAAGCCACTCCGTGGTTGCTGAAACCACTCCGCCGAGCCTAAAACCACTCCATCAAGCCTAAAAGCAGTGCGTCGGGGCTGAAAACACTCCACCAGTGCTGAAACCCCTCTGCCAAGCCTAAAACCACTTCGCCGGGGCAAAAACCACTCCGTCGGGGCTGAAACCACTCCGCCGAGCCTAAAAGCAGTGCGTCAGGGCTGAAACCACTCCGCCAAGCCTAAAACCACTGCGTCAGGTGGAAAACCCCTCCGCCGAGCCTAAAAGCAGTGCGTCGGGGCTGAAACCACTCTGCCAAGCCTAAAACCACTCCACCGAGGCGAAAACCACTGCGTTGGGGCTGAAACCACTCCGCCGAGCCTAAAAGCAGTGCGTCAGGGCTGAAACCACTCCGCCGAGCCTAAAACCACTCCGCTGACATTAAAACCACTGCGCCAAGCCTAAAAGCACTGCGTCGGGGTTGAAACCACTCCACCAAGGCTAAAAGCACTGCGTCAGGCCAAAAAGCACTCCACCAGTGCCAAAACCACTCAATCGGGACTGAAAGCGTTCCACCACGGCTAAAACCACTCCGCCGACATTAAAACCACTGCGCCAAGCCTGAAACCACTGCGTCGGGGCTGAAACCACTCCGCCGAGCCTAAAACCACTGCATCAGGTGGAAAACCACTCCGCCAGGGCCAAAACCACACCGCTGACATTAAAACCATTCCGTCAGGGCTGGAACCACTCCGCCGAGCCTAAAACCTCTCCGTCGGGGCTGAAACCACTCCACCAAGCCTAAAAGCACTGCGTCGGGGATGAAACCACTCCACCAGGGCCAAAACCACTCCGTCGGGGCTGAAACTACTGCGTCAGGCCCAAAACAACTCCGTCGGGGCCAAAACCACGCCGCCAAGCCTGAAACCACTGCGTCGGGGCTGAAACCACTCCGCCAGGGCCAAAACCACTCGTCTGACCTTAAAACCACTCCATCAAGCCTAAAAGCACTGCGTCGGGGCAGAAACTGCTCCGTCAGGCTGAAAACCACTCCACCGAGCCTGAAACCACTGCGTCAGGGCAGAAGCCACTCCGTGGTTGCTGAAACCACTCCGCCGAGCCTAAAACCACTGCACCGGGGCTGAAACCACTCCGCCAGGGCCAAAACCACTCTGCCAAGCCTAAAACCACTCCGCCGGGACGAAAACTACTCCGTCGGGGCTGAAACCACTCCGCCGAGCCTAAAAGCAGTGCGTCAGGGCTGGAACCACTCCGCCAAGCCTAAAACCACTGCGTCAGGTGGAAAACCACTCCGCCGAGCCTAAAAGCAGTGCGTCAGGGCTGAAACCACTCTGCCAAGCCTAAAACCACTCCACCGAGGCGAAAACCACTCCGTCGGGGCTGAAACCACTCCGCCGAGCCTAAAAGCAGTGCGTCTGGGCTGAAACCAGTCCGCCGAGGCGAAAACCACTGCGTCTGGGCTGAAACCACTCCGCCGAGGCGAAAACCACTGCGTCTGGGCTGAAACCACTGTGCCGAGGCGAAAACCACTGCGTCGGGGCCGAAACCACTCCGCCAGGGCCAAAACCACTCCGCCAGGGCCAAAACCCCTCCGCCGAGCCTAAAACCACTCCGTCGGGGCTGGAACCACTCCGCCGAGCCTAAAACCCCTCCGTCGGGGCTGAAACCACTGTGCTGGGGCGGAAACTGCTCCGTCAGGCTGTAAACCACTGCGTCAGGCCGAAAAGCACTCCACCAGGGCCAAAACCACTGCGTCGGGGCTGAAAGCGTTCCACGAGGGCTAAAACCACTCCGTCGACATTAAAACCACTCCATCAAGCCTAAAACCACTCCGTCGGGGCAGAAACCACTCCGTCGGGGCTGAAACCACTGTGCCAGGGCCAAAAGCACTCCGCCGACAGTAAAACCACTCCATCGAGCCTAAAACCATTCCGTCAGGGCTGAAACCACTCTGCCGAGCCTGAAACCACTGCGTCAGGCCTAAAACCACTCCGCTGAGCCTAAAACCACTGCGTCGGGGCTGAAACCACTCCGCCGAGGCCAAAACCACTCCGTCGGGGCTGAAACCACTCCACCGAGGCGAAAACCACTGCGTCGGGGCTGAAACCACTCTGCCGAGGCGAAAACCACTCCGCCGGGGCTGAAACCACTCCGCCAAGCCTAAAAGCACTGCTTCGGGGTTGAAACCACTCCACCAAGGCTAAAAGCACTGCGTCAGGCCAAAAAGCACTCCACCAGTGCCAAAACCACTCAATCGGGACTGAAAGCGTTCCACCACGGCTAAAACCACTCCGCCGACATTAAAACCACTGCGCCAAGCCTGAAACCACTGCGTCGGGGCTGAAACCACTCCGCCGAGCCTAAAACCACTGCATCAGGTGGAAAACCACTCCGCCAGGGCCAAAACCACACCACTGACATTAAAACCATTCCGTCAGGGCTGGAACCACCCCGCCGAGCCTAAAACCTCTCCGTCGGGGCTGAAACGACTCCACCAAGCCTAAAAGCACTGCGTCGGGGATGAAACCACTCCACCAGGCCTAAAACCACTCCGTCGGGGCTGAAACTACTGCGTCAGGCCCAAAACAACTCCGTCGGGGCCAAAACCACGCCGCCAAGCCTGAAACCACTGTGTCGGGGCTGAAACCCCTCCGTGAAGCCGAAAAGCACTGCGTTGGGGCTGAAACCACTCCGCTGAGCCTAAAACCACTGCGTCGGGGCTGAAACCACTCCGCCGAGCCTAAAAGCACTGCGTCGGGGCTGAAACCACTCCGCCGAGCCTAAAAGCACTGCGTCGGGGCTGAAACCACTCCGCCGAGCCTAAAAGCACTGCGTCGGGGCTGAAACCCCTCCGCCGAGCCTAAAACCACTGAGTCGGGGCTGAAACCACTCCGCCGAGCCTAAAACCACTGCGTCGGGGCTGAAACCACTCCGCCGAGCCTAAAAGCACTGCGTCGGGGCTGAAACCACTCCGCCGAGCCTAAAGGCACTGCGTCGGGGCTGAAACCACTCCGCCGACCTTAAAAGCACTGCGTCGGGGCTGAAACCACTCCGCCGAGCCTAAAAGCAGTGCGTCGGGGCTGAAACCACTCCGCCGAGCCTAAAAGCACTGCGTCGGGGCTGAAACCCCTCCGTGAAGCCGAAAAGCACTGTGTCGGGGCTGAAACCCCTCCGTGAAGCCGAAAAGCACTGTGTCGGGGCTGAAACCCCTCCGTGAAGCCGAAAAGCACTGTGTCGGGGCTGAAACCCCTCGGTGAAGCCGAAAAGCACTGTGTCGGGGCTGAAACCCCTCCGTGAAGCCGAAAAGCACTGTGTCGGGGCTGAAAGCCCTCCGTGAAGCCGAAAAGCACTGTGTCGGGGCTGAAACCCCTCCGTGAAGCCGAAAAGCACTGTGTCGGGGCTGAAAGCCCTCCGTGAAGCCGAAAAGCACTGTGTCGGGGCTGAAACCCCTCCGTGAAGCCGAAAAGCACTGTGTCGGGGCTGAAACCCCTCCGTGAAGCCGAAAAGCACTGTGTCGGGGCTGAAACCACTCCGCTAAGCCAAAAAGGACAGTGTCGGGGTTGAAACCACTCCGCCAAGCCAAAAAGGACTGTGTCGGGGTTGAAACCACTCCGCCAAGCCAAAAAGGACTGTGTCGGGGTTGAAACCACTCCGCTGAGGCCAAAACCACTCGTCTGACCTTAAAACCACTCCGCCGAGCCTAAAAGCACTGCATCGGGGCTGAAACCGCTCCGCCAGGGCCAAAACCAGTGCGTCGGGGCTGGAACCACTCCGCCGAGGCCAAAACCACTGCGTCGGGGCTAGAAGCACTCCGCCGAGGCCAAAACCACTGCGTCGGGGCTGGAACCACTCCGCCGAGCCGAAAACAACTCCGTCGGGGCTGAAACTACTGCGTCAGGCCCAAAACAACTCCGTCAGGGCCAAAACCACTCCACCAGTGCTGAAACCACTGCGCCAAGCCTGAAACCAGTGCGTCGGGGCTGAAACCACTCCAGCAGGGCCAAAACCACTCGGCTGACCTTAAAACCACTCCATCAAGCCTAAAAGCAGTGCGTCGGGGCTGAAACCACTCCGCCAGGGGCAAAACCACTCCGTCGGGGCGAAAACCACTGCGTCGGGGCTGAAACCACTCCACCGAGCCTAAAAGCAGTGCGTCAGGGCTGAAACCACTCCGCCGAGCCTAAAAGCATTGCGTCAGGTGGGAAACCACTCCGCCGAGCCTAGAACCACTCCACTGAGCCTAAAAGCACTGCATTGGGGCTGAAACCACTCTGCCAGGGCTAAAACGACTGCGTCGGGGCTGAAACCACTCCATCAAGCCGAAAAGCACTGCGTTGGGGCTGAAACTACTGCGTCAGGCCCAAAATAACTCCGTCGGGGCCAAAACCACTCCACCAGTGCTGAAACCACTGCGCCAAGCCTGAAACCAGTGCGTCGGGGCTGAAACCACTCCGCCAGGGCCAAAACCACTCGTCTGACCTTAAAAACGCTCCATCAAGCCTAAAAGCACTGCGTCGGGGCTGAAACTGCTCCGTCAGGCTGAAAAACACTCCGCCGAGCCTGAACCCACTGCATCAGGGCAGAAGCCACTCCGTGGTTGCTGAAACCACTCCGCCGAACCTAAAACCACTCCATCAAGCCTAAAAGCAGTGCGTCGGGGCTGAAAACACTCCACCAGTGCTGAAACCCCTCTGCCAAGCCTAAAACCACTTCGCCGGGGCAAAAACCACTCCGTCGGGGCTGAAACCACTCCGCCGAGCCTAAAAGCAGTGCGTCAGGGCTGAAACCACTCCGCCAAGCCTAAAACCACTGCGTCAGGTGGAAAACCCCTCCGCCGAGCCTAAAAGCAGTGCGTCGGGGCTGAAACCACTCTGCCAAGCCTAAAACCACTCCACCGAGGCGAAAACCACTGCGTTGGGGCTGAAACCACTCCGCCGAGCCTAAAAGCAGTGCGTCAGGGCTGAAACCACTCCGCCGAGCCTAAAACCACTCCGCTGACATTAAAACCACTGCGCCAAGCCTAAAAGCACTGCGTCGGGGTTGAAACCACTCCACCAAGGCTAAAAGCACTGCGTCAGGCCAAAAAGCACTCCACCAGTGCCAAAACCACTCAATCGGGACTGAAAGCGTTCCACCACGGCTAAAACCACTCCGCCGACATTAAAACCACTGCGCCAAGCCTGAAACCACTGCGTCGGGGCTGAAACCACTCCGCCGAGCCTAAAACCACTGCATCAGGTGGAAAACCACTCCGCCAGGGCCAAAACCACACCGCTGACATTAAAACCATTCCGTCAGGGCTGGAACCACTCCGCCGAGCCTAAAACCTCTCCGTCGGGGCTGAAACCACTCCACCAAGCCTAAAAGCACTGCGTCGGGGATGAAACCACTCCACCAGGGCCAAAACCACTCCGTCGGGGCTGAAACTACTGCGTCAGGCCCAAAACAACTCCGTCGGGGCCAAAACCACGCCGCCAAGCCTGAAACCACTGCGTCGGGGCTGAAACCACTCCGCCAGGGCCAAAACCACTCGTCTGACCTTAAAACCACTCCATCAAGCCTAAAAGCACTGCGTCGGGGCAGAAACTGCTCCGTCAGGCTGAAAACCACTCCGTCGTTGCTGAAACCACTCCGCCGAGCCTAAAACCACTGCACCGGGGCTGAAACCACTCCGCCAGGGCCAAAACCACTCTGCCAAGCCTAAAACCACTCCGCCGGGACGAAAACTACTCCGTCGGGGCTGAAACCACTCTGCCGAGCCTAAAAGCAGTGCGTCAGGGCTGGAACCACTCCGCCAAGCCTAAAACCACTGCGTCAGGTGGAAAACCACTCCGCCGAGCCTAAAAGCAGTGCGTCAGGGCTGAAACCACTCTGCCAAGCCTAAAACCACTCCACCGAGGCGAAAACCACTCCGTCGGGGCTGAAACCACTCCGCCGAGCCTAAAAGCAGTGCGTCTGGGCTGAAACCAGTCCGCCGAGGCGAAAACCACTGCGTCTGGGCTGAAACCACTCCGCCGAGGCGAAAACCACTGCGTCTGGGCTGAAACCACTGTGCCGAGGCGAAAACCACTCCGTCGGGGCTGAAACCACTCCGCCAGGGCCAAAACCACTCCGCCAGGGCCAAAACCCCTCCGCCGAGCCTAAAACCACTCCGTCGGGGCTGGAACCACTCCGCCGAGCCTAAAACCCCTCCGTCGGGGCTGAAACCACTGTGCTGGGGCGGAAACTGCTCCGTCAGGCTGTAAACCACTGCGTCAGGCCGAAAAGCACTCCACCAGGGCCAAAACCACTGCGTCGGGGCTGAAAGCGTTCCACGAGGGCTAAAACCACTCCGTCGACATTAAAACCACTCCATCAAGCCTAAAACCACTCCGTCGGGGCAGAAACCACTCCGTCGGGGCTGAAACCACTGTGCCAGGGCCAAAAGCACTCCGCCGACAGTAAAACCACTCCATCGAGCCTAAAACCATTCCGTCAGGGCTGAAACCACTCTGCCGAGCCTGAAACCACTGCGTCAGGCCTAAAACCACTCCGCTGAGCCTAAAACCACTGCGTCGGGGCTGAAACCACTCCGCCGAGGCCAAAACCACTCCGTCGGGGCTGAAACCACTCCACCGAGGCGAAAACCACTGCGTCGGGGCTGAAACCACTCTGCCGAGGCGAAAACCACTCCGCCGGGGCTGAAACCACTCCGCCAAGCCTAAAAGCACTGCGTTGGGGTTGAAACCACTCCACCAAGGCTAAAAGCACTGCGTCAGGCCAAAAAGCACTCCACCAGTGCCAAAACCACTCAATCGGGGCTGAAAGCGTTCCACCACGGCTAAAACCACTCCGCCGACATTAAAACCACTGCGCCAAGCCTGAAACCACTGCGTCGGGGCTGAAACCACTCCGCCGAGCCTAAAACCACTGCATCAGGTGGAAAACCACTCCGCCAGGGCCAAAACCACACCACTGACATTAAAACCATTCCGTCAGGGCTGGAACCACTCCGCCGAGCCTAAAACCTCTCCGTCGGGGCTGAAACGACTCCACCAAGCCTAAAAGCACTGCGTCGGGGATGAAACCACTCCACCAGGCCTAAAACCACTCCGTCGGGGCTGAAACTACTGCGTCAGGCCCAAAACAACTCCGTCGGGGCCAAAACCACGCCGCCAAGCCTGAAACCACTGTGTCGGGGCTGAAACCCCTCCGTGAAGCCGAAAAGCACTGCGTTGGGGCTGAAACCACTCCGCTGAGCCTAAAACCACTGCGTCGGGGCTGAAACCCCTCCGCCGAGCCGAAAAGCACTGCGTCGGGGCTGAAACCACTCCGCCGAGCCTAAAAGCACTGCGTCGGGGCTGAAACCCCTCCGCCGAGCCTAAAACCACTGAGTCGGGGCTGAAACCACTCCGCCGAGCCTAAAGGCACTGCGTCGGGGCTGAAACCACTCCGCCGACCTTAAAAGCACTGCGTCGGGGCTGAAACCACTCCGCCGAGCCTAAAAGCAGTGCGTCGGGGCTGAAACCACTCCGCCGAGCCTAAAAGCAGTGCGTCGGGGCTGAAACCACTCCGCCGAGCCTAAAAGCACTGCGTCGGGGCTGAAACCACTCCGCCGACCCTAAAAGCACTGTGTCGGGGCTGAAACCCCTCCGTGAAGCCGAAAAGCACTGTGTCGGGGCTGAAACCCCTCCGTGAAGCCGAAAAGCACTGCGTCGGGGCCGAAACCACTCCGCCAAGCCGAAAAGCACTGCGTCGGGGCCGAAACCACTCCGCCAAGCCGAAAAGCACTGTGTCGGGGTTGAAACCACTCCGCCAAGCCGAAAAGGACTGTGTCGGGGTTGAAACCACTCCGCCAAGCCGAAAAGGACTGCGTAGGGGCTGAAACCACTCCGCCAGGGCCAAAACCCCTCGTCTGACCTTAAAACCACTCCGCCGAGCCTAAAAGCACTGTGTCAGGGCTGGAACCACTCCGCCGAGGCCAAAACCACTGCGTCGGGGCTGGAACCACTCCGCCGAGGCCAAAACCACTCCGCCGGGGCGAAAACCACTCCGTCAGGGCTGAAACCACTCCATCAAGCCTAAAACCACTCCGTCGGGGCTGAAACTAGTGCGTAAGGGCCCAAAATAACTCCGTCAGGGCCTAAACCACTCCACCAGTGCTGAAACCACTGCGCCAAGCCTGAAACCACTGCGTCAGGGCTGAAACCACTCCGCCGAGCCGAAAAGCATTCCGTCAGGGCTGGAACCACTCCTCCAAGCCTAAAACCACTGCGTCAGGTGGAAAACCACTCCGCCGAGCCTAAAAGCAGTGCGTCAGGGCTGAAACCACTCTGCCAAGCCTGAAACCACTGCGTCGGGGCTGAAACCACTCTGCCAGGGCCAAAACCACTCGTCTGACCTTAAAACGACTCCACTGAGCCTAAAACCATTCCGTCAGGACTGGAACCACTCCGCCGAGCCTAAAACCACTCCGTCGGGGCTGAAATCACTCCGCCGAGCCTGAAACCACTGCGTCAGGGCAGAAGCCACTCCGTCGGGGCTGAAACCACTCCGCCAGGGCCAAAACCACTCGGCTGACCTTAAAACCACTCCATCAAGCCTAAAAGCACTGCGTTGGGGCTGAAACTGCTCCGTCAGGCTGAAAACCACTGCGTCAGGCTGAAAAGCACTCCACCATGGCCAAAACCACTGCGTCGGGGCTGAAAGCGTTCCACGAGGGCTAAAACCACTCCGTCGACATTAAAACCACTGCGCCGAGCCTGAAACCACTGCGTCAGGCCTGAAACCACTCCGCCAGGGCCAAAACCACTGCGTCAGGCCTGAAACCACTCCGCCGAGCCTAAAACAACTCAGTTGGGGGCAAAACCACTCCACCAGTGCTGAAACCGCTCCGTCGGGGCTGAAACCCCTGCGTGAAGCCGAAAAGCACTGTGTCGGGGCTGAAACCCCTGCGTGAAGCCGAAAAGCACTGTGTCGGGGCTGAAACCCCTGCGTGAAGCCGAAAAGCACTGTGTCGGGGCTGAAACCCCTCCGTGAAGCCGAAAAGCACTGTGTCGGGGCTGAAACCCCTCCGTGAAGCCTAAAAGCACTGCGTCGGGGCTGAAACCACTCCGCCGAGCCTAAAAGGACTGCATCGGGGCTGAAACCACTCCGCCAGGGCCAAATCCACTCCGTCAGGGCTGAAACCACTGCATCAAACCTAAAACCACTGCATCAGGCCGAAAACCACTCCGTCGGGGCTGAAACCACTGCGTCGGGGCTGAAACCACTGTGCCAGGGCCAAAACCACTCATCTGACCTTAAAACCACTCCATCAAGCCTAAAAGCACTGCGTTGGGGGTGAAACTGCTCCGTCAGGCTGAAAACCACTCCGCCGAGCCTGAAACCACTGCGTCAGGGCAGAAGCCACTCCGTGGTTGCTGAAACCACTCCGCCGAGCCTAAAACCACTGCACCGGGGCTGAAACCACTCCGCCGAGCCTGAAACCACTGCGTCAGGCCTGAAATCACTCTGCCGAGCCTGAAACCACTGCGTCAGGCCTGAAACCACTCCGCCAGGGCCAAAACCACTGCGTCAGGCCTAAAACCACTCCACCGAGCCTAAAACAACTCCGTCGGGGCCAAAACCACTCCACCAGTGCTGAAACCACTCCGTCGGGGCTGAAACCCCTGCGTGAAGCCGAAAAGCACTGTGTCGGGGCTGAAACCCCTGCGTGAAGCCGAAAAGCACTGTGTCGGGGCTGAAACCCCTCGGTGAAGCCGAAAAGCACTGTGTCGGGGCTGAAACCCCTGCGTGAAGCCAAAAAGCACTGTGTCGGGGCTGAAACCCCTCCGTGAAGCCGAAAAGCACTGTGTCGGGGCTGAAACCCCTGCGTGAAGCCGAAAAGCACTGTGTCGGGGCTGAAACCCCTGCGTGAAGCCGAAAAGCACTGTGTCGGGGCTGAAACCCCTGCGTGAAGCCGAAAAGCACTGTGTCGGGGCTGAAACCCCTCCGTGAAGCCGAAAAGCACTGTGTCGGGGCTGAAACCCCTCCGTGAAGCCGAAAAGCACTGTGTCGGGGCTGAAACCCCTCCGTGAAGCCGAAAAGCACTGTGTCGGGGCTGAAACCCCTCCGTGAAGCCGAAAAGCACTGTGTCGGGGCTGAAACCACTCCATCAAGCCTAAAACCACTCCGCCGGGGCTGAAACTAGTGCGTCAGGGCCCAAACCACTCCAGCAGTGCTGAAACCACTGTGCCAAGCCCGAAACCACTGCGTCGGGGCTGAAACCACTCCGCCAGGGCCAAATCCACTCGGTCAGGGCTGAAACCACTCCATCAAACCTAAAAGCTCTGCATCAGGCCGAAAACCACTCCGTCGGGGCTCAAACCACCGTGCCAGGGCCAAAACCAGTCTGCCAAGCCTAAAACCACTGCGTCGGGGCGAAAACCACTCCGCCGGGGCTGAAACCACTCCGCCGAGCCTAAAAGCACTGCGTCGGGGCTGAAACCCCTCCTCCGAGCCTAAAACCACTGCGTCGGGGCTGAAACCACTCCGCCGAGCCTAAAACCACTGCGTCGGGGCTGAAACCACTCCGCCGAGCCTAAACGCAGTGCGTCGGGGCTGAAACCACTCCCCCTAGCCTAAAGGCACTGCGTCGGGGCTGAAACCACTCCGCCGACCATAAAAGCACTGCGTCGGGGCTGAAACCACTCCGCCGACCATAAAAGCACTGCGTCGGGGCTGAAACCACTCCGCCGAGCCTAAAAGCAGTGCGTCGGGGCTGAAACCCCTCCGCCGACCCTAAAAGCACTGCGGGCTTCGAGGCTGAAACCCATCCGTCGCTGAACCTGAAGCACTGTGTCGGGGGCTGAAACCCCTGCGTGAAGCCGAAAAGCACTGTGTCGGGGCTGAAACCCCTGCCGTGAAGCCGAAAAGCACTGTGTCGGGGCTGAAACCCCTCCGTGAAGCCGAAAAGCACTGTGTCGGGGCTGAAACCCCTCCGTGAAGCCGAAAAGCACTGTGTCGGGGCTGAAACCCCTCCGTGAAGCCGAAAAGCACTGTGTCGGGGCTGAAACCCCTCCGTGAAGCCGAAAAGCACTGCGTTGGGGACTGAAACCACTCCGCTGAAGCCGAAAACCACTGCGTCGGGGCTGAAACCCACTCTGCCAAAGCCTGAACACCACTCCCGTCCGGGGCTGAAACCACCCCGCCTGAGCCTAAAACCCCACCTGCGTCGGGGCTGAAACCACTCCGCCTGAGCCGAAAAGCACTGTGTCGGGGCTGAAACCCCTCCGCCGAGCCTAAAACCACTGCGTCGGGGCTGAAACCACTCCGCCGAGCCTAAAACCCCTCCGTCGGGGCTGAAACCACTCCGCCGAGCCTAAAAGCACTGCGTCGGGGCTGAAACCCCTCCGCCGAGCCTAAAACCACTGCGTCGGGGCTGAAACCACTCCGCCGAGCCTAAAGGCACTGCGTCGGGGCTGAAACCACTCCGCCGAGCCTAAAGGCACTGCGTCGGGGCTGAAACCACTCCGCCGACCTTAAAAGCACTGCGTCGGGGCTGAAACCACTCCGCCGAGCCTAAAAGCAGTGCGTCGGGGCTGAAACCACTCCGCCGAGCCTAAAAGCAGTGCGTCGGGGCTGAAACCACTCCGCCGAGCCTAAAAGCACTGCGTCGGGGCTGAAACCACTCCGCCGACCCTAAAAGCACTGTGTCGGGGCTGAAACCCCTCCGTGAAGCCGAAAAGCACTGTGTCGGGGCTGAAACCCCTCCGTGAAGCCGAAAAGCACTGTGTCGGGGCTGAAACCCCTCGGTGAAGCCGAAAAGCACTGTGTCGGGGCTGAAACCCCTCCGTGAAGCCGAAAAGCACTGTGTCGGGGCTGAAAGCCCTCCGTGAAGCCGAAAAGCACTGTGTCGGGTCTGAAAGCCCTCCGTGAAGCCGAAAAGCACTGTGTCGGGGCTGAAACCCCTCCGTGAAGCCGAAAAGCACTGTGTCGGGGCTGAAACCCCTCCGTGAAGCCGAAAAGCACTGTGTCGGGGCTGAAACCACTCCGCTAAGCCAAAAAGGACAGTGTCGGGGTTGAAACCACTCCGCCAAGCCAAAAAGGACTGTGTCGGGGTTGAAACCACTCCGCCAAGCCAAAAAGGACTGTGTCGGGGTTGAAACCACTCCGCTGAGGCCAAAACCACTCGTCTGACCTTAAAACCACTCCGCCGAGCCTAAAAGCACTGCATCGGGGCTGAAACCGCTCCGCCAGGGCCAAAACCAGTGCGTCGGGGCTGGAACCACTCCGCCGAGGCCAAAACCACTGCGTCGGGGCTAGAAGCACTCCGCCGAGGCCAAAACCACTGCGTCGGGGCTGGAACCACTCCGCCGAGCCGAAAACAACTCCGTCGGGGCTGAAACTACTGCGTCAGGCCCAAAACAACTCCGTCAGGGCCAAAACCACTCCACCAGTGCTGAAACCACTGCGCCAAGCCTGAAACCAGTGCGTCGGGGCTGAAACCACTCCAGCAGGGCCAAAACCACTCGGCTGACCTTAAAACCACTCCATCAAGCCTAAAAGCAGTGCGTCGGGGCTGAAACCACTCCGCCAGGGGCAAAACCACTCCGTCGGGGCGAAAACCACTGCGTCGGGGCTGAAACCACTCCACCGAGCCTAAAAGCAGTGCGTCAGGGCTGAAACCACTCCGCCGAGCCTAAAAGCATTGCGTCAGGTGGGAAACCACTCCGCCGAGCCTAGAACCACTCCACTGAGCCTAAAAGCACTGCATTGGGGCTGAAACCACTCTGCCAGGGCTAAAACGACTGCGTCGGGGCTGAAACCACTCCATCAAGCCTAAAACCACTGCGTTGGGGTGAAACTACTGCGTCAGGCCCAAAATAACTCCGTCGGGGCCAAAACCACTCCACCAGTGCTGAAACCACTGCGCCAAGCCTGAAACCAGTGCGTCGGGGCTGAAACCACTCCGCCAGGGCCAAAACCACTCGTCTGACCTTAAAAACGCTCCATCAAGCCTAAAAGCACTGCGTCGGGGCTGAAACTGCTCCGTCAGGCTGAAAAACACTCCGCCGAGCCTGAACCCTCTGCGTCAGGGCAGAAGCCACTCCGTGGTTGCTGAAACCACTCCGCCGAGCCTAAAACCACTCCATCAAGCCTAAAAGCAGTGCGTCGGGGCTGAAAACACTCCACCAGTGCTGAAACCCCTCTGCCAAGCCTAAAACCACTTCGCCGGGGCAAAAACCACTCCGTCGGGGCTGAAACCACTCCGCCGAGCCTAAAAGCAGTGCGTCAGGGCTGAAACCACTCCGCCAAGCCTAAAACCACTGCGTCAGGTGGAAAACCCCTCCGCCGAGCCTAAAAGCAGTGCGTCGGGGCTGAAACCACTCTGCCAAGCCTAAAACCACTCCACCGAGGCGAAAACCACTGCGTCGGGGCTGAAACCACTCCGCCGAGCCTAAAAGCAGTGCGTCAGGGCTGAAACCACTCCGCCGAGCCTAAAACCACTCCGCTGACATTAAAACCACTGCGCCAAGCCTAAAAGCACTGCGTCGGGGTTGAAACCACTCCACCAAGGCTAAAAGCACTGCGTCAGGCCAAAAAGCACTCCACCAGTGCCAAAACCACTCAATCGGGACTGAAAGCGTTCCACCACGGCTAAAACCACTCCGCCGACATTAAAACCACTGCGCCAAGCCTGAAACCACTGCGTCGGGGCTGAAACCACTCCGCCGAGCCTAAAACCACTGCATCAGGTGGAAAACCACTCCGCCAGGGCCAAAACCACACCGCTGACATTAAAACCATTCCGTCAGGGCTGGAACCACTCCGCCGAGCCTAAAACCTCTCCGTCGGGGCTGAAACCACTCCACCAAGCCTAAAAGCACTGCGTCGGGGATGAAACCACTCCACCAGGGCCAAAACCACTCCGTCGGGGCTGAAACTACTGCGTCAGGCCCAAAACAACTCCGTCGGGGCTGAAACCACTCCGCCGAGCCTAAAAGCAGTGCGTCGGGGCTGAAACCACTCCGCCAGGGCCAAAACCACTCGTCTGACCTTAAAACCACTCCATCAAGCCTAAAAGCACTGCGTCGGGGCAGAAACTGCTCCGTCAGGCTGAAAACCACTCCACCGAGCCTGAAACCACTGCGTCAGGGCAGAAGCCACTCCGTCGTTGCTGAAACCACTCCGCCGAGCCTAAAACCACTGCACCGGGGCTGAAACCACTCCGCCAGGGCCAAAACCACTCTGCCAAGCCTAAAACCACTCCGCCGGGACGAAAACTACTCCGTCGGGGCTGAAACCACTCCGCCGAGCCTAAAAGCAGTGCGTCAGGGCTGGAACCACTCCGCCAAGCCTAAAACCACTGCGTCAGGTGGAAAACCACTCCGCCGAGCCTAAAAGCAGTGCGTCAGGGCTGAAACCACTCTGCCAAGCCTAAAACCACTCCACCGAGGCGAAAACCACTCCGTCGGGGCTGAAACCACTCCGCCGAGCCTAAAAGCAGTGCGTCTGGGCTGAAACCAGTCCGCCGAGGCGAAAACCACTGCGTCTGGGCTGAAACCACTCCGCCGAGGCGAAAACCACTGTGTCTGGGCTGAAACCACTGTGCCGAGGCGAAAACCACTGCGTCGGGGCCGAAACCACTCCGCCAGGGCCAAAACCACTCCGCCAGGGCCAAAACCCCTCCGCCGAGCCTAAAACCACTCCGTCGGGGCTGGAACCACTCCGCCGAGCCTAAAACCCCTCCGTCGGGGCTGAAACCACTGTGCTGGGGCGGAAACTGCTCCGTCAGGCTGTAAACCACTGCGTCAGGCCGAAAAGCACTCCACCAGGGCCAAAACCACTGCGTCGGGGCTGAAAGCGTTCCACGAGGGCTAAAACCACTCCGTCGACATTAAAACCACTCCATCAAGCCTAAAACCACTCCGTCGGGGCAGAAACCACTCCGTCGGGGCTGAAACCACTGTGCCAGGGCCAAAAGCACTCCGCCGACAGTAAAACCACTCCATCGAGCCTAAAACCATTCCGTCAGGGCTGAAACCACTCTGCCGAGCCTGAAACCACTGCGTCAGGCCTAAAACCACTCCGCTGAGCCTAAAACCACTGCGTCGGGGCTGAAACCACTCCGCCGAGGCCAAAACCACTCCGACGGGGCTGAAACCACTCCACCGAGGCGAAAACCACTGCGTCGGGGCTGAAACCACTCTGCCGAGGCGAAAACCACTCCGCCGGGGCTGAAACCACTCCGCCAAGCCTAAAAGCACTGCTTCGGGGTTGAAACCACTCCACCAAGGCTAAAAGCACTGCGTCAGGCCAAAAAGCACTCCACCAGTGCCAAAACCACTCAATCGGGACTGAAAGCGTTCCACCACGGCTAAAACCACTCCGCCGACATTAAAACCACTGCGCCAAGCCTGAAACCACTGCGTCGGGGCTGAAACCACTCCGCCGAGCCTAAAACCACTGCATCAGGTGGAAAACCACTCCGCCAGGGCCAAAACCACACCACTGACATTAAAACCATTCCGTCAGGGCTGGAACCACTCCGCCGAGCCTAAAACCTCTCCGTCGGGGCTGAAACGACTCCACCAAGCCTAAAAGCACTGCGTCGGGGATGAAACCACTCCACCAGGCCTAAAACCACTCCGTCGGGGCTGAAACTACTGCGTCAGGCCCAAAACAACTCCGTCGGGGCCAAAACCACGCCGCCAAGCCTGAAACCACTGTGTCGGGGCTGAAACCCCTCCGTGAAGCCGAAAAGCACTGCGTTGGGGCTGAAACCACTCCGCTGAGCCTAAAACCACTGCGTCGGGGCTGAAACCACTCCGCCGAGCCTAAAAGCACTGTGTCGGGGCTGAAACCACTCCGCCGAGCCTAAAAGCACTGCGTCGGGGCTGAAACCACTCCGCCGAGCCTAAAAGCACTGCGTCGGGGCTGAAACCCCTCCGCCGAGCCTAAAACCACTGAGTCGGGGCTGAAACCACTCCGCCGAGCCTAAAAGCACTGCGTCGGGGCTGAAACCACTCCGCCGAGCCTAAAAGCACTGCGTCGGGGCTGAAACCACTCCGCCGAGCCTAAAGGCACTGCGTCGGGGCTGAAACCACTCCGCCGACCTTAAAAGCACTGCGTCGGGGCTGAAACCACTCCGCCGAGCCTAAAAGCAGTGCGTCGGGGCTGAAACCACTCCGCCGAGCCTAAAATCACTGCGTCGGGGCTGAAACCCCTCCGTGAAGCCGAAAAGCACTGTGTCGGGGCTGAAACCCCTCGGTGAAGCCGAAAAGCACTGTGTCGGGGCTGAAACCCCTCGGTGAAGCCGAAAAGCACTGTGTCGGGGCTGAAAGCCCTCCGTGAAGCCGAAAAGCACTGTGTCGGGGCTGAAACCCCTCCGTGAAGCCGAAAAGCACTGTGTCGGGGCTGAAAGCCCTCCGTGAAGCCGAAAAGCACTGTGTCGGGTCTGAAAGCCCTCCGTGAAGCCGAAAAGCACTGTGTCAGGGCTGAAACCCCTCCGTGAAGCCGAAAAGCACTGTGTCGGGGCTGAAACCCCTCCGTGAAGCCGAAAAGCACTGTGTCGGGGCTGAAACCACTCCGCTAAGCCAAAAAGGACAGTGTCGGGGTTGAAACCACTCCGCCAAGCCAAAAATGACTGTGTCGGGGTTGAAACCACTCCGCCAAGCCAAAAAGGACTGTGTCGGGGTTGAAACCACTCCGCTGAGGCCAAAACCACTCGTCTGACCTTAAAACCACTCCGCCGAGCCTAAAAGCACTGCATCGGGGCTGAAACCGCTCCGCCAGGGCCAAAACCAGTGCGTCGGGGCTGGAACCACTCCGCCGAGGCCAAAACCACTGCGTCGGGGCTAGAAGCACTCCGCCGAGGCCAAAACCACTGCGTCGGGGCTGGAACCACTCCGCCGAGCCGAAAACAACTCCGTCGGGGCTGAAACTACTGCGTCAGGCCCAAAACAACTCCGTCAGGGCCAAAACCACTCCACCAGTGCTGAAACCACTGCGCCAAGCCTGAAACCAGTGCGTCGGGGCTGAAACCACTCCAGCAGGGCCAAAACCACTCGGCTGACCTTAAAACCACTCCATCAAGCCTAAAAGCAGTGCGTCGGGGCTGAAACCACTCCGCCAGGGGCAAAACCACTCCGTCGGGGCGAAAACCACTGCGTCGGGGCTGAAACCACTCCACCGAGCCTAAAAGCAGTGCGTCAGGGCTGAAACCACTCCGCCGAGCCTAAAAGCATTGCGTCAGGTGGGAAACCACTCCGCCGAGCCTAGAACCACTCCACTGAGCCTAAAAGCACTGCATTGGGGCTGAAACCACTCTGCCAGGGCTAAAACGACTGCGTCGGGGCTGAAACCACTCCATCAAGCCGAAAAGCACTGCGTTGGGGCTGAAACTACTGCGTCAGGCCCAAAATAACTCCGTCGGGGCCAAAACCACTCCACCAGTGCTGAAACCACTGCGCCAAGCCTGAAACCAGTGCGTCGGGGCTGAAACCACTCCGCCAGGGCCAAAACCACTCGTCTGACCTTAAAAACGCTCCATCAAGCCTAAAAGCACTGCGTCGGGGCTGAAACTGCTCCGTCAGGCTGAAAAACACTCCGCCGAGCCTGAACCCACTGCATCAGGGCAGAAGCCACTCCGTGGTTGCTGAAACCACTCCGCCGAACCTAAAACCACTCCATCAAGCCTAAAAGCAGTGCGTCGGGGCTGAAAACACTCCACCAGTGCTGAAACCCCTCTGCCAAGCCTAAAACCACTTCGCCGGGGCAAAAACCACTCCGTCGGGGCTGAAACCACTCCGCCGAGCCTAAAAGCAGTGCGTCAGGGCTGAAACCACTCCGCCAAGCCTAAAACCACTGCGTCAGGTGGAAAACCCCTCCGCCGAGCCTAAAAGCAGTGCGTCGGGGCTGAAACCACTCTGCCAAGCCTAAAACCACTCCACCGAGGCGAAAACCACTGCGTCGGGGCTGAAACCACTCCGCCGAGCCTAAAAGCAGTGCGTCAGGGCTGAAACCACTCCGCCGAGCCTAAAACCACTCCGCTGACATTAAAACCACTGCGCCAAGCCTAAAAGCACTGCGTCGGGGTTGAAACCACTCCACCAAGGCTAAAAGCACTGCGTCAGGCCAAAAAGCACTCCACCAGTGCCAAAACCACTCAATCGGGACTGAAAGCGTTCCACCACGGCTAAAACCACTCCGCCGACATTAAAACCACTGCGCCAAGCCTGAAACCACTGCGTCGGGGCTGAAACCACTCCGCCGAGCCTAAAACCACTGCATCAGGTGGAAAACCACTCCGCCAGGGCCAAAACCACACCGCTGACATTAAAACCATTCCGTCAGGGCTGGAACCACTCCGCCGAGCCTAAAACCTCTCCGTCGGGGCTGAAACCACTCCACCAAGCCTAAAAGCACTGCGTCGGGGATGAAACCACTCCACCAGGGCCAAAACCACTCCGTCGGGGCTGAAACTACTGCGTCAGGCCCAAAACAACTCCGTCGGGGCCAAAACCACGCCGCCAAGCCTGAAACCACTGCGTCGGGGCTGAAACCACTCCGCCAGGGCCAAAACCACTCGTCTGACCTTAAAACCACTCCATCAAGCCTAAAAGCACTGCGTCGGGGCAGAAACTGCTCCGTCAGGCTGAAAACCACTCCACCGAGCCTGAAACCACTGCGTCAGGGCAGAAGCCACTCCGTCGTTGCTGAAACCACTCCGCCGAGCCTAAAACCACTGCACCGGGGCTGAAACCACTCCGCCAGGGCCAAAACCACTCTGCCAAGCCTAAAACCACTCCGCCGGGACGAAAACTACTCCGTCGGGGCTGAAACCACTCCGCCGAGCCTAAAAGCAGTGCGTCAGGGCTGGAACCACTCCGCCAAGCCTAAAACCACTGCGTCAGGTGGAAAACCACTCCGCCGAGCCTAAAAGCAGTGCGTCAGGGCTGAAACCACTCTGCCAAGCCTAAAACCACTCCACCGAGGCGAAAACCACTCCGTCGGGGCTGAAACCACTCCGCCGAGCCTAAAAGCAGTGCGTCTGGGCTGAAACCAGTCCGCCGAGGCGAAAACCACTGCGTCTGGGCTGAAACCACTCCGCCGAGGCGAAAACCACTGCGTCTGGGCTGAAACCACTGTGCCGAGGCGAAAACCACTGCGTCGGGGCCGAAACCACTCCGCCAGGGCCAAAACCACTCCGCCAGGGCCAAAACCCCTCCGCCGAGCCTAAAACCACTCCGTCGGGGCTGGAACCACTCCGCCGAGCCTAAAACCCCTCCGTCGGGGCTGAAACCACTGTGCTGGGGCGGAAACTGCTCCGTCAGGCTGTAAACCACTGCGTCAGGCCGAAAAGCACTCCACCAGGGCCAAAACCACTGCGTCGGGGCTGAAAGCGTTCCACGAGGGCTAAAACCACTCCGTCGACATTAAAACCACTCCATCAAGCCTAAAACCACTCCGTCGGGGCAGAAACCACTCCGTCGGGGCTGAAACCACTGTGCCAGGGCCAAAAGCACTCCGCCGACAGTAAAACCACTCCATCGAGCCTAAAACCATTCCGTCAGGGCTGAAACCACTCTGCCGAGCCTGAAACCACTGCGTCAGGCCTAAAACCACTCCGCTGAGCCTAAAACCACTGCGTCGGGGCTGAAACCACTCCGCCGAGGCCAAAACCACTCCGACGGGGCTGAAACCACTCCACCGAGGCGAAAACCACTGCGTCGGGGCTGAAACCACTCTGCCGAGGCGAAAACCACTCCGCCGGGGCTGAAACCACTCCGCCAAGCCTAAAAGCACTGCGTTGGGGTTGAAACCACTCCACCAAGGCTAAAAGCACTGCGTCAGGCCAAAAAGCACTCCACCAGTGCCAAAACCACTCAATCGGGGCTGAAAGCGTTCCACCACGGCTAAAACCACTCCGCCGACATTAAAACCACTGCGCCAAGCCTGAAACCACTGCGTCGGGGCTGAAACCACTCCGCCGAGCCTAAAACCACTGCATCAGGTGGAAAACCACTCCGCCAGGGCCAAAACCACACCACTGACATTAAAACCATTCCGTCAGGGCTGGAACCACTCCGCCGAGCCTAAAACCTCTCCGTCGGGGCTGAAATGACTCCACCAAGCCTAAAAGCACTGCGTCGGGGATGAAACCACTCCACCAGGCATAAAACCACTCCGTCGGGGCTGAAACTACTGCGTCAGGCCCAAAACAACTCCGTCGGGGCCAAAACCACGCCGCCAAGCCTGAAACCACTGTGTCGGGGCTGAAACCCCTCCGTGAAGCCGAAAAGCACTGCGTTGGGGCTGAAACCACTCCGCTGAGCCTAAAACCACTGCGTCGGGGCTGAAACCCCTCCGCCGAGCCGAAAAGCACTGCGTCGGGGCTGAAACCACTCCGCCGAGCCTAAAAGCACTGCGTCGGGGCTGAAACCCCTCCGCCGAGCCTAAAACCACTGAGTCGGGGCTGAAACCACTCCGCCGAGCCTAAAGGCACTGCGTCGGGGCTGAAACCACTCCGCCGAGCCTAAAGGCACTCCGTCGGGGCTGAAACCACTCCGCCGACCTTAAAAGCACTGCGTCGGGGCTGAAACCACTCCGCCGACCATAAAAGCACTGCGTCGGGGCTGAAACCACTCCGCCGAGCCTAAAAGCACTGTGTCGGGGCTGAAACCCCTCCGTGAAGCCGAAAAGCACTGTGTCGGGGCTGAAACCCCTCCGTGAAGCCGAAAAGCACTGTGTCGGGGCTGAAACCCCTCGGTGAAGCCGAAAAGCACTGTGTCGGGGCTGAAAGCCCTCCGTGAAGCCGAAAAGCACTGTGTCGGGGCTGAAACCCCTCCGTGAAGCCGAAAAGCACTGTGTCGGGGCTGAAAGCCCTCCGTGAAGCCGAAAAGCACTGTGTCGGGTCTGAAAGCCCTCCGTGAAGCCGAAAAGCACTGTGTCGGGGCTGAAACCCCTCCGTGAAGCCGAAAAGCACTGTGTCGGGGCTGAAACCCCTCCGTGAAGCCGAAAAGCACTGTGTCGGGGCTGAAACCACTCCGCTAAGCCAAAAAGGACAGTGTCGGGGTTGAAACCACTCCGCCAAGCCAAAAATGACTGTGTCGGGGTTGAAACCACTCCGCCAAGCCAAAAAGGACTGTGTCGGGGTTGAAACCACTCCGCTGAGGCCAAAACCACTCGTCTGACCTTAAAACCACTCCGCCGAGCCTAAAAGCACTGCATCGGGGCTGAAACCGCTCCGCCAGGGCCAAAACCAGTGCGTCGGGGCTGGAACCACTCCGCCGAGGCCAAAACCACTGCGTCGGGGCTAGAAGCACTCCGCCGAGGCCAAAACCACTGCGTCGGGGCTGGAACCACTCCGCCGAGCCGAAAACAACTCCGTCGGGGCTGAAACTACTGCGTCAGGCCCAAAACAACTCCGTCAGGGCCAAAACCACTCCACCAGTGCTGAAACCACTGCGCCAAGCCTGAAACCAGTGCGTCGGGGCTGAAACCACTCCAGCAGGGCCAAAACCACTCGGCTGACCTTAAAACCACTCCATCAAGCCTAAAAGCAGTGCGTCGGGGCTGAAACCACTCCGCCAGGGGCAAAACCACTCCGTCGGGGCGAAAACCACTGCGTCGGGGCTGAAACCACTCCACCGAGCCTAAAAGCAGTGCGTCAGGGCTGAAACCACTCCGCCGAGCCTAAAAGCATTGCGTCAGGTGGAAAACCACTCCGCCGAGCCTAGAACCACTCCACTGAGCCTAAAAGCACTGCATTGGGGCTGAAACCACTCTGCCAGGGCTAAAACGACTGCGTCGGGGCTGAAACCACTCCATCAAGCCTAAAACCACTGCGTTGGGGCTGAAACTAGTGCGTCAGGCCCAAAACAACTCCGTCGGGGCCAAAACCACTCCACCAGTGCTGAAACCACTGCGCCAAGCCTGAAACCAGTGCGTCGGGGCTGAAACCACTCCGCCAGGGCCAAAACCACTCGTCTGACCTTAAAAACGCTCCATCAAGCCTAAAAGCACTGCGTCGGGGCTGAAACTGCTCCGTCAGGCTGAAAAACACTCCGCCGAGCCTGAACCCTCTGCGTCAGGGCAGAAGCCACTCCGTGGTTGCTGAAACCACTCCGCCGAGCCTAAAACCACTCCATCAAGCCTAAAAGCAGTGCGTCGGGGCTGAAAACACTCCACCAGTGCTGAAACCCCTCTGCCAAGCCTAAAACCACTTCGCCGGGGCAAAAACCACTCCGTCGGGGCTGAAACCACTCCGCCGAGCCTAAAAGCAGTGCGTCAGGGCTGAAACCACTCCGCCAAGCCTAAAACCACTGCGTCAGGTGGAAAACCCCTCCGCCGAGCCTAAAAGCAGTGCGTCGGGGCTGAAACCACTCTGCCAAGCCTAAAACCACTCCACCGAGGCGAAAACCACTGCGTCGGGGCTGAAACCACTCCGCCGAGCCTAAAAGCAGTGCGTCAGGGCTGAAACCACTCCGCCGAGCCTAAAACCACTCCGCTGACATTAAAACCACTGCGCCAAGCCTAAAAGCACTGCGTCGGGGTTGAAACCACTCCACCAAGGCTAAAAGCACTGCGTCAGGCCAAAAAGCACTCCACCAGTGCCAAAACCACTCAATCGGGACTGAAAGCGTTCCACCACGGCTAAAACCACTCCGCCGACATTAAAACCACTGCGCCAAGCCTGAAACCACTGCGTCGGGGCTGAAACCACTCCGCCGAGCCTAAAACCACTGCATCAGGTGGAAAACCACTCCGCCAGGGCCAAAACCACACCGCTGACATTAAAACCATTCCGTCAGGGCTGGAACCACTCCGCCGAGCCTAAAACCTCTCCGTCGGGGCTGAAACCACTCCACCAAGCCTAAAAGCACTGCGTCGGGGATGAAACCACTCCACCAGGGCCAAAACCACTCCGTCGGGGCTGAAACTACTGCGTCAGGCCCAAAACAACTCCGTCGGGGCCAAAACCACGCCGCCAAGCCTGAAACCACTGCGTCGGGGCTGAAACCACTCCGCCAGGGCCAAAACCACTCGTCTGACCTTAAAACCACTCCATCAAGCCTAAAAGCACTGCGTCGGGGCAGAAACTGCTCCGTCAGGCTGAAAACCACTCCACCGAGCCTGAAACCACTGCGTCAGGGCAGAAGCCACTCCGTCGTTGCTGAAACCACTCCGCCGAGCCTAAAACCACTGCACCGGGGCTGAAACCACTCCGCCAGGGCCAAAACCACTCTGCCAAGCCTAAAACCACTCCGCCGGGACGAAAACTACTCCGTCGGGGCTGAAACCACTCCGCCGAGCCTAAAAGCAGTGCGTCAGGGCTGGAACCACTCCGCCAAGCCTAAAACCACTGCGTCAGGTGGAAAACCACTCCGCCGAGCCTAAAAGCAGTGCGTCAGGGCTGAAACCACTCTGCCAAGCCTAAAACCACTCCACCGAGGCGAAAACCACTCCGTCGGGGCTGAAACCACTCCGCCGAGCCTAAAAGCAGTGCGTCTGGGCTGAAACCAGTCCGCCGAGGCGAAAACCACTGCGTCTGGGCTGAAACCACTCCGCCGAGGCGAAAACCACTGCGTCTGGGCTGAAACCACTGTGCCGAGGCGAAAACCACTGCGTCGGGGCCGAAACCACTCCGCCAGGGCCAAAACCACTCCGCCAGGGCCAAAACCCCTCCGCCGAGCCTAAAACCACTCCGTCGGGGCTGGAACCACTCCGCCGAGCCTAAAACCCCTCCGTCGGGGCTGAAACCACTGTGCTGGGGCGGAAACTGCTCCGTCAGGCTGTAAACCACTGCGTCAGGCCGAAAAGCACTCCACCAGGGCCAAAACCACTGCGTCGGGGCTGAAAGCGTTCCACGAGGGCTAAAACCACTCCGTCGACATTAAAACCACTCCATCAAGCCTAAAACCACTCCGTCGGGGCAGAAACCACTCCGTCGGGGCTGAAACCACTGTGCCAGGGCCAAAAGCACTCCGCCGACAGTAAAACCACTCCATCGAGCCTAAAACCATTCCGTCAGGGCTGAAACCACTCTGCCGAGCCTGAAACCACTGCGTCAGGCCTAAAACCACTCCGCTGAGCCTAAAACCACTGCGTCGGGGCTGAAACCACTCCGCCGAGGCCAAAACCACTCCGACGGGGCTGAAACCACTCCACCGAGGCGAAAACCACTGCGTCGGGGCTGAAACCACTCTGCCGAGGCGAAAACCACTCCGCCGGGGCTGAAACCACTCCGCCAAGCCTAAAAGCACTGCGTTGGGGTTGAAACCACTCCACCAAGGCTAAAAGCACTGCGTCAGGCCAAAAAGCACTCCACCAGTGCCAAAACCACTCAATCGGGGCTGAAAGCGTTCCACCACGGCTAAAACCACTCCGCCGACATTAAAACCACTGCGCCAAGCCTGAAACCACTGCGTCGGGGCTGAAACCACTCCGCCGAGCCTAAAACCACTGCATCAGGTGGAAAACCACTCCGCCAGGGCCAAAACCACACCACTGACATTAAAACCATTCCGTCAGGGCTGGAACCACTCCGCCGAGCCTAAAACCTCTCCGTCGGGGCTGAAATGACTCCACCAAGCCTAAAAGCACTGCGTCGGGGATGAAACCACTCCACCAGGCATAAAACCACTCCGTCGGGGCTGAAACTACTGCGTCAGGCCCAAAACAACTCCGTCGGGGCCAAAACCACGCCGCCAAGCCTGAAACCACTGTGTCGGGGCTGAAACCCCTCCGTGAAGCCGAAAAGCACTGCGTTGGGGCTGAAACCACTCCGCTGAGCCTAAAACCACTGCGTCGGGGCTGAAACCCCTCCGCCGAGCCGAAAAGCACTGCGTCGGGGCTGAAACCACTCCGCCGAGCCTAAAACCACTGAGTCGGGGCTGAAACCCCTCCGCCGAGCCTAAAACCACTGAGTCGGGGCTGAAACCACTCCGCCGAGCCTAAAGGCACTGCGTCGGGGCTGAAACCACTCCGCCGAGCCTAAAGGCACTCCGTCGGGGCTGAAACCACTCCGCCGACCTTAAAAGCACTGCGTCGGGGCTGAAACCACTCCGCCGACCATAAAAGCACTGCGTCGGGGCTGAAACCACTCCGCCGAGCCTAAAAGCACTGTGTCGGGGCTGAAACCCCTCCGTGAAGCCGAAAAGCACTGTGTCGGGGCTGAAACCCCTCCGTGAAGCCGAAAAGCACTGTGTCGGGGCTGAAACCCCTCGGTGAAGCCGAAAAGCACTGTGTCGGGGCTGAAAGCCCTCCGTGAAGCCGAAAAGCACTGTGTCGGGGCTGAAACCCCTCCGTGAAGCCGAAAAGCACTGTGTCGGGGCTGAAAGCCCTCCGTGAAGCCGAAAAGCACTGTGTCGGGTCTGAAAGCCCTCCGTGAAGCCGAAAAGCACTGTGTCGGGGCTGAAACCCCTCCGTGAAGCCGAAAAGCACTGTGTCGGGGCTGAAACCCCTCCGTGAAGCCGAAAAGCACTGTGTCGGGGCTGAAACCACTCCGCTAAGCCAAAAAGGACAGTGTCGGGGTTGAAACCACTCCGCCAAGCCAAAAAGGACTGTGTCGGGGTTGAAACCACTCCGCCAAGCCAAAAAGGACTGTGTCGGGGTTGAAACCACTCCGCTGAGGCCAAAACCACTCGTCTGACCTTAAAACCACTCCGCCGAGCCTAAAAGCACTGCATCGGGGCTGAAACCGCTCCGCCAGGGCCAAAACCAGTGCGTCGGGGCTGGAACCACTCCGCCGAGGCCAAAACCACTGCGTCGGGGCTAGAAGCACTCCGCCGAGGCCAAAACCACTGCGTCGGGGCTGGAACCACTCCGCCGAGCCGAAAACAACTCCGTCGGGGCTGAAACTACTGCGTCAGGCCCAAAACAACTCCGTCAGGGCCAAAACCACTCCACCAGTGCTGAAACCACTGCGCCAAGCCTGAAACCAGTGCGTCGGGGCTGAAACCACTCCAGCAGGGCCAAAACCACTCGGCTGACCTTAAAACCACTCCATCAAGCCTAAAAGCAGTGCGTCGGGGCTGAAACCACTCCGCCAGGGGCAAAACCACTCCGTCGGGGCGAAAACCACTGCGTCGGGGCTGAAACCACTCCACCGAGCCTAAAAGCAGTGCGTCAGGGCTGAAACCACTCCGCCGAGCCTAAAAGCATTGCGTCAGGTGGAAAACCACTCCGCCGAGCCTAGAACCACTCCACTGAGCCTAAAAGCACTGCATTGGGGCTGAAACCACTCTGCCAGGGCTAAAACGACTGCGTCGGGGCTGAAACCACTCCATCAAGCCTAAAACCACTGCGTTGGGGCTGAAACTAGTGCGTCAGGCCCAAAACAACTCCGTCGGGGCCAAAACCACTCCACCAGTGCTGAAACCACTGCGCCAAGCCTGAAACCAGTGCGTCGGGGCTGAAACCACTCCGCCAGGGCCAAAACCACTCGTCTGACCTTAAAAACGCTCCATCAAGCCTAAAAGCACTGCGTCGGGGCTGAAACTGCTCCGTCAGGCTGAAAAACACTCCGCCGAGCCTGAACCCTCTGCGTCAGGGCAGAAGCCACTCCGTGGTTGCTGAAACCACTCCGCCGAGCCTAAAACCACTCCATCAAGCCTAAAAGCAGTGCGTCGGGGCTGAAAACACTCCACCAGTGCTGAAACCCCTCTGCCAAGCCTAAAACCACTTCGCCGGGGCAAAAACCACTCCGTCGGGGCTGAAACCACTCCGCCGAGCCTAAAAGCAGTGCGTCAGGGCTGAAACCACTCCGCCAAGCCTAAAACCACTGCGTCAGGTGGAAAACCCCTCCGCCGAGCCTAAAAGCAGTGCGTCGGGGCTGAAACCACTCTGCCAAGCCTAAAACCACTCCACCGAGGCGAAAACCACTGCGTTGGGGCTGAAACCACTCCGCCGAGCCTAAAAGCAGTGCGTCAGGGCTGAAACCACTCCGCCGAGCCTAAAACCACTCCGCTGACATTAAAACCACTGCGCCAAGCCTAAAAGCACTGCGTCGGGGTTGAAACCACTCCACCAAGGCTAAAAGCACTGCGTCAGGCCAAAAAGCACTCCACCAGGGCCAAAACCACTCAATCGGGACTGAAAGCGTTCCACCACGGCTAAAACCACTCCGCCGACATTAAAACCACTGCGCCAAGCCTGAAACCACTGCGTCGGGGCTGAAACCACTCCGCCGAGCCTAAAACCACTGCATCAGGTGGAAAACCACTCCGCCAGGGCCAAAACCACACCGCTGACATTAAAACCATTCCGTCAGGGCTGGAACCACTCCGCCGAGCCTAAAACCTCTCCGTCGGGGCTGAAACCACTCCACCAAGCCTAAAAGCACTGCGTCGGGGATGAAACCACTCCACCAGGGCCAAAACCACTCCGTCGGGGCTGAAACTACTGCGTCAGGCCCAAAACAACTCCGTCGGGGCCAAAACCACGCCGCCAAGCCTGAAACCACTGTGTCGGGGCTGAAACCACTCCGCCAGGGCCAAAACCACTCATCTGACCTTAAAACCACTCCATCAAGCCTAAAAGCACTGCGTCGGGGCAGAAACTGCTCCGTCAGGCTGAAAACCACTCCGCCGAGCCTGAAACCACTGCGTCAGGGCAGAAGCCACTCCGTGGTTGCTGAAACCACTCCGCCGAGCCTAAAACCACTGCACCGGGGCTGAAACCACTCCGCCAGGGCCAAAACCACTCTGCCAAGCCTAAAACCACTCCGCCGGGACGAAAACTACTCCGTCGGGGCTGAAACCACTCTGCCGAGCCTAAAAGCAGTGCGTCAGGGCTGGAACCACTCCGCCAAGCCTAAAACCACTGCGTCAGGTGGAAAACCACTCCGCCGAGCCTAAAAGCAGTGCGTCAGGGCTGAAACCACTCTGCCAAGCCTAAAACCACTCCACCGAGGCGAAAACCACTCCGTCGGGGCTGAAACCACTCCGCCGAGCCTAAAAGCAGTGCGTCTGGGCTGAAACCACTCCGCCGAGGCGAAAACCACTGCGTCTGGGCTGAAACCACTCCGCCGAGGCGAAAACCACTGCGTCTGGGCTGAAACCACTGTGCCGAGGCGAAAACCACTGCGTCGGGGCCGAAACCACTCCGCCAGGGCCAAAACCACTCCGCCAGGGCCAAAACCCCTCCGCCGAGCCTAAAACCACTCCGTCGGGGCTGGAACCACTCCGCCGAGCCTAAAACCCCTCCGTCGGGGCTGAAACCACTGTGCTGGGGCGGAAACTGCTCCGTCAGGCTGTAAACCACTGCGTCAGGCCGAAAAGCACTCCACCAGGGCCAAAACCACTGCGTCGGGGCTGAAAGCGTTCCACGAGGGCTAAAACCACTCCGTCGACATTAAAACCACTCCATCAAGCCTAAAACCACTCCGTCGGGGCAGAAACCACTCCGTCGGGGCTGAAACCACTGTGCCAGGGCCAAAAGCACTCCGCCGACAGTAAAACCACTCCATCGAGCCTAAAACCATTCCGTCAGGGCTGAAACCACTCTGCCGAGCCTGAAACCACTGCGTCAGGCCTAAAACCACTCCGCTGAGCCTAAAACCACTGCGTCGGGGCTGAAACCACTCCGCCAAGGCCAAAACCACTCCGTCGGGGCTGAAACCACTCCACCGAGGCGAAAACCACTGCATCGGGGCTGAAACCACTCTGCCGAGGCGAAAACCACTCCGCCGGGGCTGAAACCACTCCGCCAAGCCTAAAAGCACTGCGTTGGGGTTGAAACCACTCCACCAAGGCTAAAAGCACTGCGTCAGGCCAAAAAGCACTCCACCAGTGCCAAAACCACTCAATCGGGACTGAAAGCGTTCCACCACGGCTAAAACCACTCCGCCGACATTAAAACCACTGCGCCAAGCCTGAAACCACTGCGTCGGGGCTGAAACCACTCCGCCGAGCCTAAAACCACTGCATCAGGTGGAAAACCACTCCGCCAGGGCCAAAACCACACCGCTGACATTAAAACCATTCCGTCAGGGCTGGAACCACTCCGCCGAGCCTAAAACCTCTCCGTCGGGGCTGAAACCACTCCGCCAAGCCTAAAAGCACTGCGTCGGGGATGAAACCACTCCACCAGGGCCAAAACCACTCCGTCGGGGCTGAAACTACTGCGTCAGGCCCAAAACAACTCCGTCGGGGCCAAAACCACGCCGCCAAGCCTGAAACCACTGCGTCGGGGCTGAAACCACTCCGCCAGGGCCAAAACCACTCGTCTGACCTTAAAACCACTCCATCAAGCCTAAAAGCACTGCGTCGGGGCAGAAACTGCTCCGTCAGGCTGAAAACCACTCCGCCGAGCCTGAAACCACTGCGTCAGGGCAGAAGCCACTCCGTGGTTGCTGAAACCACTCCGCCGAGCCTAAAACCACTGCACCGGGGCTGAAACCACTCCGCCAGGGCCAAAACCACTCTGCCAAGCCTAAAACCACTCCGCCGGGACGAAAACTACTCCGTCGGGGCTGAAACCACTCCGCCGAGCCTAAAAGCAGTGCGTCAGGGCTGGAACCACTCCACCAAGCCTAAAACCACTCCGCCGGGGCCAAAACCCCTCCGCTGACATTAAAACCATTCCGTCAGGGCTGGAACCACTCCGCCGAGCCTAAAACCCCTCCGTCGGGGCTGAAACCACTGTGCTGGGGCGGAAACTGCTCCGTCAGGCTGTAAACCACTGCGTCAGGCCGAAAAGCACTCCACCAGGGCCAAAACCACTGCGTCGGGGCTGAAAGCGTTCCACGAGGGCTAAAACCACTCCGTCGACATTAAAACCACTCCATCAAGCCTAAAACCACTCCGTCGGGGCAGAAACCACTCCGTCGGGGCTGAAACCACTGTGCCAGGGCCAAAAGCACTCCGCCGACAGTAAAACCACTCCATCGAGCCTAAAACCATTCCGTCAGGGCTGAAACCACTCTGCCGAGCCTGAAACCACTGCGTCAGGCCTAAAACCACTCCGCTGAGCCTAAAACCACTGCGTCGGGGCTGAAACCACTCCGCCGAGGCCAAAACCACTCCGTCGGGGCTGAAACCACTCCATCAAGCCTAAAACCACTCTGTCGGGGCTGAAACTAGTGCGTCAGGCCCAAAACAACTCCGTCAGGGCCAAAACCACTCCAGCAGTGCTGAAACCACTCCGCCAAGCCTAAAAGCACTGCGTCGGGGCCAAAACCACTCCGCCAGGGCCAAAACGACTCGTCTGACCTTAAAACCACTCCGCCGAGCCTAAAAGCACTGCATCGGGGCTGAAACCACTCCGCCAGGGCCAAAACCACTGCGTCGGGGCTGAAACCACTCCGCCGAGCCTAAAAGCAGTGCGTCGGGGCTGAAACCACTCCGCCAAGCATAAAACCATTCCGTCGGGGCTGAAACTAGTGCGTCAGTCCCAAAAGAACTCTGTCAGGGCCAAAACCACTCCACCAGTGCTGAAACCACTGCGCCAAGCCTGAAACCAGTGCGTCGGGGCTGAAACCACTCCGCCAGGGCCAAAACCACTCGTCTGACCTTAAAACCACTCCATCAAGCCTAAAAGCAGTGCGTTGGGGCTGAAACCACTGCGTCAGGCTGAAAACCACTCCGCCGAGCCTGAAACCACGCCACCAGGGCCAAAACCACTCCGTCGGGGCGAAAACTACTCCGTCGGGCCAAAACCACTCCGCCGAGCCTAAAACCACTGCGCCAGGGCTGAAACCACTCCTCCAAGCCTAAAACCACTGCGTCAGGTGGAAAACCACTCCACTGAGCCTAAAAGCACTGCATTGGGGCTGAAACCACTCCGCCAGAGCCAAAACCACTGCGTCGGGGCTGAAACCACTCCATCAAGCCTAAAACCACTCTGTCGGGGCTGAAACTACTGCGTCAGGCCCAAAACAACTCCGTCAGGGCCAAAACCACTGCGCCAAGCCTGAAACCAGTGCGTCGGGGCTGAAACCACTCCGCCAGGGCCAAAACCACTCGGCTGACCTTAAAACCACTCCATCAAGCCTAAAAGCACTGCGTCGGGGCAGAAACTGCTCCGTCAGGCTGAAAAACACTCCGCCGAGCCTGAAACCACTGCGTCAGGGCAGAAGCCACTCCGTGGTTGCTGAAACCACTCCGCCGAGCCTAAAACCACTGCACCGGGGCTGAAACCACTCCGCCAGGGCCAAAACTACTCTGCCAAGCCTAAAACCACTCCGTCGGGGCTGAAACCACTCTGCCGAGCCTAAAAGCAGTGCGTCAGGGCTGGAACCACTCCGCCAAGCCTAAAACCACTGCGCCGACATTAAAACCATTCCGCCAAGCCTAAAACCACTGTGTCGGGGCTGAAACCACTCCGCCAGGGCTGAAACCACTGCGTCAGGCCTGAAATCACTCTGCCGAGCCTGAAACCACTGCGTCAGGCCTAAAACCACTCCGCCGAGGCTAAAACAACTCTGTCGGGGCCTAAACCACTCGGCTGACCTTAAAACCACTCCATCAAGCCTAAAAGCACTGCGTCGGGGCTGAAACTGCTCCGTCAGGCTGAAAACCACTCCGCCGATCCTGAAACCACTGCGTCAGGCCTGAAATCACTCTGCTGAGCCTGAAACCACTGCGTCAGGCCTAAAAGCACTCCGCCGAGCCTAAAACAACTCCGTTGGGGCCAAAACCACTCGTCTGACCTTAAAACCACTCCATCAAGCCTAAAAGCACTGCGTCAGGGCAGAAGCCACTCCGTGGTTGCTGAAACCACTCCGCCGAGCCTGAAACCACTCCGTTGGGGCTGAAACCACTCCGTGGTTGCTGAAACCACTCCGCCGAGCCTAAAACCACTCCGCCGAGCCTAAAACCCCTCCGTCGGGGCTGAAACCACTGTGCTGGGGCGGAAACTGCTCCGTCAGGCTGTAAACCACTGCGTCAGGCCTAAAACCACTCCGCCGAGCCTAAAACAACTCCGTCAGGGCCAAAACCAATCCACCAGTGCTGAAACCGCTCCGTCGGAGCTTAAACCCCTCCGTAAAGCTGAAAAGCACTGTGTCGGGGCTGAAACCCCTCCATGAAGCCGAAAAGCACTGTGTCGGGGTTGAAACCCCTCCGTAAAGCCGAAAAGCACTGTGTTGGGGCTGAAACCCCTCCGTAAAGCCGAAAAGCACTGTGTCGGGGCTGAAACCCCTCCGTGAAGCCGAAAAGCACTGCGTCGGGGCCGAAACCACTCCGCCAAGCCGAAAAGCACTGCGTCGGGGCCGAAACCACTCCGCCAAGCCGAAAAGCACTGTGTCGGGGTTGAAACCACTCCGCCAAGCCGAAAAGGACTGTGTTGGGGTTGAAACCACTCCGCCAAGCCGAAAAGGACTGCGTAGGGGCTGAAACCACTCCGTCAGGGCCAAAACCCCTCGTCTGACCTTAAAACCACTCCGCCGAGCCTAAAAGCACTGTGTCAGGGCTGGAACCACTCCGCCGAGGCCAAAACCACTGCGTCGGGGCTGGAACCACTCCGCCGAGGCCAAAACCACTCCGCCGGGGCGAAAACCACTCCGTCGGGGCTGAAACCACTCCATCAAGCCTAAAACCACTCCGTCGGGGCTGAAACTAGTGCGTCAGGGCCCAAAATACCTCCGTCAGGGCCTAAACCACTCCACCAGTGCTGAAACCACTGCGCCAAGCCTGAAACCACTGCGTCAGGGCGGAAACCACTCCGCCGAGCCGAAAAGCATTCCGTCAGGGCTGGAACCACTCCTCCAAGCCTAAAACCACTGCGTCAGGTGGAAAACCACTCCGCCGAGCCTAAAAGCAGTGCGTCAGGGCTGAAACCACTCTGCCAAGCCTGAAACCACTGCGTCGGGGCTGAAACCACTCTGCCAGGGCCAAAACCACTCGTCTGACCTTAAAACGACTCCACTGACCCTAAAACCATTCCGTCAGGACTGGAACCACTCCGCCGAGCCTAAAACCACTCCGTCGGGGCTGAAATCACTCCGCCGAGCCTGAAACCACTGCGTCAGGGCAGAAGCCACTCCGTCGGGGCTGAAACCACTCCGCCAGGGCCAAAACCACTCGGCTGACCTTAAAACCACTCCATCAAGCCTAAAAGCACTGCGTTGGGGCTGAAACTGCTCCGTCAGGCTGAAAACCACTGCGTCAGGCTGAAAAGCACTCCACCATGGCCAAAACCACTGCGTCGGGGCTGAAAGCGTTCCACGAGGGCTAAAACCACTCCGTCGACATTAAAACCACTGCGCCGAGCCTGAAACCACTGCGTCAGGCCTGAAACCACTCTGCCAGGGCCAAAACCACTGCGTCAGGCCTGAAACCACTCCGCCGAGCCTAAAACAACTCAGTCGGGGGCAAAACCACTCCACCAGTGCTGAAACCGCTCCGTCGGGGCTGAAACCCCTGCGTGAAGCCGAAAAGCACTGTGTCGGGGCTGAAACCCCTGCGTGAAGCCGAAAAGCACTGTGTCGGGGCTGAAACCCCTGCGTGAAGCCGAAAAGCACTGTGTCGGGGCTGAAACCCCTCCGTGAAGCCGAAAAGCACTGTGTCGGGGCTGAAACCCCTCCGTGAAGCCGAAAAGCACTGTGTCGGGGCTGAAACCACTCCGCCGAGCCTAAAAGGACTGCATCGGGGCTGAAACCACTCCGCCAGGGCCAAATCCACTCCGTCAGGGCTGAAACCACTGCATCAAACCTAAAACCACTGCATCAGGCCGAAAACCACTCCGTCGGGGCTGAAACCACTGCGTCGGGGCTGAAACCACTGTGCCAGGGCCAAAACCACTCATCTGACCTTAAAACCACTCCATCAAGCCTAAAAGCACTGCGTTGGGGGTGAAACTGCTCCGTCAGGCTGAAAACCACTCGGCCGAGCCTGAAACCACTGCGTCAGGGCAGAAGCCACTCCGTGGTTGCTGAAACCACTCCGCCGAGCCTAAAACCACTGCACCGGGGCTGAAATCACTCTGCCGAGCCTGAAACCACTGCGTCAGGCCTGAAATCACTCTGCCGAGCCTGAAACCACTGCGTCAGGCCTGAAATCACTCTGCCGAGCCTGAAACCACTGCGTCAGGCCTGAAACCACTCCGCCAGGGCCAAAACCACTGCGTCAGGCCTAAAACCACTCCACCGAGCCTAAAACAACTCCGTCGGGGCCAAAACCACTCCACCAGTGCTGAAACCACTCCGTCGGGGCTGAAACCCCTGCGTGAAGCCGAAAAGCACTGTGTCGGGGCTGAAACCCCTCGGTGAAGCCGAAAAGCACTGTGTCGGGGCTGAAACCCCTGCGTGAAGCCGAAAAGCACTGTGTCGGGGCTGAAACCCCTGCGTGAAGCCGAAAAGCACTGTGTCGGGGCTGAAACCCCTGCGTGAAGCCGAAAAGCACTGTGTCGGGGCTGAAACCCCTGCGTGAAGCCGAAAAGCACTGTGTCGGGGCTGAAACCCCTGCGTGAAGCCGAAAAGCACTGTGTCGGGGCTGAAACCCCTGCGTGAAGCCGAAAAGCACTGTGTCGGGGCTGAAACCCCTGCGTGAAGCCGAAAAGCACTGTGTCGGGGCTGAAACCCCTGCGTGAAGCCGAAAAGCACTGTGTCGGGGCTGAAACCCCTGCGTGAAGCCGAAAAGCACTGTGTCGGGGCTGAAACCCCTCCGTGAAGCCGAAAAGCACTGTGTCGGGGCTGAAACCCCTCCGTGAAGCCGAAAAGCACTGTGTCGGGGCTGAAACCCCTCCGTGAAGCCGAAAAGCACTGTGTCGGGGCTGAAACCACTCCATCAAGCCTAAAACCACTCCGCCGGGGCTGAAACTAGTGCGTCAGGGCCCAAACCACTCCAGCAGTGCTGAAACCACTGTGTCAAGCCCGAAACCACTGCGTCGGGGCTGAAACCACTCCGCCAGGGCCAAATCCACTCGGTCAGGGCTGAAACCACTCCATCAAACCTAAAAGCTCTGCATCAGGCCGAAAACCACTCCGTCGGGGCTGAAACCACCGTGCCAGGGCCAAAACCAGTCTGCCAAGCCTAAAACCACTGCGTCGGGGCGAAAACCACTCCGCCGGGGATTAAACCACTCCGCCGAGCCTAAAAGCAGTGCGTCGGGGCTGAAACCACTCTGCCGAGCCTGAAACCACTCCACCGACATGAAAACCATTCCGCCAAGCCTAAAACCACTCTGTCGGGGCTGAAACCACTCCGCCGAGCCTGAAACCACTGCGTCAGGCCTGAAACCACTCTGCCGAACCTGAAACCACTGCGTCAGGCCTAAAAGCACTCCGCCGAGCCTAAAACAACTCCGTCGGGGCCAAAACCACTCCACCAGTGCTGAAACCGCTCCGTCGGGGCTGAAACCCCTGCGCGAAGCCGAAAAGCACTCTGTCGGGGTTGAAACCACTCCGCCAGGGCCAAAACCACTCGTCTGACCTTAAAACCACTCCGCCGAGCCTAAAAGCACTGTGTCGGGGCTGAAACCACTCCGCCGAGCCGAAAAGCACTGCGTCGGGGCTGAAACCACTCCGCCGAGGCCAAAACCACTGCGTCGGGGCTGAAACCCCTCCGCCGAGCCTAAAACCACTCCGTCGGGGCTGAAACTAGTGCGTCAGGCCCAAAACAACTCTGTCAGGGCCAAAACCACTCCACCAGTGCTGAAACCACTGCGCCAAGCCTGAAACCAGTGCGTCGGGGCTGAAACCACTCCGGCAGGGCCAAAACCACTCGTCTGACCTTAAAACCACTCCATCAAGCCTAAAAGCAGTGCGTCGGGGCTGAAACCACTCCGCCGAGCCTAAAAGCAGTGCGTCAGGGCTGAAACCACTCCGCCGAGCCTAAAACCACTGCGTCAGGTGGAAAACCACTCCGCGAGGGCCAAAACCCCTCCGCTGACATGAAAACCATTCCGTCAGGGCTGGAACCACTCCGCCGAGCCTAAAACCGCTGCGTCGGGGCTGAAACCACTGTGCTGGGGCGGAAACTGCTCCGTCAGGCTGTAAACCACTGCGTCAGGCCGAAAAGCACTCCACCAGGGCCAAAACCACTGCGTCGGGGCTGAATGCGTTCCACCAGGGCTAAAACCAGTGCTGAAACCGCTCGGTCGGGGCTGAAACCCCTCCGTGAAGCCGAAAAGCACTGTGTCGGGGCTGAAACCCCTCCGTGAAGCCGAAAAGCACTGTGTCGGGGCTGAAACCCCTCCGTGAAGCCGAAAAGCACTGTGTCGGGGCTGAAACCCCTCCGTGAAGCCGAAAAGCACTGTGTCGGGGTTGAAACCACTCCGACAGGGCCAAAACCACTGCGTCGGGGTTGAAACCACTCCGCCAGGGCCAAAACCGCTTGGCTGACCTTAAAACCACTCCATCAAGCCTAAAACCATTCCATCAGGACTGAAACCACTCCGCCGAGCCTAAAAGCACTGCATCGGGGCTGAAATCACTCTGCCGAGCCTGAAACCACTGCGTCAGGCCTAAAACCACTCCACCGAGCCTAAAACAACTCCGCCGACATTAAAACCACTCCACCAGTGCTAAAACCGCTCTGTCGGGGCTGAAACCACTCCGCGAAGCCGAAAAGCACTCCGTCGGAGCCGAAACCCCTCCGCCAAGCCGAAAAGCACTCTGTCGGGGTTGAAACCACTCTGCCGAGGCCAAAACCACTGCGTCGGGGTTGAAACCACTCCGCCAGGTCCAAAACCACTCGTCTGACCTTAAAACCACTCCATCAAGCCTAAATGCACTGCGTCGGGGCTGAAACTGCTCCGTCAGGCTGTAAACCACTCCGCCGAGCCTGAAACCACTGCGTCAGGGCAGAAGCCACTCCGTGGTTGCTGAAACCACTCCGCCGAGCCTGAAACCACTCTGCCGAGGCCAAAACCACTGCGTCAGGGTTGAAACCACTCCGCCAGGTCCAAAACCACTCGTCTGACCTTAAAACCACTCCATCAAGCCTAAAACCATTCCATCAGGACTGAAACCACTCTGCCGAGCCTAAAACCACTCCGTCAGGGCTGAAACCACACCGGCAGGGCCAAAACCACTGCGTCAGGCCTAAAACCACTCCGTCGGGGCTGAAACCACTCCGTGGTTGCTGAAACCACTCCGTCGGAGCTGAAACCACACTGGCAGGGCCAAAACCACTGTGTCAGGCCGAAAACCACTCCGCCGAGCCTAAAACAACTCCGTCGGGGCCAAAACCACTCCACCAGTGCTGAAACCGCTCCGTCGGGGCTGAAACCCCTCCGTGAAGCCGAAAAGCACTGTGTCGGGGCTGAAACCCCTCGGTGAAGCCGAAAAGCACTGTGTCGGGGCTGAAACCATTCCGCCAAGCCGAAAAGCACTGTGTCGGGGTTGAAACCACTCCGCCAAGCCGAAAAGCACTGTGTCGGGGTTGAAACCCCTCCGTAAAGCCGAAAAGCACTGTGTCGGGGCTGAAACCACTCTGCCAGGGCGAGAACCAGTGCGTCGGGGCTGAAACCACTCCGCCAGGGCCAAAACTACTCTGCCAAGCCTAAAACCACTCCGCCGGGGCGAAAACCACTCTGCCGGGGCTGAAACCACTCCGCCGAGCCTAAAAGCACTGCGTCGGGGCTGAAACCACTCCGCCGAGCCTAAAAGCACTGTGTCGGGGCTGAAACCACTCCGCCGGGGCCAAAACCACTGTGTTGGGGCTGAAACCACTCCATCAAGCCTAAAACCACTGCGTCGGGGCTAAAACTACTGCGTCAGGCCCAAAACAACTCCGTCAGGGCCAAAACCACTCCAGCAGTGCTGAAACCACTGCGCCAAGCCTGAAACCAGTGCGTCGGGGCTGAAACCACTCCGCCAGGGCCAAAACCACTCGTCTGACCTTAAAAACGCTCCATCAAGCCTAAAAGCACTGCGTCGGGGCTGAAACTGCTCCGTCAGGCTGAAAAACACTCCGCCGAGCCTGAACCCACTGCGTCAGGGCAGAAGCCACTCCGTGGTTGCTGAAACCACTCCGCCGAACCTAAAACCACTCCATCAAGCCTAAAAGCAGTGCGTCGGGGCTGAAAACACTCCACCAGTGCTGAAACCCCTCTGCCAAGCCTAAAACCACTTCGCCGGGGCAAAAACCACTCCGTCGGGGCTGAAACCACTCCGCCGAGCCTAAAAGCAGTGCGTCAGGGCTGAAACCACTCCGCCAAGCCTAAAACCACTGCGTCAGGTGGAAAACCCCTCCGCCGAGCCTAAAAGCAGTGCGTCGGGGCTGAAACCACTCTGCCAAGCCTAAAACCACTCCACCGAGGCGAAAACCACTGCGTCGGGGCTGAAACCACTCCGCCGAGCCTAAAAGCAGTGCGTCAGGGCTGAAACCACTCCGCCGAGCCTAAAACCACTCCGCTGACATTAAAACCACTGCGCCAAGCCTAAAAGCACTGCGTCGGGGTTGAAACCACTCCACCAAGGCTAAAAGCACTGCGTCAGGCCAAAAAGCACTCCACCAGTGCCAAAACCACTCAATCGGGACTGAAAGCGTTCCACCACGGCTAAAACCACTCCGCCGACATTAAAACCACTGCGCCAAGCCTGAAACCACTGCGTCGGGGCTGAAACCACTCCGCCGAGCCTAAAACCACTGCATCAGGTGGAAAACCACTCCGCCAGGGCCAAAACCACACCGCTGACATTAAAACCATTCCGTCAGGGCTGGAACCACTCCGCCGAGCCTAAAACCTCTCCGTCGGGGCTGAAACCACTCCACCAAGCCTAAAAGCACTGCGTCGGGGATGAAACCACTCCACCAGGGCCAAAACCACTCCGTCGGGGCTGAAACTACTGCGTCAGGCCCAAAACAACTCCGTCGGGGCCAAAACCACGCCGCCAAGCCTGAAACCACTGCGTCGGGGCTGAAACCACTCCGCCAGGGCCAAAACCACTCATCTGACCTTAAAACCACTCCATCAAGCCTAAAAGCACTGCGTCGGGGCAGAAACTGCTCCGTCAGGCTGAAAACCACTCCACCGAGCCTGAAACCACTGCGTCAGGGCAGAAGCCACTCCGTGGTTGCTGAAACCACTCCGCCGAGCCTAAAACCACTGCACCGGGGCTGAAACCACTCCGCCAGGGCCAAAACCACTCTGCCAAGCCTAAAACCACTCCGCCGGGACGAAAACTACTCCGTCGGGGCTGAAACCACTCCGCCGAGCCTAAAAGCAGTGCGTCAGGGCTGAAACCACTCCGCCAGGGCCAAAACCACTCCGCCGGGGCCAAAACCCCTCCGCCGAGCCTAAAACCACTCCGTCGGGGCTGGAACCACTCCGCCGAGCCTAAAACCCCTCCGTCGGGGTTGAAACCACTGTGCTGGGGCGGAAACTGCTCCGTCAGGCTGTAAACCACTGCGTCAGGCCGAAAAGCACTCCACCAGGGCCAAAACCACTGCGTCGGGGCTGAAAGCGTTCCACGAGGGCTAAAACCACTCCGTCGACATTAAAACCACTCCATCAAGCCTAAAACCACTCCGTCGGGGCAGAAACCACTCCGTCGGAGCTGAAACCACTGTGCCAGGGCCAAAAGCACTCCGCCGACAGTAAAACCACTCCATCGAGCCTAAAACCATTCCGTCAGGGCTGAAACCACTCTGCCGAGCCTGAAACCACTGCGTCAGGCCTAAAACCACTCCGCTGAGCCTAAAACCACTGCGTCGGGGCTGAAACCACTCCGCCGAGGCCAAAACCACTCCGTCGGGGCTGAAACCACTCCATCAAGCCTAAAACCACTCCGTCGGGGCTGAAACTAGTGCGTCAGGCCCAAAATAACTCCGTCAGGGCCTAAACCACTCCACCAGTGCTGAAACCACTGCGCCAAGCCTGAAACCACTGCGTCAGGGCTGAAACCACTCCGCCGAGCCTAAAAGCAGTGCGTCAGGACTGAAAACACTCCGCCAAGCCTAAAAGCACTGCGTCAGGTGGAAAACCACTCCGCCGAGCCTAAAAGCAGTGCGTCGGGGCTGAAACCACTCTGCCAGGGCCAAAACCACTCGTCTGACCTTAAAACCACTCCATCAAGCCTAAAAGCACTGCGTCGGGGCAGAAACTGCTCCGTCAGGCTGAAAACCACTCCGCCGAGCCTGAAACCACTGCGTCAGGGCAGAAGCCACTCCGTGGTTGCTGAAACCACTCCGCCGAGCCTAAAACCCCTCCGTCGGGGCTGAAACCACTCCGTGGTTGCTGAAACCACTCTGCCAAGCCTAAAACAACTCCGCCGGAGCGAAAACCACTCCGTGGCTGCTGAAACCACTCCGCCGAGCCTAAAAGCAGTGCGTCAGGGCTGAAACCACTCTGCCAAGCGAAAAACCACTGCGTCGGGGCTGAAACCACTCCGCCAGGGCCAAAACCACAGCGTTGAGGCTGAAACCACTCCGCCGAGGCGAAAAGCAGTGCGTCAGGGCTGAAACCACTCCACTGAGGCGAAAAGCAGTGCGTCAGGTGGAAAACCACTCCGCCGAGGCCAAAACCCCTCCGCTGACATGAAAACCATTCCGTCAGGGCTGGAACCACTCCGCCGAGCCTAAAACCCCTCCGTCGGGGCTGAAACCACTGTGCTGGGGCAGAAACTGCTGTGTCAGGCTGTAAACCACTGCGTCAGGCTGAGAAGCACTCCACCGGGGCCAAAACCACTGCGTCGGGGCTGAAAGCGTTCCACCAGGGCTAAAACCACTCCGCCGACATTAAAACCACTGCGCCAAGCCTAAAAGCACTGCGTCGGGGCTGAAACCACTCCGCCGAGCCTGAAACCACTGCATCAGGCCTGAAACCACTCCGCCAGGGCCAAAACCACTCCACCAGTGCTGAAACCACTCCGCCGAGCCTGAAACCACTGCGTCAGGCCTGAAACCACTCCGCCAGGGCCAAAACCACTGCGTCAGGCCTAAAACCACTCCGCCGAGCCTAAAACAACTCTGTCGGGGCCAAAACCACTCCACCAGTGCTGAAACCGCTCCGTCGGGGCTGAAACCCCTGCGTGAAGCCGAAAAGCACTGTGTCGGGGCTGAAACCCCTGCGTGAAGCCGAAAAGCACTGTGTCGGGGCTGAAACCCCTCCGTGAAGCCGAAAAGCACTGTGTCGGGGCTGAAACCCCTGCGTGAAGCCGAAAAGCACTGTGTCGGGGCTGAAACCCCTGCGTGAAGCCGAAAAGCACTGTGTCGGGGCTGAAACCCCTCGGTGAAGCCGAAAAGCACTGTGTCGGGGCTGAAACCCCTGCGTGAAGCCGAAAAGCACTGTGTCGGGGCTGAAACCCCTCCGTGAAGCCGAAAAGCACTGTGTCGGGGCTGAAACCCCTCCGCCAAGCCGAAAAGCACTGTGTCGGGGCTGAAACCACTCCGTGAAGCCGAAAAGCACTGTGACGGGGCTGAAACCCCTCCGTGAAGCCGAAAAGCACTGTGTCGGGGCTGAAACCCCTCGGTGAAGCCGAAAAGCACTGTGACGGGGCTGAAACCCCTCCGTGAAGCCGAAAAGCACTGTGACGGGGCTGAAACCCCTCCGCCAAGCCGAAAAGCACTGTGTCGGGGCTGAAACCCCTCCGTGAAGCCGAAAAGCACTGTGTCGGGGCTGAAACCCCTGCGTGAAGCCGAAAAGCACTGTGTCGGGGCTGAAACCCCTCCGCGAAGCCGAAAAGCACTGTGTCGGGGCTGAAACCCCTCCGTGAAGCCGAAACCTCTCCATCAAGCCTAAAACCACTGCGTCGGGGCTGAAACCACTCCGCCAGGGCCAAAACCATTCTCCCAAGCCTAAAACCACTCTGCCGGGGCGAAAACCACTGCATCGGTGCGGAAACCACTCCGCCGAGCCTAAAAGCAGTGCGTCAGGCCTGAAACCACTCGGCCAAGCCTAAAACCACTGCGTCAGGTGGGAAACCACACCGCCGAGCCTAAAAGCAGTGCATCAGGGCTGAAACCACTCTGCCAAGCCTAAAACCACTCCACCGAGGCGAAAACCACTGCGTCGGGGCTGAAACCACTCCGCCGAGCCTAAAAGCAGTGCGTCAGGCCTAAAACCACTCCGCCGAGCGTAAAACCACTCCGCTGACATTAAAACCACAGCGCCAAGCCTAAAAGCACTGCGTCGGGGTTGAAACCACTCCACCAAGCCTAAAAGCACTGCGTCGGGGCTGAAACCACTCCGCCAGGGCCAAAACCACTGCGTCGGGGCTGAAACTACTCCACCAGTGCCAAAACCACTCAATTGGGGCTGAAAGCGTTCCACCAGGGCTAAAACCACTCCGCCGACATTAAAACCACTACGCCAAGCCTGAAACCCCTCCGTCGGGGCTGAAACCACTCCGCCGAGCCTAAAAGCAGTGCATCAGGGCTGAAACCACTCCGCCGAGCCTAAAACCACTGCATCAGGTGGAAAAAGCACTCCGCCAGGGCGAAAACCCCACCGCTGACATTGAAACCATTCCGCCAGGGCCCAAACCACTCCGCCAAGCCTGAAACCACTGCGTCGGGGCTGAAACCACTCCGTCAGGGCCGGAACCACTTGGCTGACCTTAAAACCACTCCATCAAGCCTAAAAGCACTGCGTCGGGGCTGAAACTGCTCCGTCAGGCTGAAAACCACTCCGCCGAGCCTGAAACCACTCCGTGGTTGCTGAAACCACTCCACCAAGCCTAAAACCACTCCACCAGGGCCAAAACCACTCCGTCGGGGCTGAAACCATTCCGCCAAGCCGAAAAGCACTCTGTCGGGGTTGAAACCACTCCGCCAAGCCGAAAAGCACTCTGTCAGGGTTGAAACCACTCCACCAGGGCCAAAACCACTGCGTCGGGGCTGAAAGCGTTCCACCAGGGCTAAAACCACTCCGTCGACATTAAAACCACTGCGCCGAGCCTGAAACCACTGCGTCAGGCCTGAAACCACTCCGCCGAGCCTAAAACAACTCTGTCGGGGCCAAAACCACTCCACCAGTGCTGAAACCGCTCCGTCGGGGCTGAAACCCCTGCGTGAAGCTGAAAAGCACTGTGTCGGGGCTGAAACCCCTGCGTGAAGCCGAAAAGCACTGTGTCGGGGCTGAAACCCCTCGGTGAAGCCGAAAAGCACTGTGTCGGGGCTGAAACCCCTCCGTGAAGCCGAAAAGCACTGTGTTGGGGCTGAAACCACTCCGCCGAGCCTAAAAGCACTGCGTCGGGGCTGAAACCACTCCGCCGAGCCTAAAAGGACTGCATCGGGGCTGAAACCACTCCGCCAGGGCCAAATCCACTCCGTCAGGGCTGAAACCACTGCATCAAACCTAAAACCACTGCATCAGGCCGAAAACCACTCCGTCGGGGCTGAAACCACTGCGTCGGGGCTGAAACCACTGTGCCAGGGCCAAAACCACTCATCTGACCTTAAAACCACTCCATCAAGCCTAAAAGCACTGCGTCGGGGCAGAAACTGCTCCGTCAGGCTGAAAACCACTCCGCCGAGCCTGAAACCACTGCGTCAGGGCAGAAGCCACTCCGTGGTTGCTGAAACCACTCCGCCGAGCCTAAAACCACTGCACCGGGGCTGAAACCACTCCGCCGAGCCTGAAACCACTGCGTCAGGCCTGAAATCACTCTGCCGAGCCTGAAACCACTGCGTCAGGCCTGAAACCACTCCGCCAGGGCCAAAACCACTGCGTCAGGCCTAAAACCACTCCACCGAGCCTAAAACAACTCCGTCGGGGCCAAAACCACTCCACCAGTGCTGAAACCACTCCGTCGGGGCTGAAACCCCTGCGTGAAGCCGAAAAGCACTGTGTCGGGGCTGAAACCCCTGCGTGAAGCCGAAAAGCACTGTGTCGGGGCTGAAACCCCTGCGTGAAGCCGAAAAGCACTGTGTCGGGGCTGAAACCCCTGCGTGAAGCCGAAAAGCACTGTGTCGGGGCTGAAACCCCTGCGTGAAGCCGAAAAGCACTGTGTCGGGGCTGAAACCCCTGCGTGAAGCCGAAAAGCACTGTGTCGGGGCTGAAACCCCTCGGTGAAGCCGAAAAGCACTGTGTCGGGGCTGAAACCCCTCCGTGAAGCCGAAAAGCACTGTGTCGGGGCTGAAACCCCTCCGTGAAGCCGAAAAGCACTGTGTCGGGGCTGAAACCCCTCCGCCAAGCCGAAAAGCACTGTGTCGGGGCTGAAACCCCTGCGTGAAGCCGAAAAGCACTGTGTCGGGGCTGAAACCCCTGCGTGAAGCCGAAAAGCACTGTGTCGGGGCTGAAACCCCTGCGTGAAGCCGAAAAGCACTGTGTCGGGGCTGAAACCCCTCCGTGAAGCCGAAAAGCACTGTGTCGGGGCTGAAACCCCTCTGCCAAGCCGAAAAGCACTGTGTCGGGGCTGAAACCCCTCGGTGAAGCCGAAAAGCACTGTGACGGGGCTGAAACCCCTCCGTGAAGCCGAAAAGCACTGTGTCGGGGCTGAAACCCCTCGGTGAAGCCGAAAAGCACTGTGACGGGGCTGAAACCCCTCCGTGAAGCCGAAAAGCACTGTGACGGGGCTGAAACCCCTCCGCCAAGCCGAAAAGCACTGTGTCGGGGCTGAAACCCCTCCGTGAAGCCGAAAAGCACTGTGTCGGGGCTGAAACCCCTGCGTGAAGCCGAAAAGCACTGTGTCGGGGCTGAAACCCCTCCGCGAAGCCGAAAAGCACTGCGTCGGGGCTGAAACCCCTCCGTGAAGCCGAAAAGCACTGTGTCGGGGCTGAAACCCCTCCGCCGAGCCTAAAAGCACTCCGCTGACATTAAAACCACTGCGCCAAGCCTAAAAGCACTGCGTCGGGGTTGAAACCACTCCACCAAGGCTAAAAGCACTGCGTCAGGCCAAAAAGCACTCCACCAGTGCCAAAACCACTCAATCGGGACTGAAAGCGTTCCACCACGGCTAAAACCACTCCGCCGACATTAAAACCACTGCGCCAAGCCTGAAACCACTGCGTCGGGGCTGAAACCACTCCGCCGAGCCTAAAACCACTGCATCAGGTGGAAAACCACTCCGCCAGGGCCAAAACCACACCGCTGACATTAAAACCATTCCGTCAGGGCTGGAACCACTCCGCCGAGCCTAAAACCTCTCCGTCGGGGCTGAAACCACTCCACCAAGCCTAAAAGCACTGCGTCGGGGATGAAACCACTCCACCAGGGCCAAAACCACTCCGTCGGGGCTGAAACTACTGCGTCAGGCCCAAAACAACTCCGTCGGGGCCAAAACCACGCCGCCAAGCCTGAAACCACTGTGTCGGGGCTGAAACCACTCCGCCAGGGCCAAAACCACTCATCTGACCTTAAAACCACTCCATCAAGCCTAAAAGCACTGCGTCGGGGCAGAAACTGCTCCGTCAGGCTGAAAACCACTCCGCCGAGCCTGAAACCACTGCGTCAGGGCAGAAGCCACTCCGTGGTTGCTGAAACCACTCCGCCGAGCCTAAAACCACTGCACCGGGGCTGAAACCACTCCGCCAGGGCCAAAACCACTCTGCCAAGCCTAAAAACACTCCGCCGGGACGAAAACTACTCCGTCGGGGCTGAAACCACTCCGCCGAGCCTAAAAGCAGTGCGTCAGGGCTGAAACCACTCCGCCAGGGCCAAAACCACTCCGCCGGGGCCAAAACCCCTCCGCCGAGCCTAAAACCACTCCGTCGGGGCTGGAACCACTCCGCCGAGCCTAAAACCCCTCCGTCGGGGTTGAAACCACTGTGCTGGGGCGGAAACTGCTCCGTCAGGCTGTAAACCACTGCGTCAGGCCGAAAAGCACTCCACCAGGGCCAAAACCACTGCGTCGGGGCTGAAAGCGTTCCACGAGGGCTAAAACCACTCCGTCGACATTAAAACCACTCCATCAAGCCTAAAACCACTCCGTCGGGGCAGAAACCACTCCGTCGGGGCTGAAACCACTGTGCCAGGGCCAAAAGCACTCCGCCGACAGTAAAACCACTCCATCGAGCCTAAAACCATTCCGTCAGGGCTGAAACCACTCTGCCGAGCCTGAAACCACTGCGTCAGGCCTAAAACCACTCCGCTGAGCCTAAAACCACTGCGTCGGGGCTGAAACCACTCCGCCGAGGCCAAAACCACTCCGTCGGGGCTGAAACCACTCCATCAAGCCTAAAACCACTCCGTCGGGGCTGAAACTAGTGCGTCAGGCCCAAAATAACTCCGTCAGGGCCTAAACCACTCCACCAGTGCTGAAACCACTGCGCCAAGCCTGAAACCACTGCGTCAGGGCTGAAACCACTCCGCCGAGCCTAAAAGCAGTGCGTCAGGACTGAAAACACTCCGCCAAGCCTAAAAGCACTGCGTCAGGTGGAAAACCACTCCGCCGAGCCTAAAAGCAGTGCGTCGGGGCTGAAACCACTCTGCCAGGGCCAAAACCACTCGTCTGACCTTAAAACCACTCCATCAAGCCTAAAAGCACTGCGTCGGGGCAGAAACTGCTCCGTCAGGCTGAAAACCACTCCGCCGAGCCTGAAACCACTGCGTCAGGGCAGAAGCCACTCCGTGGTTGCTGAAACCACTCCGCCGAGCCTAAAACCCCTCCGTCGGGGCTGAAACCACTCCGTGGTTGCTGAAACCACTCTGCCAAGCCTAAAACAACTCCGCCGGAGCGAAAACCACTCCGTGGCTGCTGAAACCACTCCGCCGAGCCTAAAAGCAGTGCGTCAGGGCTGAAACCACTCTGCCAAGCGAAAAACCACTGCGTCGGGGCTGAAACCACTCCGCCAGGGCCAAAACCACAGCGTTGAGGCTGAAACCACTCCACCGAGGCGAAAAGCAGTGCGTCAGGGCTGAAACCACTCCACTGAGGCGAAAAGCAGTGCGTCAGGTGGAAAACCACTCCGCCGAGGCCAAAACCCCTCCGCTGACATTAAAACCATTCCGTCAGGGCTGGAACCACTCCGCCGAGCCTAAAACCCCTCCGTCGGGGCTGAAACCACTGTGCTGGGGCAGAAACTGCTCCGTCAGGCTGTAAACCACTGCGTCAGGCTAAGAAGCACTCCACCGGGGCCAAAACCACTGCGTCGGGGCTGAAAGCGTTCCACCAGGGCTAAAACCACTCCGCCGACATTAAAACCACTGCGCCAAGCCTAAAAGCACTGCGTCGGGGCTGAAACCACTCCGCCGAGCCTGAAACCACTGCATCAGGCCTGAAACCACTCCGCCAGGGCCAAAACCACTCCACCAGTGCTGAAACCACTCCGCCGAGCCTGAAACCACTGCGTCAGGCCTGAAACCACTCCGCCAGGGCCAAAACCACTGCGTCAGGCCTAAAACCACTCCGCCGAGCCTAAAACAACTCCGTCGGGGCCAAAACCACTCCACCAGTGCTGAAACCGCTCCGTCGGGGCTGAAACCCCTGCGTGAAGCCGAAAAGCACTGTGTCGGGGCTGAAACCCCTGCGTGAAGCCGAAAAGCACTGTGTCGGGGCTGAAACCCCTCCGTGAAGCCGAAAAGCACTGTGTCGGGGCTGAAACCCCTCCGTGAAGCCGAAAAGCACTGTGTCGGGGCTGAAACCCCTCCGTGAAGCCGAAAAGCACTGTGTCGGGGCTGAAACCCCTCCGCGAAGCCGAAAAGCACTGTGTCGGGGCTGAAACCCCTGCGTGAAGCCGAAAAGCACTGTGACGGGGCTGAAACCCCTCCGTGAAGCCGAAAAGCACTGTGTCGGGGCTGAAACCCCTCCGTGAAGCCGAAAAGCACTGTGTCGGGGCTGAAACCACTCCGTGAAGCCGAAAAGCACTGTGACGGGGCTGAAACCCCTCCGTGAAGCCGAAAAGCACTGTGACGGGGCTGAAACCCCTCCGTGAAGCCGAAAAGCACTGTGTCGGGGCTGAAACCCCTCCGTGAAGCCGAAAAGCACTGTGTCGGGGCTGAAACCCCTGCGTGAAGCCGAAAAGCACTGTGTCGGGGCTGAAACCCCTCCGCGAAGCCGAAAAGCACTGTGTCGGGGCTGAAACCCCTCCGTGAAGCCGAAACCTCTCCATCAAGCCTAAAACCACTGCGTCGGGGCTGAAACCACTCCGCCAGGGCCAAAACCATTCTCCCAAGCCTAAAACCACTCTGCCGGGGCGAAAACCACTGCATCGGTGCGGAAACCACTCCGCCGAGCCTAAAAGCAGTGCGTCAGGCCTGAAACCACTCGGCCAAGCCTAAAACCACTGCGTCAGGTGGGAAACCACACCGCCGAGCCTAAAAGCAGTGCATCAGGGCTGAAACCACTCTGCCAAGCCTAAAACCACTCCACCGAGGCGAAAACCACTGCGTCGGGGCTGAAACCACTCCGCCGAGCCTAAAAGCAGTGCGTCAGGCCTAAAACCACTCCGCCGAGCGTAAAACCACTCCGCTGACATTAAAACCACAGCGCCAAGCCTAAAAGGACTGCGTCGGGGTTGAAACCACTCCACCAAGCCTAAAAGCACTGCGTCGGGGCTGAAACCACTCCGCCAGGGCCAAAACCACTGCGTCGGGGCTGAAACTACTCCACCAGTGCCAAAACCACTCAATTGGGGCTGAAAGCGTTCCACCAGGGCTAAAACCACTCCGCCGACATTAAAACCACTACGCCAAGCCTGAAACCCCTCCGTCGGGGCTGAAACCACTCCGCCGAGCCTAAAAGCAGTGCGTCAGGGCTGAAACCACTCCGCCGAGCCTAAAACCACTGCATCAGGTGGAAAAAGCACTCCGCCAGGGCGAAAACCCCACCGCTGACATTGAAACCATTCCGCCAGGGCCCAAACCACTCCGCCAAGCCTGAAACCACTGCGTCGGGGCTGAAACCACTCCGTCAGGGCCGGAACCACTTGGCTGACCTTAAAACCACTCCATCAAGCCTAAAAGCACTGCGTCGGGGCTGAAACTGCTCCGTCAGGCTGAAAACCACTCCGCCGAGCCTGAAACCACTCCGTGGTTGCTGAAACCACTCCGCCAAGCCTAAAACCACTCCACCAGGGCCAAAACCACTCCGTCGGGGCTGAAACCATTCCGCCAAGCCGAAAAGCACTCTGTCGGGGTTGAAACCACTCCGCCAAGCCGAAAAGCACTCTGTCAGGGTTGAAACCACTCCACCAGGGCCAAAACCACTGCGTCGGGGCTGAAAGCGTTCCACCAGGGCTAAAACCACTCCGTCGACATTAAAACCACTGCGCCGAGCCTGAAACCACTGCGTCAGGCCTGAAACCACTCCGCCGAGCCTAAAACAACTCTGTCGGGGCCAAAACCACTCCACCAGTGCTGAAACCGCTCCGTCGGGGCTGAAACCCCTGCGTGAAGCCGAAAAGCACTGTGTCGGGGCTGAAACCCCTGCGTGAAGCCGAAAAGCACTGTGTCGGGGCTGAAACCCCTCGGTGAAGCCGAAAAGCACTGTGTCGGGGCTGAAACCCCTCCGTGAAGCCGAAAAGCACTGTGTTGGGGCTGAAACCACTCCGCCGAGCCTAAAAGCACTGCGTCGGGGCTGAAACCACTCCGCCGAGCCTAAAAGGACTGCATCGGGGCTGAAACCACTCCGCCAGGGCCAAATCCACTCCGTCAGGGCTGAAACCACTGCATCAAACCTAAAACCACTGCATCAGGCCGAAAACCACTCCGTCGGGGCTGAAACCACTGCGTCGGGGTTGAAACCACTCCGCCAGGGCCAAAACCGCTTGGCTGACCTTAAAACCACTCCATCAAGCCTAAAACCATTCCATCAGGACTGAAACCACTCCGCCGAGCCTAAAAGCACTGCATCGGGGCTGAAATCACTCTGCCGAGCCTGAAACCACTGCGTCAGGCCTAAAACCACTCCACCGAGCCTAAAACAACTCCGCCGACATTAAAACCACTCCACCAGTGCTAAAACCGCTCTGTCGGGGCTGAAACCACTCCGCGAAGCCGAAAAGCACTCCGTCGGAGCCGAAACCCCTCCGCCAAGCCGAAAAGCACTCTGTCGGGGTTGAAACCACTCTGCCGAGGCCAAAACCACTGCGTCGGGGTTGAAACCACTCCGCCAGGTCCAAAACCACTCGTCTGACCTTAAAACCACTCCATCAAGCCTAAATGCACTGCGTCGGGGCTGAAACTGCTCCGTCAGGCTGTAAACCACTCCGCCGAGCCTGAAACCACTGCGTCAGGGCAGAAGCCACTCCGTGGTTGCTGAAACCACTCCGCCGAGCCTGAAACCACTCTGCCGAGGCCAAAACCACTGCGTCAGGGTTGAAACCACTCCGCCAGGTCCAAAACCACTCGTCTGACCTTAAAACCACTCCATCAAGCCTAAAACCATTCCATCAGGACTGAAACCACTCTGCCGAGCCTAAAACCACTCCGTCAGGGCTGAAACCACACCGGCAGGGCCAAAACCACTGCGTCAGGCCTAAAACCACTCCGTCGGGGCTGAAACCACTCCGTGGTTGCTGAAACCACTCCGTCGGAGCTGAAACCACACTGGCAGGGCCAAAACCACTGTGTCAGGCCGAAAACCACTCCGCCGAGCCTAAAACAACTCCGTCGGGGCCAAAACCACTCCACCAGTGCTGAAACCGCTCCGTCGGGGCTGAAACCCCTCCGTGAAGCCGAAAAGCACTGTGTCGGGGCTGAAACCCCTCGGTGAAGCCGAAAAGCACTGTGTCGGGGCTGAAACCATTCCGCCAAGCCGAAAAGCACTGTGTCGGGGTTGAAACCACTCCGCCAAGCCGAAAAGCACTGTGTCGGGGTTGAAACCCCTCCGTAAAGCCGAAAAGCACTGTGTCGGGGCTGAAACCACTCTGCCAGGGCGAGAACCAGTGCGTCGGGGCTGAAACCACTCCGCCAGGGCCAAAACTACTCTGCCAAGCCTAAAACCACTCCGCCGGGGCGAAAACCACTCTGCCGGGGCTGAAACCACTCCGCCGAGCCTAAAAGCACTGCGTCGGGGCTGAAACCACTCCGCCGAGCCTAAAAGCAGTGCGTCAGGACTGAAAACACTCCGCCAAGCCTAAAAGCACTGCGTCAGGTGGAAAACCACTCCGCCGAGCCTAAAAGCAGTGCGTCGGGGCTGAAACCACTCTGCCAGGGCCAAAACCACTCGTCTGACCTTAAAACCACTCCATCAAGCCTAAAAGCACTGCGTCGGGGCAGAAACTGCTCCGTCAGGCTGAAAACCACTCCGCCGAGCCTGAAACCACTGCGTCAGGGCAGAAGCCACTCCGTGGTTGCTGAAACCACTCCGCCGAGCCTAAAACCCCTCCGTCGGGGCTGAAACCACTCCGTGGTTGCTGAAACCACTCTGCCAAGCCTAAAACAACTCCGCCGGAGCGAAAACCACTCCGTGGCTGCTGAAACCACTCCGCCGAGCCTAAAAGCAGTGCGTCAGGGCTGAAACCACTCTGCCAAGCGAAAAACCACTGCGTCGGGGCTGAAACCACTCCGCCAGGGCCAAAACCACAGCGTTGAGGCTGAAACCACTCCGCCGAGGCGAAAAGCAGTGCGTCAGGGCTGAAACCACTCCACTGAGGCGAAAAGCAGTGCGTCAGGTGGAAAACCACTCCGCCGAGGCCAAAACCCCTCCGCTGACATGAAAACCATTCCGTCAGGGCTGGAACCACTCCGCCGAGCCTAAAACCCCTCCGTCGGGGCTGAAACCACTGTGCTGGGGCAGAAACTGCTGTGTCAGGCTGTAAACCACTGCGTCAGGCTGAGAAGCACTCCACCGGGGCCAAAACCACTGCGTCGGGGCTGAAAGCGTTCCACCAGGGCTAAAACCACTCCGCCGACATTAAAACCACTGCGCCAAGCCTAAAAGCACTGCGTCGGGGCTGAAACCACTCCGCCGAGCCTGAAACCACTGCATCAGGCCTGAAACCACTCCGCCAGGGCCAAAACCACTCCACCAGTGCTGAAACCACTCCGCCGAGCCTGAAACCACTGCGTCAGGCCTGAAACCACTCCGCCAGGGCCAAAACCACTGCGTCAGGCCTAAAACCACTCCGCCGAGCCTAAAACAACTCTGTCGGGGCCAAAACCACTCCACCAGTGCTGAAACCGCTCCGTCGGGGCTGAAACCCCTGCGTGAAGCCGAAAAGCACTGTGTCGGGGCTGAAACCCCTGCGTGAAGCCGAAAAGCACTGTGTCGGGGCTGAAACCCCTCCGTGAAGCCGAAAAGCACTGTGTCGGGGCTGAAACCCCTGCGTGAAGCCGAAAAGCACTGTGTCGGGGCTGAAACCCCTGCGTGAAGCCGAAAAGCACTGTGTCGGGGCTGAAACCCCTCGGTGAAGCCGAAAAGCACTGTGTCGGGGCTGAAACCCCTGCGTGAAGCCGAAAAGCACTGTGTCGGGGCTGAAACCCCTCCGTGAAGCCGAAAAGCACTGTGTCGGGGCTGAAACCCCTCCGCCAAGCCGAAAAGCACTGTGTCGGGGCTGAAACCACTCCGTGAAGCCGAAAAGCACTGTGACGGGGCTGAAACCCCTCCGTGAAGCCGAAAAGCACTGTGTCGGGGCTGAAACCCCTCGGTGAAGCCGAAAAGCACTGTGACGGGGCTGAAACCCCTCCGTGAAGCCGAAAAGCACTGTGACGGGGCTGAAACCCCTCCGCCAAGCCGAAAAGCACTGTGTCGGGGCTGAAACCCCTCCGTGAAGCCGAAAAGCACTGTGTCGGGGCTGAAACCCCTGCGTGAAGCCGAAAAGCACTGTGTCGGGGCTGAAACCCCTCCGCGAAGCCGAAAAGCACTGTGTCGGGGCTGAAACCCCTCCGTGAAGCCGAAACCTCTCCATCAAGCCTAAAACCACTGCGTCGGGGCTGAAACCACTCCGCCAGGGCCAAAACCATTCTCCCAAGCCTAAAACCACTCTGCCGGGGCGAAAACCACTGCATCGGTGCGGAAACCACTCCGCCGAGCCTAAAAGCAGTGCGTCAGGGCTGAAACCACTCCGCCAAGCCTAAAACCACTGCGTCAGGTGGGAAACCACACCGCCGAGCCTAAAAGCAGTGCATCAGGGCTGAAACCACTCTGCCAAGCCTAAAACCACTCCACCGAGGCGAAAACCACTGCGTCGGGGCTGAAACCACTCCGCCGAGCCTAAAAGCAGTGCGTCAGGCCTAAAACCACTCCGCCGAGCGTAAAACCACTCCGCTGACATTAAAACCACAGCGCCAAGCCTAAAAGCACTGCGTCGGGGTTGAAACCACTCCACCAAGCCTAAAAGCACTGCGTCGGGGCTGAAACCACTCCGCCAGGGCCAAAACCACTGCGTCGGGGCTGAAACTACTCCACCAGTGCCAAAACCACTCAATTGGGGCTGAAAGCGTTCCACCAGGGCTAAAACCACTCCGCCGACATTAAAACCACTACGCCAAGCCTGAAACCCCTCCGTCGGGGCTGAAACCACTCCGCCGAGCCTAAAAGCAGTGCATCAGGGCTGAAACCACTCCGCCGAGCCTAAAACCACTGCATCAGGTGGAAAAAGCACTCCGCCAGGGCGAAAACCCCACCGCTGACATTGAAACCATTCCGCCAGGGCCCAAACCACTCCGCCAAGCCTGAAACCACTGCGTCGGGGCTGAAACCACTCCGTCAGGGCCGGAACCACTTGGCTGACCTTAAAACCACTCCATCAAGCCTAAAAGCACTGCGTCGGGGCTGAAACTGCTCCGTCAGGCTGAAAACCACTCCGCCGAGCCTGAAACCACTCCGTGGTTGCTGAAACCACTCCACCAAGCCTAAAACCACTCCACCAGGGCCAAAACCACTCCGTCGGGGCTGAAACCATTCCGCCAAGCCGAAAAGCACTCTGTCGGGGTTGAAACCACTCCGCCAAGCCGAAAAGCACTCTGTCAGGGTTGAAACCACTCCACCAGGGCCAAAACCACTGCGTCGGGGCTGAAAGCGTTCCACCAGGGCTAAAACCACTCCGTCGACATTAAAACCACTGCGCCGAGCCTGAAACCACTGCGTCAGGCCTGAAACCACTCCGCCGAGCCTAAAACAACTCTGTCGGGGCCAAAACCACTCCACCAGTGCTGAAACCGCTCCGTCGGGGCTGAAACCCCTGCGTGAAGCTGAAAAGCACTGTGTCGGGGCTGAAACCCCTGCGTGAAGCCGAAAAGCACTGTGTCGGGGCTGAAACCCCTCGGTGAAGCCGAAAAGCACTGTGTCGGGGCTGAAACCCCTCCGTGAAGCCGAAAAGCACTGTGTTGGGGCTGAAACCACTCCGCCGAGCCTAAAAGCACTGCGTCGGGGCTGAAACCACTCCGCCGAGCCTAAAAGGACTGCATCGGGGCTGAAACCACTCCGCCAGGGCCAAATCCACTCCGTCAGGGCTGAAACCACTGCATCAAACCTAAAACCACTGCATCAGGCCGAAAACCACTCCGTCGGGGCTGAAACCACTGCGTCGGGGCTGAAACCACTGTGCCAGGGCCAAAACCACTCATCTGACCTTAAAACCACTCCATCAAGCCTAAAAGCACTGCGTCGGGGCAGAAACTGCTCCGTCAGGCTGAAAACCACTCCGCCGAGCCTGAAACCACTGCGTCAGGGCAGAAGCCACTCCGTGGTTGCTGAAACCACTCCGCCGAGCCTAAAACCACTGCACCGGGGCTGAAACCACTCCGCCGAGCCTGAAACCACTGCGTCAGGCCTGAAATCACTCTGCCGAGCCTGAAACCACTGCGTCAGGCCTGAAACCACTCCGCCAGGGCCAAAACCACTGCGTCAGGCCTAAAACCACTCCACCGAGCCTAAAACAACTCCGTCGGGGCCAAAACCACTCCACCAGTGCTGAAACCACTCCGTCGGGGCTGAAACCCCTGCGTGAAGCCGAAAAGCACTGTGTCGGGGCTGAAACCCCTGCGTGAAGCCGAAAAGCACTGTGTCGGGGCTGAAACCCCTGCGTGAAGCCGAAAAGCACTGTGTCGGGGCTGAAACCCCTGCGTGAAGCCGAAAAGCACTGTGTCGGGGCTGAAACCCCTGCGTGAAGCCGAAAAGCACTGTGTCGGGGCTGAAACCCCTCGGTGAAGCCGAAAAGCACTGTGTCGGGGCTGAAACCCCTGCGTGAAGCCGAAAAGCACTGTGTCGGGGCTGAAACCCCTCCGTGAAGCCGAAAAGCACTGTGTCGGGGCTGAAACCCCTGCGTGAAGCCGAAAAGCACTGTGTCGGGGCTGAAACCCCTCCGCCAAGCCGAAAAGCACTGTGTCGGGGCTGAAACCCCTGCGTGAAGCCGAAAAGCACTGTGACGGGGCTGAAACCCCTGCGTGAAGCCGAAAAGCACTGTGTCGGGGCTGAAACCCCTCCGTGAAGCCGAAAAGCACTGTGTCGGGGCTGAAACCCCTCTGCCAAGCCGAAAAGCACTGTGTCGGGGCTGAAACCCCTCGGTGAAGCCGAAAAGCACTGTGACGGGGCTGAAACCCCTCCGTGAAGCCGAAAAGCACTGTGTCGGGGCTGAAACCCCTCGGTGAAGCCGAAAAGCACTGTGACGGGGCTGAAACCCCTCCGTGAAGCCGAAAAGCACTGTGACGGGGCTGAAACCCCTCCGCCAAGCCGAAAAGCACTGTGTCGGGGCTGAAACCCCTCCGTGAAGCCGAAAAGCACTGTGTCGGGGCTGAAACCCCTGCGTGAAGCCGAAAAGCACTGTGTCGGGGCTGAAACCCCTCCGCGAAGCCGAAAAGCACTGCGTCGGGGCTGAAACCCCTCCGTGAAGCCGAAAAGCACTGTGTCGGGGCTGAAACCCCTCCGCCGAGCCTAAAAGCACTCCGCTGACATTAAAACCACTGCGCCAAGCCTAAAAGCACTGCGTCGGGGTTGAAACCACTCCACCAAGGCTAAAAGCACTGCGTCAGGCCAAAAAGCACTCCACCAGTGCCAAAACCACTCAATCGGGACTGAAAGCGTTCCACCACGGCTAAAACCACTCCGCCGACATTAAAACCACTGCGCCAAGCCTGAAACCACTGCGTCGGGGCTGAAACCACTCCGCCGAGCCTAAAACCACTGCATCAGGTGGAAAACCACTCCGCCAGGGCCAAAACCACACCGCTGACATTAAAACCATTCCGTCAGGGCTGGAACCACTCCGCCGAGCCTAAAACCTCTCCGTCGGGGCTGAAACCACTCCACCAAGCCTAAAAGCACTGCGTCGGGGATGAAACCACTCCACCAGGGCCAAAACCACTCCGTCGGGGCTGAAACTACTGCGTCAGGCCCAAAACAACTCCGTCGGGGCCAAAACCACGCCGCCAAGCCTGAAACCACTGTGTCGGGGCTGAAACCACTCCGCCAGGGCCAAAACCACTCATCTGACCTTAAAACCACTCCATCAAGCCTAAAAGCACTGCGTCGGGGCAGAAACTGCTCCGTCAGGCTGAAAACCACTCCGCCGAGCCTGAAACCACTGCGTCAGGGCAGAAGCCACTCCGTGGTTGCTGAAACCACTCCGCCGAGCCTAAAACCACTGCACCGGGGCTGAAACCACTCCGCCAGGGCCAAAACCACTCTGCCAAGCCTAAAACCACTCCGCCGGGACGAAAACTACTCCGTCGGGGCTGAAACCACTCCGCCGAGCCTAAAAGCAGTGCGTCAGGGCTGAAACCACTCCGCCAGGGCCAAAACCACTCCGCCGGGGCCAAAACCCCTCCGCCGAGCCTAAAACCACTCCGTCGGGGCTGGAACCACTCCGCCGAGCCTAAAACCCCTCCGTCGGGGTTGAAACCACTGTGCTGGGGCGGAAACTGCTCCGTCAGGCTGTAAACCACTGCGTCAGGCCGAAAAGCACTCCACCAGGGCCAAAACCACTGCGTCGGGGCTGAAAGCGTTCCACGAGGGCTAAAACCACTCCGTCGACATTAAAACCACTCCATCAAGCCTAAAACCACTCCGTCGGGGCAGAAACCACTCCGTCGGGGCTGAAACCACTGTGCCAGGGCCAAAAGCACTCCGCCGACAGTAAAACCACTCCATCGAGCCTAAAACCATTCCGTCAGGGCTGAAACCACTCTGCCGAGCCTGAAACCACTGCGTCAGGCCTAAAACCACTCCGCTGAGCCTAAAACCACTGCGTCGGGGCTGAAACCACTCCGCCGAGGCCAAAACCACTCCGTCGGGGCTGAAACCACTCCATCAAGCCTAAAACCACTCCGTCGGGGCTGAAACTAGTGCGTCAGGCCCAAAATAACTCCGTCAGGGCCTAAACCACTCCACCAGTGCTGAAACCACTGCGCCAAGCCTGAAACCACTGCGTCAGGGCTGAAACCACTCCGCCGAGCCTAAAAGCAGTGCGTCAGGACTGAAAACACTCCGCCAAGCCTAAAAGCACTGCGTCAGGTGGAAAACCACTCCGCCGAGCCTAAAAGCAGTGCGTCGGGGCTGAAACCACTCTGCCAGGGCCAAAACCACTCGTCTGACCTTAAAACCACTCCATCAAGCCTAAAAGCACTGCGTCGGGGCAGAAACTGCTCCGTCAGGCTGAAAACCACTCCGCCGAGCCTGAAACCACTGCGTCAGGGCAGAAGCCACTCCGTGGTTGCTGAAACCACTCCGCCGAGCCTAAAACCCCTCCGTCGGGGCTGAAACCACTCCGTGGTTGCTGAAACCACTCTGCCAAGCCTAAAACAACTCCGCCGGAGCGAAAACCACTCCGTGGCTGCTGAAACCACTCCGCCGAGCCTAAAAGCAGTGCGTCAGGGCTGAAACCACTCTGCCAAGCGAAAAACCACTGCGTCGGGGCTGAAACCACTCCGCCAGGGCCAAAACCACAGCGTTGAGGCTGAAACCACTCCACCGAGGCGAAAAGCAGTGCGTCAGGGCTGAAACCACTCCACTGAGGCGAAAAGCAGTGCGTCAGGTGGAAAACCACTCCGCCGAGGCCAAAACCCCTCCGCTGACATTAAAACCATTCCGTCAGGGCTGGAACCACTCCGCCGAGCCTAAAACCCCTCCGTCGGGGCTGAAACCACTGTGCTGGGGCAGAAACTGCTCCGTCAGGCTGTAAACCACTGCGTCAGGCTAAGAAGCACTCCACCGGGGCCAAAACCACTGCGTCGGGGCTGAAAGCGTTCCACCAGGGCTAAAACCACTCCGCCGACATTAAAACCACTGCGCCAAGCCTAAAAGCACTGCGTCGGGGCTGAAACCACTCCGCCGAGCCTGAAACCACTGCATCAGGCCTGAAACCACTCCGCCAGGGCCAAAACCACTCCACCAGTGCTGAAACCACTCCGCCGAGCCTGAAACCACTGCGTCAGGCCTGAAACCACTCCGCCAGGGCCAAAACCACTGCGTCAGGCCTAAAACCACTCCGCCGAGCCTAAAACAACTCCGTCGGGGCCAAAACCACTCCACCAGTGCTGAAACCGCTCCGTCGGGGCTGAAACCCCTGCGTGAAGCCGAAAAGCACTGTGTCGGGGCTGAAACCCCTGCGTGAAGCCGAAAAGCACTGTGTCGGGGCTGAAACCCCTGCGTGAAGCCGAAAAGCACTGTGTCGGGGCTGAAACCCCTCCGTGAAGCCGAAAAGCACTGTGTCGGGGCTGAAACCCCTGCGTGAAGCCGAAAAGCACTGTGTCGGGGCTGAAACCCCTCCGCCAAGCCGAAAAGCACTGTGTCGGGGCTGAAACCCCTGCGTGAAGCCGAAAAGCACTGTGACGGGGCTGAAACCCCTCCGTGAAGCCGAAAAGCACTGTGTCGGGGCTGAAACCCCTCCGTGAAGCCGAAAAGCACTGTGTCGGGGCTGAAACCACTCCGTGAAGCCGAAAAGCACTGTGACGGGGCTGAAACCCCTCCGTGAAGCCGAAAAGCACTGTGACGGGGCTGAAACCCCTCCGTGAAGCCGAAAAGCACTGTGTCGGGGCTGAAACCCCTCCGTGAAGCCGAAAAGCACTGTGTCGGGGCTGAAACCCCTGCGTGAAGCCGAAAAGCACTGTGTCGGGGCTGAAACCCCTGCGTGAAGCCGAAAAGCACTGTGTCGGGGCTGAAACCCCTCCGTGAAGCCGAAACCTCTCCATCAAGCCTAAAACCACTGCGTCGGGGCTGAAACCACTCCGCCAGGGCCAAAACCATTCTCCCAAGCCTAAAACCACTCTGCCGGGGCGAAAACCACTGCATCGGTGCGGAAACCACTCCGCCGAGCCTAAAAGCAGTGCGTCAGGCCTGAAACCACTCGGCCAAGCCTAAAACCACTGCGTCAGGTGGGAAACCACACCGCCGAGCCTAAAAGCAGTGCATCAGGGCTGAAACCACTCTGCCAAGCCTAAAACCACTCCACCGAGGCGAAAACCACTGCGTCGGGGCTGAAACCACTCCGCCGAGCCTAAAAGCAGTGCGTCAGGCCTAAAACCACTCCGCCGAGCGTAAAACCACTCCGCTGACATTAAAACCACAGCGCCAAGCCTAAAAGCACTGCGTCGGGGTTGAAACCACTCCACCAAGCCTAAAAGCACTGCGTCGGGGCTGAAACCACTCCGCCAGGGCCAAAACCACTGCGTCGGGGCTGAAACTACTCCACCAGTGCCAAAACCACTCAATTGGGGCTGAAAGCGTTCCACCAGGGCTAAAACCACTCCGCCGACATTAAAACCACTACGCCAAGCCTGAAACCCCTCCGTCGGGGCTGAAACCACTCCGCCGAGCCTAAAAGCAGTGCGTCAGGGCTGAAACCACTCCGCCGAGCCTAAAACCACTGCATCAGGTGGAAAAAGCACTCCGCCAGGGCGAAAACCCCACCGCTGACATTGAAACCATTCCGCCAGGGCCCAAACCACTCCGCCAAGCCTGAAACCACTGCGTCGGGGCTGAAACCACTCCGTCAGGGCCGGAACCACTTGGCTGACCTTAAAACCACTCCATCAAGCCTAAAAGCACTGCGTCGGGGCTGAAACTGCTCCGTCAGGCTGAAAACCACTCCGCCGAGCCTGAAACCACTCCGTGGTTGCTGAAACCACTCCGCCAAGCCTAAAACCACTCCACCAGGGCCAAAACCACTCCGTCGGGGCTGAAACCATTCCGCCAAGCCGAAAACCACTCTGTCGGGGTTGAAACCACTCCGCCAAGCCGAAAAGCACTCTGTCAGGGTTGAAACCACTCCACCAGGGCCAAAACCACTGCGTCGGGGCTGAAAGCGTTCCACCAGGGCTAAAACCACTCCGTCGACATTAAAACCACTGCGCCGAGCCTGAAACCACTGCGTCAGGCCTGAAACCACTCCGCCGAGCCTAAAACAACTCTGTCGGGGCCAAAACCACTCCACCAGTGCTGAAACCGCTCCGTCGGGGCTGAAACCCCTGCGTGAAGCTGAAAAGCACTGTGTCGGGGCTGAAACCCCTGCGTGAAGCCGAAAAGCACTGTGTCGGGGCTGAAACCCCTCGGTGAAGCCGAAAAGCACTGTGTCGGGGCTGAAACCCCTCCGTGAAGCCGAAAAGCACTGTGTTGGGGCTGAAACCACTCCGCCGAGCCTAAAAGCACTGCGTCGGGGCTGAAACCACTCCGCCGAGCCTAAAAGGACTGCATCGGGGCTGAAACCACTCCGCCAGGGCCAAATCCACTCCGTCAGGGCTGAAACCACTGCATCAAACCTAAAACCACTGCATCAGGCCGAAAACCACTCCGTCGGGGCTGAAACCACTGCGTCGGGGCTGAAACCACTGTGCCAGGGCCAAAACCACTCATCTGACCTTAAAACCACTCCATCAAGCCTAAAAGCACTGCGTTGGGGGTGAAACTGCTCCGTCAGGCTGAAAACCACTCCGCCGAGCCTGAAACCACTGCGTCAGGGCAGAAGCCACTCCGTGGTTGCTGAAACCACTCCGCCGAGCCTAAAACCACTGCACCGGGGCTGAAACCACTCCGCCGAGCCTGAAACCACTGCGTCAGGCCTGAAATCACTCTGCCGAGCCTGAAACCACTGCGTCAGGCCTGAAACCACTCCGCCAGGGCCAAAACCACTGCGTCAGGCCTAAAACCACTCCACCGAGCCTAAAACAACTCCGTCGGGGCCAAAACCACTCCACCAGTGCTGAAACCACTCCGTCGGGGCTGAAACCCCTGCGTGAAGCCGAAAAGCACTGTGTCGGGGCTGAAACCCCTGCGTGAAGCCGAAAAGCACTGTGTCGGGGCTGAAACCCCTGCGTGAAGCCGAAAAGCACTGTGTCGGGGCTGAAACCCCTGCGTGAAGCCGAAAAGCACTGTGTCGGGGCTGAAACCCCTGCGTGAAGCCGAAAAGCACTGTGTCGGGGCTGAAACCCCTCGGTGAAGCCGAAAAGCACTGTGTCGGGGCTGAAACCCCTGCGTGAAGCCGAAAAGCACTGTGTCGGGGCTGAAACCCCTCCGTGAAGCCGAAAAGCACTGTGTCGGGGCTGAAACCCCTCCGCCAAGCCGAAAAGCACTGTGTCGGGGCTGAAACCCCTCCGTGAAGCCGAAAAGCACTGTGTCGGGGCTGAAACCCCTGCGTGAAGCCGAAAAGCACTGTGTCGGGGCTGAAACCCCTGCGTGAAGCCGAAAAGCACTGTGTCGGGGCTGAAACCCCTCCGTGAAGCCGAAAAGCACTGTGTCGGGGCTGAAACCCCTGCGTGAAGCCGAAAAGCACTGTGTCGGGGCTGAAACCCCTCCGTGAAGCCGAAAAGCACTGTGTCGGGGCTGAAACCCCTCCGCCAAGCCGAAAAGCACTGTGTCGGGGCTGAAACCCCTCGGTGAAGCCGAAAAGCACTGTGACGGGGCTGAAACCCCTCCGTGAAGCCGAAAAGCACTGTGTCGGGGCTGAAACCCCTCGGTGAAGCCGAAAAGCACTGTGACGGGGCTGAAACCCCTCCGTGAAGCCGAAAAGCACTGTGACGGGGCTGAAACCCCTCCGCCAAGCCGAAAAGCACTGTGTCGGGGCTGAAACCCCTCCGTGAAGCCGAAAAGCACTGTGTCGGGGCTGAAACCCCTGCGTGAAGCCGAAAAGCACTGTGTCGGGGCTGAAACCCCTCCGCGAAGCCGAAAAGCACTGCGTCGGGCCTGAAACCACTCCGCCGAGCCTAAAAGCAGTGCGTCAGGGCTGAAACCACTCCGCCGAGCCTAAAACCACTCCGCTGACATTAAAACCACTGCGCCAAGCCTAAAAGCACTGCGTCGGGGTTGAAACCACTCCACCAAGGCTAAAAGCACTGCGTCAGGCCAAAAAGCACTCCACCAGTGCCAAAACCACTCAATCGGGACTGAAAGCGTTCCACCACGGCTAAAACCACTCCGCCGACATTAAAACCACTGCGCCAAGCCTGAAACCACTGCGTCGGGGCTGAAACCACTCCGCCGAGCCTAAAACCACTGCATCAGGTGGAAAACCACTCCGCCAGGGCCAAAACCACACCGCTGACATTAAAACCATTCCGTCAGGGCTGGAACCACTCCGCCGAGCCTAAAACCTCTCCGTCGGGGCTGAAACCACTCCACCAAGCCTAAAAGCACTGCGTCGGGGATGAAACCACTCCACCAGGGCCAAAACCACTCCGTCGGGGCTGAAACTACTGCGTCAGGCCCAAAACAACTCCGTCGGGGCCAAAACCACGCCGCCAAGCCTGAAACCACTGTGTCGGGGCTGAAACCACTCCGCCAGGGCCAAAACCACTCATCTGACCTTAAAACCACTCCATCAAGCCTAAAAGCACTGCGTCGGGGCAGAAACTGCTCCGTCAGGCTGAAAACCACTCCGCCGAGCCTGAAACCACTGCGTCAGGGCAGAAGCCACTCCGTGGTTGCTGAAACCACTCCGCCGAGCCTAAAACCACTGCACCGGGGCTGAAACCACTCCGCCAGGGCCAAAACCACTCTGCCAAGCCTAAAACCACTCCGCCGGGACGAAAACTACTCCGTCGGGGCTGAAACCACTCCGCCGAGCCTAAAAGCAGTGCGTCAGGGCTGAAACCACTCCGCCAGGGCCAAAACCACTCCGCCGGGGCCAAAACCCCTCCGCCGAGCCTAAAACCACTCCGTCGGGGCTGGAACCACTCCGCCGAGCCTAAAACCCCTCCGTCGGGGTTGAAACCACTGTGCTGGGGCGGAAACTGCTCCGTCAGGCTGTAAACCACTGCGTCAGGCCGAAAAGCACTCCACCAGGGCCAAAACCACTGCGTCGGGGCTGAAAGCGTTCCACGAGGGCTAAAACCACTCCGTCGACATTAAAACCACTCCATCAAGCCTAAAACCACTCCGTCGGGGCAGAAACCACTCCGTCGGGGCTGAAACCACTGTGCCAGGGCCAAAAGCACTCCGCCGACAGTAAAACCACTCCATCGAGCCTAAAACCATTCCGTCAGGGCTGAAACCACTCTGCCGAGCCTGAAACCACTGCGTCAGGCCTAAAACCACTCCGCTGAGCCTAAAACCACTGCGTCGGGGCTGAAACCACTCCGCCGAGGCCAAAACCACTCCGTCGGGGCTGAAACCACTCCATCAAGCCTAAAACCACTCCGTCGGGGCTGAAACTAGTGCGTCAGGCCCAAAATAACTCCGTCAGGGCCTAAACCACTCCACCAGTGCTGAAACCACTGCGCCAAGCCTGAAACCACTGCGTCAGGGCTGAAACCACTCCGCCGAGCCTAAAAGCAGTGCGTCAGGACTGAAAACACTCCGCCAAGCCTAAAAGCACTGCGTCAGGTGGAAAACCACTCCGCCGAGCCTAAAAGCAGTGCGTCGGGGCTGAAACCACTCTGCCAGGGCCAAAACCACTCGTCTGACCTTAAAACCACTCCATCAAGCCTAAAAGCACTGCGTCGGGGCAGAAACTGCTCCGTCAGGCTGAAAACCACTCCGCCGAGCCTGAAACCACTGCGTCAGGGCAGAAGCCACTCCGTGGTTGCTGAAACCACTCCGCCGAGCCTAAAACCCCTCCGTCGGGGCTGAAACCACTCCGTGGTTGCTGAAACCACTCTGCCAAGCCTAAAACAACTCCGCCGGAGCGAAAACCACTCCGTGGCTGCTGAAACCACTCCGCCGAGCCTAAAAGCAGTGCGTCAGGGCTGAAACCACTCTGCCAAGCGAAAAACCACTGCGTCGGGGCTGAAACCACTCCGCCAGGGCCAAAACCACAGCGTTGAGGCTGAAACCACTCCGCCGAGGCGAAAAGCAGTGCGTCAGGGCTGAAACCACTCCACTGAGGCGAAAAGCAGTGCGTCAGGTGGAAAACCACTCCGCCGAGGCCAAAACCCCTCCGCTGACATGAAAACCATTCCGTCAGGGCTGGAACCACTCCGCCGAGCCTAAAACCCCTCCGTCGGGGCTGAAACCACTGTGCTGGGGCAGAAACTGCTCCGTCAGGCTGTAAACCACTGCGTCAGGCTGAGAAGCACTCCACCGGGGCCAAAACCACTGCGTCGGGGCTGAAAGCGTTCCACCAGGGCTAAAACCACTCCGCCGACATTAAAACCACTGCGCCAAGCCTAAAAGCACTGCGTCGGGGCTGAAACCACTCCGCCGAGCCTGAAACCACTGCATCAGGCCTGAAACCACTCCGCCAGGGCCAAAACCACTCCACCAGTGCTGAAACCACTCCGCCGAGCCTGAAACCACTGCGTCAGGCCTGAAACCACTCCGCCAGGGCCAAAACCACTGCGTCAGGCCTAAAACCACTCCGCCGAGCCTAAAACAACTCCGTCGGGGCCAAAACCACTCCACCAGTGCTGAAACCGCTCCGTCGGGGCTGAAACCCCTGCGTGAAGCCGAAAAGCACTCCGCCGGGGCTGAAACCCCTCCGTGAAGCCGAAAAGCACTGTGTCGGGGCTGAAACCCCTGCGTGAAGCCGAAAAGCACTGTGTCGGGGCTGAAACCCCTCCGTGAAGCCGAAAAGCACTGTGTCGGGGCTGAAACCCCTGCGTGAAGCCGAAAAGCACTGTGTCGGGGCTGAAACCCCTCGGTGAAGCCGAAAAGCACTGTGTCGGGGCTGAAACCCCTGCGTGAAGCCGAAAAGCACTGTGTCGGGGCTGAAACCCCTCCGCCAAGCCGAAAAGCACTGTGTCGGGGCTGAAACCCCTCCGCCAAGCCGAAAAGCACTGTGACGGGGCTGAAACCACTCCGTGAAGCCGAAAAGCACTGTGACGGGGCTGAAACCCCTCCGTGAAGCCGAAAAGCACTGTGACGGGGCTGAAACCCCTCCGCCAAGCCGAAAAGCACTGTGTCGGGGCTGAAACCCCTCCGTGAAGCCGAAAAGCACTGTGTCGGGGCTGAAACCCCTGCGTGAAGCCGAAAAGCACTGTGTCGGGGCTGAAACCCCTCCGCGAAGCCGAAAAGCACTGTGTCGGGGCTGAAACCCCTCCGTGAAGCCGAAACCTCTCCATCAAGCCTAAAACCACTGCGTCGGGGCTGAAACCACTCCGCCAGGGCCAAAACCATTCTCCCAAGCCTAAAACCACTCTGCCGGGGCGAAAACCACTGCATCGGTGCGGAAACCACTCCGCCGAGCCTAAAAGCAGTGCGTCAGGCCTGAAACCACTCGGCCAAGCCTAAAACCACTGCGTCAGGTGGGAAACCACACCGCCGAGCCTAAAAGCAGTGCATCAGGGCTGAAACCACTCTGCCAAGCCTAAAACCACTCCACCGAGGCGAAAACCACTGCGTCGGGGCTGAAACCACTCCGCCGAGCCTAAAAGCAGTGCGTCAGGCCTAAAACCACTCCGCCGAGCGTAAAACCACTCCGCTGACATTAAAACCACAGCGCCAAGCCTAAAAGGACTGCGTCGGGGTTGAAACCACTCCACCAAGCCTAAAAGCACTGCGTCGGGGCTGAAACCACTCCGCCAGGGCCAAAACCACTGCGTCGGGGCTGAAACTACTCCACCAGTGCCAAAACCACTCAATTGGGGCTGAAAGCGTTCCACCAGGGCTAAAACCACTCCGCCGACATTAAAACCACTACGCCAAGCCTGAAACCCCTCCGTCGGGGCTGAAACCACTCCGCCGAGCCTAAAAGCAGTGCGTCAGGGCAGTGCGTCAGGGCTGAAACCACTCCGCCGAGCCTAAAACCACTGCATCAGGTGGAAAAAGCACTCCGCCAGGGCGAAAACCCCACCGCTGACATTGAAACCATTCCGCCAGGGCCCAAACCACTCCGCCAAGCCTGAAACCACTGCGTCGGGGCTGAAACCACTCCGTCAGGGCCGGAACCACTTGGCTGACCTTAAAACCACTCCATCAAGCCTAAAAGCACTGCGTCGGGGCTGAAACTGCTCCGTCAGGCTGAAAACCACTCCGCCGAGCCTGAAACCACTCCGTGGTTGCTGAAACCACTCCACCAAGCCTAAAACCACTCCACCAGGGCCAAAACCACTCCGTCGGGGCTGAAACCATTCCGCCAAGCCGAAAAGCACTCTGTCGGGGTTGAAACCACTCCGCCAAGCCGAAAAGCACTCTGTCAGGGTTGAAACCACTCCACCAGGGCCAAAACCACTGCGTCGGGGCTGAAAGCGTTCCACCAGGGCTAAAACCACTCCGTCGACATTAAAACCACTGCGCCGAGCCTGAAACCACTGCGTCAGGCCTGAAACCACTCCGCCGAGCCTAAAACAACTCTGTCGGGGCCAAAACCACTCCACCAGTGCTGAAACCGCTCCGTCGGGGCTGAAACCCCTGCGTGAAGCCGAAAAGCACTGTGTCGGGGCTGAAACCCCTGCGTGAAGCCGAAAAGCACTGTGTCGGGGCTGAAACCCCTCGGTGAAGCCGAAAAGCACTGTGTCGGGGCTGAAACCCCTCCGTGAAGCCGAAAAGCACTGTGTTGGGGCTGAAACCACTCCGCCGAGCCTAAAAGCACTGCGTCGGGGCTGAAACCACTCCGCCGAGCCTAAAAGGACTGCATCGGGGCTGAAACCACTCCGCCAGGGCCAAATCCACTCCGTCAGGGCTGAAACCACTGCATCAAACCTAAAACCACTGCATCAGGCCGAAAACCACTCCGTCGGGGCTGAAACCACTGCGTCGGGGCTGAAACCACTGTGCCAGGGCCAAAACCACTCATCTGACCTTAAAACCACTCCATCAAGCCTAAAAGCACTGCGTCGGGGCAGAAACTGCTCTGTCAGGCTGAAAACCACTCGGCCGAGCCTGAAACCACTGCGTCAGGGCAGAAGCCACTCCGTGGTTGCTGAAACCACTCCGCCGAGCCTAAAACCACTGCACCGGGGCTGAAACCACTCCGCCGAGCCTGAAACCACTGCGTCAGGCCTGAAATCACTCTGCCGAGCCTGAAACCACTGCGTCAGGCCTGAAACCACTCCGCCAGGGCCAAAACCACTGCGTCAGGCCTAAAACCACTCCACCGAGCCTAAAACAACTCCGTCGGGGCCAAAACCACTCCACCAGTGCTGAAACCACTCCGTCGGGGCTGAAACCCCTGCGTGAAGCCGAAAAGCACTGTGTCGGGGCTGAAACCCCTGCGTGAAGCCGAAAAGCACTGTGTCGGGGCTGAAACCCCTGCGTGAAGCCGAAAAGCACTGTGTCGGGGCTGAAACCCCTGCGTGAAGCCGAAAAGCACTGTGTCGGGGCTGAAACCCCTCGGTGAAGCCGAAAAGCACTGTGTCGGGGCTGAAACCCCTGCGTGAAGCCGAAAAGCACTGTGTCGGGGCTGAAACCCCTCCGTGAAGCCGAAAAGCACTGCGTCGGGGCTGAAACCCCTCCGTGAAGCCGAAAAGCACTCCGCCGGGGCTGAAACCCCTCCGTGAAGCCGAAAAGCACTGTGTCGGGGCTGAAACCCCTGCGTGAAGCCGAAAAGCACTGTGTCGGGGCTGAAACCCCTGCGTGAAGCCGAAAAGCACTGTGTCGGGGCTGAAACCCCTCGGTGAAGCCGAAAAGCACTGTGTCGGGGCTGAAACCTCTCCGTGAAACCGAAAAGCACTGTGTCGGGGCTGAAACCCCTCCGTGAAGCCGAAAAGCACTGTGTCGGGGCTGAAACCCCTCCGTGAAGCCGAAAAGCACTGTGTCGGGGCTGAAACCCCTCCGTGAAGCCGAAAAGCACTGTGTCGGGGCTGAAACCACTCCATCAAGCCTAAAACCACTCCGCCGGGGCTGAAACTAGTGCGTCAGGGCCCAAACCACTCCAGCAGTGCTGAAACCACTGTGCCAAGCCCGAAACCACTGCGTCGGGGCTGAAACCACTCCGCCAGGGCCAAATCCACTCGGTCAGGGCTGAAACCACTCCATCAAACCTAAAAGCTCTGCATCAGGCCGAAAACCACTCCGTCGGGGCTGAAACCACCGTGCCAGGGCCAAAACCAGTCTGCCAAGCCTAAAACCACTGCGTCGGGGCGAAAACCACTCCGCCGGGGCTGAAACCACTCCGCCGAGCATAAAAGCAGTGCGTCGGGGCTGAAACCACTGCGCCGAGCCTAAAAGCAGTGCGTCAGGGCTGAAACCACTCTGCCAAGCCTAAAACCACTCCATCAAGCCTAAAAGCAGTGCGTCGGGGCTGAAACCACTCCGCCAGGGGCAAAACCACTCCGTCGGGGCGAAAACCACTGCGTCAGGGCTGAAACCACTCCACCGAGCCTAAAAGCAGTGCGTCAGGGCTGAAACCACTCCGCCGAGCCTAAAAGCAGTGCGTCAGGGCTGAAACCACTCCGCCGAGCCTAGAACCACTCCACTGAGCCTAAAAGCACTGCATTGGGGCTGAAACCACTCTGCCAGGGCTAAAACGACTGCGTCGGGGCTGAAACCACTCCATCAAGCCTAAAACCACTGCGTTGGGGCTGAAACTACTGCGTCAGGCCCAAAATAACTCCGTCGGGGCCAAAACCACTCCACCAGTGCTGAAACCACTGCGCCAAGCCTGAAACCAGTGCGTCGGGGCTGAAACCACTCCGCCAGGGCCAAAACCACTCGTCTGACCTTAAAAACGCTCCATCAAGCCTAAAAGCACTGCGTCGGGGCTGAAACTGCTCCGTCAGGCTGAAAAACACTCCGCCGAGCCTGAACCCACTGCATCAGGGCAGAAGCCACTCCGTGGTTGCTGAAACCACTCCGCCGAACCTAAAACCACTCCATCAAGCCTAAAAGCAGTGCGTCGGGGCTGAAAACACTCCACCAGTGCTGAAACCCCTCTGCCAAGCCTAAAACCACTTCGCCGGGGCAAAAACCACTCCGTCGGGGCTGAAACCACTCCGCCGAGCCTAAAAGCAGTGCGTCAGGGCTGAAACCACTCCGCCAAGCCTAAAACCACTGCGTCAGGTGGAAAACCCCTCCGCCGAGCCTAAAAGCAGTGCGTCGGGGCTGAAACCACTCTGCCAAGCCTAAAACCACTCCACCGAGGCGAAAACCACTGCGTCGGGGCTGAAACCACTCCGCCGAGCCTAAAAGCAGTGCGTCAGGGCTGAAACCACTCCGCCGAGCCTAAAACCACTCCGCTGACATTAAAACCACTGCGCCAAGCCTAAAAGCACTGCGTCGGGGTTGAAACCACTCCACCAAGGCTAAAAGCACTGCGTCAGGCCAAAAAGCACTCCACCAGTGCCAAAACCACTCAATCGGGACTGAAAGCGTTCCACCACGGCTAAAACCACTCCGCCGACATTAAAACCACTGCGCCAAGCCTGAAACCACTGCGTCGGGGCTGAAACCACTCCGCCGAGCCTAAAACCACTGCATCAGGTGGAAAACCACTCCGCCAGGGCCAAAACCACACCGCTGACATTAAAACCATTCCGTCAGGGCTGGAACCACTCCGCCGAGCCTAAAACCTCTCCGTCGGGGCTGAAACCACTCCACCAAGCCTAAAAGCACTGCGTCGGGGATGAAACCACTCCACCAGGGCCAAAACCACTCCGTCGGGGCTGAAACTACTGCGTCAGGCCCAAAACAACTCCGTCGGGGCCAAAACCACGCCGCCAAGCCTGAAACCACTGCGTCGGGGCTGAAACCACTCCGCCAGGGCCAAAACCACTCATCTGACCTTAAAACCACTCCATCAAGCCTAAAAGCACTGCGTCGGGGCAGAAACTGCTCCGTCAGGCTGAAAACCACTCCGCCGAGCCTGAAACCACTGCGTCAGGGCAGAAGCCACTCCGTGGTTGCTGAAACCACTCCGCCGAGCCTAAAACCACTGCACCGGGGCTGAAACCACTCCGCCAGGGCCAAAACCACTCTGCCAAGCCTAAAACCACTCCGCCGGGACGAAAACTACTCCGTCGGGGCTGAAACCACTCCGCCGAGCCTAAAAGCAGTGCGTCAGGGCTGGAACCACTCCGCCAAGCCTAAAACCACTCCGCCGGGGCCAAAACCCCTCCGCTGACATTAAAACCATTCCGTCAGGGCTGGAACCACTCCGCCGAGCCTAAAACCCCTCCGTCGGGGCTGAAACCACTGTGCTGGGGCGGAAACTGCTCCGTCAGGCTGTAAACCACTGCGTCAGGCCGAAAAGCACTCCACCAGGGCCAAAACCACTGCGTCGGGGCTGAAAGCGTTCCACGAGGGCTAAAACCACTCCGTCGACATTAAAACCACTCCATCAAGCCTAAAACCACTCCGTCGGGGCAGAAACCACTCCGTCGGGGCTGAAACCACTGTGCCAGGGCCAAAAGCACTCCGCCGACAGTAAAACCACTCCATCGAGCCTAAAACCATTCCGTCAGGGCTGAAACCACTCTGCCGAGCCTGAAACCACTGCGTCAGGCCTAAAACCACTCCGCTGAGCCTAAAACCACTGCGTCGGGGCTGAAACCACTCCGCCGAGGCCAAAACCACTCCGTCGGGGCTGAAACCACTCCATCAAGCCTAAAACCACTCCGTCGGGGCTGAAACTAGTGCGTCAGGCCCAAAATAACTCCGTCAGGGCCTAAACCACTCCACCAGTGCTGAAACCACTGCGCCAAGCCTGAAACCACTGCGTCAGGGCTGAAACCACTCCGCCGAGCCTAAAAGCACTGCGTCAGGTGGAAAACCACTCCGCCGAGCCTAAAAGCAGTGCGTCAGGGCTGAAACCACTCTGCCAAGCCTGAAACCACTGCGTCGGGGCTGAAACCACTCTGCCAGGGCCGAAACCACTCGGCTGACCTTAAAACCACTCCATCAAGCCTAAAAGCACTGCGTCGGGGCAGAAACTGCTCCGTCAGGCTGAAAACCACTCCGCCGAGCCTGAAACCACTGCGTCAGGGCAGAAGCCACTCCGTGGTTGCTGAAACCACTCCGCCGAGCCTAAAACCCCTCCGTCGGGGCTGAAACCACTCCGTGGTTGCTGAAACCACTCTGCCAAGCCTAAAACAACTCCGCCGGAGCGAAAACCACTCCGTGGCTGCTGAAACCACTCCGCCGAGCCTAAAAGCAGTGCGTCAGGGCTGAAACCACTCTGCCAAGCGAAAAACCACTGCGTCGGGGCTGAAACCACTCCGCCAGGGCCAAAACCACAGCGTTGAGGCTGAAACCACTCCACCGAGGCGAAAAGCAGTGCGTCAGGGCTGAAACCACTCCACTGAGGCGAAAAGCAGTGCGTCAGGTGGAAAACCACTCCGCCGAGGCCAAAACCCCTCCGCTGACATGAAAACCATTCCGTCAGGGCTGGAACCACTCCGCCGAGCCTAAAACCCCTCCGTCGGGGCTGAAACCACTGTGCTGGGGCAGAAACTGCTCCGTCAGGCTGTAAACCACTGCGTCAGGCTGAGAAGCACTCCACCGGGGCCAAAACCACTGCGTCGGGGCTGAAAGCGTTCCACCAGGGCTAAAACCACTCCGCCGACATTAAAACCACTGCGCCAAGCCTAAAAGCACTGCGTCGGGGCTGAAACCACTCCGCCGAGCCTGAAACCACTGCATCAGGCCTGAAACCACTCCGCCAGGGCCAAAACCACTCCACCAGTGCTGAAACCACTCCGCCGAGCCTGAAACCACTGCGTCAGGCCTGAAACCACTCCGCCAGGGCCAAAACCACTGCATCAGGCCTAAAACCACTCCGCCGAGCCTAAAACAACTCCGTCGGGGCCAAAACCACTCCACCAGTGCTGAAACCGCTCCGTCGGGGCTGAAACCCCTCCGTGAAGCCGAAAAGCACTGTGTCGGGGCTGAAACCCCTCCGTGAAGCCGAAAAGCACTGTGTCGGGGCTGAAACCCCTCCGTGAAGCCGAAAAGCACTGTGTCGGGGCTGAAACCCCTCCGTGAAGCCGAAAAGCACTGTGTCGGGGCTGAAACCCCTGCGTGAAGCCGAAAAGCACTGTGTCGGGGCTGAAACCCCTCCGTGAAGCCGAAAAGCACTGTGTCGGGGCTGAAACCCCTCCGTGAAGCCGAAAAGCACTGTGTCGGGGCTGAAACCCCTCCGTGAAGCCGAAAAGCACTGTGTCGGGGCTGAAACCCCTCCGTGAAGCCGAAAAGCACTGTGTCGGGGCTGAAACCCCTCCGTGAAGCCGAAAAGCACTGTGTCGGGGCTGAAACCCCTCCGTGAAGCCGAAAAGCACTGTGTCGGGGCTGAAACCCCTGCGTGAAGCCGAAAAGCACTGTGTCGGGGCTGAAACCCCTCCGTGAAGCCGAAACCTCTCCATCAAGCCTAAAACCACTGCGTCGGGGCTGAAACCACTCCGCCAGAGCCAAAACCATTCTCCCAAGCCTAAAACCACTCTGCCGGGGCGAAAACCACTGCATCGGTGCGGAAACCACTCCGCCGAGCCTAAAAGCAGTGCGTCAGGCCTGAAACCACTCGGCCAAGCCTAAAACCACTGCGTCAGGTGGGAAACCACACCGCCGAGCCTAAAAGCAGTGCATCAGGGCTGAAACCACTCTGCCAAGCCTAAAACCACTCCACCGAGGCGAAAACCACTGCGTCGGGGCTGAAACCACTCCGCCGAGCCTAAAAGCAGTGCGTCAGGCCTAAAACCACTCCGCCGAGCGTAAAACCACTCCGCTGACATTAAAACCACAGCGCCAAGCCTAAAAGGACTGCGTCGGGGTTGAAACCACTCCACCAAGCCTAAAAGCACTGCGTCGGGGCTGAAACCACTCCGCCAGGGCCAAAACCACTGCGTCGGGGCTGAAACTACTCCACCAGTGCCAAAACCACTCAATTGGGGCTGAAAGCGTTCCACCAGGGCTAAAACCACTCCGCCGACATTAAAACCACTACGCCAAGCCTGAAACCCCTCCGTCGGGGCTGAAACCACTCCGCCGAGCCTAAAAGCAGTGCGTCAGGGCTGAAACCACTCCGCCGAGCCTAAAACCACTGCATCAGGTGGAAAACCACTCCGCCAGGGCGAAAACCCCACCGCTGACATTGAAACCATTCCGCCAGGGCCCAAACCACTCCGCCAAGCCTGAAACCAGTGCATCGGGGCTGAAACCACTCCACCAGTGCTGAAACCACTCTGCCAAGCCTAAAACCACTCCATCAAGCCTAAAAGCAGTGCGTCGGGGCTGAAACTACTCTGCCGAGCCTAAAACCACTTCGCCGGGGCGAAAACCACTCCGCCAAGCCTAAAACCACTGCGTCAGGGCTGAAACCACTCCGCCAAGCCTAAAACCACTGCGTCGGGGCGAAAACCACTCCGCCAAGCCTAAAACCACTGCGTCAGGTGGAAAACCACACTGCCGAGCCTAAAAGCAGTGCGTCAGGGCTGAAACCACTCTGCCAAGCCTAAAAGCACTCCACTGAGGCGAAAACCACTGCGTCGGGGCTGAAACCACTCCGCCGAGCCTAAAAGCAGTGTGTCATGGCTGAAACCCCTCCGTGAAGCCTAAAAGCATTGCGTCAGGTGGAAAACCACTCCGCCGAGCCTAGAACCACTCCACTGAGCCTAAAAGCACTGCATTGGGGCTGAAACCACTCTGCCAGGGCTAAAACGACTGCGTCGGGGCTAAAACCACTCCATCAAGCCGAAAAGCACTGCGTCGGGGCTGAAACTAGTGCGTCAGGCCCAAAACAACTCCGTCGGGGCCAAAACCACTCCACCAGTGCTGAAACCACTGCGCCAAGCCTGAAACCAGTGCGTCGGGGCTGAAACCACTCCGCCAGGGCCAAAACCACTCGGCTGACCTTAAAACCACTCCATCAAGCCTAAAAGCAGTGCGTCGGGGCAGAAACTGCTCCGTCAGGCTGAAAACCACTCCGCCAAGCCTGAAACCACTGCGTCAGGGCAGAAGCCACTCCGTGGTTGCTGAAACCACTCCGCCGAGCCTAAAACCACTCCGCCAGGGCCAAAACCACTCCGTCGGGGCTGAAACCACACCGCCAGGGCCAAAACCACTGCGTCAGGCCTAAAACCACTCCGCCGAACCTAAAACAACTCCGTCGGGGCCAAAACCACTCCACCAGTGCTGAAACCGCTCCGTCGGGGCTGAAACCCCTCCGTGAAGCCGAAAAGCACTGTGTCGGGGCTGAAAACCCCTCCGTGAAGCCGAAAAGCACTGTGTCGGGGCTGAAACCCCTCCGTGAAGCCAAAAAGCACTGTGTCGGGGCTGAAACCCCTCCGTGAAGCCGAAAAGCACTGTGTCGGGGCTGAAACCCCTCCGTGAAGCCGAAAAGCACTGTGTCGGGGCTGAAACCAGTCCGCCGAGCCGAAAAGCACTGTGTCGGGGCTGAAACCCCTCCGTGAAGCCGAAAAGCACTGTGTCGGGGCTGAAACCCCTCCGTGAAGCCGAAAAGCACTGTGTCGGGGCTGAAACCCCTCCGTGAAGCCGAAAAGCACTGTGTCGGGGCTGAAACCCCTGCGTGAAGCCAAAAAGCACTGTGTCGGGGCTGAAACCCCTCGGTGAAGCCGAAAAGCACTGTGTCGGGGCTGAAACCCCTCCGTGAAGCCGAAAAGCACTGTGTCGGGGCTGAAACCAGTCCGCCGAGCCTAAAAGCACTGTGTCGGGGCTGAAACCCCTCCGTGAAGCCGAAAAGCACTGTGTCGGGGCTGAAACCCCTCCGCGAAGCCGAAAAGCACTGTGTCGGGGCTGAAACCCCTCCGTGAAGCCGAAAAGCACTGTGTCGGGGCTGAAACCCCTGCGTGAAGCCGAAAAGCACTGTGTCAGGGCTGAAACCACTCCGCCAAGCCGAAAAGCACTGTGTCAGGGTTGAAACCACTCCGCCAGGGCCAAAACCACTCGTCTGACCTTAAAACCACTCTGACAGGGCCAAAACCACTGCGTCGGGGCTGAAACCACTCCGCCAGGGCCAAAACCACTCTGCCAAACCTAGAACCACTCCGCCGGGGCTGAAACCACTCCGCCGAGCCTAAAAGCAGTGCGTCAGGGCTGAAACCACTCCGCCAAGCCTAAAACCACTGCGTCAGGTGGAAAACCACTCCGCCAGGGCCAAAACCCCTCCGCTGACATGAAAACCATTCCGTCAGGGCTGGAACCACTCCGCCGAGCCTAAAACCCCTCCGTCGGGGCTGAAACCACTGTGCTGGGGCGGAAACTGCTCCGTCAGGCTGTACACCACTGTGTCAGGCCGAAAAGCAGTCCACCGGGGCCAAAACCACTGCGTCGGGGCTGAAAGCGTTCCACCAGGGCTAAAACCACTCCGCCGACATTAAAACCACTGCGCCAAGCCTAAAAGCACTGCGTCGGGGCTGAAACCACTCCGCCGAGCCTGAAACCACTGCGTCAGGCCTGAAACCACTCCACCGAGCCGAAAACAACTCCGTCGGGGCCAAAACCACTCCACCAGTGCTGAAACCGCTCCGTCGGGGCTGAAACCACTCCGTAAAGCCGAAAAGCACTCTGTCGGGGCCGAAACCCCTCCGTGAAGCCGAAAAGCACTGTGTCGGGGTTGAAACCACTCCGCCAAGCCGAAAAGGACTGTGTCGGGTTTGAAACCACTCCGCCAGGGCCAAAACCACTCGTCTGACCTTAAATCCACTCCGCCGAGCCTAAAAGCACTGCGTCGGGGCTGAAACCACTCCGCCGAGGCCAAAACCACTGCGTCGGGGCTGGAACCACTCCGCCGAGGCCAAAACCACTGCGTCGGGGCTGGAACCACTCCGTCAAGCCTAAAACCACTGCGTCGGGGCTAAAACTACTGCGTCAGGCCCAAAACAACTCCGTCAGGGCCCAAACCACTCCACCAGTGCTGAAACCACTGCGCCAAGCCTGAAACCAGTGCATCGGGGCTGAAACCACTCCACCAGTGCTGAAACCACTCTGCCAAGCCTAAAACCACTCCATCAAGCCTAAAAGCAGTGCGTCGGGGCTGAAACCACTCCGCCGGGGCTGAAACTACTCTGCCGAGCCTAAAACCACTTCGCCGGGGCGAAAACCACTCCGCCAAGCCTAAAACCACTGCGTCAGGGCTGAAACCACTCCGCCAAGCCTAAAACCACTGCGTCGGGGCGAAAACCACTCCGCCAAGCCTAAAACCACTGCGTCGGGGCGAAAACCACTCCGCCAAGCCTAAAACCACTGCGTCAGGTGGAAAACCACACCGCCGAGCCTAAAAGCAGTGCGTCAGGGCTGAAACCACTCTGCCAAGCCTAAAAGCACTCCACTGAGGCGAAAACCACTGCGTCGGGGCTGAAACCACTCCGCCGAGCCTAAAAGCAGTGTGTCATGGCTGAAACCCCTCCGTGAAGCCTAAAAGCATTGCGTCAGGTGGAAAACCACTCCGCCGAGCCTAGAACCACTCCACTGAGCCTAAAAGCACTGCATTGGGGCTGAAACCACTCTGCCAGGGCTAAAACGACTGCGTCGGGGCTGAAACCACTCCATCAAGCCGAAAAGCACTGCGTCGGGGCTGAAACTAGTGCGTCAGGCCCAAAACAACTCCGTCGGGGCCAAAACAACTCCGTCGGGGCCAAAACCACGCCGCCAAGCCTGAAACCACTGCGTCGGGGCTGAAACCACTCCGCCAGGGCCAAAACCACTCGGCTGACCTTAAAACCACTCCATCAAGCCTAAAAGCACTGCGTCGGGGCAGAAACTGCTCCGTCAGGCTGAAAACCACTCCGCCGAGCCTGAAACCACTGCGTCAGGGCAGAAGCCACTCCGTGGTTGCTGAAACCACTCCGCCGAGCCTAAAACCACTCCGCCAGGGCCAAAACCACTCCGTCGGGGCTGAAACCACACCGCCAGGGCCAAAACCACTGCGTCAGGCCTAAAACCACTCCGCCGAACCTAAAACAACCCCGTCGGGGCCAAAACCACTCCACCAGTGCTGAAACCACTCCGTCGGGGCTGAAACCCCTCCGTGAAGCCGAAAAGCACTGTGTCGGGGCTGAAACCCCTCCGTGAAGCCGAAAAGCACTGTGTCGGGGCTGAAACCCCTCCGTGAAGCCGAAAAGCACTGTGTCGGGGCTGAAACCCCTGCGTGAAGCCGAAAAGCACTGTGTCGGGGCTGAAACCCCTCCGTGAAGCCGAAAAGCACTGTGTCGGGGCTGAAACCCCTCCGTGAAGCCGAAAAGCACTGTGTCGGGGCTGAAACCCCTGCGTGAAGCCGAAAAGCACTGTGTCGGGGCTGAAACCCCTGCGTGAAGCCGAAAAGCACTGCGTCGGGGCTGAAACCCCTGCGTGAAGCCGAAAAGCACTGCGTCGGGGCTGAAACCCCTCCGTGAAGCCGAAAAGCACTGCGTCGGGGTTGAAACCACTCCGCCAAGCCGAAAAGCACTGCGTCGGGGCTGAAACCACTCCGCCAGGGCCAAAACCACTCGTCTGACCTTAAAACCACTCCATCAAGCCTAAAAGCAGTGCATCAGGGCTGAAACCACTCCGCCAAGCGTAAAACCACTGCGTCAGGTGGAAAACCACTCCGCCGAGCCTGAAACCACTGCGTCAGGGCTGAAACCACTCCGCCAAGCCTAAAAGCAGTGCGTCAGGTGGAAAACCACTCCGCCAGGGCCAAAACCCCTCCGCTGACATGAAAACCATTCCGTCAGGGCTGGAACCACTCCGCCGAGCCTAAATCCCCTCCGTCGGGGCTGAAACCACTGTGCTGGGGCGGAAACTGCTCCGTCAGGCTGTAAACCACTGCGTCAGGCCGAAAAGCACTCCAGCAGGGCCAAAACCACTGCGTCGGGGCTGAAAGCGTTCCACCAGGGCTAAAACCACTGCGCCAAGCCTAAAAGCACTGCGTCGGGGCTGAAACGACTCCGCCGAGCCTGAAACCACTGCGTCAGGCCTAAAACCACTGCGCCGAGCCTAAAACAACTCCGTCGGGGCCAAAAGCACTCCACCAGTGCTGAAACCGCTCCGTCGGGGCTGAAACCCCTCCGTGAAGCCGAAAAGCACTGTGTCGGGGCTGAAACCCCTCTGTGAAGCCGAAAAGCACTGTGTCGGGGCTGAAACCCCTCCGTGAAGCCAAAAAGCACTGTGTCAGGGTTGAAACCACTCCGCCAGGGCCGAAACCACTCGTCTGACCTTAAAACCACTCCGCCGAGCCTAAAAGCACTGCATCGGGGCTGAAACCACAGTGCCAGGGCCAAAACCACTCCGTCGGGGCTGAAACCAATCCATCCAGCCTAAAACCACTCCATCGGGGCTGAAACTAGTGCGTCAGGCCCAAAACGACTCCGTCAGGGCCAAAACCACTCCACCAGTGCTGAAACCACTGCGCCAAGCCTGAAACCACTGCTTTGGGGCTGAAACCACTCCTCCAGAGCCAAAAACCACTGCGTCGGGGTTGACACCACTCTGCCAGGGCCAAAACCACTCATCTGACCTTAAAACCACTCCGCCAAGCCTAAAAGCACTGCATCGGGGCTGAAACCAGTCCGCCGAGCGTAAAACCACTGCATCGGGGCTGAAACCACTGCGTCAGGCCCAAAACAACTCCGTCAGGGCCAAAACCACTCCGCCAGTGCTGAAACCACTGCGCCAAGCCTGAAACCACTGCTTTGGGGCTGAAACCACTCCGCCAGGGCCAAAACCACTCGTCTGACCTTAACACCAGTCCATCAAGCCTAAAACCACTGTGCTGGGGCAGAAACTGCTCCGTCAGGCTGTAAACCACTGTGTCAGGCGGAAAAGCACTCCGCCAAGCCTAAAACCACTGCATCGGGGCTGAAACCACTCCGACGAAGCGAAAAGTAGTGCGTCAGGGCTGAAACCACTCCGCCAAGCCTAGAACCACTGCATCGGGGCTGAAACCACTCTGCCGAGCCTAAAACCACTCTGTCGGGGCTGAAATCACTCTTCCGAGTTAAACCACTGCGTCAGGCCTAAAACCACTCCGCCGAGCCTAAAACAACTCCGTCGGGTCCAAAACCACTCCACCAGTGCTGAAACCACTCCGTCGGGGCTGAAACCCCTGCGTGAAGCCGAAAAGCACTCTGTCGGGGTTGAAACCACTCCGCCAAGCCTAAAACAACTCCGTCAGGGCTGAAACCACTCCGCCAAGCCTAAAACAACTCCGTCAGGGCTGAAACCACTGCGCCGAGCCTAAAACCACTCCGTCGGGGCTGAAACCACTCCGCCGAGCCTAAAACCACTCCGTCGGAGCCAAAATCACTCCACAAAGCCTAATACCACTCCGTCAGGGCTGAAACCACAGCGTCGGGGCTGAAACGACTCCAGAAAGCCGAAAAGCACTCCGTTGGTGCTGAAACCACTCCACCAGGGCCAGAACTACTCCAGCGATCCGAGAATGGGCAGCCTGCGCGTGTCGTAGACTAGGGAACCTCCGTTTGCCTTTTGGCGCCTCGGGGCAGCCTCGGAGTGTCGTTGTAGGAGGCCGGAGAGCCTCCGCATACCTTTTGGTTCGGCCAGGCAGCCTCCACGTGCCTTTGTGAGCGTCCGGGCAGCCTCCGCAGGCCTTTGGGTGCGGCCGGGCAGCCTCGGAGTGTCGTTCTAGCAGGCTGGGGAGCCTCCACGTGTCTTTCTAGGAGAGCGGGCAGCCTCGGAGTGTGGTTGTAGGAGAGCGGGCAGCCTCGCAGTGTGGTTGTAGGAGGCCGGGAAAGCTTCACGTGCCTTTGGGTGCAGCTGGGCGGCCTCCGTGTGCCTTTGGGTGCGGCCGGGCAGCCTCTGAGTGTGGTTGCAGGAGACTAGGGAGCCTCCACTTGTCTTTCGGTCCGGCCAGGCAGCCTGCCAGTGTGATTCCAGGAGAGCGGGCAGCCTCCGAGTATCGTTCGGGGAGGCCGGGGAGCCTCCGCGTGCCTTTCTGTGCAGCCAGGGAGCCTCCTCCTACCTTTGGGTACGGCCGGGCAGTCTCGGAGTGTCGTTCGAGGAGGCCGGGTAGTCTCTGCGTGTCGTTCGAGGAGGCCGGGGAGCCTCCCCGTGCCTTTGGGTGCGGCCAGAGATCCTGTGCGTGTCTTTAGGTGTGGCCGGGGAGGCTCCGCATATGTTTCGGTACGTCCGGGCAGCCTTTGAGCGTCGTTGTAGGAGAGCGGACAACCTCCGTGTGCCTTTGGGTACGTCCAAGCAGCCTCAGAGTGTCGTTGTAGGAGGCCGAGCAGCCTCGGCGTGTCGGTCTAGTGGAGCGGGCAGCCTCCGCGTGTGGTTGTAGGAGACTGAGCAGCATCTGAGTGTCGTTTTAGGAAGCCGGTTAGCCACTGCGTGTCTTTTGGTAGGGCCGGACAGCATCTGAATGGGGTTCAAGCAGAGCGGGGAGCCTCCGAGTGTCATTGTAGGAGGCCAGGCAGCCTCCACGTGCCTTTGGGTGCGGCCGGGCAGCCTCCGCGTGTCGTTCTAGGAGGCCGGGCAGCCTCCGCGTTCCTTTTGGCGGCTGGGGAGCCTCTGCCTGCCTTTCAGTGCGGCCAGGGAGCCTGCGAGTGTCATCCTAAGAGGCCGAGGAGCCTCTAAATGTCGTTCTAGGAGACTGGGAAGCCTCCGAGTGTCGTTCTAGGAGACCAGGGAGCCTCCGTGTGCCTTTGGGTGCGACCAGGGAGCCTCCACGTGTCGTTCTAGGAAGCCAGGAAACGTGCACGTGCGTTTGGGTGCAGCTGGGCAACCTGCGAGTGTTGTTCTAGGAGACCGGGCAGCCTCGGAGCGTCATTCTTGGAAGCCAGGCAGCCTCCGAGTGTCATTTCAGTCGACCGGTCCGGCTCCGCGTGCCTTTGGGTGCGGCCGTGCAGCCTCTGAACTTCGTTCTAGAGACTGGGGAGCCTCGGAGCGTTGTTCTAGGAAGCGGAGGATCCTCTGTGTGCTTTTTGGAGCAGCCGGGGAGCATCTAGTTTTGTTCTAGGAAGCCGGGTATCCTCCGTGTGCCTTTGGGTGCGGCCAGAGAGCCTCCTCGTCCCTTTCGGTGCAGCCGGGGAGCCTGTGCATGTCGTTCTAGGAGAGTGGGCAGCATCCGAGTGTCGCCTTCGAGTCAGGGGAGCATCCGCGTGTCGTTGTAGGAGACCGGGCAGCTTCCGAGGATCGTCGTAGGAGACCGGGCAGCCTCGGAGTGTCGTTGTAGGAGGCTGAGGAGCCTCCGACTGCCTTTGGGTGCGGCCAGGGAGCCTCCGAGTGTCGTTCTACAAGATCGGGGAGCGTCAGAGTGTCGTTCTGGTGAGTTGGGGATCCTCCGCGCGCCTTCGAGTGCGGCCGTGGAGCCTCCGCGTGCCTTTGGGTGCGGCCTGGACAGCTTCGTATCAGGCTCTGCGTGCTCGGACGGCCTTGTGGCAGGCTCTGCAGGCTTGGGCGAGCTTGGAGGGGCTCTGCGGTCTCATTGGGGCTCTTTTGGAGGTGGCCCGGCCGAGGCCCTCCGTGTGCCCTCTGGGGTGCCGCACACTCCTGGGGGTGGTTTTTGGCCCCATCCCAGCCCCCTTGGTCTGTCTGTTGTGGTGCCTCTGAGTCATTTGGTGCCTTTTGGGGCACCTGCGACCCCTCGGGGTGGCTTTGGGGGGTGCCCAGACCCCATGTTGTGCTTTTGTGTCATCCGTGACCCCTCGGAGTGCGTTTGTGCCCGCCACAGGGCTCTTCAGGTGCCCCGTGGTGCTGCCCAGACCCGTCGCTGCTCCTCTGGGGACGCCCCAGAGCCCTCGTGGTGCCCGCTGGTGCTCCCCAGGGCATTCGGTGTGCCTCTGGGTGCTGCGCTGGCGTCTTGGGGGCCTTTGGGGGTGGCCCGGCCGTATGGGTGTGCTCTGGGAGGGCAGCCGGAGCCCTGGGTGTGCTTTGTGGTGTCCGCTGGGTGCCTTGGTGTGGGGTCGGTGGCTGCCTGGAGGCGTTTGTGGTGCCGTTAGGGTTGCCGGTGGCCCTTGGAAGGGGGTTGGGGCGCTCGTCGGAGGCCTCGTGGCCCCTTTGGGGGTGTCCTGGGCCCTCGGGGGTGTCTTTTGGTGCTGGCCAGGGCTTGTGAGGTGCGTGTGGTTGCTCGCAGAGGCCTGGCTGTGCCTTGTGGTGCCTCTGCGGCCCCTGGTTGTGGCTCTCCTGGTGGCCCAGGGAGCTCGGTGGGCGTGTTGGTGCGTCGCGGGTGCCTGCCCGTGCCTTTTGGTGCGCCCAGGGCCCTCGGGGTGCGTGGGGGGGGGGGCCCGCAGTGCCCTCAGGGTGCGTGTGGGGGTGCTGTGGAGATGTCTGGTGGGCCTCTTGGGGTGCTTAGAGGTGCTGAGGGTGCCTTTTGGTGTGCGCTGGGCCCCTTGGTGTGGCTTTTGGGGCAGCCCAGGGCTGTGGATGTGGCTTTTGGGGCACTGCAGAGCCATGTCGTGTGCTTGTTGGTAGGTCCCAGGCGGGTTGTTGTGGCTTTTGGGGTGCCCCTGGCCCCGCGTTGGGCCTTTCGGAGAGGCCTGGCGCCCTCAGCAGTTTTCTCCTGCTGCCCCGGGCTCCTCGGTGGGCGTTTCGGAGCAGCCTGAGCCCCGAGTGGGGCTGTGGGTGCTCCCTGGTGCCCCCGTTGCGCGTTTGGGGCTGCCCTGGAGCCCGCGGTGTCACTTTTGGCGCCCCGCAGAGTGTTTGCCGCGTCTTTCAGGGCTTTCCTGGCCTCTCGCTGTGCTGCTTGGGCCGCGCGGACCCCCCGGTGTTTCTTTCGGAGTGCCTCAGCCCCTCGGTGTGCCGTCCGGGGTGCCCGGGGCCCCTTGGTGTGCTTTTTGGGGGCCCCTAGACCCCTTGGTGTGCTTTTCAGTGCCTGCTGGTCCCCTTGCTGTGCCTTTTGGTGCGCCCCAGAGCTCGGGATGTGGCTTTTGGGGCACCACAGACCCATTTCTTGTCCTTTTAGGTATGTCCTGGGCCTGTTGGTGTGTATTTTGGGGTCCCCTGGGCCCCCTTTGGAGTGCCTTTCCTTGCACCCCAGAGTGATTGGGGTACCTTTCAGGGTGCCCCTGACCCCTCAGGTTGCCTTTCAGGGTGCCCCTGGACCCTCAGTGTGGCTTTTGGGGCACCCTGCACCCCTAGGAGGTGCCTTTTGGGGCACCCCAGAGCACTTGGGTTGCTCTTCAGGGTGCTCTAGCCACCTCGGGTGCTTTTCCTGGAGCCCCGCTGTAGCTCTTTGAGAGCTCTCTAGGCTTCGGTTTGCCTTTTGAAGCGTCTGAGATGTTTCTGCTCGCCTGTGGGGATGTGCTGGAGCCCTGGGGTTTGCTTTTTGGCTCCCCAGAGCCTTGGGGGTGGTTTGTTTGTTTGTTTGTTTGTGTTTTTTCCCCTTCCAGAGCACCTCGGAGCCCTCCGTTTGGTTCCTCGGCCCGCCGCTCGCTTCTCCGTGCGCCCCCGGCTCCTCGGGTTGCCTTTCGGAGCGCCCTCGATGCTTGGATTGTCTTGTGGGGCACCCCAGAGCCCCCCCGCACTGCACCCTGCTGGCTTCACCCCAGCCAGGCGGGGAGGGGCTCGTGCAGCACCTGCAGGCAGGCAGGAGGCAGAGGAGTTTGGCAGCGATCCCCTTGCCCTGCCCAGCACCAGGAGGAGGAAGAGGAGGGAGCCGCGGTCCTGTGCCCGCGGAGCCCTCTCCGGCCGGGCAGCGCCCGGCAGCTCAGCCGTCAGCAGCCGGGCAGAGGACGGGCCACCAAGGGCTCTTGTCTTTCCCTTGCAGCCCGCCCGGCCCTGCGGCAGCGCCAGCGGAGTCAGCGAGACGGCCGGGCCCGGCCCCCGGCCCCCAGGGACCCGATCCCGGAGCCCAAGGGGGAGAGCAGCCTCCTCTCCAGGGAGAGCAGCGTTGCCGGCCCGGCCGGGCCCCCAGGCGGTGGAGAAAGCAGCCACAGCTGCTGCGGGGCCATCTAGGTCCCCGGGGCCCCGACCTTTCCGCGGCTGGACGTGGGCGTTCCTCGTGACAGCCAAGGTTTGGGCGTCAACTCGGCTGGGGGCACGTGGCCGAGCAGCGAGGGCGCCCCAGGCACAGCGAGGCCGCGGCGCTTTTTTGCCCCGAGCAGCTCCCTGGAGTGGGAGTGGCTCCAGTGGGGCCAGGCCTGCCCCTGCCCCCCGGGGGAGCCGGTGGGGTCGAGGCCGGCCCCCGACACCCACCCCTGCCCTTAAAGGCAGGCTTGGGAGACTGTCAGAGTCTTCAAGCCTCAGGGTGCTCTTCAAGTAGCTTGGAGTTCCTTAATTTCTTCCCAAGTCCCTCAGTGTAACTGGAAGACCAACCTCAGGGACTCAGCCCACCTGGGAGACCTCTCTTCTGCAGGGCTCCCAGGTCAGCTGCGTTCCTTACAAGTCCCTAGGGGCTGTCAGAGTCTTAAAGTCTCTGGGGGCTCTGAAGGGAACCAGGAGGCACTGAGGAAGACATTAAGGAGCTCCAAGTACCTGGAAGACCAACCTCAGGGAGTCCGCCCACCTGGGAGACCTTTCTTCTTCAGGTCTCCCAGTTGGGCTGAGTCCCTGAGGTGGTTCTTCCAGTAACTTGGAGAGCCCCCAGAGACTTGAAGACTCTGAAAGTCTCCCAGCCCTGCCTTTAAGGGCAGTGGTGGGCGTCGGGGGCAGGCCTGGACCCGATTGGCTCCCCCGGGGGGCAGGGGCCGGCCTGGCCCAATGGGGGCCCTGGAGGCCCCTGGGCTCCCTAGCCTAAGAGACTTGTGTGGGGACAGAAATTCAGCAAGGCTTTTTTGCCCCCACACAAGTCTCTTAGGCTAGGGAGCCCAGGGGCCCCCAGGGCCCCCATTGGCTCCCAGGGGGGGGTGTGGCCCAATGGGGGCCAGGCCTGGCCCCCACGCCCCCCACTGCCCTTAAAGGCAAGGTGGAGAGGCTTTAAGGCTCTTCAAGTCTCTGGGGGCTCCTTCAGTTCCATGAAGAGCCCCCAGAGACTTGAAGAGCCTTAAAGCCTCTCCACCTTGCCTTTAAGGGCAGCAGGGGCAGGCCTCAGCCCAGACCCCCCCACTCCCCAGCCTCAGGGCTTTGGTGGGGGCACAAAAAAGCCCTGCCCAGCGGCTGCCCCCACACAAAGCCCTGAGGCCAAGGAGCGCTCGCTGCTCCCTCGTCGCCCCGGCCTTCCCCGCTGCCTCCCGGGCTGGAGCTGGGCTGCCAGGGCCCCTGCTCAAAGGAAGGGCCAACCCGGGGGTGAGGAGAAACAGCCCCTTGGGACAGGAGCTCTCACCTACTGCAGCGAGATGGCCCCGGCTGCCGGCTGCCCCCTCTCCGCTCCAGCGCTGCAGCCAGGAGCTCTTCCCCGAGCAGGGAGAACGCAGCCTTCGGCAAGCTGCGAGCAGGCGTGAACAGAGACCGCGCACAGAACACAGCACGTGGCACCTCGCCTCAGCTGGGGCTCGCGCCAAGTTTTATTGCCCAGAGCCCAAACACCTTCGTGCGGTGCCACCGTGCCCGAGTCCCACTTGGCGCTTCCTGGGGAGCAGGACGAGCTGGCAGGCGCAGGCCGCCTTCCTGCTGCGGCAGCTCCTGGAGGGGTGCGTGAAGGCCAAAGCCGGATTCTTGCTCCTTCGGGTGGTGAGGGGGGTCTCTGGGAAAGCAGGTCACTTCCTCAGTGCAGCTGGAGTCTGAAGCTGGGGCCCCAAAGAGCTGCGGGAGGGGTGGGCAAGAGACGAAAGAGCAGCTCTTGCCAGCAACCAGCACCTAGGAAAACAAAACAGAGCTCTTAAGAAAGAGCAGGACCAGGCACTTTCCCCTCTCTCAACACTCGGGCCCGACCCCGCGTCCCCCCCGGGGAGCGGGCGCTGGGGCTCTGCGCGCTGCGGCTCTGCCTTCTGGCCTTCAGCGCATCCACAGAGCACGGCTCCTGCTGAAAACAGAGCAGAAACGCACACAACTAGTGGCCCCAAATATTAAAAAACAATACTACTAATAATAATGAAATAAATCAAAACCAGAGCCATAGCTTGTCTGGCACCTACCAGGCCTCAAAGGTCTCGGAAGGAGCCCGAGCGCCGCTGCTCTCTGTGTGCTGCCAGTGATGGGCAAAAAGCCTCTTCCTCCCATACGCAGCTCAGGCCCATTTCTCCTCCTCCTTCGTGTGCAAGGCGACAGCGCTGAACACCAAGAGGCCTGCCTTCAGGGAGAAGGCGCCGGCACAGTACAGAAATGCTGAGGGGACACAACGTTCCTACTGCGTGGGCTGCAGGGGACGCCCAGACACCTAGAAAAGGAGAGACCCTCTCTCGAGTCTGGCACTGCACCACAACACAGCAACAGCAGCTCTTGCACACAACTCACACTCCCTCTCCTGTATTAGTGCCCGTGGCTTCCCTGAAAAGGCAAGGGAGCTCTTGAGGTTCTGCCCCAAATCACTGCTTTCCTCCTATGCTAAAAGCTCGCAGACATGTCCCACCTCGTTTTCCAGCGCCACGTTCTCTACTCTGCAAGAAACAGTTGCACAATTCAACTCTCCGCAACACCAAGACTCTCCGGGCTGCCTTTCGCAGCAACTGCCCAACAGCTCCCCAAAAAGGGGCAGCCACAAGCACAGGTTGTTGGGAAGCTAAACAACTCCAAAAAGCAAAGCCAAAGAGAAGCAAGTCCAAAGTCCTCCAGCCCCTCCTACGCTCCAGGACACTGCAGCCCAGCCAGAGCTGTCCCAGAGAGCCCCTTCCCCTGGCACGAGACATTCCCACCGGCCTTACCTGCGGAGAGGAGCCCCGGGGAGCGTAACCCAGTCAGTCATGACCTACTGGGAACTGAAACACCCCACAGCCCTCCGGCAGCGGGAGCTGCACGCCCCAGTTGCCCCCTCAGACAGACAAAGCGGCCACGTTGAGCTGACCCAGGCAACAGAAAACACAACCGAGAAACACAACTGAGAAACACAACCGAGCTCTCAGTGAGCACGTCAGCTCTCAGCAGCCACAAAGGAAGCAGACAGAGATCTTGCAGAGACAGGACACAGCTCCCACTACGCTTCTCAGCTCCCCAGGCAGCTGAAACCCCAAAACAGCCTCGCCAGTAAAACACATCTTCTACTTATACGCTTCACAGGCAAGATGGTTTTTCCCCCTGGCCAAATGATACACTCTGATTCCACTTTCTACAGCAAAGGCCGAAAGCTCTGCACGGGCAGACAGACAGACAAGGAAGGACCCCGCGCCAGCGCCACCACACGCCGCTCCACCACCAGGCTCCAGCGGCTCCCACAGGGCTGGGAACCAGCCTGCCAACACCCGCCCCCGAAGAAAGCCCGAGGGAGGGCGGCAGCCGCGCTGGAAACCTGCCGCCCCCGGCAGCAGACGAGCCCCCGGCGGGGCGGGAAGCGCCACCCGGCCGCCTCGGGGCCGCCAGGGAAGCCCTTGCCCGAGCGCTGCCCCCTCCCCGGCGCTCCGGACAGCCCGGCCGCCGGCTGCCAACGCTCCCTCCTCCGGCGCCGCCCGCAGCCCGCCGGGCACTCGCTGCACGGGCCGGCAAACAGCGCCCGCAGACACCCAGCGCTCCGCTGCCGGCGCTCGCTCCTCCGCGGCGCCCGCCGGTGCTGCCAGCAGCTCGCGGCCGGCACCATCGCGCACGTCCCGCTCGGTCCCGCCGCGCTGCCAACGGCGCTGCCACAACCGTTGCGCGTTGCCCAGGCGAGAGCGACCGGCCGCCCCGACCGCCTCCCCGCGCCCGGCCCGGCCCCCCCGCCGCCCCCGAGCCCGGCTGCGCCACGACCCGCCGCGCGTCCCGCAGCCTGCCGCTCTCCAGCAGCGCCGCGCCACCGCACCAGACAGGACGCGACGCGACGCGACACGACGGGACCCGGCCGCCGCCGCCAGGCGCCACCACACAGCCAGCCACCCCGCCGCCATCTTCGCCGCCGGCCGCTCGCTCCCCCCTCCCCCGGCCAGAGGCGGGAGCGGGGCGCCAATCAGCGGCGGGCGGCGCGCAGGCGCCCTCCAATGGCCGAGAGGCAGCTGGCCCGGCCGGCCAATCCCCGCGGCGGCCCGGGCGGAGGGCGGGAGGGAGCGGAGAGAGGCCGGAGATGGCGTCCGGCGGCCGTGGGCGCCGCCGAGCGAGCGGGCGGGCGGCGGGGCGGGGTCTGCCGGCGCCAGGGACGCGGTCCCCGCTGTCCCCCCTCAGTGTCCCCCTCGCTGTCCCCCCGTCCCCGCCAAGCTCGTGTGGGCCCTTGCCGGGCTCTATGGACTTCCATGGGCCTGCACGGGGCTCTGTGGACTCCTACAGAGCTGTTCGGGGCTCTACAGGCTTGTACACCCCCATGCTGAGCACATATGGGCCCGTGCCGAGCTCTGTGGGCTGGTACCTGAGAAAAAACTTCTTCACTGTGAGGGTGACAGAGCATTGGAACAGGTTGCCCAGAGAGGTGCTGGAGTCTCCTTCGCTGGAGATCTTCAAAAGCCGTCTGGGTGTGATCCTGGGCAATATGCTCTAGGAGACCCTGCTTGAACAGGGAGGTTGGACTAGATGATCTCCAGAGGTCCCTTCCAACCTAAACGATTCTGTGATTCTGTACGGTCCTGCACAGCGCTCTACGGGCTCGTACGAGCCCACGCCAGGCTCTGCGTGCTCATACAGACTTGTGCCAGGCCCTGTGGGCTGGTACGGGCTCGCACTGGGCCCTAGGGGCTCCAACGGACTCGTGCTGGGCCCTACGGGCTCATACGGGACCGCTCCGAGTTCGTACAGGCCCGTGCCGGGCGCTATGAGCTAGTATCAGTTTGCCGTTATCTTTGCTGCCTTACATCTGCCTTAGGCCTCCTCGCTGCAGTCTTTCTCCTTTCCCTTCCTCCCCTTAGACACGTCCTGTGTGGTTTCCAAGACATGTTAACCCCATCTTCTGTGCCCATAACTGAGGCTCGAAAGGAAGGCAGACAGCAGGAAAGGAAGGCAAAAGGAAAAGAGCGGCTTTTTGATAGGAAGCCGACAGTCTTAAAACCCATTAGGCTAGTAACTGGGGTGGAGTTATCTCATCTAACTTTAGGAAGCCAAACTTAAGGTCTGACCTGCTTCTCCGGGCTCCCTCCCTAGGCTGTGGAGAAAAACGGGCCCTTCCAGAGAGCCCTTCACCCAATCGATCCCCGAGAGCGGTGGGACTGCAGAAGGACTGCACGTCTCTAGCCGTTATGTCTGCCACCGGAGGAAAATGATAATCCTGTCTGAATGTAGTCTCACGTGTGCTAGGCATGTATCAAAGCATCTGGAAAGGACTCTCACCACGTGGTGAGCCGAAATCCCGAATTCCAATTGTGACTCTGTGAAATACTGGGGTGCCAGAGGATTTCCTGGAACTGAGAAGGATGTAGAAAAGCATGACCAGACTAGTCAAAGAGATGACCCTTTCCGTTAAAGGAACGGGAGCCTGGAGGAGGGCTCTTCAGGAAGGAAAAGAGACAGCTGAGAGAGGTAGGAGAGAGCTGCCTGGAACGAAGTGCTGTGGGAAAGGGGAACAAGGCAAGTCTCGGTGTCCTTCAACAGCAGCTGGAGCTAGGAGGTGCCATACTTGAAGAGAGAAGAAAAGGAGGTATTCTTTCAGCCCCAAAGGGTTGGAGAATGGAAGCAAATTAAAGGGCATGCTTGATTTGTGGCCACTTGGAGACAGGAGAGCGAAGTAGAATTGCTGCTCTAACTTGTGCTGCTGTTGTTGTTGGTGGTGCTAGAAACAGATCCCCTCAGGTGAGGCACGGCGACACGAAGAAGTCATTGCCTAGTGAGGAGAACAACAGCTTCTTTGACTACTCCCTCAAGAAAAACATAAAATAAACACACTCCTTTTATTTTGGAAACACTCTCTCGTCTTCTTTTTGCTTCGAGCCTAATTAGGAATAGTAGGAAAAAAGGACATCACATTCCCCAAGAAAAAACACTGGTATTTACTGCATTTGTTCCTTTAATGATTGGAGATGGGGAGGGTGTCTTATTTAGGCTGTGTATTGGCTTTGGTACATCAGGAAAATGGCAGACCAAGCTGACCAAACAGTGTGTGTCCACTTGGCACGTTGTGAATAGCTCTCGAGATAACACTGACCTTAACGACTATGTCCCTAGTGAATAGAAAAGGGCACCTGCTCACATGCAGTTTTACACACGCACACCCCCCCCCCCCAAATTAAGATGTAAATCTTAAATCCTATCCTAGGGGATCATCTTAATTATCTGCATGGCAGACAGCTACAGTTATTTTGGATGCCTTAGTGCATCATAGCGAGTGGGGTACCCCAGGGGCCGATACTGGCTTCAATCGTGTTCAAGTTGTTCCTCAGAAACTTGGCTGAAGGGACAGCGTGCACCCTCAGCGAGTTTGCGGCTGTTCTGAACTGGGAGGTATGGTTGCAACCCTGGAGGGTCGTAGCGCCGTTCAGTGGGAGCTCGACAGGCTGGAGAGATGGGCAGAGGGGAAGCTCATGAAGTTCAAGCCAAGGAAGGGCAGAGTCCTGCCCTGCAGGAGAAACACCCTGGTGCAGCAGTACAGGCTGGGGAGTGAGGTGCTGGGAGTGCAGGTGGCCAGCAAGTTGAGCACGAGGCAGCAACGTGCCCTTGTGGCCAAGGCGGCCAACGATCTCCCGGGCTGCAGTAGGCAAAGCATTGGCAGCGGGTTGAGGGCAGTCATCCTCTCCCTCTCCTCAGCCCTGGTGAGGCCTCGCCTGGAGTCCCGGGTGCGGGGGTGGGCTCCCCAATACAAGAGAGACATGGAGCTAGTGCAGTGAGTGCAGCTGAGGGTTCCTCAGATGCTGAAGGGATGGGGGCATAGGAGGAAAGGCTGCGAGAGCTGGGCCTGTTCAGCGTGGAGAAGAGCAGCCTGAGGGGGGGATCTGACCAATGGGTAGAAATATCTGAAGGGAGGGAGTCAAGAGGATGGGGCCAGAGCCTTGTCAGAGGGGCCCACTGACAGGAGGAGAGGCAGTGAGCACAAACTGAAGCACAGGCAGGTCCGTCCGAACCCGAGGACAAACGTCTTTGCTGTGGGAGTGACGGAGCGCTGGAACAGGCTGCCCAGCGAGGTCGTGCAGTCCCCATCCGTGGCCATAGTCAAAAGGCATCTGGCTAGGGTGCTGGGCAACCCGCTCTAGGTGACCCTGCTGGAGCAGAGGGGTTGGACTAGATGATGTCCAGAGGTCCCTTCCAACCTCCACCGCTCTGTGAGTCTGTGACCAGAGCCCCACGGAGGCGCAGAGGCAGACAGAGGTGCCCTTGAGGGGCAGGCAGCCCTGCGCCCCTGAAGGGATGTGCCCTGCCCCTCCCTAGGGCGGCGGGTCACAGCAGGGGCCTTTGTGACCCCATGGCGCCCCATGGTGTTGTTGGGCACCACTATGGCATGAGCAAGGCAGTGTCCGGGAGGACGGCAACAGGAAAGGAAGGAGCACGCAGGGCTGCTGAAGGAGCCCTTGAGCGCGCGATGTCTTTCCCTGTCGCCCCGGGCAGCCCCGCAGTGCGAGGCGTTTCCCCAAGGCACCCCCAGCTCAGACCTGGGTAAGAGGGCTGGGGCTGGGGCTGAGCAGCTCCCCAGGGCCTCAAGGGGGCCCTTGGCCATGGCCATGGCCAGGAGAGGAAGGAGCAGGCAGGGTGATGGGGTGGGGCTGGAGCTAAGGTGCAGGAGAGCTGGCGCCAGGGCCCAGCACACCTGCAGCGGGCAGGGGGACGCCAATGTCCCGCAGGGAACCACCCTCTGCTGGTGGGGTTAGCGAAAGGTTTTCCTTCCGAGAACATCTTGGCAAAGCCTGCGGGCATTTTCCAAATGACACCTTTCGCATGGAAAAACCACAGCCGTGGGCTCAGCCTTCTCCAGCCAGGCTGTCTGCTAAGCCCAGGGGGACAGTGCAACTGTTTCCAGGTGCCAGGCCTGGCCTTAGGCTCCTCCATTCCCAACCTCCCCCTTTTCTTCCTCCCTGCAGGATGGAGAAGAGACCTCCCAGGCACCCCCGGGTGGCCTGGGAGAAGAAGGATGGCTCCGTCAGCCGCCCTAGGGTGGCTTTGAAGGAGAAGGAGGAGAATGGACCCCCTAGGCACCCAAGGGTGGCCTGGGAGAAGAAGGATGGCTCCGTCAGCTGCCCTAGGGTGGCTTTGAAGGAGAAGGAGGAGGATGGACCCCCCAGGCACCCAAGGGTGGCCTGGGAGAAGAAGGATGGCTCCGTCAGCCGCCCTAGGGTGGCTTTGAAGGAGAAGAAGGACGGCTCCGTCAGCTGCCCTAGGGCAGCTTTGAAGGAGGAGGAGGAGGATGGACCCCCCAGGCACCCCAGGGTAGCCTGGGAGAAGGAAAAGGAGGATGACTCTGTCAGCTGCCCTGAGGTGGCTTTGAAGGAGGAGGACAGATCCCCCAGGCTCCCCAGGGTGGCCTGGGAGGATGAGAAGGATGGCTCCATCAGCTTCCCTAGGGTGGCTTTGAAGGAGGAGGAGGAGGATGGGCCTCCCAGGCACCCAAAGGAAGCCTTGGAAGAGGAGGAGGAGGACGGAGGCCCTTCAGAGAGCCACCCCAGGAGGGCCTGGGAAGAGGAGGAGGAGGGTGGACCCTCCACCTCCACCAGGGTTGCCTGGGAGGAGGAGGAGGAGGAGGAGGAGGAGGATGGAGGCCCTTCAGGGAGCAGCTCGCAGCCGGAGCAGTGCTCGCTCCAGCCATTGCAGCCAGGTGAGTGAGTGGGCACCCCTGGGCTGGGCAGGACCGGGGGCTGCGAGCCCATAGCTGGGCACAGGCCTCAACTGGTCCCTGTCTCCTGCCAGCCCCGACAGCTCTGCCCACTCTCTTTCTTGGTCACATCTAGGGCAGCTTCTGCCAGGAGAGGAGGAAGCCCTGGGAAGCATGCGCACCTTTCTGCGAAGCGGAGGCAAGGTAACAGCAGGCACTTGTGCCTGGGCTGTGCCTGCATCTCCTGGTGGGTGGCCCCTGCACGTGCAACGCTCAGGCGGCCCCGCAAGGGCTGCTGGCTGTGCAGAGCTGCTCCCGTAGAGGCACGCCACGCACCACTGCGTGGCCGCAAACGCTCCGGTGCTGCTGCCCATGCCTCTGGCGCACTTATGCTCTCCGTCTCTCTCGTCCTGCTGCTGCCAGGAAGAGGCCGAGAAGCTGCAGTTTCTGGCCGACGTCTGCACCCTCTGCAGAGGCGCCAGCACGGATGTCTTGCTGCGGGTCCTGCTTTTCCTGTGCAGGGTGGATCTGGCAAAGGCAATCGAGGTGAGGGCGCAGGCCGGGGCCTGGGGGAGTGGGCAAGCCTAGCCGGGCACTGGCACACCAGGGAGGCCAGGACTGGGGTGCGTGAGCGTGGGAAGGTGGGGAGCCCTTGCTCGTGAGCGCAGCGCTGCCCACTGCAGGGCTCCAGAAGCCACCGAGAGCGGGGCGACGAGGGGGCTGCCCTGGGTGCCAGCGCTGGGGTGCGACGGGGGCACCTGGGCTCTGCCAGCCTGGCAGGCTCCTCGCTGGCTGCTGACAGCTCCCACGCCGCGTCCTCGCTGCGCTCTCCAGGTGCTGTTGCGAGAGGAGCCCGTGGAGCAGCTGAGCACTGCGGTGCGGCAGCAAGCCTTCCTCGCCATCGCTGCAATGAGGTAGCTGCCCCAGCCCCTGCCTTGCTCAAGGCCTCCACAGCCTACGGACCTGACGGCACCAGCTGCAGCTGGGCGGCATCTCCCGTTCGGGGGCAGTCTGAGCGAGGCGTCTGCGGGGCCTCTGCTCTCCCCTGCACGGGCCTTGACAGTGCTGGAGACGGGAGGGCAGAGAGGGCCCCGGGGCCCTGTCCAGTGTCTCTGGACTTTGCTCACGAAGGCTGAGGCAGGAGATGCAGAGGGTATCGGGCACATGCTGCCGGCCCGTCCTCTGTCCCTGGGCCAGCATCACAGGAGGAAGAGGCGCCTCCCCAGGGGCCTCCCCACCTCGCAGCCCTAGCAGCATAGGCTCTGCCGCCCACGAGCTCTGGAGGTGCCAGTCAGCCCCCGGCTCTGAGCAGCGCCTCTCCCTCCTTGCAGCAAAGCGAAGCTGGTGCTAGATCACAACCAGAAGACAAGCCTCCTCCAGTCCTGCTTCTGCGCGGTCTTCTTCCTTCCTCCCACAGAGCACATGCAGAGCCTGCAGGCTGCCCTCTACTCCAAGGTACGCCCTGGCCGAGGGCTGCAGAGCCCGACAGTCCCCCTGGGCTGGTCCCCGGCTGCTCTGTGCCGAGAGATGAGCGCAAGCTCCAAGCCAGAGCAGCACTGCAGCGCGGCTTCCCCACCCTCGTGCCTTTTCCCCCTTGCCCTGGCGATGGCCCCATGTAGTGTCGCCAAGCTGGTCCTCGTGCGGCAGCTCCTCTGCCCTAAGCCTCTCCCCGGGCACCGCAGGGCCCTGGGTGTCCCCCTCAGGCTGCAGGGATTCAAGCCCCTCTCCTGCAGGCAGGGGGCTCCAGGGAAGAAGTGCCACAAGCCTCTGTCTTCCTTGCAGACGCTGGCTGCCCTGGACAGCATGCTGCAGGCGCTGGTGCTCACATGTCTCTCGCCTGCTCTCCTGGAGCTGCAGAACATCCTGCAGGTGTGGCATTTACGCAAAGAGTGGCCTTCACAGGGACTGACTGTTTCTCACCCCAAAACAAAGGGACTCTCTGGAGGGGACCTCCCTCTGCTCGGCCCCGCAGCGCTAGGGGCAGAGAGCATGCTGCAGGGAGAGGAGCGTCTCCCTCGGGGGAGCGAGGCTTCCCCACCGTGCTCTTCTGCAAGCCCAGTGTCTCCTGGCTGCAGTCAAGAGTCCTTTCTTGCCCACCCGACTCCTGCAGGGGAAGGCAAAGCCCTAAGCCCTGGCCCTCCGCGACAGGAGGGCCCAGCGGGCCCTTTCGGGCAAGCAGCAGAGGCTGCAGGAGCCACGGGAGCCTGCTGCCTGCCCGGCTCCAGCCACTCAGCCGAGGGGACTTGTCCCTAGTTTGGGGGGACTCGCAAGGCAAGAACCCACTTACAGGCTTTGCTCCTGCTCCCAGGAGCTGAAGGGCAAAGCCGACCGGGCATCAGCAGAGCTGCCTCACTTGCAGCAGCTGGCAGGTCACCGCGCAGACCAGGAGCTTTTCTCCTCCCAGGTCCTGCTGCCCTTCCTCCGGTCCAAGCAAGCAGCCACGCGCCAGAGGGCTGTGGGGCGCATTGCCGAGCTCACGCAGCTCCTGGTCATCCCTCCCTTGCTCAAGGTAAGCCGCCTCAGGACCAGGCAACCTCCAGCTGCCCCATCACCCCTTCGTGGTGCTCCGGAGCCTTCTGCAGCTCCGCGCTGCCTCCAAGGGAAGCCTGGCTACAAGGTAGGGCACTCAGCAAGGCCCTGCCCTGAAGCTATGCTCTTGGCCATGCCTCGGTGGCCTTCCTTCTGCAGGCCCTGCTCTCTCAGATGCCACCTCTGCTCGCAGCCCTGGGCAGGGCAGCACTGCCCTGGGCACACACTGTGGGCCCAACAGCTCTGGCAGCCCTCCCTGCCCAGCCCCTTTGGTAGGCCCTCCACAGCTCCCGCTCACCTGCGGTCCAGTCATGAGTTAACCGTGGCCTTGGGGCTTTGGTGGCAAGCAGCACCCTTCAGCCCTGCCTCCCTCCCCCAGGTCCGCTCGCCCTTGGAAGGAAGCAGTGACGGCCCTGACGACTGCAGAAGGAAGCAGTTCTCCATCCTGGGCGGGCTGGTGGGACACGTCATCCTGTGCTGTGCCTGCCAGGACCAAGGCACCAGTCACGGAGCTGCAGAAGCTCTTCATCACCTGTACACCTTCATCCTACAGGAAGAAAGTAAGAGAAGCGGCCGCAGGCTGAGTCCTTCCACACACGCACAGAGCCAGGCAAGGGCAGGCAAGGCACCGCGCTGCCTCAGCCACTCTCCGCAGCAGCAGCAAAGCGCCAGAAACTCCTGCATTGTAGGCGCAGGGCAAGCACTGCGTAAAGGCCAGGGCCCACAGAGCCCAGGCTCAGTGTAGCGGGCCCGTAAGCAGGAGACCATGGGGGATGTGACCTGCAGCCAGCTCTCTGCGGAGAGAGGGGGCATGCACACACTACTTAATAAACAGCAGCCACCTCCTAGACTTCACACAGGGCCGTCAGCTGCCTTGCTGGAATCCCTCGCCCGCTTACCAACAGGCTGGAAAACCTTCAGCAGCCCCTGCTCCTCTTAGGGCTTGTGTCTCGCTTCCTACTAGAACGGCTGCTCAAACGCCTCTGCCTTGTGGTAGTCTTAAAAGCCGTTTCCCCTCCCACCTGCCTTGCGATAGGCCCAGGACTTCCCCGGAAAGCCTGCTCCCCATCCATTTCTGGCACGCCTGCTTTCTCTGCCAGCAACGTTTCTCGCTGAGGCCTGCAGGGTACCACCTCTGAGTCACCATCCTCCCTCCTAATTGCCCTGTGTCTCCCCTCCTGTCCAGGCATGGAGCTGTCCCACGATAGCCCAAAGCACCTGCAGATCCAAAAGGACAGGGAAGAGGCAAAAAGCCGCCTTTGGCCGCCCAACGACGTTAGGGAAATCACAGTGGTAAGGAGCGTCTCCGTTGCTGGGACTGCCGGCCGTGGGGTCAGCACGATGCTCAGATGGACAGAAGGACCCTTTGACAGGGGGACTAACGGGTGCTTGCCGTCATCGGGCAGGGGGGCTCGCCTTGTTCTTGAGCATGGACTAGCCACAAGTTTGTGGCCTGGCCCCCTCCCCCCCCACCAGAGCTCTGCTTCCCCACAGCAGCAGCACAGGGGCACCCTGAGCCCAGCCGCCCACTTCCTGCCTGGGGCCATCACCCAGCCCAGCTCAACCCCTGCTCCTGGCTCTCCTGGCAGCACAGAGGCAGCACTGCCACACGCTTCTCTCCAGAGCCGCTCTCACTGCTCAGCTGGGCAGCAGCCAGCAGCACGAGGGCACTGCGTGTGATGCATCTCTCTTCCCTGCCTCCTTTCTGCTCTAGATGTTTGCAAAATACCTCCAGCCGTCGGAGAGAGCAGATCTCATTGTCGTAGCCATCAGGGCCATGAGCTGCTCCAGTGCCTTTGTCACACAGGCAGCCGCTCACATGCTGGATGTGCTGGTGACAGAGGACGCCTCTCAGCTGAAGCACGTAAGTCGCCTGCGGCTGGCATGGCCGGGGCTCGAGCCCTGCAGGGCATTGTTTTCCCTCTGGATGCAGGTCTCCCTCCCAGGCACCTAAGAGCCTTTGAGGCCAGCACGGAGCAGTGGGAAGGGAAGCAGTTGTCGGTGGGAGCTGGAGAAATGCCTCCCTCCATGCCATGTGCCCTGCAGGTGGCCAACATCATGAGGTGCATGTGCAGCTGCCTGATGGCCATCAAAGAGGCGTCTGCCCGGCACAGCGTGAACAGGGCTCTTCTGGAGCTGACCTGCGCACACCCTCACGAGGCAGTCCTGAGCCTCTTGTACTGTTCACCGGCATGCAACAGGTACGGGGCTCAGCTGCCTGCAGGGCTCAGGGCCCAGCAGCCTTGGGAGCTCATGCCATGGGGGCTACCAGAGAGGTGGAGATCTCCAGGACCCCTGCTGAGGGACTGGCCCCAGTGCTGGTGCATGAGCCAGGGCTGCAGCAGGCAGAGGTGATCAGGCCTGCCTGGAGCGCTGCTCGAGTGAGCCGCAGAGCCTGGCTACCTTGGTGCCTGCCTGCCCCATAAGGAACTGCAGCTTGGCCACGTGCTGCTGGTGGGGCAGGGCGCACTGGCTGTTGCTAGCAAAGGGCAGCGGGCAGAGGCAGGGCTGGTGGCCAGCCTGGGCCCTCCAGGGCAGCCAGGCCACGGCGCGCCCAAGGCAGCCTGCTGACAGAGCGCTCGGGGCCTACAGCGCTGCCAAGGCCATGTGGCGGGTGATGGTCTCGGAGCCCGGCGCTGCAGAGAAGGTGCTGCCTGAACTACTGAGGCTGCTGGAGGACTCACCACTGGGCAAGACATCCGCCTGCATCAGCAACAATGCGGGCATCCTTTCGTGGGCTGTGAGTTTCCAGGCGAGGCCTCCATCACCTTCAGGGCTGCGCTTGCCTCCCCAGGCAAGAGGCAGCGCTCCCTTTCGCCTTCCCCATCTGCCCCCCAAGCTGGCACCTCCCACAGGGCACACACACCTCAGGGCCATGGCCAGCAGGGCTCTGCCCAGCGTCTAGCCTCTGCTGGGCCAGTGCACTGGGCTGCCGAGCACCGCCTGGAGCCCTGCGCGCACAAGCTCGGGACCTGCCTGGGCAGCTCTCTGGCCTCCTGGGTCTCTGCATCTCCTGGCCTTCCTCAGCAGGCTGGAAGCTTGTGTTAGGGGCAGGCTTAGCGGTGGGGGCCGGGTTCAGGGCCAGGCAGGGCCCACGCACAGCCCAAGCAGGCTGCAAGGGCTGACACAGGAGATACGCGAGAGCCGCCCCCCCCCCGCCCCAAGGTTGATGTCCATGCCCACGCAGGGAGGCTCGATGGGCCCATGTCACAAACAGGAGCTGAGCCTCAAGAGCTTCCATGACTTAGCCCTGCCCAGACAGCCAGGCCGCGCGCACACTGCGCTGCATCTGCTGGGGCACAGGGCAGTGCCTGAGCCTCACGCCCCAAGCTCGGCCAGGGCAACACCGTCTCATCATTGACAACCGTCTCTGGGGGTTTGTTGCAGGCAACCAGGGCGCTGCACGAGATTCTCCATCAGCCCCTCTGCCCCCAGGAGGTGAAGCTCTTTTTCCCCCAACTCCTCCTGGCACTGCTCTTCCGCATTTCCCTCGCTCTCGAGATGATGCCAGAGGAGGTTGCTGTCTTCTGGGGGCAATGCCAACAGCATCAGCCTGCTGCCTCCAGCCCCACCAGGTACTGCCTCCCACTTCCCCCACCTCTGCCCTGCACCTGGAGCCAAGGCCAGGGCTCCCAGGGTGACCTGGCCTTTCCTCTGCGGGCAGGTGCGCAGCGGAGGCCATGAAAGCACTGCTCTGCTGGGCTAACTACAAGAGCCAAGTGCTTGCCATGGAGAGCAAGGGCGCCTGGGACATGCTCCTCACTGCTGCCACCCACCACTGCGGAGTGGCTTTGCTGGCCATGTGAGAGCCCCCTCCTCCCCGCTCTCCCCTAGCCCTTCTCCCCACTGGTGGGACACCCTATACAATCCCCTTCCTCGTGGCTGACAGGCCGGCCCCAGCTCTCCACAAAGGAGCTGCACTCTCAGCCCTTGTCACTGAGGGATGGCACAGGGGAACGGCAAAGGGGTGGGTGGGTGGGTGGGTGTGTGTGTGTGGGGGGGGGGTCTCTCTCTGTCACAGCCCAGCTCTGAGAGCTCCTGGAGGAGAGCTGGTGTTACCAGGCACAAAAGAGGGTGATGCACAGCAGCAGTCGCCTCCCCCACCCCCACCCCCACCCCGGGCAGCCCAGCAGGGAAGGGGCAGGAGGCACAGGGGAACACTGCAAGAGCCCGCGGGGTGGGGGCACGGGGCATGACTCCACAGTGCGCAGGACATGGGCTGTGCTGCAAGGCAGACTTCAGGGCAGGAAGGGAGCTTCTCCAGCCTCCTCCACCAAAACGAGCCTCCTCATGTTGGGCACTGCCTTTCTAATGGCAAGCTGGGGTGGCAAGACACACCTCCAGGAGCAAATGCTGCTGCCTGCTGGAGCTGAGCACAAACATGGCCTCACCCTGCCTGGCCTGTGGGAGAACACCTAGACTGGGCAGTGCCATCCCACAAGAGGTTGGCCTGCCCTGCTCAAGGCCAACACTACCTTCTTCCCCCTGCCAGAGAGATGAGGAAGGCCCCCAGGCCCCAGCGTGCCTACATCTTCCACCACCTGCTAGAGCTGCTCAGCAGGGAGAAGCCCTCCCATGAGATCCCTGCTATGGTTTTCCTCGTCGAGGTGAGCTCAGCGGCCAGCGGTGCATCTCTGGGGTGCCTCAAACCACTCTGCTCTCTTGTGCCCACCACTGCACCGTGGGTGGCAATGAATGGAGCAGGGTGGTGGGTGCACTCCGAGCAGTACCTCGGTCCATTTCTGGTGGGGTAATGCTTGCCACTACCTGTATTTCCTATCTATCTGCTTTGTGCCTGCTCTCCCTACTCAACTGCTCCTCAGAGGCATGACAGTAAGAGGCTGCAGCTGGTGGCCTGGCCTGGAGGAACAAGCGAGCTAGCTGCACAGCGTGCCCTGAGGCACAGGACAGGGCCACAGGGGCTCTCGCAACCACTGCTGCCTTCAGGCTGGCCCTTGCCCGGGTCTGGTGGCCTTGCCCTCAGCTGGTGGTTGGATCCAGCACTGCAGGATATGGGGAGTCCTGCAGCTTTGTCAGTCTGCCACTGCTGTGTGTGTTTCAGCTGCTGGGCTGTGCTGACCTCAGAGGAGAGGACCATCACATCCTGAACCTCTTCCTGAGATACCTGCAAAGCCAGAGCTCGGTGATGCGCAGGCTGGTGTTCAGGGGCCTCCTCAGGCTGTGGGAGAGACCCGAGATGGTGAGCGAGCGGGGACAGCCAGCTGAAGCCATGCCAGAGGCCTGGGGCTGGGCAGGAGGGGCTGGGTAACTCAGTAGCTTACAACTCAAGAGCTGTCCTCTTCCTCTGCCCACTTTGGGAGTCCTTTGGGACAGGGCCCTGGCTCTGCTGCACAAGGAGAAAGGCACCGGTGCCGGCGGCAGACCCCAGCCCTGCACCAAGCAAGCCACCTCCAAACCACCTCAGTCACAGGAATGCTGTGCTGAAGGAAGTTGCCTTTCCCACAGGCAAGGAAAATGCAGGCCCTGGTGCCAGCCCTCATGGAGAGCCTGCAGGACGCAGACACGGACATCCGCGAGAAGGCCCTAGCTCTGCTCAGCAGCATGATCCATCTCCTGGACGGGCAGAGGGCCAGCCTCATCGTTCCGCAGCTGGCTGAGAAACTCTTGCCACTCTTCGATGATGTAAGGCTCGGGAGAGAGTCGGGCACCCGCTGGGCGCTGGGTCCCCCAGATCTGATGCGGATGGCCAGCCCAGGCTGCTCCAGCCACATTGAGCCCCTTGCCCATCGTGGTTTTGGAGCAGCCAGGGCTGAGCTCCTCTCCTCTTCCTTCCCACCAGGAGTCCGGCTGCGTCAGAAACCTCTCCATCAACCTCCTGAAAGATACGATGACAATGGTAGCGGGCACCACAAGAAAACTGATGAGGAAGCAAGTGCAGAGGAGCCTGCTCCTCCTCCTCTTCCACTTGCACGACCAGGTCCAGAGCGTGGCCCAGGTGTGGATTTCTGACCTGACCAGTCATTGCGGGAGGGCAATGCTGACCCCTTCCCCACCTTGGCTGGGCCTCAGCATCAAGAGCAAAGGCTGCCGGCAGTCGCTCCCTTTGAATGGGTGTTACCTTGAGGCCCAACCTCCGGAGGCCCTGAGCAGGGCACAGAGCCTCCTCCCTGTCTCTACCAAGCCACCCACTGCCCTGCCTTCATCCTCCTGCCATGCCTCTTCCTGCACAGATGGACAGAGAGCTGAGGTCCCCTCACAGCCCCGCTCCCTCCCTACAGCCCTCCACCAGTGCGGGCCATAGCAAGAGCCCCGGCAGGCCCAGAGAAGCTGGCCATTTCCCAGAGCTCCTCTACCTGCTCCAACAAGGCTCGGCAGCCATCCATGGCCAAAACAGCCTAAGCACTCGAGGCCCCACAGGCTTCCCAGCTGTCCCTGCAGGAGTCAAAAAGCCAGGGTTATGCTCTCCCCATCACGGCCCTCCTCCCCTCCCGCCCCACCACGCTCTGCCCAGGGGACACCCAGGTGTCTGGGCTGGGGCATGCCCCAGCTCTCTAAGGCATGACCACCACAGCAACAGAGTTCTCCCTACCCATGGCCAGGGCACTTGGCCCCTGCAGAGGGGTGCAGCACCCTCAAGGGGTTGCGAGAGCCAGAACATTGCCCAGCCTCCCCCTGCCTGGGGAGGGCAGAGACACAGACACTTGCAATCAGGGCAGAGGACCAGCCCTGCATCCCAGCTACCAAGCTCTGGAGCCTGGCCATGAGGCAACAGCAACTGAGCAGGACAGGGAGCCCAGCACCACGCTGGGAAGCCCCAGGGGAGGCTCTTCTGCCCGAGTCCTGCACTGGCGTCGCTGGGACTGCAGCACTTCAGCCTCCTCCTGGCTTTGGCTACAGCTCAGCACCTCTTGGCCATCTCTGTCCTGCTGCCCTGGCAGCATGTGGCACCTGAGATGGTGGTTGCCTCACATCTCTGCCTGGGGCACTGAACCCAGTGGCAGCCTTGGTGCCCAGCTGCGGCATCTTCCCACCACGGGCTAAGAAAGGCTCTGAGCCTCACCGCAAGGACGGGGGCACAGGATCTCCTCCCCTGGGCCACGGTGGCATCTCTCACTCTCTGCTGCTGTGCAGGCCTCTCAGGAAGCCCTCCTGGGCGCTGCCAAGTTCCTGAAATGGCAGCAGCTCACCTACCTCACCGAGACAGGACAGACAAGGCGCATCAGCGAGTACCTGGTAAGCACAGCCCCAAAGCACCCAGCCTGCATAAGGCCTGGGCCCCTCCAGGCCCGAGCTGTGCCCCTCGCTCACCTCTGGCATGCTCAGGCAACTCCAGCCCACCTGGCACCTCACCATCCCTGGGCAGCACCGGGGCCTCTGCTCCCTCCAAACCCGAGCGCTACACGCCTCCTGGCCGGGCACCGTGAACGCCCTGGCAGGGGAAGGAAGGGGAGACTGCTCCTAGGTGGAGGTGCTGGCCAGCTGAGTGGGGAGGCTCTGCACCAACCACCAACCCTTGTGCTCTCCCCAGCTGGCAAAGGGGAACAACAGAGCGGAATACCTGCGCCAGAGCCTGCGCTACCTGCAGAGCCCGCAGGAGCCCTTGCAAGAGGAAGCCGTGAGGTTCCTTGGTGAGCCACAACCCCTCCTGGGGTCCCTCTCTGTCCCAGGGCAGCTTGGCCCCAGCCCTGGCTTTTGGGCTGGCAGCCACAACCAGCCCCGGGGCTGCCACAGCCCCACCTGCCCCGTGCAGGCAGCCCCGTGCCTGGCAGCTCCATGTCACCTTCTCCCAGCCTTGTCCACACCAGTGGGAATAGCGGGGGCCTTGGCCAGTCCCTTACAGCCTCCTTGAGTGTTACGCTCTGGAGAGCACCCTGCAGTCAGCCCTGCCTGCACAGAGCAGGGCCCGTGGCCACGCCAGCAGGGCTGGGAAGGAGCTCTGCTGCTGGCAGTGCGCTGGCGAGCAGGATTTGTGACAGGCTCTGTGTGTGCCTAGGGCTCATTGGACGGCAGATGAGGGAGCAGGATGAGGAGGAGCTGCAGCACATTTGCAAGGGTGAGTGAGGGCAGTGGCAGGTCAGCCAGGGCTGACGGGGAGGAAGACACACCCTGGGCAGTGAGCACCCCACCCCACTGCTCTGCTCCCCTTGCGCAGCAGGGGCCTTGGGGAGAGAGGAGAGAGAGAGACTTCAGGGGCCCTTGGGACATTCCTGGCCAGGCACTTGCAGCTGAGCCATTTGTCCCCCCACTTCCTCCTGGCCATGGGAAGAGCTAGGTGGGACTGGCCCTGGCAGCAGGGGAGGGGAAGCCTGGGGTCTGTGCAGATCCAGGGGGGGGGTTGATCTCTGCTCTGGTCCTTGCTCTTTCAGCCCTTGAAACCTTGCAGAAGAGGGCCAGGCCCTCCACTTGTTCGCTGGTGGCCCAAACCATCCTGATCCTGAGAGCTTCAAGGACAAAGTCTCCAGCCAGAGCCAGCCAAGGAACCCTCTCCTCCTGGATCAGGAACAAGTGGCAGAGGTGGCAGCGGCCTCTAAGACACAGCAGCCTTTGCTGCTGCACCTCTGCTCACTTCTGAGCCTGGCCTGCTCGGCCCATGGCCGCCACCGGAGCGTGCAAGGAACTCTGGGGGCTTCCTGGCCTCTCTGCCGCTGCCAGGCCACCCTGTGCTTGTTAGAGAAGGACATGGTAACTCAGATGGTAACTAGCTTAGCACAAGTCTAACCCTTGCTTAGCACTAGCATCTCAAGTGAACAAAGCCTGCAAGCCTCCAGGCCCAACTGTCAACAAACTCAAGAATCATTGCTGACCACAAAACCACAAGGTCAGTTCAAATCAGCTAATGAGGACACACAACTACCTAATGAGGACATACAACAGGATGCATGCAGGAGACAAGACGGGATGCACCTGGGTGGTGGTTCACCTCTGAGAGGACAAGGGACCATGGAAGACAAGGACATGGCAACCAGCCGGGGATGTAGGCCAAGACCAATCAGAAAGAGAGAGACCACCAACTCAGTACAAACTGAACGAGACCTTCCCTGGCAGGCAGGGAAATAAGACTGTAAAGAATCTCTTTGTTCGGGGTCCCTCCTTAGAGGCATCCACCTCAAGCTCTTGCTTTGCTCTACCACCAACAAATAATCAATTCCTTTTGCTGCTAGACCTGTGCGAGACTCTGCTCCTTGGAAACCTAGGCTCAAACTGTTTCCATAGCACTGCTACACTTTCCCCAAAGCAGCAGCCCTGCCTCTTCACCACATGTCGGGATCTTTTCTTGGTGGAAACTAAACGGCAGAAAACTCAGGCCCTGAAGGAATCAGGATCATCCCGAGAGCTAGGACACGCACTCTTCCCGCCGGAACACACTCACACACACACACACACAGTGTCTTTGCCACAAAGCGCCAGCTACTCTGCTGGGGTGCAAAACCAAGAGGCAAGGAGAAGAAAAGCTTTCGCGTCCCCTGCTCTCTCCAGAGACGTGGTGGAGCAAGAGCAGGCCTCGCACTCTGCAGGGCTTACCTGTCCCGTCAAAGGGTCTCTGGGGTCTGAGATGCAGCTCCAGACCTTTTCTAGCACTATGGCCTACAGCGCACAGGCCCTGGCATTGCCCATTTGTTGCCTCAAGCGCTCCATGCTGAGATGGAGGGCAACCAAGGCAGATCCTAGTGGAAACATCCTCCCGCGGGGGTCAGTCCCTGTTCTAAGGGGGTCCCCCTCACCTTAGGACATGCAAGAGCATCTTTCTCCAGCTGGCCTCTGCCTCAACGCTGGAGAGGAGAAGCTGGCAACGAATTGTAGAAGGACTTTTTCCAAAAAGGGGCCGCAGGAGCAGGTGAACTGGTCATGCTGACCTTGTTGAACCATAGCTGATCTACTATTAGCCTCTTACCTTCACTGCTACCTGGAAAGCTGAGGGCAAGACAACACAGCTCTTCAAAAGCTACCTCCTTGCTGATGTGTAGACTATCTTCAACAACAAACACAAGCTAATCAAGGTTGGTTTCCAACACTAGGGAAGAGAATCTTAGGCTCAACATGTTCAAATGTTAGCTTAGATGTTTATTATGCTCCTGCCATCATCAGCCCCTCTCAAAGAAGGCTTATTTACAGATGTCTCCAACCACTGCCACTTTCAGGGCTTCCAAATGCATGTTTCCAGGGCCTAGCCCTACAAGGACAACTCCTTAGCTGACGTTTCAGACACATAACTGCAGAGGGTATTCAGCTAGAGACATACATACAAATACACACCCAGAAACCAAGACAAGCAACTTGAAATGAATACAGAGAGCTTGTTTTCTGCTCGTTAACATGTATCCTGGAAGTGTGCTGGCACCCTCAGTCCTACTAAGCAAAGCTTCTCTACCAAGAGAGAAGCTTCTCTACCAAAGCATGGCTGGGTACTAGGTCACAATATCTGTTCCTGTTTGCTAAGGAAGCAGCACTGGAGAGAATACGCCCTTCCCCCCCCCCCCCCCCCAGTGAAGAAGTCCTGAAACAAAGAAAGTTGGATTATTTCTTACTAGAAAATTCTACCCAATGGGGCACGTTTGGCTGAGAGAGCTCAGTTCCAGGAACTCGCTTGCATTACTTTTTGGCCTTAGTACTCACGTACACTAGAGGATAACACTATTCCTTTTCGCTTTAGGGCTAATCACCACCAATGTACTTGTCTGGGCGAGAGAAAACTCATCGGAATACTTTCTACTAGTAGCACTCAAATTTCACTGCACCTGTTACCATCTCACTACTGCCCCCTTTCCCAAAATTCCTCCACAATGCCTTCCAAAGGAGAAGGCACAAAGAAAGTTAGCTGCTTTACTTATCCCACAGCTTGGAGCCGACCTGTGAAGGATGACAGATCCGAGGACCCCCCTCCCCCCCCCCCCACACGGGAGGAATGCTGTCAAGAGAAGCAGAGACTCTGCGCCCTTTAGGGCTCACAGGAGAGCGATGGAGTGATTTACCATAGTTTTGGCCAAGGACGCTAACATCACCTCAACAACAAAGGACACTGCAAGATGCCTTTGTTCTAGACAAACTGCCTACATCAGCTAAGCGTAAACACTCCTCCTGTAACTGCCTGGCCCACTCCTTCTAGGTACAGGCAGCTATTGATGACTCTCAACACACTGAAATATAGGCCCAGGACGGCAGCAGTGGCTTCGAGAAGCAAAGGCACAGAGTACAGCTTAGAGACGTGCAGGCCTGAAGTGATAAGGCATGGGACACAGACTCGGCACTGGAGACCTCCTGGCTATAAACTACTCAGCCAGGCGAGGATGGGGAGCGCATACGTGGTTCAGCCCAACACGAAGTCTACAAACCCAACAAGGAACAAAGGAACTCTGAAGAGAGCAGCAGGCTTGAGCTGCTTTCAACCCCCATTTTCCTTCCTGGCCACTGGACACACTCGGTGTCACGACAACGAGGATATTCTAGAGACCGGTCAGGAGACTGATGCTGGGATTCAACTGGATATTGCAATTGCTGTGCTCTGCTAGGCCTATATTGTTCTTTCAGTGCACTGCTGGGACACTGCGCTCAATCAAAATCCTGTGCGACTTCAACACAATTCAAATAAGTACACTTCCTATTAAGCATTAAACCCTCCACACGTGGAATATTAAAAAAACCCAGAGCATTGGACTCTGACATGAAGTCAGAAGTGTGCAGCTGCACCCATCTACAATCTGGTTCAAACACGTACTCAGGCTCAGAAATGCTCTCAGTCATGATCGGGGCCAGTTTGGAACAGGTTACACATCAAGTAGCACGCTCTGCAAAACCCCATTCGGCTCTAGTAGGGTCACGGGGGCATACTGGTCCCAATGACTGATATGCTTTCCATTTCTTCCGTTCCAGTTTGGACCGCCTCTCTGTGTTCTCATTTCCACCCCCAGGGTTTGCCTTTCCATAAGGGCGAACATAATGGACAAGCACTAAGAGAAAACCCAGGCACACGCTTCCTCCAGGAGCCTCAAGCTCCCATCAACTGTTGCAACCTCCTTCCTTGGTTGGGCCATTTGCAGCTCTCTCATTTTTCTGGACGCGTCTGGAGGAATCCCTGCACTGCCCACTATCCACCAAGGACCTAAACATTTGACTCCCCTCCTTGGTCCCTGACCATTTTCAGGTGGAACCTCAGTTTCTGCTTTCTGTAGTGCTTGCCACACTGCTGCTGCTGCCTCCTCCACTTTCTCAGGGGAAGGTCCTCCCATCAGAACATCATCTCTCTATTGGTACAGTTCCCCATCTGGAGGGAGTACGACTGTCTGTACAAGTTCAGCAAGGGCAGCAGGAGCAATCGTGGGGGAATGCTTGTCCCCCTCCTTGGGGGGGTGGGGGGGGGTCTGGTAAAGGTATATTGCATTCCCTCCCCAGGGAAGGCCAACTCCTCTTTATCCTCTTCCTGCAAGGGGACCAGAAAGAACATCTCCTTCCTGGTTAGCGCCACCATCCAGGGGTGTGCAGCTGCTTGCAATAGAGCTGTTAACGCTGCACTATTTGGTCCAGCAGCTGTTAAGGGGGCCCTGATCACTCATTCCCAAACACCACTTCCCATCTGCTTTCCCAACTGGCCACAGAGGCGGGTCATATGGGGAGTGGGCTTTGGAGATCATTTGCCCTTTCTCCAAATCAGCTCTGGCTTCAGAAATCCCATTGCGCGCCGCAGCGGAGACCGGCTATTGTCGTCCGTTAGCGATTTCTCAATTGGAGAGCGCAGGGCTGGGCAAAGTACACACACTAGAGCCTCCCTCTTTCTACGGGGGTTAGTACCCATGTTTGAGCTGAAGGAACACACGCCGCCAGCCGGCAGGCACCATGTTCGTCCCTTTAAAACATCAAAAGTTCAAATATATTCCAAAAAAGCCAGTAGTCGACATGCGCCTCTTGCCCGGGAGCCATGAATTAACCCTCGGCAGTTTGGCACACAACACTCGCTCCCTTCACACCAGTAATTCTAACTCTCTGCCCTCCGGGTCACACACCCAGCTCCTAGGCACCTCGTGGTGTTAGCATTGACATTTGTGCTCCTGTATCTATTACAACTTCACCAATTGTCCCTGAGGACCAACTGCAATCTAGATACATGGGCCATTATCACTTCTCCACCCATAAGCCTCCCCTTGCCCAACAGGCAGACCCAATTGCCTTCTGGGCATTGCTTGGAGTTTTCCCCTTTTTTTGTTTTTTTTTTTTTCCTCCTTTCTTTTTTCTTTCCTGCCCTGCAAGTCCTCCCTAGGGGAGGTCTCTCTCTCTGGGAGCTGGCACTGGCGGAGTCAAAGTACGCCGCCGCCCCCCCCCCCCACCTTTGGCCATTCTCTTGTTTCTGGGATGCTTCAAGCACACTCCAGACAACGCCAGTAGGCCCACCTTGAATCCTGAGGCTTTCCTCCACAGCCCATTGCTCAGTTCCCAATATCCTGTTCGCGGGTCTGGAGGCTTATTTCCCTTTGACTTAGTTCTTACTCCCAGGGGGTGCCTATATCACTGGTCTCACCCTATGAGCTCTTCCCCCTGGGGCTTCAGGTTCCCTTTTTCAGCTGTTAGATCGGTCCCAGCCCATTTCATGCCTGGGCTTAACCTTGCCATGCATGAATTCGGCCCACGCAGGGAGTTGCCTGGGCAGGTCCTTGTCACCTAGTCTTTCCTTGCATTCTGCAGCTGTTCAGTTGTCAAAGGCAACAACTACTCAGCTGCCTTCCTACCTTCCAGGTCTGTCTTTAGCTCCTGCTCCTTTCTATTCCCAGTCTCCCTTTCTGGATACGCAGCTTCTAAACAGATACCTCTTGCCGAGAATGCCTCTCCCTTGTCCATCCCTTGTGTGGCCCCCAGTTACCTTCAGGTATTCTTCAGCAGCTTCCCAATTCTGCTCCTTGCCACCGAGCCCACTCTTCTGAGAAGGGACTTGCGTTCACTCCATACCTCCATCAAGAATTGGCGATACTACTGCCCCGTGCATATATTAGAAAATAGCTGAGCACACCTTCCCGCGTCTTCCCTCAACCCGGGCTTCTTGCTTCCCTGCAATGCTAAATCACTCGGGCTCCAGCCTTGCTTAGTAAATACAGGCAGCACTGGAACAGGTGGGGGAGCTCCCCCTGCTACGCCCGGCTGTAACACTGCCAGATTAGGTAAAACACTGGCACCCCTAGGGGAGAGTCCAGCAGCTGGCAGAGTAGAAGTAGGAGAAAGAGAGAGAGAGAGCAAGTGACAGATAAATCTCTAGGAGGCGAGAGCAAAGGGGTATAAGGGTGGAGCGGTTGCTGCGGGTACATTGCGCAGGATACTTGCGCCTACTACGGCCAGAGTCACTCTTTGCGGGGTTCCCCTCTTCTTTTGCCTCAGGTGCTGGCAGTCCCACGCCCAGCTGTCCCACACGGACCAATCTCCCATTGGAATGAATGAAACATATGGAACAGCACTACAGACTCTTCCCATCAGTTACTCAAGGGTCGATGCAACAGATCAGTCTGGTGCTACGCTCCCCCTGCTGAGCTCACACATCCCCAACACACTACTGCCAAAACTACAACATTTGAAAAGTACTGTTACCTAATAGACATTCATATCATAACAAACGAAACTCTCAACATGATTGGCCACATCGTCTTACCATCCTTTCCCCCCCCCCTCCCCAAAGAGATCCACAACAACTTCTTCTGATAACTTCATGCAACGAGCATCAACAAGTAGCTGGGCAACTGGACTTCACCGACAGAAGCTTGAGCATCAACAGCATATCCAGTGATCTCTGCACTCCTCAGTTTCTAAAGCTGGCTACTCTGCCACACTGCAAAGACATCCATTGGACAATAAGCACATACAAGTAGAAATACAGCAAAGCACACATGCTAACTCTATTGCGTGGCAGCACTACAAACATTCTCAAAGGTCATCCAAGCAGCAGCAGCACAACTCACAAACTGGGCTGTAAGAAAAAAATAATTCACACCTAGAGATTACATTTCAGAGAAGAACATCACTTAGGGTAGACTCAGGACAGGTCACACGTGGAACAGAGGGAAGCCATCTTGCGGACTCCAAAGCATACCAATTCTGCCCAACGCTTGGCATTTCAGCATCTCGAGTCGAGCTTCTCACATTACTCCCCAACTAGCCTTGCAGTGAATAAACACGGTCCCACAAAGAGACGTTAAACGTTCCTTAACCCGAGAGCTTCAAGTCTTTCAGGATAACCGAAACAAACAGAGCTGGGAAGGAGGCACTCAGAAGGTTCACCAGGCTTACCTCAAAATCCTGCTAAAGTAAAAGAAAGCTGATATAGCAATTAATGCGCCAAGTCACGCTTACAATTCCTTGCAGTGGCTTCGAGGATAGATGCCTCAAACTAGGGCATCATTTTAAAAAGCAAGCTATCGGATTCCCTGCGCATAAGGAACCTCTCCTAGTTACTCTCTTATTTTATAGTCTAGCCTTCTAGCTTAAAACGTCAGTCTTGGCCACACTAACATGCTAGGAGGGAACAAAGAGTCATCGGAAGGCTGCACATAAACGCTCCCTGCATTTAGTGGTGGGGAAGAATCACCATTTACTGAAGCTGAAACATCAACATCCCGAGAATTAAACAACTCGACAGCATGGCATTAACTTCCAGCGCCAAACTCACAGCACTCTATGCTTTTTACATCTTTGGTTTATCTATGCATTACTAAAACTTTTCCATCTGAGCTGGCCACCAGTCGTCAATAAAGGCGTCTTCACGCGTGTCGAATGATCTTCCCATTCTGCAGAAGCCTTACTTCTCCACCTTCTTGTTTGCTATGCTCACAATTCTCACTTCCATCCACAAAATAAGATCAAGAGCATCTCACAGGTTACCACACAGATTGAAACAGCACTCAACCAGGTACCTTTGGAACCTAACAGCAACTTTCAGTCCACTGCACGCTGCCCAGAAAAATCATGCCGCACTGCAATACCCTCTTTGCTCTCTGCCTGCAACTTCAGGGAACACTCCCAGCTGCTCCTAGCAGCCACACTTTTGGAAGGAGAACATACAGAAACTTGGCCTTTTTCATTTAAAAAGGCAAAAGCCAAGAGAAGAGAGGACTCGCTGCTAAAATTCACCTGGACTCCAACACCTGAAGAAGAAACACTCTCCAACTTGGCTCAAGGACAAGTGTTTTTTCAACCAGCCACAAACGCACACGCATACCACTTCTCCTGACAACCAGGAAGGGAATCACTTCCCCCAGCAGTACACCGACTAACGGAGTCCAAGGGGAGGAACACCAATTCCAGTTAACATAACACGCAGGCCAAGAAGTTGTTTGCAACTGGAGACTAGACCGTGCAGCCGCAAAACACGCTCCACTCCTACAACTGCGGTTCTTCAGCATAAAAGGTAAAGGATGCTCCTACTAGACACCTTCAACCACCTCTTACCAGAGTCACATTTGTAATTAAATATGAAGAGGCCCCTGGGATTTCAGGAAAAAGCTACTCCAGTCAGGTTACTTGGAGCACAGCGACTACAACTACACACTCATTTAGGACCCACTTTCTGGGTCTTTAGCCATGACAAAGTACACCTGGCATTACCCCTAAAACTAGCAAAAACGGAACTCGCAAAACGAGTAAGTTGATTAGCACTTCCGGAAGCACGCGCCTGCTTTGAAAAACAAGACCTTGCCATAACTGCCATGCTCCATCCTGTACAGTAAAGGCAATTGAAGTCAGCAATACTCCTTTCCTTGCTACTCTTGTCACATATCAACACTTGCTTTTTAGAGCATCACATGGAAAGAGCCGTTTGCTTTCCAGCTGTTCAAAGAAATCCCTTTACAAGGCATTACTCACTTCGTTAAACTAAGACTTCATCGCAAAGCTGAACCCAAACAGTCCCAGAGACACTTCCCTTGGTGACCGAGAAACACACAAACACCTTAGACCAGACTGCCAAACGAAGGTGGAAAGTTACTCACGCCCACAGCACAAAGTTACCACACAGAGCACCACTGCTGTTAGAGCAGAGGAAGGCAGCCATTCTCCCAACCTGCTCTCAGCAAGTTCTCTGGTTTCCCTGGATTACTCCAGTCTCCTTCCTCAGTCAACAGACCACCGATCAGCCACACATAAACATCCCTAGGAAAACAAGTCAGACAACTCACTCCTCACGCTCCAGCCAGAGGGTCACCCCGGCTACTGGTTAAGAGCAGAGAGCAGCAACCCTTCAACCATCAAGCTGGAAGAAGGAGTGCCTCAGAACTAGTCCCAGAAACAGGGCAGCGGAACAGGCCAGACACCAAAACTCCCATACGGGGACACATGGGACACTCACCCTCACAAACGCCATCGTTCGAGACTCCGGCCATGAAGCACAAGACACAAACCTTAACTAGCAGCCTGAGCTGCCTCCAAACTAGAAAGAAACTGGCACCGCTTCCACATTTCGGTCTGCAGAGGCAGAACAGTAGCACGCTCCAAAAAGCATAGGGAGTGCTGAAGAAATTGCGTTGGCCAGATGACTGCTAGACAAGCCTTCACCAAAAGGCAAACTGACCCAGAACATGGAAAAATAGCTACCAACAAACTCACGGAACCTTAACTTCTACAGTTTTGTACCTGGGAAGAGAGAGAGAGAGAGAGAGAGAGAGAGAGAGAGAGAGAGAGAGAGAGGAGAGAGAGAGAAGAGAGGGAGAGAGAGAGAGAGAGAGAGAGAGAGAGAGAGAGAGGGAGAGAGAGAGAGAGGAGAGAGAGAGAGAGAGAGGGAGAGAGAGAGAGAGAGAGAGAGAGAGAGAGAGAGAGAGAGAGATCAGTTAACAGCTTTCATGTTACTCTAGGCAAAGGCAGATCAAGTCAGCACTGTCATCGGTCAGAACTACAGAGACTAGCTAGGCTCCATCAAGCCTCTGCACCAACCACGTCACAGGAGTCATCACCATTACAAGAAAGGCAAAAAGCAGACCCAGGATCAGCAGAGTTTGCATCAGCTACGTTACATGACTGACGAGTTCTTTACACAGCACTCAGCATAGCCAGGACCCCTTTCTCAGGCTGATATTTAGCGAACACACAAGACGAGAGAGTTATCCACAAGTAAAACTGCTACTGTGAACACTGTGCAAACATTCAGAATTTAGTATTCCAGCAGTAATTAGAGCAAACCAATTAGTGACCATTACCTCAAGAACACAAATTCATCTGCACTGATACTCTAAGCTATGGACAGCAAACTCAGAACCCCTGGGGGAAAAGCATCTGCAAATAGAGATTCCCTACCTCTTGTTATTCACAGCAAGGTAACAGCTGTGCTGGAAAATATATCCCAGCACCCAAATTACTCTCTCCAGCTTAGATTCAGTGCTAACATATGCCCAGAACTGGCCAGTTAAGGCAGCACTGGCCAGGCAGTCCACGCAACCGACTACTACTTTCCCAAAAAACCCTTCTAAACACTTTCCTTTGAACTGCCTAAAAAAGCCTCGTAACAGTAGAGCATGCCCCTCAACAGAGGCAAACTGCCTCTCTTCAAGACGCTTGACAGCTTTTTAATTCTTCAAGCAGTTTGCTAGCTAAAACATCCCTAAACTAGACCGCCAAAAGGGTCACGTCCTAATTCCACAGCACACAAATTGCAACGCTGCTTTTATTAAACGTGTACCAGCTTACCAGCCACAATAGGCAGTTAGGAAAGCTGCATCGTTATTAGACCTGAAGCAATTGCTGGCATGGTAGGAGTTAATTCCCTTGCCACTTCCCCATTTGTCCCTTGGCTCCTTACAACAAAGGGCTAGTTCGGCAATACACCAGCCAGTTCACAACTGCCTGGCCATTTTTAGATATGGCGATACATCTCTTAAACTACTCCATATGTATGATCCATAACAAGACTCAAGTAGATGAGCATAGGCAATAAATACATTCTCGTATCGCAGCTCTAGGCTCAAAAACTTAACACGTGATGCACTGGTGCCGATGCATACTTTTCTTAAGAGCCTGAACAGACTTGATGTCCAGCTTCACTTCTTTTAAAAAAACATACTTCCACATGCAGTACTTCTGGTTAACCCGAGATCCTCCATGACCATTCCTACCTACCTGAACACTTCCATTGCCAAATATTACCTTTAACAGGCCACATAACAATTACAATATACTCCGGGTTATTCCTTGGAAGAACATTCAAGGCGTGATTTACTAACAGATGCTTAAGCAATCAAGATCTTTACCCAGATTAAGAAACAAGGACAATTCTCTCTCTCTCTCTAAGAGAAAGACGTTCAATTTTAGATTTTAGCTTGAAGCTTTCATTTTTCTCCACAACTCCTTCCACTGTCATTTTAGGACTTAACTCAGGAATGAATGTAGCCTACACAATCATTAACCAACAGACTAGGATACATCTGGCAGGACAGGAAGACAACCAACCAACCCACCCACCCACGCACAAGTCAATAGGTGTGACATCCCTGACTGGCCTCAGGGTCCAAAAAGGGCAACCGAGGATTGCCCACTTTTATAAGGAGTCTGGCAGTCCGGCAAATCTCTGTGAAACAAGAGAAACAGATTTTGATAAGAACACGCTGTTCTGCTAGAAGCTTCTTTACATTCCCCTAGGAAGACCTCACCTATTACCACCATTTAGAGGGTATACTCTGAAAACAAAGCTTTACATACTAAATCTGAACTCAAAGGGTCAACTGATGCCAGCTGGCCAAGGTTAAAAGTGACTCAAACTAACCCAGAGAGGTTGGAAGGGACCTCTGGAGATCATCTAGTCCAACCTCCCTGCTCCAGCAGGGTCACCTAGAGCATATTGCCCAGGATCACATCCAGACGGCTTTTGAAGATCTCCAGCGAAGGAGACTCCACCACCTCTCTGGGCGACCTGTTCCAATGCTCTGTCACCCTCACAGTCAAGAAGTTTTTCCTCAGGTTCAGATGGAACTTCCTGTGGTTCAGTTTCTGCCCATTGCCTCTTGTCCTGTCACTGGGCACCACGGAGAAGAGGCTGGCCTCATCCTCTCGACACTCCCCCTTCAGATACTTGCACACATTGATGAGATCCCCTCTCAATCTTCTCTTCTCCAGGCTCAACAGGCCCAGCTCTTGCAGTCTTTCTGCAGAGGAGAGATGCTCCAGCCCTCTAATCATCTTGGTAGCCCTCCGCTGGACTCTCTCCAGGAGTGCCATGTCTCTCTTGCACTGGGGAGCCCACAACTGCACCCAGGACTCCAGGGGAGGCCTCCCCAGGGCTGAGGAGAGGGGCAGCATCACCTCCCTCCACCTGCTGGCAACACTCTGCCTAATGCACCCCAGGAGACCATTGGCCTCCTTGGCCACAAGGCCGCATTGCTGCCTCATGCTTCACTTGTTGCCCACCAGCACTCCCAGGTCCTTCTCGGCAGAGCTGCTTGCCAGCAGGTCAACCCCCAGCCTGTCCTGCTGCCTGGCCTTCTTCCTCCCTAGGTGCAGGACCCTGCACTTGCCTTTGTTGAACTTCAGGAGGTTCCTCTCCACCCACCTCTCCAGCCTGCCCAGGTCCCTCTCCATGGCAGCACAGTCTTCTGGTGTGCCAGCCTCTCCCCCCAGTTTAGTATCATCAGCAAACTTGCTGAGGGTGCACTCTGTGCCTTCCTCCAGGTCATTGATGAATATATTGAACAAGACTGGACCCAGGACTGACCCCTGGGGGACACCACTAGCCACAGGCCTCCAACGAGACTCTGCACTACTGACCACAACCCTCGGAGCTCGGCCATCCAGCCAGTTCTCAAGCCACCTCACCGTCCACTCATCTAGCCCACACCTCCTGAGCTTACCTAGGAGGATGGGATGGGAGACAGTGTCCAAAGCCTTGCTGAAGTCCAGGGAGACAACATCCACTGCTCTGCCCTCATCTACCCAGCCAGTCATTCCGGCATAGAAGGCTATCAGATTGGTCAAGCATCATTTCCCTTTGGTGAAGCCATGCTGACTACTCCTGATCACCTTCTTGTCCTCCACATGCTTAGTGAGGACCTCCAGGAGGAGCTGTTGCATCACCTTGCCAGGGATGGAGGGGAGGCTGACAGGCCTGGAGTTTCCTGGCTCCTCCTTCTTGCCCTTGTGGAAGACTGGCGTGACATTGGCTTTCTTCCAGTCCTCAGGCACCTCTCCTGATCTCCAGGACCTTTCCAAGATGACAGAGAGTGGCCTAGCAACAACATCCACCAGCTCCCTCCGCACTCGTGGGTGCATCCCATCGGGGCCCATGGATTTGTGGATGTCAAGTTTGGACAAAAGATCTCTAACCCGATCCTCCTCCACCAAGGGAGAGTCTTCCTTTCTCCAGCCTTCCTCTCTTGTCTCCAAGGTCTGCAATTCCTCAGGACTGGCCTTAGCAGAAAAGACTGAAGCAAAGAAGGCATTCAGCAACTCTGCCTTCTCCATCTCCTTCGTCACCAGGGCACCCGCCCCATTCAGCAGCGGGCCCACCTTTTCCCTAGTCTTCCTTTTGCTATGGATGTATTCGAAGCAGCCCTTCTTGTTGTCCTTGACATCCCTTGCCAGATTTAATTCCAACTGGGCCTTAGCCTTCCTTGTCGCATCCCTGCACGCTCTGACAACGTCCCTGTATTCCTCCCAAGTGGCCTGTCCCCTTTTCCACATTCTGTACACTTCCTTCTTCTGCTGGAGTTTGGCCAGGAGTTCCTTGCTCATCCATGCAGGTCTCCTGCCCGCTTTGCTCAACTTCTTCCTCAGAGGGATGCCCTGATCTTGAGCCTGGAGGAGGTGATGCTTGAATATTAACCAGCTTTCTTGGACCCCTCTTCCTTCTAGGGCCCTGTCCCATGAGATTCCCCTAAGTAGGTCCCTCAAGAGGCCAAAGTTAACTCTCCTGAAGTCCAGTGCTGCAATCCTACTCATTGCCCTGCTCCCTCCTCGTAGGAGCCTCAACTCCACCATCTCATGGTCACTGCAGCCAAGGCTGCCCCCCAACCTGCACATCTCCAACTAGACCTTCTTTGCTCGTTAGTACAAGGTCTAGCATTGCACTTCTCCTCGTTGGCGTCTCCACCACCTGCGTCAAGAAATTATCATCAATCCTCTGCAGGAACCTCTTTGACTCTTTGTGCCTAGCTGTGCTGCCTTGCCAACAGATGTCAGGGTGGTTGAAGTCTCCCATGAGAACCAGGGCCTGTGATCGTGAGGCTACTTCCAGCTGTCAGTAAAAGGCCTCATCGATGACCTCGTCCTGACCAGGTGGCCTGTAGTAAACCCCCACAACAGTGTCACCCATGTTACCCTGCCCTTTAATCCTTACCCATAGGCTCTCAACTTGCTCTTCATCCACCCCGAGGCAGAGCTCCATACATTCTAGTTGCTCTCTCACATAAAGAGCAACTCCACCACCTCGCCTTCCTGGCCTGTCTTTCCTAAAAAGCACATAGCCATCCATGACAGCATCCCAGTCATGTGAACTATCCCACCATGTCTCTGTAACTGCAGAAACCTGGTTTCACCAGGAAGCCACAGTATTGCAGAAGTTAGTCCTTTTTTTTTTTTTCCAGGTACCAACATGATTTCCAGCAGGAGAATATCAAGGACAAAACCCTCACAGGAAAGCAGGAAACTCTCTCCGGCACAAAAATAACTACTGCTAGCTGCTGTTAAGACTCTCGAGTCTAGCGAACCTCACCTTGTACCCCTCCCCGACAAAGCTACTCTCATGCAACATCCATACCCTTCAACCAGCACTCACTTTCACACTACTACTCACTGAAGGACTGATCCCCTGCTGAAGGAAAGTTCTTCTAGCCCCAAGCACCTGCTTTTTTTTTTAATTTTATTTTGTCCTGCTCAACAACTGACCCCTAGAGACCAGCAGAAGTGAGGGATTTCTATCAAGCCCTTGCCGACATTATAAACACACACTACACAAGTTGTAAACCAAGAGAGAGCATTCAGGCAGAACTAACGCAGAACTAAACGCAGGCATGTCATTAGTCTGCTTTCAGGCACAGTCATTTTTTCCAGAAAGCCTGCACAAATGCCTAGAACTACAACAACATGCTATTATGTCTATTACATCCAATGAACCTGAGCATCAAGTGGCAAGTCATGCATGAGGCACCTGCAACCTCTCTAGCCCATTAATAGGGCTTCACACCTCCATGTCCTCTCTCCCACTCTCCCATGCATCATCTTCAGAAGCTGCTACAAAACTCTACTTTAAGACAATACATGCATGCAACAAGGCAGCAGTTCAAAAAGCAAGGCTCAGCCCTCAACATCCTTTCTTTACTTTTCTCCCTCCCTACAGGTAAAGCCACTTCGGTTTCATAACTGCTAGCCAAAGGAAATGAGACAACAACTACAACCACCACCACCACCAAGAACCATGCTTTACATGGGTAACCCACAACTTACAACCACTAAGGCAGCAACTGTGCTTTAAGGCTTCAGTCAGGTCACTTCAAGGCCTGAGAGTCTACAGCACTACTTCCCTACTCTCCCACATCTACTAACATGTCATTTAGAAACTGCTTCCAACCTACCTACTAGCCAAACACTGCTCTGAGAAGCTCACACTTGTCAGGCAAATCCTCCTGCATTTACTGCCCCATGACAAACCCAATATGCTACTTTGGGGTCTTGGGTCATACAAACTTTGTACTTCCACTACCATTAGGAGAGCAGGAAGAGAGAAAGGGAAAAAAAAAGGGAAACATTTTAGTTTCTCTACACTAAAAAGCTATAGAGAAACCTCTAACCCACAACAGAGACCTTCAGCTATAGAAAACTCAAAGTAGCTCAAGTTCTGCCAGTGATATAGCCACACGCCTCTCTTGCTAGCAGTTGACTTCCCCAGGAATCACAATTCCAAAACCAACATCCTCTAGTGTCCAAACAGGAGAAGCATCTCATGTTACACCAGGTCACATGCTTACAGATCTCCAAGAACCTTGACCACCTTTTTAAAGCCAGTCCTGAAACTTTTTCTTCTACCTCAGGTCAACCCAGAGGTTTACTGAAGAGCAATGTTTGGCAGCTCTTACTTCACTAGAACCACAGGTGAAACCACGAAAAAACATCGAGGGCAAGTATTTCATTTGTGACTCGCTAAAACTGATTTCTGTTCAACAATGACAGCACTGGGCAATATCTTAAAGTTACTGCTTTTACACAGGCCAGTATACTCAAGTAATACCAGGAGACAACAGTCCTGTCTTTCCAAACAAAGTCTAAATAGTTCCTGTCACATTAAAAAAGCCAAGAGGAAAAAAAAAAAATTGTTGCCTAGCTACAATACTAGTTCCTAAACCATTTCAGCAGCTCTAAATCCAGATGACAGCCTGCATTGACTCAGAGCAAGAATAGTACATGCAGCTGCTAGTCATTGGCTGAGATAGAGCCAACTCTCACAGGATCTCGCCCAGCAAACCCCAGTGAAACTCCACAATGGCACAGGAGACAGGAAACACCTAACAGCAAAAGAGTTCCTCCAAGATCAACGCATTTTAACCATGCCAGATCGCTCTCCTTCATCCATGACGCCTAACACACCCTTTTCCAGGCCATTTCCACATTCCAAGCCCAAACCACACATAATCTGTTCCAAGTTATGAACACTGACTAACAATTGCCAATATGCCATTCAGGTTTTCCTCGGAAAAAACAAGCAACTGCTTCAGCATTGCTTCCCTTTTCACTCCTCCTTCCCATACAAGGGGTCCATAGCTAACAAACACAACATATTTGCTTTACCCACTGTGTGAGTGGGTAACGTGTCAAACACCAGTCAGCTTGCTTGCCTATTAGCAAGTCATGCTCAAAAGCAGATCTAGAGACCTTCATTCCACCAATACCGCAATGGAAAGCTACTCTACTCCCAAGACCTCAAGTGAAAGATCCATTTCACACCCAAACAAGCAGCAAGTTTAAGCCAGTCCAAACTGGTCCCCTACTGCAACTTCCCAAACGGACACAAGTTGCTACACATCTTCTCTTAACCTTCCAGGAAAATCAGCTGCTCCCCTCAACCCTTTCCACCCAAAACCTTCCTCCTACAAAACACAGTTCTGCAAGGATCACAAATACAAAACGCGACCTAGACACAAAAAGACTCCCCTTAGTCATTTCCTAACTTCTTGGCCTTCAGCAGCAAGCACCAGCTCTTTCTTCTCTACTCGACCTCTAGATTTGCACGGGCACAAAGACAACTGGAGGCATTTCAGTAGCCAGTGTTGCCTACCTCTAAAGCATTGCAACCCACACAGGTAACACCAAGTCATCTTAACACAGCCAACGCTCTGAAGCCTAGCCTTCCCTTCACACAGGAACTTGCCTCATCAGCAATCACAGTTATCACTGCCATACATTTTAGAGGCTACGCGTCCAATCAATACATAAATCAATCAATTGCAAGCTCAGCCTTAATAGCTTGAACCTTCAGCACTTCAGCGCTTCAACTCTTCACAAAGCATCACTTCCACTGGATGCCCACACTGCCACTTTCCACTAACATCGTCTCTCTCATTGCCCAGACAGAACTTGGCTTGCTTGTAAAGCTTCCTCACATGGCATAGCTCCACTCTTTTCTCTTAGAACAAGTACTCCAGAAAGCTTAATCGCCACCAGCAGAAAGCCTCAGCACTCTATCTATCACCTCCTCTAAACCCCAGCAGGAACCAATTAACATCACAAGAGAAAGCACTCAGCTAAACATCAGCACCAACCATGCCCTCCTCTATCAAACTACCATTCCTGCCTGCTTTAATACCAGCACCATTGGCTGCAACATCAACAAGCTTCCAGAAGGCAGCAAGGTCCCTCTACCATAACAGCTGGACCTCAGCCTACCTTCACCTGCTGGAATAACTGCACTTGCACCCAAGAAGGACAATAACTCTTCTCAAAGACAAGCACTGCAGTCCACCTCTTACTCAAGCATGCAGCTGAAGCAGCCCAGCAATCCTCTGCAGCCATGCCCTGACTCACTACCACACACCCTAGGCTCTCAAACCAGGACTGCTTCCTTCATGCGCCAACATCTCTGCTCAACACACTGAGCAGTTGGCTTACTCAGCATACAAGCACCTACATGACTCATAGGTCAAGAGCATACTACTCCTTCACAGGAGAAGCACATCCAATAGCCAAATAGCCTGAGCAGCTCAACATGGGATGCTTCTCACCAAGCATACAGGCCCTGTAGCACACTGCCTCTCTCACACTCACTCACTGACACCTGCTTTCAAACACTGGTTAACTCCTGCACTTGGGGGCGGGGGGGGGGAGGGGGGGCAAGAGGAAGAGTGGTCATGTCACTGGGAAACCTATTCCCCCAAGCACACTTTTGCATTTAAGCTAAAGGATAAAAACTCTTAGCCTACTGTCTGACACCAGCTTAGGGCATACTCAGTACTGGCAGAAGAACAGATGATCCTTTGCCCAAAGAATGCATTCCCCCCACCCCACCCATTTCATTGTCAACAACAACAACAATCACCACCACCACCCCCCACACTAAACACTCATTCCCACCTCCAGCCACAACAAAAGGAGGTCAAAAAACAGATGAACCCACTCCTTTCAGCAGCACTCCTGTGTCAAGGGGCTCCAACTAGCACCTTCAGTCTTTGCAAAAGACTCCACCTCATACATTAGTACTATCAAGACTGGCACTACACTCCAATTGCACAGCCTAGCAACATATTACAGTAGACCTGAACGACTCCAAGGGACCCAAAGCAACAAATAGCCAATTAGCAGCTCCAATACACATTGTCTCCACTTTCTTGGGCAGGCACACAAAGTTCAACTTCAGAATGGTCTTCCAGAAAACTAGTTCTAGCACAAACCCTCTCTCTAGCCTGGCCTTACTTCCCCTCTATCAGGGAACACACAACAGTAATCAAATCAGGTTCAATCCCCCTCATCCCCCCACAAAAAAAAACCCCAACAGACAAAGTAACATGACCCCACATCAGGAATAAGCCTCTCGACTCCCATGGGCCAAGCACCACTGCCCACCCCTCACTTCCAGACACAGCCACAGGGCAACCACAACTACTCCACTGCCTTCACCCAGAACCTCCCTTCCCCCCCCCCACTAAACAAATGCACCTGACCCAGCTCCCTCTCAGCTCCACCCATTTCAAGCCCACCAGCTGAAAAGCAGCCCCCCAGACACCTTCCCCATCACTTCAGCTCACCTCCTTTGACACCCAGTCCAAAGGCATCTTCCACCACATGTACTTGCACACCCTCTCCCACAAACTCCTGCTCACTACTGCACTCGAGGGAGCGACATACACCCAGGCATGAACAAGACACAGACTCCCAGCACCACGCTGCAAGAGCTCTTGGAGCAATCCTAGGCAGCACCCTGACAGAGCCAGTTTCAGCCATTCGTTATAAGGTGCAAACACTTGGGCAAGGTTTTGCATGGATGCTAGGAAAAGGAAGCGGCTGCCTAAGTGACACACCTCTCTGCCATCACTACTCCCCTCAACACCAAACATCACATCAGCTGAAAGCACCCACTCCACTGCTGCTCCTCAACTCCCACCAGGCAACCGAGCTCAAACAACGTGCTCAGGCACAGTTCAAACCAACACACCCCCATCACAGAAGTACACACACAAGAGGCAACACTGCTAGCACGCACCAGTCGCGCTGTGTCGACCTTCAGAGCTCGACGCACCAGCCACCGCTAAAGGTGACTAGCTGGAAAACCCACCTCTCGCTCCAGCTTACCCAGCTCTGTCTCCGGCGCACACAAACACCACTTCAACACCACCCACAGGACAGGCGAGCTGGAGCCAGGCCACACACGCTCACGCCGCCCCCGCCCCGCCCCAGCAACCCCCAGGCCGCCTCCTGCCCCCGCCCCGCCCTCCCCACCTCGCCCTTCTGCCCGCTCTCCTCCTCGCCCGCTCCGCTCCGCGCTCCGCCTGCCCGAGCTCAGCAGCTCCTCGCCGCCCGCCGCCCGCCCCGCCTCGCTCTCCAGCCTCCCGCCGCCGCCGCCTCCCGCCCAGCGCCCCGCAAACGCCCCGCGCTCCCACCCCCCCGCCCCGCCCCGCCCCCGACCCTGCTCCTACTTCCCCCACCCCTTTCCCTGCCGCCCTTCAGCTCCCTTCCCCAGGCGGTGGGCGAGCAGGCGGCGGACGCAAACGCTCCCCCGTCCAGCGGCGACGCACCGGCCTCCTCAGCCGGGCGCCGGGCGACACCGAAGCCCCGCTCGGCCCCGGCCCCGGCCCCGGCCCCGCCCGACCGGCCGCCGCAAACCCTCCCCGGCCCGCCCGGCACCGACCCCGCCGCCTCCCAGCACCAGCACCAGCACCAGCCCCAGCCCCGCAGCCGCCAGCACCTTCGCGCAGCCTCCCGGCGCAGGCGCCGCCGCCCTTCGGGCCCCGAAAAGCCCCTTCGCCGCCCCCCGCCCCCTTCCCCTGCCGCTACCGCCCCCGAGCCCTGCCCGCCCGGCTGCGCCACGACCCACCACGTGTCCCGCAGCCTGCCGCTCTCCAACTGCGCCGCGCCGCGGGGCGGGGCCGGACGGGGCGGGATGGGGAGCCCTCCCCTTCCGCTCCGCCATCTTCGCCGCCAGGCGCCCCCCCACAGCCAGCCACCCCGCCGCCATCTTCGCCGCCGACCACACCCTTCCGCCCGGCCAGAGGCGGGAGCGGGGCGCCAATCAGCGGCGGGCGGCGCGCAGGCGCCCTCCAATGGCCGAGAGGCAGCTGGCCCGGCCGGCCAATCCCCGCGGCGGCCCGGGCGGAGGGCGGGAGGGAGCGGAGAGAGGCCGGAGATGGCGTCCGGCGGCCGTGGGCGCCGCCGAGCGGGCGGGCGGCGGGGCGGGGTCTGCCGGCGCCAGGGACGCGGTCCCCGCTGTCCCCCCTCAGTGTCCCCCTCGCTGTCCCCTCGACCCCGTCCACCCCTTGTGCCCGCCCGCCTTGTGCCGCTCGGGCGCCTCGGCGGAGCTGCGGCTCTGGTGGGGGCGAAGGGCGAGAGCGGGCCGAGGGGCCCCTGGCAAAAGAAGTGGGCCGGGAGCTGCTGGGCTCGGGGGTTGGTGGCCCTGGGCGAGGCGGCCAGGAGAGCAGGGCGGTCGGCTGTCGGTGGCGGCAGAGGGCAGCGGGGAGGGCAGGCGCCGTGCGCGGGCAGGGCAGGGGCTGCGGGCAGGGCAGGCAGGAAGCGGCGGTGGCTGGCGCGGGCCTGGAGCGGCCGGTGCCGGAGGCCAAGTGCTGGGAGCAGGTTGGGCTGTGCGCAGGGTGCCGCCAAGCGAGGCGGGAGGGTGCGTTGCGGGGGAGCACTGCCCCCGAGGCGCTGCGTTGTCCCGCGAGGCCCGAGGGGGTGGGCTGCGCGAGGCGGGGTGTCGGCGAGGGCGGCGAGGCTGGAGGAGGCGCGGGTCGGGGGGCTGCTGTCCACGGAAAGGCCCGGCCGTGCGAGAGGGTCCCTAGGAAAGCTGCGCGTGGCCTTGTTGTGCTTGGTTTTGGCAGGCGGTGCGGTGAAGCGGAGCGCTTGGAGGGGGAAAGGCGGCGTGTGGAGCCTGTGGAGAGCGGGTGCCGGAGAGGCGGAGGCGGCGCTGGAGGTGCTGGTGCTGGCAGGGCCGTTGAGGGCAGAGGTGGCTTGAGGTGAGGTGGGAAGCAGAGGAAGAGGCTGTGGCTGGGTGTGGGGCGTGTTGGGCTGTAGAGCTGCATTGCCATGTTGCCTGCTGCCTGGAGAGTGGAGGTTGGCTGTACTGGTGCTGGACCTGGGGGGCTGGTGCACCGTGGTGCGGGGCCTGGTGGGCTAGGGTGGCGTGGTGTGGGGGCTGGGGGGCTGGAGCAGCCTGGTACGGCCCACTGCTAGGCCTGGTGGGCTTGGGAGAACACTCTGTCGGGGCGGAAACCACTCCGCCGACATAAAAACCACTCCGTGGGGCCTGAAACCACTCCGTCGGGCCTGAAACCACTCCGTCGGGCCTAAAAGCAGTGCGTCAGGGCTGAAACCGCTCCACCAAGCTTAAAACCACTGCATCCGACCGAAAACCACTCTATCGGAGCTGAAACCACTGTGCCAGGACCAAAACCACTCCGTCGGGGTGGAAACCACTCCACCAGGGCCAAAAGCACTCGGCTGACCTTAAAACCACTCCATCAAGCCTAAAACCATTCCCTCAGGGCTGGAACCACTCTGCCGAGCCTAGAACCACTCCATCGGGGCTGAAACCATAGTGCTGGGGCGGAAACTGCTCCGTCAGGCCGAAAACCACTCCGCCAACATTAAAACCACTGCGCCAAGCCCAAAAACCCCTCCGTCGGGGCTGAAACCACTCCGCCAGGGCCAAAACCACTCGTCTGACCTTAAAACCACTCCATCAAGCCTGAAACCACTGTGTCGGGGCTAAAACCACTCCGCCGAGCCTAAAACCACTCCGTCGGGGCTGTAACCAATGTGCCAGGCCGAAAACCACTCCGTCGGGGCTGAAACCACTCCATCGGGGCTGAAACCACTGTGCCAGGGCCAAAACCACTCCGCTGACATTTAAAACACTCCGTCAAGCCTAAAACCATTCCGTTAGGGCTGGAATCACTCCGCCGAGCCTAAAACCACTCGGTCGGGGCTGAAACCACTGTGCTGGGGTGGAAACTGCTCCGTCAGGCTGTAAACCACTGCGTCAGGCCGAAAAGCACTCCACCAGGGCCAAAACCACTGCGTCGGGGCTGAAAGCGTTCCACCAGGGCTAAAACCACCGACATTAAAACCACTGCGCCAAGCCTGAAAACACTGCGTCGGGGCTGAAACCACTCCGCCGAGCCTGAAACCACTGCGTCGGGGCTGAAACCACTCCGCCGAGCCTAAAAGCAGTGCGTCAGGGCTGGAACCACTCTGCCAAGCCTAAAACCACTCCACCGAGGTGAAAACCACTCTGTCGGGGCTGAAACCACTCCGCCGAGGCGAAAACCACTGCGTCGGGGCTGAAACCACTCCGCCAGGCCGAAAAGCACTGCGTCGGGGCTGAAACCACTCCATCAGGTCAAAAACCACTGCGTCGGGGCTGAAACCACTCCGCCAAGCCTGAAACCACTGCATCAGCCCTAAAACCACTGCGTGGGGGCTGAAACCACTCCACTGAGCCTAAAACCACTCCGTCAGGGCTGAAACCACTCCATCAAGCCTAAAACCACTCCGTCGGGGCTGAAACCACTCTGCCGAGCCGAAAACCACTTGGCCGACCATAAAACCACTCATTGAAGCCTAAAACCACTCCATCAAGCCTAAAAAAACTGCGCCGGGGCCGAAAGCACTCCGCTGAGCCTTAAACCACTCCATCAGGTCAAAAACCACTCCGTCTGGGCTGAAACCACTCCGCGAGGCTGAGTCTAAAACCACTACGTCAGGCCAAAAACCACTCTGTCGGGGCTGAGACCACTCCACCAGGCCGAAAACCACTCCGTTGGGGCTGAGACGACTCCACCAAGCCTAAAGCCACTGCGTCGGGGCCAAAACCACTCCACCAGTGCTGAAACCACTGCGTCGTGGCTGAAACCACTCCGCCAGGGCCAAAACCACTCCGTCGCGGCTGAAACCACTCCGCCAGGGCCAAAACCACTCCGCCAACATTAAAACCAGTCCGCCGAGCCCAAAACCACTGCGTCAGGACTGAAACCACTCCAGAAAGCCGAAAACCACTGCATCAGGGCTGAAACCACTCTGCCAGGGCTAAAACCACTCGGCTGACCTTAAAACCACTCCGCCAAGCCGAAAACCACTCCGTCGGGGCTGAAACCGCTCCATGAAGCCTAAAACCACTGCGTCGGGGCTGAAACCGCTCCATGAAGCCTAAAACTACTCCGTCGGGGCTGAAACCGCTGCGCCGAGCCGAAAACCACTTGGCCGACCTTAAAACCACTCATTGAAGCCTAAAACCACTCCATCAAGCCTAAAAAAACTGCGCCGGGGCCGAAAGCACTCAGCCGAAAACGACTCTGTCGGGGCTGAAAGCACTCCGCCAAGCCTTAAACCACTCTGCCAGTGCCAAAACCACTCCGCAAGGCCTAAAACCAGTCCACCGAGGCTAAAACAACTGTGTCGAGGCCAAAACCACTCCGCCGGGGCTGAAACCACTCCGCCAAGCCGGAAACCACTCCGTCGGGGCTGAAACCACTGCGTCAGGCCGAAAACCACTCCGTCGGAGCTGAAACCACTGCGTCAGGCCGAAAACCACTCTGTCGGGGCTGAAACCACTGCGCCAGGGCCAAAAGCACTCGGCTGACCTTAAAACCACTCCATCAAGCCTGAAACTACTGCGTTGGAGCTCAAACCACTGCGTCGGAGGTGAAATCACTCCGCCAAGCCTGAAACCACTCCGTCGGGGCCAAAACCACTCCATTGGGGCCAAAACCACTCCGCCGAGCCTAAAACCACTCCGTCGGGGCTGAAACCACTGCGCCGAGCCTAAAACCACTCCATCAGGTCGAAAACCACTGCGTTGGGGCTGAAACCACTCCGCCAAGCCTGAAACCACTGCATCAGCCCTAAAACCACTGCGTGGGGGCTGAAACCACTCCACCAAGCCGAAAACCACTCCGTCGGGGCTGAAACCACTGCGCTGAGCCTAAAACCACTCTGTCAGGCTGAAACCACTCCGCCGAGCCTTAAACCACTGCGACGGGGCTGAAACCACTCTGTCTAGCCTAAAACCACTCCATCAGGTCAAAAACCACTCCGTCTGGGCTGAAACCACTACGTCAGGCCGAAAACCACCCCGTCGGGGCTGAGACCACTCCATCAAGCCTAAAGCCACTGCGTCGGAGCCAAAACCACTCCACCAGTGCTGAAACCACTGCATCGTGGCTGAAACCACTCCGCCAGGGCCAAAACCACTCCGTCGCAGCTGAAACCACTCCGCCAGGGCCAAAACCACTCGGCTGACCTTAAAACCACTCCGCCAAGCCAAAACCACTGCATCGGGGCTGAAACTGCTCTGTCAGGCTGAAAACCATTCTGCCGAGCCTGAAACCACTGCGTCGGGGCTGAAACCACTGTGCTGGGGCGGAAACTGCTCCGTCAGGCTGTAAACCACTGTGTCAGGCCGAAAAGCACTCCGCCAAGCCAAAACCACTGCATCGGGGCTGAAACCACTCCGGCGAGGCGAAAAGCAGTGTGTCAGGGCTGAAACCACTCCGCCGAGCCGAAAACCACTGCGTTGGGGCAGAAACCACTCCGCTGAGCCCAAAACCAGTGCGTCGGGGTTGAAACCACTCCGCCAGGGCCAAAACCACTCGTCTGACCTTAAAACCACTCCGCCGAGCCTGAAACCCCTCCGTCGGGGCTGAAACCACTCCATCAAGCCTAAAACCACTCCGTCGGGGCTGAAACCACTCCACCAGGGCCAAAACCACTGCGTCGGGGCCGAAACCACTCCGCCGAGCCTGAAACCACTGCGTCGGGGCTGAAACCACTCCACCAGGGCCAAAACCACTCGGCTGACCTTAAAACCACTCCATCAAGCCTAAAACCGCTGCGTCGGGGCTGAAACAGCTCCGTCAGGCTGAAAACCACTCCGCCGAGCCTGAAACCACTGCGTCAGGGCAGAAGCCACTCCGTGGTTGCTGAAACCACTACGCCGAGCCTAAAACCCCTCCGTCGGGGCGGAAACCACTGTGCTGGGGCCGAAACTGCTCCGTCAGGCTGTAAACCACTGCGTCAGGCCGAAAAGCACTCCACCAGGGCCAAAACCACTGCGTCGGGGCTGAAAGCGTTCCACCAGGGCCAAAACCACTGCGCCGACATTAAAACCACTGCGCCAAGCCTGAAACCACTGCGTCGGGGCTGAAACCACTCCGCCGAGCCTGAAACCACTGCGTCGGGGCTGAAACCACTCCGCCGAGCCTAAAAGCAGTGCGTCAGGGCTGAAACCACTCTGCCAAGCCTAAAACCACTCCACCGAGGTGAAAACCACTCTGTCGGGGCTGAAAACACTCCGCCGAGGCGAAAAGCACTCTGTCGGGGCTGAAAACACTCCGCCGAGGCGAAAAGCACTCTGTCGGGGCTGAAACCACTCCGCCGAGCCTAAAACCACTCCACCGACATTAAAACCATTGCGCCGAGCCTAAAGCCCCTCCGTCGGGGCTGAAACCACTCCACCAAGCTTAAAAGCACTGCGTCGGGGCTGAAACCACTCCGCCAGGGCGAAAACCACTCAATCGGGGCTGAAAGCGTTCCACCAGGGCTAAAACCACTCCGTCGACATTAAAACCACTGCGCCGGGGCTGAAACCACTCCGCCGAGCCTGAAACCACTGCGTCAGACCCAAAACCACTCCGCCAGGGCCAAAACCACTGCGTCGGGGCTGAAAGCATTCCACCAGGGCTAAAACCACTGCGCCAAGCCTAAAAGCACTCCGTCGGGGCTGAAACCACTCCGCCGAACCTGAAACCACTGCGTCAGGCCTAAAACCACTCCGCCGAATCTAAAACAGCTCCGTCGGGGCCAAAACCATTCCACCAGTGCTGAAACCGCTCCGTCGGGGCTGAAACCCCTCCGCCAAGCCGAAAAGCACTGTGTCGGGGTTGAAACCACTCCGCCAAGCCGAAAAGCACTGTGTCGGGGTTGAAACCACTCCGCCAAGCCGAAAAGCACTGTGTCGGGGTTGAATCCTCTCCGCCAAGCCGAAAAGCCCTGCGTCAGGGTTGAAACCACTGCGCCAGGGCCAAAACCACTCGTCTGATCTTAAAACCACTCTGCCGAGCCTAAAAGCACTGCATCGGGGCTGAAACCACTCCGCCCGGGCCAAAACCACTGCGTCGGGGCTGAAACCACTCCGCCAAGCCTGAAACCACTGCGTCGGGGCTGAAACCACTCCGCCAGGGCCAAAACCACTGCGTCGGGGCTGAAACCACTCCGCCAGGGCCAAAACCACTACGTCGGGGCTGAAACCACTCCGCCAGGGCCAAAATGACTCCATCAAGCCTGAAACCACTTCGTCGGGGCTGAAACTAGTGCGTCAGGGCCAAAACCACTCCACCAGTGCTGAAACCACTGCGCCAAGGCTGAAACCAGTGTGTAGGTGCTGAAAGCACTCCGCCAGGGCTAAAACCACTCTGCCAAGCCTAAAACCACTCCATCAAGCCTAAAAGCAGTGCGTCGGGGCTGAAACCACTCCGCCAGGGGCAAAACAACTCTGCCAAGCCTAAAACCACTCCATCAAGCCTAAAAGCACTGCGTCGGGGCTGAAACCACTCCGCCAGGGCCAAAACCACTCCGTCGGGGCTGAAACCATTCCGCCAAGCCTAAAAGCACGGCGTCGGGGCAGAAACTGCTCTGTCAGGCTGAAAACCGCTCCGCCGGGGCCGAAACCGCTCCGCCGGGGCCGAAACCGCTCCGCCGGGGCCGAAACCGCTCCGCCGGGGCCGAAACCGCTCCGCCGGGGCCGAAACCCCTCCGCCGGGGCCGAAACCGCTCCGCCGGGGCCGAAACCCCTCCGCCGGGGCCGAAACCCCTCCGTGAAGCCGAAAAGCACTCTGTCGGGGCTGAAACCCCTGCGTGAAGCCGAAAAGCACTGTGTCGGGGCTGAAACCCCTCCGTGAAGCCGAAAAGCACTGTGTCGGGGCTGAAATCCCTCCGTGAAGCCGAAAAGCACTCTGTCGGGGCTGAAACCATTCGGCCAAGCCGAAAAGCACTGTGTCGGGGTTGAAACCACGCCGCCAAGCCGAAAACCACTGCGACAGGGTTGAAACCACTGCGCCAGGGCCAAAACCACTCGTCTGACCTTAAAACCACTCCGCCAGGGCCAAAACCACTGCGTCGGGGCTGAAACCACTCCGCTGAGGCCAAAACCACTGCGTCGGGGCTGGAACCACTCCGCCGAGGCCAAAACCACTGCGTCGGGGCTGAAACAACTCCATCAAGCCTAAAACCATTCCGTCAGGGCTGGAACCACTCCGCCAGGGCCCAAACCACTCCACCAGTGCTGAAACCACTCCGTCGGGGCCTAAAAGCACTGCGTCGGGGCTGAAACCGCTCCGCCTGGGCCAAAACCAATTGGCTGACCTTAAAAACACTCCATCAAGCCTAAAAGCACTGCATCGGGGCTGAAACTGCTCCGTCAGGCTGAAAACCACTCCACCGAGCCTGAAACCACTCCGCCAAGGCCAAAACTGTTCCGTCGTTGCTGAAACCACTCCGCCAGGGCCAAAACCACTCCGTCGGGGCTGAAACCACTCCGCCAGGGCCAAAACCACTCTGCCAAGCCAAAAACCACTCCGCCGGGGCTGAAACCACTCCGCCAAGCCTAAAACCGCTCCGCCGGGGCCGAAACCGCTCCGCCGGGGCCGAAACCGCTCCGCCGGGGCCGAAACCGCTCCGCCGGGGCCGAAACCGCTCCGCCGGGGCCGAAACCGCTCCGCCGGGGCCGAAACCGCTCCGCCGGGGCCGAAACCCCTCCGCCGGGGCCGAAACCCCTCCGCCGGGGCCGAAACCCCTCCGCCGGGGCCGAAACCCCTCCGCCGGGGCCGAAACCGCTCCGCCGGGGCCGAAACCGCTCCGCCGGGGCCGAAACCGCTCCGCCGGGGCCGAAACCGCTCCGCCGGGGCCGAAACCCCTCCGCCGGGGCCGAAACCCCTCCGCCGGGGCCGAAACCCCTCCGCCGGGGCCGAAACCCCTCCGCCGGGGCCGAAACCCCTCCGCCGGGGCCGAAACCCCTCCGCCGGGGCCGAAACCCCTCCGCCGGGGCCGAAACCCCTCCGCCGGGGCCGAAACCCCTCCGCCGGGGCCGAAACCCCTCCGCCGGGGCCGAAACCCCTCCGCCGGGGCCGAAACCACTCCGCCGGGGCCGAAACCACTCCGCCGGGGCCGAAACCACTCCATCAAGCCTAAAACCATTCCGTCAGGGCTGGAACCACTCCGCCAGGGCCCAAACCACTCCACCAGTGCTGAAACCACTCCGCCAAGCCTGAAACCACTGCGTCGGGGCTGAAACCGCTCCGCCTGGGCCAAAACCACTTGGCTGACCTTAAAACCACTCCATCAAGCCTAAAAGCACTGCGTCGGGGCTGAAACTGCTCCGTCAGGCTGAAAACCACTCCGCCGAGCCTGAAACCACTCCGTGGTTGCTGAAACCACTCCGCCAAGCCTAAAACCACTCCACAGGGCCAAAACCACTCCGTCGGGGCTGAAACCATTCGGCCAAGCCGAAAAGCACTGTGTCGGGGTTGAAACCACTCCGCGAAGCCGAAAAGCACTGTGTCGGGGCTGAAACCCCTCCGTGAAGCTGAAAAGCAGTGTGTCGGGGCTGAAACCCCTCCATGAAGCCGAAAAGCACTGTGTCGGGGCTGAAACCCCTCCGTGAAGCCGAAAAGCACTGTGTCGGGGCTGAAACCCCTGCGTGAAGCCGAAAAGCACTGTGTCGGGGCTGAAACCCCTCGGTGAAGCCGAAAAGCACTGTGTCGGGGCTGAAACCCCTCGGTGAAGCCGAAAAGCACTGCGTCGGGGTTGAAACCACTCGGCCAAGCCGAAAAGCACTGTGTCGGGGCTGAAACCCCTCCGTGAAGCCGAAAAGCACTCTGTCGGGGCTGAAACCCCTCCGTGAAGCCGAAAAGCACTGTGTCGGGGCTGAAACCCCTCCGCCAAGCCGAAAAGCACTGTGTCGGGGTTGAAACCACTCCGCCGAGGCCAAAACCACTCGTCTGACCTTAAAACCACTCCGCCGAGCCTAAAAGCACTGCATCGGGGCTGAAACCACTCCGCCGACCCTAAAACCACTGCGTCGGGGCTGAAAGCGTTCCACCAGGGCTAAAACCACTCCGTCGACATTAAAACCACTGCGCCAAGCCTAAAAGCACTCCGCCGAGCCTGAAACCACTGCGTCAGGCCTGAAACCACTCCGCCAGGGCCAAAACCACTGCGTCAGGCCTAAAACCACTCTGCCGAGCCTAAAACAACTCCGTCGGGGCCGAAACCCCTCCGTGAAGGTGAAAAGCACTCTGTCGGGGCTGAAACCCCTCCGTGAAGCCGAAAAGCACTGTGTCGGGGCTGAAACCCCTCCGTGAAGCCGAAAAGCACTCTGTCGGGGTTGAAACCACTCCGCCGAGTCCAAAACCACTCGTCTGACCTTAAAACCACTCCGCCGAGCCTAAAAGCACTGCATCGGGGCTGAAACCACTCCGCCAGGGCCAAAACCCCTCCGTCGGGGCTGAAACCACTCCATCAAGCCTAAAACCACTCCGTCGGGGCTGAAACCACTCCACCAGGGCCAAAACCACTGCGTCGGGGCCGAAACCACTCCACCGAGCCTAAAACCACTGCGTCGGGGCTGAAACCACTCCACCAGGGCCAAAACCACTCGTCTGACCTTAAAACCACTCCATCAAGCCTAAAACCGCTGCGTCGGGGCTGAAACTGCTCCGTCAGGCTGAAAACCACTCCGCCGAGCCTGAAACCACTGCGTCAGGGCAGAAGCCACTCCGTGGTTGCTGAAACCACTACGCCGAGCCTAAAACCCCTCCGTCGGGGCGGAAACCACTGTGCTGGGGCCGAAACTGCTCCGTCAGGCTGTAAACCACTGCGTCAGGCCGAAAAGCACTCCAGCAGGGCCAAAACCACTGCGTCGGGGCTGAAAGGGTTCCACCAGGGCTAAAACCACTCCGTCGACATTAAAACCACTGCGCCAAGCCTGAAACCACTCCATCGGGGCTGAAACCACTCCGCCGAGCGTGAAACCACTGCGTCGGGGCTGAAACCACTCCGCCGAGCCTAAAAGCAGTGCGTCGGGGCTGAAACCACTCCGCCGAGCCTAAAAGCAGTGCGTCAGGGCTGAAACCACTCCGCCAAGCCTAAAACCACTCCACCGAGGTGAAAACCACTCTGTCGGGGCTGAAAACACTCCGCCGAGGCGAAAAGCACTCTGTCGGGGCTGAAACCACTCCGCCGAGCCTAAAACCACTCCACCGACATTAAAACCATTGCGCCGAGCCTAAAGCCCCTCCGTCGGGGCTGAAACCACTCCACCAAGCTTAAAAGCACTGCGTCGGGGCTGAAACCACTCCGCCAGGGCGAAAACCACTCAATCGGGGCTGAAAGCGTTCCACCAGGGCTAAAACCACTCCGTCGACATTAAAACCACTGCGCCGGGGCTGAAACCACTGCGTCGGGGCTGAAACCACTCCGCCGAGCCTGAAACCACTGCGTCAGACCCAAAACCACTCCGCCAGGGCCAAAACCACTGCGTCGGGGCTGAAAGCATTCCACCAGGGCTAAAACCACTGCGCCAAGCCTAAAAGGACTCCGTCGGGGCTGAAACCACTCCGCCGAACCTGAAACCACTGCGTCAGGCCTAAAACCACTCCGCCGAATCTAAAACAGCTCCGTCGGGGCCAAAACCATTCCACCAGTGCTGAAACCGCTCCGTCGGGGCTGAAACCCCTCCGCCAAGCCGAAAAGCACTGTGTCGGGGTTGAAACCACTCCGCCAAGCCGAAAAGCACTGTGTCGGGGTTGAAACCACTCCGCCAAGCCGAAAAGCACTGTGTCGGGGTTGAAACCACTCCGCCAAGCCGAAAAGCACTGTGTCGGGGTTGAAACCACTCTGCCAAGCCGAAAAGCCCTGCGTCAGGGTTGAAACCACTGCGCCAGGGCCAAAACCACTCGTCTGATCTTAAAACCACTCTGCCGAGCCTAAAAGCACTGCATCGGGGCTGAAACCACTCCGCCCGGGCCAAAACCACTGCGTCGGGGCTGAAACCACTCCGCCAAGCCTGAAACCACTGCGTCGGGGCTGAAACCACTCCGCCAGGGCCAAAACCACTGCGTCGGGGCTGAAACCACTCCGCCAGGGCCAAAACCACTACGTCGGGGCTGAAACCACTCCGCCAGGGCCAAAACCACTACGTCGGGGCTGAAACCACTCCGCCAGGGCCAAAACCACTACGTCGGGGCTGAAACCACTCCGCCAGGGCCAAAACCACTCCATCAAGCCTGAAACCACTTCGTCGGGGCTGAAACTAGTGCGTCAGGGCCAAAACCACTCCACCAGTGCTGAAACCACTGCGCCAAGGCTGAAACCAGTGTGTCGGGGCTGAAACCACTCCGCCAGGGCTAAAACCACTCTGCCAAGCCTAAAACCACTCCATCAAGCCTAAAAGCACTGCGTCGGGGCTGAAACCACTCCGCCAGGGGCAAAACAACTCTGCCAAGCCTAAAACCACTCCATCAAGCCTAAAAGCACTGCGTCGGGGCTGAAACCACTCCGCCAGGGCCAAAACCACTCCGTCGGGGCTGAAACCATTCCGGCAAGCCTAAAAGCACGGCGTCGGGGCAGAAACTGCTCCGTCAGACTGAACACCACTCCGTCGGGGCCGAAACCACTCCGTCGGGGCCGAAACCACTCCGTCGGGGCCGAAACCACTCCGTCGGGGCCGAAACCACTCCGTCGGGGCCGAAACCACTCCGTCGGGGCCGAAACCACTCCGTCGGGGCCGAAACCACTCCGTCGGGGCCGAAACCACTCCGTCGGGGCCGAAACCACTCCGTCGGGGCCGAAACCACTCCGTCGGGGCCGAAACCACTCCGTCGGGGCCGAAACCACTCCGTCGGGGCCGAAACCACTCCGCCAGGGCCCAAACCACTCCGTCGGGGCCGAAACCACTCCGCCAGGGCCCAAACCACTCCACCAGTGCTGAAACCACTCCGTCGGGGCCTAAAAGCACTGCGTCGGGGCTGAAACCGCTCCGCCTGGGCCAAAACCAATTGGCTGACCTTAAAACCACTCCATCAAGCCTAAAAGCACTGCATCGGGGCTGAAACTGCTCCGTCAGGCTGAAAACCACTCCACCGAGCCTGAAACCACTCCGTGGTTGCTGAAACCACTCCGGCAAGCCTAAAACCACTCCGCCAGGGCCAAAACCACTGCGTCGGGGCTGAAAGCGTTCCACCAGGGCTAAAACCACTCCGTCGACATTAAAACCACTGCGCCAAGCCTAAAAGCACTCCGCCGAGCCTGAAACCACTGCGTCAGGCCTGAAACCACTCCGCCAGGGCCAAAACCACTGCGTCAGGCCTAAAACCACTCTGCCGAGCCTAAAACAACTCCGTCGGGGCCGAAACCCCTCCGTGAAGGTGAAAAGCACTCTGTCGGGGCTGAAACCCCTCCGTGAAGCCGAAAAGCACTGTGTCGGGGCTGAAACCCCTCCGTGAAGCCGAAAAGCACTGTGTCGGGGTTGAAACCACTCCGCGAAGCCGAAAAGCACTGTGTCGGGGCTGAAACCCCTCCGTGAAGCCGAAAAGCACTGTGTCGGGGCTGAAACCCCTCCGTGAAGCCGAAAAGCACTCTGTCGGGGCTCAAACCACTCCGCCAAGCCGAAAAGCACTGTGTCGGGGCTGAAACCACTCCGCCGAGGCCAAAACCACTCGTCTGACCTTAAAACCACTCCGCCGAGCCTAAAAGCACTGCATCGGGGCTGAAACCACTCCGCCAGGGCCAAAACCACTCGTCTGACCTTAAAACCACTCCGCCAAGCCTGAAACCACTGCGTCGGGGCTGAAACCACTCCGCCGAGCCTAAAACCACTCCGTCGGGGCTGAAACCACTCCACCAGGGCCAAAACCACTGCGTCGGGGCCGAAACCACTCCACCGAGCCTAAAACCACTGCGTCGGGGCTGAAACCACTCCACCAGGGCCAAAACCACTCGGCTGACCTTAAAACCACTCCATCAAGCCTAAAACCGCTGCGTCGGGGCTGAAACTGCTCCGTCAGGCTGAAAACCACTCCGCCGAGCCTGAAACCACTGCGTCAGGGCAGAAGCCACTCCGTGGTTGCTGAAACCACTACGCCGAGCCTAAAACCCCTCCGTCGGGGCGGAAACCACTGTGCTGGGGCCGAAACTGCTCCGTCAGGCTGTAAACCACTGCGTCAGGCCGAAAAGCACTCCACCAGGGCCAAAACCACTGCGTCGGGGCTGAAAGCGTTCCACGAGGGCTAAAACCACTCCGTCGACATTAAAACCACTGCGCCAAGCCTGAAACCACTCCATCGGGGCTGAAACCACTCCGCCGAGCCTGAAACCACTGCGTCGGGGCTGAAACCACTCCACCAAGCCTAAAAGCAGTGCGTCAGGGCTGAAACCACTCTGCCAAGCCTAAAACCACTCCACCGAGGTGAAAACCACTCTGTCGGGGCTGAAAACACTCCGCCGAGGCGAAAAGCACTCTGTCGGGGCTGAAACCACTCCGCCGAGCCTAAAACCACTCCACCGACATTAAAACCATTGCGCCGAGCCTAAAGCCCCTCCGTCAGGGCTGAAACCACTCCACCAAGCTTAAAAGCACTGCGTCGGGGCTGAAACCACTCCGCCAGGGCGAAAACCACTCAATCGGGGCTGAAAGCGTTCCACCAGGGCTAAAACCACTCCGTCGACATTAAAACCACTGCGCCGGGGCTGAAACCACTGCGTCGGGGCTGAAACCACTGCGTCGGGGCTGAAACCACTCCGCCGAGCCTGAAACCACTGCGTCAGACCCAAAACCACTCCGCCAGGGCCAAAACCACTGCGTCGGGGCTGAAAGCATTCCACCAGGGCTAAAACCACTGCGCCAAGCCTAAAAGGACTCCGTCGGGGCTGAAACCACTCCGCCAAACCTGAAACCACTGCGTCAGGCCTAAAACCACTCCGCCGAATCTAAAACAGCTCCGTCGGGGCCAAAACCATTCCACCAGTGCTGAAACCGCTCCGTCGGGGCTGAAACCCCTCCGCCAAGCCGAAAAGCACTGTGTCGGGGTTGAAACCACTCCGCCAAGCCGAAAAGCACTGTGTCGGGGTTGAAACCACTCCGCCAAGCTGAAAAGCACTGTGTCGGGGTTGAATCCTCTCCGCCAAGCCGAAAAGCCCTGCGTCAGGGTTGAAACCACTGCGCCAGGGCCAAAACCACTCGTCTGATCTTAAAACCACTCTGCCGAGCCTAAAAGCACTGCATCGGGGCTGAAACCACTCCGCCTGGGCCAAAACCACTGCGTCGGGGCTGAAACCACTCCGCCAAGCCTGAAACCACTGCGTCGGGGCTGAAACCACTCCGCCAGGGCCAAAACCACTGCGTCGGGGCTGAAACCACTCCGCCAGGGCCAAAACCACTACGTCGGGGCTGAAACCACTCCGCCAGGGCCAAAACCACTCCATCAAGCCTGAAACCACTTCGTCGGGGCTGAAACTAGTGCGTCAGGGCCAAAACCACTCCACCAGTGCTGAAACCACTGCGCCAAGGCTGAAACCAGTGTGTCGGGGCTGAAACCACTCCGCCAGGGCTAAAACCACTCTGCCAAGCCTAAAACCACTCCATCAAGCCTAAAAGCAGTGCGTCGGGGCTGAAACCACTCCGCCAGGGGCAAAACAACTCTGCCAAGCCTAAAACCACTCCATCAAGCCTAAAAGCACTGCGTCGGGGCTGAAACCACTCCGCCAGGGCCAAAACCACTCCGTCGGGGCTGAAACCATTCCGGCAAGCCTAAAAGCACGGCGTCGGGGCCGAAACCACTCCGTCGGGGCCGAAACCACTCCGTCGGGGCCGAAACCACTCCGTCGGGGCCGAAACCACTCCGTCGGGGCCGAAACCACTCCGTCGGGGCCGAAACCACTCCGTCGGGGCCGAAACCACTCCGTCGGGGCCGAAACCACTCCGTCGGGGCCGAAACCACTCCGTCGGGGCCGAAACCACTCCGTCGGGGCCGAAACCACTCCGTCGGGGCCGAAACCACTCCGTCGGGGCCGAAACCACTCCGTCGGGGCCGAAACCACTCCGTCGGGGCCGAAACCACTCCGTCGGGGCCGAAACCACTCCGTCGGGGCCGAAACCACTGCGTCGGGGCCGAAACCACTGCGTCGGGGCCGAAACCACTGCGTCGGGGCCGAAACCACTGCGTCGGGGCCGAAACCACTGCGTCAGGCCTAAAACCACTGCGCCGAGCCAAAAACAACTCCGTCGGGTCCAAAACCACTCCACCAGTGCTGAAACCGCTCCGTCGGGGCTGAAACCCCTCCGTGAAGCCGAAAAGCACTGTGTCGGGGCAGAAACCCCTGCGTGAAGCCGAAAAGCACTGTGTCGGGGCTGAAACCCCTGCGTGAAGCCGAAAAGCACTGTGTCGGGGCTGAAACCCCTCCGTGAAGCCGAAAAGCACTGTGTCGGGGCTGAAACCCCTCTGTGAAGCCGAAAAGCACTGTGTCGGGGTTGAAACCACTCTGCCAAGCCGAAAACCACTGCGTCGGGGTTGAAACAACTCCGCCAAGCCGAAAACCACTGCGACAGGGTTGAAACCACTGCGCCAGGGCCAAAACCACTCGTCTGACCTTAAAACCACTCCGCCAGGGCCAAAACCACTGCGTCGGGGCTGAAACCACTCCGCCGAGGCCAAAACCACTGCGTCGGGGCTGAAACCACTCCGCCGAGGCCAAAACCACTGCGTCGGGGCTGAAACCACTCCATCAAGCCTAAAACCATTCCGTCAGGGCTGGAACCACTCCGCCAGGGCCCAAACCACTCCACCAGTGCTGAAACCACTCTGCCAAGCCTGAAACCACTGCGTCGGGGCTGAAACCGCTCCGCCTGGGCCAAAACCACTTGGCTGACCTTAAAACCACTCCATCAAGCCTAAAAGCACTGCGTCGGGGCTGAAACTGCTCCGTCAGGCTGAAAACCACTCCGCCGAGCCTGAAACCACTCCGCCAAGCCTAAAACCACTCCACAGGGCCAAAACCACTCCGTCGGGGCTGAAACCATTCCGCCAAGCCGAAAAGCACTGTGTCGGGGTTAAAACCACTCCGCGAAGCTGAAAAGCACTGTGTCGGGGCTCAAACCACTCCGCCAAGCCGAAAAGCACTGTGTCGGGGTTGAAACCACTCCGCCGAGGCCAAAACCACTCGTCTGACCTTAAAACCACTCCGCCGAGCCTAAAAGCACTGCATCGGGGCTGAAACCACTCCGCCAGGGCCAAAACCACTGCGTCGGGGCTGAAAGCGTTCCACCAGGGCTAAAACCACTCTGTCGACATTAAAACCACTGCGCCAAGCCTAAAAGCACTCCGCCGAGCCTGAAACCACTGCGTCAGGCCTGAAACCACTGCGTCAGGGCCAAAACCACGGCGTCAGGCCTAAAACCACTCTGCCGAGCCTAAAACAACTCCGTCGGGGCCGAAACCCCTCCGTGAAGGTGAAAAGCACTCTGTCGGGGCTGAAACCCCTCCGTGAAGCCGAAAAGCACTGTGTCGGGGCTGAAACCCCTCCGTGAAGCCGAAAAGCACTGCATCGGGGTTGAAACCACTCCGCCGAGTCCAAAACCACTCGTCTGACCTTAAAACCACTCCGCCGAGAATAAAAGCACTGCATCGGGGCTGAAACCACTCCGCCAGGGCCAAAACCACTGCGTCGGGGCTGAAACCACTCCGCCAGGGCCAAAACCACTCTGTCGAATCTGAAACCACTCCGCCGAGCCTAAAAGCAGTGCGTCAGGGCTGAAACCACTCCGCCAAGCCTAAAACCACTCCACCGAGGTGAAAACCACTCTGTCGGGGCTGAAAACACTCCGCCGAGGCGAAAAGCACTCTGTCGGGGCTGAAACCACTCCGCCGAGCCTAAAACCACTCCACCGACATTAAAACCATTGCGCCGAGCCTAAAGCCCCTCCGTCGGGGCTGAAACCACTCCACCAAGCTTAAAAGCACTGCGTCGGGGCTGAAACCACTCCGCCAGGGCGAAAACCACTCAATCGGGGCTGAAAGCGTTCCACCAGGGCTAAAACCACTCCGTCGACATTAAAACCACTGCGCCGGGGCTGAAACCACTCCGCCGAGCCTGAAACCACTGCGTCAGACCCAAAACCACTCCGCCAGGGCCAAAACCACTGCGTCGGGGCTGAAAGCATTCCACCAGGGCTAAAACCACTGCGCCAAGCCTAAAAGCACTCCGTCGGGGCTGAAACCACTCCGCCGAACCTGAAACCACTGCGTCAGGCCTAAAACCACTCCGCCGAATCTAAAACAGCTCCGTCGGGGCCAAAACCATTCCACCAGTGCTGAAACCGCTCCGTCGGGGCTGAAACCCCTCCGCCAAGCCGAAAAGCACTGTGTCGGGGTTGAAACCACTCCGCCAAGCCGAAAAGCACTGTGTCGGGGTTGAAACCACTCCGCCAAGCCGAAAAGCACTGTGTCGGGGTTGAATCCTCTCCGCCAAGCCGAAAAGCCCTGCGTCAGGGTTGAAACCACTGCGCCAGGGCCAAAACCACTCGTCTGATCTTAAAACCACTCTGCCGAGCCTAAAAGCACTGCATCGGGGCTGAAACCACTCCGCCCGGGCCAAAACCACTGCGTCGGGGCTGAAACCACTCCGCCAAGCCTGAAACCACTGCATCGGGGCTGAAACCACTCCGCCAGGGCCAAAACCACTGCGTCGGGGCTGAAACCACTCCGCCAGGGCCAAAACCACTACGTCGGGGCTGAAACCACTCCGCCAGGGCCAAAACCACTCCATCAAGCCTGAAACCACTTCGTCGGGGCTGAAACTAGTGCGTCAGGGCCAAAACCACTCCACCAGTGCTGAAACCACTGCGCCAAGGCTGAAACCAGTGTGTCGGGGCTGAAACCACTCCGCCAGGGCTAAAACCACTCTGCCAAGCCTAAAACCACTCCATCAAGCCTAAAAGCACTGCGTCGGGGCCGAAACCACTGCGTCGGGGCCGAAACCACTGCGTCGGGGCCGAAACCACTGCGTCGGGGCCGAAACCACTGCGTCGGGCCTAAAACCACTCCGCCGAGCCAAAAACAACTCCGTCGGGGCCAAAACCACTCCACCAGTGCTGAAACCGCTCCGTCGGGGCTGAAACCCCTGCGTGAAGCCGAAAAGCACTGTGTCGGGGCTGAAACCCCTCCGTGAAGCCGAAAAGCACTGTGTCGGGGCTGAAACCCCTCCGTGAAGCCGAAAAGCACTGTGTCGGGGCTGAAACCCCTCCGTGAAGCCGAAAAGCACTCTGTCGGGGCTGAAACCCCTCCGTGAAGCCGAAAAGCACTCTGTCGGGGCTGAAACCATTCGGCCAAGCCGAAAAGCACTGTGTCGGGGTTGAAACCACTCTGCCAAGCCTAAAAGCACTGTGTCGGGGTTGAAACCACTCCGCCAAGCCGAAAACCACTGCGTCAGGTTTGAAACCACTGCGCCAGGGCCAAAACCACTCGTCTGACCTTAAAACCACTCCGCCAGGGCCAAAACCACTGCGTCGGGGCTGAAACCACTCCGCCGAGGCCAAAACCACTGCGTCGGGGCTGAAACCACTCCGCCGAGGCCAAAACCACTGCGTCGGGACTGAAACCACTCCATCAAGCCTAAAACCATTCCGTCAGGGCTGGAACCACTCCGCCAGGGCCCAAACCACTCCACCAGTGCTGAAAGCACTCCGCCAAGCCTGAAACCAGTGCGTCGGGGCTGAAACCGCTCCGCCTGGGCCAAAACCACTCGTCTGACCTTAAAACCACTCCATCAAGCCTAAAAGCACTGCGTCGGGGCTGAAACCACTCCGCCAGGGCCAAAACCACTCCGTCGGGGCTGAAACCATTCCGCCAAGCCTAAAAGCACGGCGTCGGGGCCGAAACCACTCCGCCGGGGCCGAAACCACTCCGCCGGGGCCGAAACCACTCCGCCGGGGCCGAAACCACTCCGCCGGGGCCGAAACCACTCCGCCGGGGCCGAAACCACTCCGCCGGGGCCGAAACCACTCCGCCGGGGCCGAAACCACTCCGCCGGGGCCGAAACCACTCCGCCGGGGCCGAAACCACACCGCCGGGGCCAAAACCACTCCGTCGGGGCCAAAACCACACCGCCGGGGCCAAAACCACTGCGTCAGGCCTAAAACCACTGCGTCAGGCCTAAAACCACTGCGCCGAGCCAAAAACAACTCCGTCGGGGCCAAAACCACTCCACCAGTGCTGAAACCGCTCCGTCGGGGCTGAAACCCCTCCGTGAAGCCGAAAAGCACTGTGTCGGGGCTGAAACCCCTCCGTGAAGCCGAAAAGCACTGTGTCGGGGCTGAAACCCCTCCGTGAAGCCGAAAAGCACTGTGTCGGGGCTGAAACCCCTCCGTGAAGCCGAAAAGCACTGTGTCGGGGCTGAAACCCCTCCGTGAAGCCGAAAAGCACTGTGTCGGGGCTGAAACCCCTCCGTGAAGCCGAAAAGCACTGTGTCGGGGCTGAAACCCCTCCGCCAAGCCGAAAAGCACTGTGTCGGGGCTGAAACCCCTCCGCCAAGCCGAAAAGCACTGTGTCGGGGTTGAAACCACTCGGCCAAGCCGAAAAGCACTGTGTCGGGGCTGAAACCCCTCCGTGAAGCCGAAAAGCACTCTGTCGGGGCTCAAACCACTCCGCCAAGCCGTAAAAGCACTGTGTCGGGGCTGAAACCACTCCGCCGAGGCCAAAACCACTCATCTGACCTTAAAACCACTCCGCCGAGCCTAAAACCACTGTGTCGGGGCCAAAACCACTGCGTCGGGGCTGAAAGCGTTCCACCAGGGCTAAAACCACTCCGTCGACATTAAAACCACTGCGCCAAGCCTAAAAGCACTCCGCCGAGCCTGAAACCACTGCGTCAGGCCTGAAACCACTCCGCCAGGGCCAAAACCACTGCGTCAGGCCTAAAACCACTCTGCCGAGCCTAAAACAACTCCGTCGGGGCCGAAACCCCTCCGTGAAGGTGAAAAGCACTCTGTCGGGGCTGAAACCCCTCCGTGAAGCCGAAAAGCACTGTGTCGGGGCTGAAACCCCTCCGTGAAGCCGAAAAGCACTGTGTCGGGGCAGAAACCCCTCCGTGAAGCCGAAAAGCACTGTGTCGGGGCAGAAACCCCTCCGTGAAGCCGAAAAGCACTGTGTCGGGGCTGAAACCCCTCCGTGAAGCCGAAAAGCACTGTGTTGGGGCTGAAACCCCTCCGTGAAGCCAAAAAGCACTCTGTCGGGGCTGAAACCCCTCCGCCAAGCCGAAAAGCACTGTGTCGGGGTTGAAACCACTCCGCCGAGGCCAAAACCACTCGTCTGACCTTAAAACCACTCCGCCGAGCCTAAAAGCACTGCATCGGGGCTGAAACCACTCCGCCAGGGCCAAAACCACTCGTCTGACCTTAAAACCACTCCGCCGAGCCTGAAACCCCTCCGTCGGGGCTGAAACCACTCCATCAAGCCTAAAACCACTCCGTCGGGGCTGAAACCACTCCACCAGGGCCAAAACCACTGCGTCGGGGCCGAAACCACTCCACCGAGCCTAAAACCACTGCGTCGGGGCTGAAACCACTCCACCAGGGCCAAAACCACTCGGCTGACCTTAAAACCACTCCATCAAGCCTAAAACCGCTGCGTCGGGGCTGAAACTGCTCCGTCAGGCTGAAAACCACTCCGCCGAGCCTGAAACCACTGCGCCAGGGCAGAAGCCACTCCGTGGTTGCTGAAACCACTACGCCGAGCCTAAAACCCCTCCGTCGGGGCGGAAACCACTGTGCTGGGGCCGAAACTGCTCCGTCAGGCTGTAAACCACTGCGTCAGGCCGAAAAGCACTCCACCAGGGCCAAAACCACTGCGTCGGGGCTGAAAGCGTTCCACCAGGGCTAAAACCACTCCGTCGACATTAAAACCACTGCGCCAAGCCTGAAAGCACTGCGTCGGGGCTGAAACCACTCCGCCGAGCCTGAAACCACTGCGTCGGGGCTGAAACCACTCCGCCGAGCCTAAAAGCAGTGCGTCAGGGCTGAAACCACTCCGCCAAGCCTAAAACCACTCCACCGAGGTGAAAACCACTCTGTCGGGGCTGAAAACACTCCGCCGAGGCGAAAAGCACTCTGTCGGGGCTGAAACCACTCCGCCGAGCCTAAAACCACTCCACCGACATTAAAACCATTGCGCCGAGCCTAAAGCCCCTCCGTCGGGGCTGAAACCACTCCACCAAGCTTAAAAGCACTGCGTCGGGGCTGAAACCACTCCGCCAGGGCGAAAACCACTCAATCGGGGCTGAAAGCGTTCCACCAGGGCTAAAACCACTCCGTCGACATTAAAACCACTGCGCCGGGGCTGAAACCACTGCGTCGGGGCTGAAACCACTCCGCCGAGCCTGAAACCACTGCGTCAGACCCAAAACCACTCCGCCAGGGCCAAAACCACTGCGTCGGGGCTGAAAGCATTCCACCAGGGCTAAAACCACTGCGCCAAGCCTAAAAGGACTCCGTCGGGGCTGAAACCACTCCGCCGAACCTGAAACCACTGCGTCAGGCCTAAAACCACTCCGCCGAGCCTAAAACAACTCCGTCGGGGCCAAAACCACTCCACCAGTGCTGAAACCGCTCCGTCGGGGCTGAAACCCCTCCGCCAAGCCGAAAAGCACTGTGTCGGGGTTGAAACCACTCCGCCAAGCCGAAAAGCACTGTGTCGGGGTTGAAACCACTCCGCCAAGCCGAAAAGCACTGTGTCGGGGTTGAATCCTATCCGCCAAGCCGAAAAGCCCTGCGTCAGGGTTGAAACCACTGCGCCAGGGCCAAAACCACTCGTCTGATCTTAAAACCACTCTGCCGAGCCTAAAAGCACTGCATCGGGGCTGAAACCACTCCGCCCGGGCCAAAACCACTGCGTCGGGGCTGAAACCACTCCGCCAAGCCTGAAACCACTGCGTCGGGGCTGAAACCACTCCGCCAAGCCTGAAACCACTGCGTCGGGGCTGAAACCACTCCGCCAGGGCGAAAACCACTCAATCGGGGCTGAAAGCGTTCCACCAGGGCTAAAACCACTCCGTCGACATTAAAACCACTGCGCCGGGGCTGAAACCACTGCGTCGGGGCTGAAACCACTCCGCCGAGCCTGAAACCACTGCGTCAGACCCAAAACCACTCCGCCAGGGCCAAAACCACTGCGTCGGGGCTGAAAGCATTCCACCAGGGCTAAAACCACTGCGCCAAGCCTAAAAGGACTCCGTCGGGGCTGAAACCACTCCGCCGAACCTGAAACCACTGCGTCAGGCCTAAAACCACTCCGCCGAATCTAAAACAGCTCCGTCGGGGCCAAAACCATTCCACCAGTGCTGAAACCGCTCCGTCGGGGCTGAAACCCCTCCGCCAAGCCGAAAAGCACTGTGTCGGGGTTGAAACCACTCCGCCAAGCCGAAAAGCACTGTGTCGGGGTTGAAACCCCTCCGCCAAGCCGAAAAGCACTGCATCGGGGCTGAAACCACTCCGCCCGGGCCAAAACCACTGCGTCGGGGCTGAAACCACTCCGCCAAGCCTGAAACCACTGCGTCGGGGCTGAAACCACTCCGCCAGGGCCAAAACCACTGCGTCGGGGCTGAAACCACTCCGCCAGGGCCATAACCACTACGTCGGGGCTGAAACCACTCCGCCAGGGCCAAAATGACTCCATCAAGCCTGAAACCACTTCGTCGGGGCTGAAACTAGTGCGTCAGGGCCAAAACCACTCCACCAGTGCTGAAACCACTGCGCCAAGGCTGAAACCAGTGTGTAGGTGCTGAAAGCACTCCGCCAGGGCTAAAACCACTCTGCCAAGCCTAAAACCACTCCATCAAGCCTAAAAGCAGTGCGTCGGGGCTGAAACCACTCCGCCAGGGGCAAAACAACTCTGCCAAGCCTAAAACCACTCCATCAAGCCTAAAAGCACTGCGTCGGGGCTGAAACCACTCCGCCAGGGCCAAAACCACTGCGTCGGGGCTGAAACCATTCCGCCAAGCCTAAAAGCACGGCGTCGGGGCCGAAACCACTCCACCAGTGCTGAAACCACTCCACCAAGCCTGAAACCAGTGCGTCGGGGCTGAAACCACTCCGCCAGGGCCAAAACCACTCCGTCGGGGCTGAAACCACTCCGTGGTTGCTGAAACCACTCCGCCAAGTTTAAAACCACTCGGCCAGGACCAAAACCACTGCGTCGGGGCTGAAACCACACGGCCAGGGCCAAAACCACTGCGTCAGGCCTAAAACCACTCCGCCGAGCCTAAAACAACTCCGTCGGGGCCAAAACCACTCCACCAGTGCTGAAACCACTGCGTCGGGGCTGAAACCACTCCGCCGAGCCTAAAAGCAGTGCGTCAGGGCTGAAACCACTCTGCCAAGCCTAAAACCACTGCGCCGACATTAAAACCACTCCGCCGAGCCTAAAACCACTCCGTCGGGGCTGAAACCACTCCGCTGAGCTTGAAACCACTGCGTCAGGCCTGAAATCACTCTGCCGAGCCTGAAACCACTGCGTCAGGCCTGAAATCACTCCGCCGAGCCTGAAAGCACTGCGTCAGGCCTAAAACCACTCCGCCGAGCCTAAAACAACTCTGTCGGGGCCAAAACCACTCGGCTGACCTTAAAACCACTCCATCAAGCCTAAAAGCACTGCGTCGGGGCAGAAACTGCTCGGTCAGGCTGAAAACCACTCCGCCGAGCCTGAAACCACTGCGTCAGGGCAGAAGCCACTCCGTGGTTGCTGAAACCACTCCGCCGGGGCTGAAACCACTCCGCCAGGGCCAAAACCACTCCGTCGGGGCTGAAACCACTCCGTGGTTGCTGAAACCACTCCGCCGAGCCTAAAACCACTCCGCCAGGGCCAAAACCACTGCATCGGGGCTGAAACCACACCGCCAGGGCCAAAACCACTGCGTCAGGCCTAAAACCACTCCGCCGAGCCGAAAACAACTCCGTCGGGGCCAAAACCACTCCGCCAGTGCTGAAACCGCTCCGTCGGGGCTGAAACCCCTCCGTGAAGCCGAAAAGCACTGTGTCGGGGCTGAAACCCCTCCGTGAAGCCGAAAAGCACTGTGTCGGGGTTGAAACCACTCCGCGAAGCCGAAAAGCACTGTGTCGGGGCTGAAACCCCTCCGTGAAGCCGAAAAGCACTGTGTCGGGGCTGAAACCCCTCCGTGAAGCCGAAAAGCACTCTGTCGGGGCTCAAACCACTCCGCCAAGCCGAAAAGCACTGTGTCGGGGCTGAAACCACTCCGCCGAGGCCAAAACCACTCGTCTGACCTTAAAACCACTCCGCCGAGCCTAAAAGCACTGCATCGGGGCTGAAACCACTCCGCCAGGGCCAAAACCACTCGTCTGACCTTAAAACCACTCCGCCAAGCCTGAAACCACTGCGTCGGGGCTGAAACCACTCCGCCGAGCCTAAAACCACTCCGTCGGGGCTGAAACCACTCCACCAGGGCCAAAACCACTGCGTCGGGGCCGAAACCACTCCACCGAGCCTAAAACCACTGCGTCGGGGCTGAAACCACTCCACCAGGGCCAAAACCACTCGGCTGACCTTAAAACCACTCCATCAAGCCTAAAACCGCTGCGTCGGGGCTGAAACTGCTCCGTCAGGCTGAAAACCACTCCGCCGAGCCTGAAACCACTGCGTCAGGGCAGAAGCCACTCCGTGGTTGCTGAAACCACTACGCCGAGCCTAAAACCCCTCCGTCGGGGCGGAAACCACTGTGCTGGGGCCGAAACTGCTCCGTCAGGCTGTAAACCACTGCGTCAGGCCGAAAAGCACTCCACCAGGGCCAAAACCACTGCGTCGGGGCTGAAAGCGTTCCACCAGGGCTAAAACCACTCCGTCGACATTAAAACCACTGCGCCAAGCCTGAAACCACTCCATCGGGGCTGAAACCACTCCGCCGAGCCTGAAACCACTGCGTCGGGGCTGAAACCACTCCACCAAGCCTAAAAGCAGTGCGTCAGGGCTGAAACCACTCTGCCAAGCCTAAAACCACTCCACCGAGGTGAAAACCACTCTGTCGGGGCTGAAAACACTCCGCCGAGGCGAAAAGCACTCTGTCGGGGCTGAAACCACTCCGCCGAGCCTAAAACCACTCCACCGACATTAAAACCATTGCGCCGAGCCTAAAGCCCCTCCGTCAGGGCTGAAACCACTCCACCAAGCTTAAAAGCACTGCGTCGGGGCTGAAACCACTCCGCCAGGGCGAAAACCACTCAATCGGGGCTGAAAGCGTTCCACCAGGGCTAAAACCACTCCGTCGACATTAAAACCACTGCGCCGGGGCTGAAACCACTGCGTCGGGGCTGAAACCACTGCGTCGGGGCTGAAACCACTCCGCCGAGCCTGAAACCACTGCGTCAGACCCAAAACCACTCCGCCAGGGCCAAAACCACTGCGTCGGGGCTGAAAGCATTCCACCAGGGCTAAAACCACTGCGCCAAGCCTAAAAGGACTCCGTCGGGGCTGAAACCACTCCGCCGAACCTGAAACCACTGCGTCAGGCCTAAAACCACTCCGCCGAATCTAAAACAGCTCCGTCGGGGCCAAAACCATTCCACCAGTGCTGAAACCGCTCCGTCGGGGCTGAAACCCCTCCGCCAAGCCGAAAAGCACTGTGTCGGGGTTGAAACCACTCCGCCAAGCCGAAAAGCACTGTGTCGGGGTTGAAACCACTCCGCCAAGCTGAAAAGCACTGTGTCGGGGTTGAATCCTCTCCGCCAAGCCGAAAAGCCCTGCGTCAGGGTTGAAACCACTGCGCCAGGGCCAAAACCACTCGTCTGATCTTAAAACCACTCTGCCGAGCCTAAAAGCACTGCATCGGGGCTGAAACCACTCCGCCTGGGCCAAAACCACTGCGTCGGGGCTGAAACCACTCCGCCAAGCCTGAAACCACTGCGTCGGGGCTGAAACCACTCCGCCAGGGCCAAAACCACTGCGTCGGGGCTGAAACCACTCCGCCAGGGCCAAAACCACTACGTCGGGGCTGAAACCACTCCGCCAGGGCCAAAACCACTCCATCAAGCCTGAAACCACTTCGTCGGGGCTGAAACTAGTGCGTCAGGGCCAAAACCACTCCACCAGTGCTGAAACCACTGCGCCAAGGCTGAAACCAGTGTGTCGGGGCTGAAACCACTCCGCCAGGGCTAAAACCACTCTGCCAAGCCTAAAACCACTCCATCAAGCCTAAAAGCAGTGCGTCGGGGCTGAAACCACTCCGCCAGGGGCAAAACAACTCTGCCAAGCCTAAAACCACTCCATCAAGCCTAAAAGCACTGCGTCGGGGCTGAAACCACTCCGCCAGGGCCAAAACCACTCCGTCGGGGCTGAAACCATTCCGGCAAGCCTAAAAGCACGGCGTCGGGGCCGAAACCACTCCGTCGGGGCCGAAACCACTCCGTCGGGGCCGAAACCACTCCGTCGGGGCCGAAACCACTCCGTCGGGGCCGAAACCACTCCGTCGGGGCCGAAACCACTCCGTCGGGGCCGAAACCACTCCGTCGGGGCCGAAACCACTCCGTCGGGGCCGAAACCACTCCGTCGGGGCCGAAACCACTCCGTCGGGGCCGAAACCACTCCGTCGGGGCCGAAACCACTCCGTCGGGGCCGAAACCACTCCGTCGGGGCCGAAACCACTCCGTCGGGGCCGAAACCACTCCGTCGGGGCCGAAACCACTCCGTCGGGGCCGAAACCACTCCGTCGGGGCCGAAACCACTCCGTCGGGGCCGAAACCACTCCGTCGGGGCCGAAACCACTCCGTCAGGCCTAAAACCACTGCGCCGAGCCAAAAACAACTCCGTCGGGTCCAAAACCACTCCACCAGTGCTGAAACCGCTCCGTCGGGGCTGAAACCCCTCCGTGAAGCCGAAAAGCACTGTGTCGGGGCAGAAACCCCTCCGTGAAGCCGAAAAGCACTGTGTCGGGGCAGAAACCCCTGCGTGAAGCCGAAAAGCACTGTGTCGGGGCTGAAACCCCTCCGTGAAGCCGAAAAGCACTGTGTCGGGGCTGAAACCCCTCCGTGAAGCCGAAAAGCACTGTGTCGGGGCTGAAACCCCTCCGTGAAGCCGAAAAGCACTGTGTCGGGGTTGAAACCACTCTGCCAAGCCGAAAACCACTGCGTCGGGGTTGAAACAACTCCGCCAAGCCGAAAACCACTGCGACAGGGTTGAAACCACTGCGCCAGGGCCAAAACCACTCGTCTGACCTTAAAACCACTCCGCCAGGGCCAAAACCACTGCGTCGGGGCTGAAACCACTCCGCCGAGGCCAAAACCACTGCGTCGGGGCTGAAACCACTCCGCCGAGGCCAAAACCACTGCGTCGGGGCTGAAACCACTCCATCAAGCCTAAAACCATTCCGTCAGGGCTGGAACCACTCCGCCAGGGCCCAAACCACTCCACCAGTGCTGAAACCACTCCGCCAAGCCTGAAACCACTGCGTCGGGGCTGAAACCGCTCCGCCTGGGCCAAAACCACTTGGCTGACCTTAAAACCACTCCATCAAGCCTAAAAGCACTGCGTCGGGGCTGAAACTGCTCCGTCAGGCTGAAAACCACTCCGCCGAGCCTGAAACCACTCCGCCAAGCCTAAAACCACTCCACAGGGCCAAAACCACTCCGTCGGGGCTGAAACCATTCCGCCAAGCCGAAAAGCACTGTGTCGGGGTTAAAACCACTCCGCGAAGCTGAAAAGCACTGTGTCGGGGCTCAAACCACTCCGCCAAGCCGAAAAGCACTGTGTCGGGGTTGAAACCACTCCGCCGAGGCCAAAACCACTCGTCTGACCTTAAAACCACTCCGCCGAGCCTAAAAGCACTGCATCGGGGCTGAAACCACTCCGCCAGGGCCAAAACCACTGCGTCGGGGCTGAAAGCGTTCCACCAGGGCTAAAACCACTCTGTCGACATTAAAACCACTGCGCCAAGCCTAAAAGCACTCCGCCGAGCCTGAAACCACTGCGTCAGGCCTGAAACCACTGCGTCAGGGCCAAAACCACGGCGTCAGGCCTAAAACCACTCTGCCGAGCCTAAAACAACTCCGTCGGGGCCGAAACCCCTCCGTGAAGGTGAAAAGCACTCTGTCGGGGCTGAAACCCCTCCGTGAAGCCGAAAAGCACTGTGTCGGGGCTGAAACCCCTCCGTGAAGCCGAAAAGCACTGCATCGGGGTTGAAACCACTCCGCCGAGTCCAAAACCACTCGTCTGACCTTAAAACCACTCCGCCGAGAATAAAAGCACTGCATCGGGGCTGAAACCACTCCGCCAGGGCCAAAACCACTGCGTCGGGGCTGAAACCACTCCGCCAGGGCCAAAACCACTCTGTCGAATCTGAAACCACTCCGCCGAGCCTAAAAGCAGTGCGTCAGGGCTGAAACCACTCCGCCAAGCCTAAAACCACTCCACCGAGGTGAAAACCACTCTGTCGGGGCTGAAAACACTCCGCCGAGGCGAAAAGCACTCTGTCGGGGCTGAAACCACTCCGCCGAGCCTAAAACCACTCCACCGACATTAAAACCATTGCGCCGAGCCTAAAGCCCCTCCGTCGGGGCTGAAACCACTCCACCAAGCTTAAAAGCACTGCGTCGGGGCTGAAACCACTCCGCCAGGGCGAAAACCACTCAATCGGGGCTGAAAGCGTTCCACCAGGGCTAAAACCACTCCGTCGACATTAAAACCACTGCGTCGGGGCTGAAACCACTCCGCCGAGCCTGAAACCACTGCGTCAGACCCAAAACCACTCCGCCAGGGCCAAAACCACTGCGTCGGGGCTGAAAGCATTCCACCAGGGCTAAAACCACTGCGCCAAGCCTAAAAGCACTCCGTCGGGGCTGAAACCACTCCGCCGAACCTGAAACCACTGCGTCAGGCCTAAAACCACTCCGCCGAATCTAAAACAGCTCCGTCAGGGCCAAAACCATTCCACCAGTGCTGAAACCGCTCCGTCGGGGCTGAAACCCCTCCGCCAAGCCGAAAAGCACTGTGTCGGGGTTGAAACCACTCCGCCAAGCCGAAAAGCACTGTGTCGGGGTTGAAACCACTCCGCCAAGCCGAAAAGCACTGTGTCGGGGTTGAATCCTCTCCGCCAAGCCGAAAAGCCCTGCGTCAGGGTTGAAACCACTGCGCCAGGGCCAAAACCACTCGTCTGATCTTAAAACCACTCTGCCGAGCCTAAAAGCACTGCATCGGGGCTGAAACCACTCCGCCCGGGCCAAAACCACTGCGTCGGGGCTGAAACCACTCCGCCAAGCCTGAAACCACTGCATCGGGGCTGAAACCACTCCGCCAGGGCCAAAACCACTGCGTCGGGGCTGAAACCACTCCGCCAGGGCCAAAACCACTACGTCGGGGCTGAAACCACTCCGCCAGGGCCAAAACCACTCCATCAAGCCTGAAACCACTTCGTCGGGGCTGAAACTAGTGCGTCAGGGCCAAAACCACTCCACCAGTGCTGAAACCACTGCGCCAAGGCTGAAACCAGTGTGTCGGGGCTGAAACCACTCCGCCAGGGCTAAAACCACTCTGCCAAGCCTAAAACCACTCCATCAAGCCTAAAAGCACTGCGTCGGGGCCGAAACCACACCGCCGGGGCCGAAACCACACCGCCGGGGCCGAAACCACTGCGTCGGGGCCGAAACCACTGCGTCGGGCCTAAAACCACTCCGCCGAGCCAAAAACAACTCCGTCGGGGCCAAAACCACTCCACCAGTGCTGAAACCGCTCCGTCGGGGCTGAAACCCCTCCGTGAAGCCGAAAAGCACTGTGTCGGGGCTGAAACCCCTCCGTGAAGCCGAAAAGCACTGTGTCGGGGCTGAAACCCCTCCGTGAAGCCGAAAAGCACTGTGTCGGGGCTGAAACCCCTCCGTGAAGCCGAAAAGCACTGTGTCGGGGCTGAAACCCCTCCGTGAAGCCGAAAAGCACTGTGTCGGGGCTGAAACCCCTCCGTGAAGCCGAAAAGCACTGCATCGGGGCTGAAACCCCTCCGCCAAGCCGAAAAGCACTGTGTCGGGGCTGAAACCCCTCCGCCAAGCCGAAAAGCACTGTGTCGGGGTTGAAACCACTCGGCCAAGCCGAAAAGCACTGTGTCGGGGCTGAAACCCCTCCGTGAAGCCGAAAAGCACTCTGTCGGGGCTCAAACCACTCCGCCAAGCCGTAAAAGCACTGTGTCGGGGCTGAAACCACTCCGCCGAGGCCAAAACCACTCATCTGACCTTAAAACCACTCCGCCGAGCCTAAAACCACTGTGTCGGGGCCAAAACCACTGCGTCGGGGCTGAAAGCGTTCCACCAGGGCTAAAACCACTCCGTCGACATTAAAACCACTGCGCCAAGCCTAAAAGCACTCCGCCGAGCCTGAAACCACTGCGTCAGGCCTGAAACCACTCCGCCAGGGCCAAAACCACTGCGTCAGGCCTAAAACCACTCTGCCGAGCCTAAAACAACTCCGTCGGGGCCGAAACCCCTCCGTGAAGGTGAAAAGCACTCTGTCGGGGCTGAAACCCCTCCGTGAAGCCGAAAAGCACTGTGTCGGGGCTGAAACCCCTCCGTGAAGCCGAAAAGCACTGTGTCGGGGCAGAAACCCCTCCGTGAAGCCGAAAAGCACTGTGTCGGGGCAGAAACCCCTCCGTGAAGCCGAAAAGCACTGTGTCGGGGCTGAAACCCCTCCGTGAAGCCGAAAAGCACTGTGTTGGGGCTGAAACCCCTCCGTGAAGCCAAAAAGCACTCTGTCGGGGCTGAAACCCCTCCGCCAAGCCGAAAAGCACTGTGTCGGGGTTGAAACCACTCCGCCGAGGCCAAAACCACTCGTCTGACCTTAAAACCACTCCGCCGAGCCTAAAAGCACTGCATCGGGGCTGAAACCACTCCGCCAGGGCCAAAACCACTCGTCTGACCTTAAAACCACTCCGCCGAGCCTGAAACCCCTCCGTCGGGGCTGAAACCACTCCATCAAGCCTAAAACCACTCCGTCGGGGCTGAAACCACTCCACCAGGGCCAAAACCACTGCGTCGGGGCCGAAACCACTCCACCGAGCCTAAAACCACTGCGTCGGGGCTGAAACCACTCCACCAGGGCCAAAACCACTCGGCTGACCTTAAAACCACTCCATCAAGCCTAAAACCGCTGCGTCGGGGCTGAAACTGCTCCGTCAGGCTGAAAACCACTCCGCCGAGCCTGAAACCACTGCGCCAGGGCAGAAGCCACTCCGTGGTTGCTGAAACCACTACGCCGAGCCTAAAACCCCTCCGTCGGGGCGGAAACCACTGTGCTGGGGCCGAAACTGCTCCGTCAGGCTGTAAACCACTGCGTCAGGCCGAAAAGCACTCCACCAGGGCCAAAACCACTGCGTCGGGGCTGAAAGCGTTCCACCAGGGCTAAAACCACTCCGTCGACATTAAAACCACTGCGCCAAGCCTGAAAGCACTGCGTCGGGGCTGAAACCACTCCGCCGAGCCTGAAACCACTGCGTCAGGGCTGAAACCACTCCGCCGAGCCTAAAAGCAGTGCGTCAGGGCTGAAACCACTCCGCCAAGCCTAAAACCACTCCACCGAGGTGAAAACCACTCTGTCGGGGCTGAAAACACTCCGCCGAGGCGAAAAGCACTCTGTCGGGGCTGAAACCACTCCGCCGAGCCTAAAACCACTCCACCGACATTAAAACCATTGCGCCGAGCCTAAAGCCCCTCCGTCGGGGCTGAAACCACTCCACCAAGCTTAAAAGCACTGCGTCGGGGCTGAAACCACTCCGCCAGGGCGAAAACCACTCAATCGGGGCTGAAAGCGTTCCACCAGGGCTAAAACCACTCCGTCGACATTAAAACCACTGCGCCGGGGCTGAAACCACTGCGTCGGGGCTGAAACCACTCCGCCGAGCCTGAAACCACTGCGTCAGACCCAAAACCACTCCGCCAGGGCCAAAACCACTGCGTCGGGGCTGAAAGCATTCCACCAGGGCTAAAACCACTGCGCCAAGCCTAAAAGGACTCCGTCGGGGCTGAAACCACTCCGCCGAACCTGAAACCACTGCGTCAGGCCTAAAACCACTCCGCCGAGCCTAAAACAACTCCGTCGGGGCCAAAACCACTCCACCAGTGCTGAAACCGCTCCGTCGGGGCTGAAACCCCTCCGCCAAGCCGAAAAGCACTGTGTCGGGGTTGAAACCACTCCGCCAAGCCGAAAAGCACTGTGTCGGGGTTGAAACCACTCCGCCAAGCCGAAAAGCACTGTGTCGGGGTTGAATCCTATCCGCCAAGCCGAAAAGCCCTGCGTCAGGGTTGAAACCACTGCGCCAGGGCCAAAACCACTCGTCTGATCTTAAAACCACTCTGCCGAGCCTAAAAGCACTGCATCGGGGCTGAAACCACTCCGCCCGGGCCAAAACCACTGCGTCGGGGCTGAAACCACTCCGCCAAGCCTGAAACCACTGCGTCGGGGCTGAAACCACTCCGCCAGGGCGAAAACCACTCAATCGGGGCTGAAAGCGTTCCACCAGGGCTAAAACCACTCCGTCGACATTAAAACCACTGCGCCGGGGCTGAAACCACTGCGTCGGGGCTGAAACCACTCCGCCGAGCCTGAAACCACTGCGTCAGACCCAAAACCACTCCGCCAGGGCCAAAACCACTGCGTCGGGGCTGAAAGCATTCCACCAGGGCTAAAACCACTGCGCCAAGCCTAAAAGGACTCCGTCGGGGCTGAAACCACTCCGCCGAACCTGAAACCACTGCGTCAGGCCTAAAACCACTCCGCCGAATCTAAAACAGCTCCGTCGGGGCCAAAACCATTCCACCAGTGCTGAAACCGCTCCGTCGGGGCTGAAACCCCTCCGCCAAGCCGAAAAGCACTGTGTCGGGGTTGAAACCACTCCGCCAAGCCGAAAAGCACTGTGTCGGGGTTGAAACCCCTCCGCCAAGCCGAAAAGCACTGTGTCGGGGTTGAAACCACTCCGCCAAGCCGAAAACCACTGCGTCGGGGCTGAAACCACTCCGCCAAGCCTGAAACCACTGCGTCGGGGCTGAAACCACTCCGCCAAGCCTGAAACCACTGCGTCGGGGCTGAAACCACTCCGCCAGGGCCATAACCACTACGTCGGGGCTGAAACCACTCCGCCAGGGCCAAAATGACTCCATCAAGCCTGAAACCACTTCGTCGGGGCTGAAACTAGTGCGTCAGGGCCAAAACCACTCCACCAGTGCTGAAACCACTGCGCCAAGGCTGAAACCAGTGTGTCGGGGCTGAAACCACTCCGCCAGGGCTAAAACCACTCTGCCAAGCCTAAAACCACTCCATCAAGCCTAAAAGCAGTGCGTCGGGGCTGAAACCACTCCGCCAGGGGCAAAACAACTCTGCCAAGCCTAAAACCACTCCATCAAGCCTAAAAGCACTGCGTCGGGGCTGAAACCACTCCGCCAGGGCCAAAACCACTGCGTCGGGGCTGAAACCATTCCGCCAAGCCTAAAAGCACGGCGTCGGGGCCGAAACCACTCCACCAGTGCTGAAACCACTCCACCAAGCCTGAAACCAGTGCGTCGGGGCTGAAACCACTCCGCCAGGGCCAAAACCACTCCGTCGGGGCTGAAACCACTCCGTGGTTGCTGAAACCACTCCGCCAAGTTTAAAACCACTCGGCCAGGACCAAAACCACTGCGTCGGGGCTGAAACCACACGGCCAGGGCCAAAACCACTGCGTCAGGCCTAAAACCACTCCGCCGAGCCTAAAACAACTCCGTCGGGGCCAAAACCACTCCACCAGTGCTGAAACCACTGCGTCGGGGCTGAAACCACTCCGCCGAGCCTAAAAGCAGTGCGTCAGGGCTGAAACCACTCTGCCAAGCCTAAAACCACTGCGCCGACATTAAAACCACTCCGCCGAGCCTAAAACCACTCCGTCGGGGCTGAAACCACTCCGCTGAGCTTGAAACCACTGCGTCAGGCCTGAAATCACTCTGCCGAGCCTGAAACCACTGCGTCAGGCCTGAAATCACTCCGCCGAGCCTGAAAGCACTGCGTCAGGCCTAAAACCACTCCGCCGAGCCTAAAACAACTCTGTCGGGGCCAAAACCACTCGGCTGACCTTAAAACCACTCCATCAAGCCTAAAAGCACTGCGTCGGGGCAGAAACTGCTCGGTCAGGCTGAAAACCACTCCGCCGAGCCTGAAACCACTGCGTCAGGGCAGAAGCCACTCCGTGGTTGCTGAAACCACTCCGCCGGGGCTGAAACCACTCCGCCAGGGCCAAAACCACTCCGTCGGGGCTGAAACCACTCCGTGGTTGCTGAAACCACTCCGCCGAGCCTAAAACCACTCCGCCAGGGCCAAAACCACTGCATCGGGGCTGAAACCACACCGCCAGGGCCAAAACCACTGCGTCAGGCCTAAAACCACTCCGCCGAGCCGAAAACAACTCCGTCGGGGCCAAAACCACTCCGCCAGTGCTGAAACCGCTCCGTCGGGGCTGAAACCCCTCCGTGAAGCCGAAAAGCACTGTGTCGGGGCTGAAACCCCTCCGTGAAGCCGAAAAGCACTGTGTCGGGGCTGAAACCCCTCCGTGAAGCCGAAAAGCACTGTGTTGGGGCTGAAACACCTCCGTGAAGCCAAAAAGCACTCTGTCGGGGCTGAAACCCCTCCGCCAAGCCGAAAAGCACTGTGTCGGGGTTGAAACCACTCCGCCGAGGCCAAAACCACTCGTCTGACCTTAAAACCACTCCGCCGAGCCTAAAAGCACTGCATCGGGGCTGAAACCACTCCGCCAGGGCCAAAACCACTCGTCTGACCTTAAAACCACTCCGCCGAGCCTGAAACCCCTCCGTCGGGGCTGAAACCACTCCATCAAGCCTAAAACCACTCCGTCGGGGCTGAAACCACTCCACCAGGGCCAAAACCACTGCGTCGGGGCCGAAACCACTCCACCGAGCCTAAAACCACTGCGTCGGGGCTGAAACCACTCCACCAGGGCCAAAACCACTCGGCTGACCTTAAAACCACTCCATCAAGCCTAAAACCGCTGCGTCGGGGCTGAAACTGCTCCGTCAGGCTGAAAACCACTCCGCCGAGCCTGAAACCACTGCGCCAGGGCAGAAGCCACTCCGTGGTTGCTGAAACCACTACGCCGAGCCTAAAACCCCTCCGTCGGGGCGGAAACCACTGTGCTGGGGCCGAAACTGCTCCGTCAGGCTGTAAACCACTGCGTCAGGCCGAAAAGCACTCCACCAGGGCCAAAACCACTGCGTCGGGGCTGAAAGCGTTCCACCAGGGCTAAAACCACTCCGTCGACATTAAAACCACTGCGCCAAGCCTGAAAGCACTGCGTCGGGGCTGAAACCACTCCGCCGAGCCTGAAACCACTGCGTCAGGGCTGAAACCACTCCGCCGAGCCTAAAAGCAGTGCGTCAGGGCTGAAACCACTCCGCCAAGCCTAAAACCACTCCACCGAGGTGAAAACCACTCTGTCGGGGCTGAAAACACTCCGCCGAGGCGAAAAGCACTCTGTCGGGGCTGAAACCACTCCGCCGAGCCTAAAACCACTCCACCGACATTAAAACCATTGCGCCGAGCCTAAAGCCCCTCCGTCGGGGCTGAAACCACTCCACCAAGCTTAAAAGCACTGCGTCGGGGCTGAAACCACTCCGCCAGGGCGAAAACCACTCAATCGGGGCTGAAAGCGTTCCACCAGGGCTAAAACCACTCCGTCGACATTAAAACCACTGCGTCGGGGCTGAAACCACTGCGTCGGGGCTGAAACCACTCCGCCGAGCCTGAAACCACTGCGTCAGACCCAAAACCACTCCGCCAGGGCCAAAACCACTGCGTCGGGGCTGAAAGCATTCCACCAGGGCTAAAACCACTGCGCCAAGCCTAAAAGGACTCCGTCGGGGCTGAAACCACTCCGCCGAACCTGAAACCACTGCGTCAGGCCTAAAACCACTCCGCCGAGCCTAAAACAACTCCGTCGGGGCCAAAACCACTCCACCAGTGCTGAAACCGCTCCGTCGGGGCTGAAACCCCTCCGCCAAGCCGAAAAGCACTGTGTCGGGGTTGAAACCCCTCCGTGAAGCCGAAAAGCACTGTGTCGGGGTTGAAACCACTCCGCCAAGCCGAAAAGCACTGTGTCGGGGTTGAATCCTCTCCGCCAAGCCGAAAAGCCCTGCGTCAGGGTTGAAACCACTGCGCCAGGGCCAAAACCACTCGTCTGATCTTAAAACCACTCTGCCGAGCCTAAAAGCACTGCATCGGGGCTGAAACCACTCCGCCCGGGCCAAAACCACTGCGTCGGGGCTGAAACCACTCCGCCAAGCCTGAAACCACTGCGTCGGGGCTGAAACCACTCCGCCAGGGCGAAAACCACTCAATCGGGGCTGAAAGCGTTCCACCAGGGCTAAAACCACTCCGTCGACATTAAAACCACTGCGCCGGGGCTGAAACCACTGCGTCGGGGCTGAAACCACTCCGCCGAGCCTGAAACCACTGCGTCAGACCCAAAACCACTCCGCCAGGGCCAAAACCACTGCGTCGGGGCTGAAAGCATTCCACCAGGGCTAAAACCACTGCGCCAAGCCTAAAAGGACTCCGTCGGGGCTGAAACCACTCCGCCGAACCTGAAACCACTGCGTCAGGCCTAAAACCACTCCGCCGAATCTAAAACAGCTCCGTCGGGGCCAAAACCATTCCACCAGTGCTGAAACCGCTCCGTCGGGGCTGAAACCCCTCCGCCAAGCCGAAAAGCACTGTGTCGGGGTTGAAACCACTCCGCCAAGCCGAAAAGCACTGTGTCGGGGTTGAAACCCCTCCGCCAAGCCGAAAAGCACTGTGTCGGGGTTGAAACCACTCCGCCAAGCCGAAAACCACTGCGTCGGGGCTGAAACCACTCCGCCAAGCCTGAAACCACTGCGTCGGGGCTGAAACCACTCCGCCAAGCCTGAAACCACTGCGTCGGGGCTGAAACCACTCCGCCAGGGCCAAAACCACTACGTCGGGGCTGAAACCACTCCGCCAGGGCCAAAACCACTCCATCAAGCCTGAAACCACTTCGTCGGGGCTGAAACTAGTGCGTCAGGGCCAAAACCACTCCACCAGTGCTGAAACCACTGCGCCAAGGCTGAAACCAGTGTGTCGGGGCTGAAACCACTCCGCCAGGGCTAAAACCACTCTGCCAAGCCTAAAACCACTCCATCAAGCCTAAAAGCAGTGCGTCGGGGCTGAAACCACTCCGCCAGGGGCAAAACAACTCTGCCAAGCCTAAAACCACTCCATCAAGCCTAAAAGCACTGCGTCGGGGCTGAAACCACTCCGCCAGGGCCAAAACCACTGCGTCGGGGCTGAAACCATTCCGCCAAGCCTAAAAGCACGGCGTCGGGGCCGAAACCACTCCACCAGTGCTGAAACCACTCCACCAAGCCTGAAACCAGTGCGTCGGGGCTGAAACCACTCCGCCGAGCCTAAAACCACTCCGTCGGGGCTGAAACCACTCCGCTGAGCTTGAAACCACTGCGTCAGGCCTGAAATCACTCTGCCGAGCCTGAAACCACTGCGTCAGGCCTGAAATCACTCCGCCGAGCCTGAAAGCACTGCGTCAGGCCTAAAACCACTCCGCCGAGCCTAAAACAACTCTGTCGGGGCCAAAACCACTCGGCTGACCTTAAAACCACTCCATCAAGCCTAAAAGCACTGCGTCGGGGCAGAAACTGCTCGGTCAGGCTGAAAACCACTCCGCCGAGCCTGAAACCACTGCGTCAGGGCAGAAGCCACTCCGTGGTTGCTGAAACCACTCCGCCGGGGCTGAAACCACTCCGCCAGGGCCAAAACCACTCCGTCGGGGCTGAAACCACTCCGTGGTTGCTGAAACCACTCCGCCGAGCCTAAAACCACTCCGCCAGGGCCAAAACCACTGCATCGGGGCTGAAACCACACCGCCAGGGCCAAAACCACTGCGTCAGGCCTAAAACCACTCCGCCGAGCCGAAAACAACTCCGTCGGGGCCAAAACCACTCCGCCAGTGCTGAAACCGCTCCGTCGGGGCTGAAACCCCTCCGTGAAGCCGAAAAGCACTGTGTCGGGGCTGAAACCCCTCCGTGAAGCCGAAAAGCACTGTGTCGGGGCTGAAACCCCTGCGTGAAGCCGAAAAGCACTGTGTTGGGGCTGAAACCCCTCCGTGAAGCCAAAAAGCACTGTGTCGGGGCTGAAACCCCTCCGCCAAGCCGAAAAGCACTGTGTCGGGGTTGAAACCACTCCGCCGAGGCCAAAACCACTCGTCTGACCTTAAAACCACTCCGCCGAGCCTAAAAGCACTGCATCGGGGCTGAAACCACTCCGCCAGGGCCAAAACCACTCGTCTGACCTTAAAACCACTCCGCCGAGCCTGAAACCCCTCCGTCGGGGCTGAAACCACTCCATCAAGCCTAAAACCACTCCGTCGGGGCTGAAACCACTCCACCAGGGCCAAAACCACTGCGTCGGGGCCGAAACCACTCCACCGAGCCTAAAACCACTGCGTCGGGGCTGAAACCACTCCACCAGGGCCAAAACCACTCGGCTGACCTTAAAACCACTCCATCAAGCCTAAAACCGCTGCGTCGGGGCTGAAACTGCTCCGTCAGGCTGAAAACCACTCCGCCGAGCCTGAAACCACTGCGCCAGGGCAGAAGCCACTCCGTGGTTGCTGAAACCACTACGCCGAGCCTAAAACCCCTCCGTCGGGGCGGAAACCACTGTGCTGGGGCCGAAACTGCTCCGTCAGGCTGTAAACCACTGCGTCAGGCCGAAAAGCACTCCACCAGGGCCAAAACCACTGCGTCGGGGCTGAAAGCGTTCCACCAGGGCTAAAACCACTCCGTCGACATTAAAACCACTGCGCCAAGCCTGAAAGCACTGCGTCGGGGCTGAAACCACTCCGCCGAGCCTGAAACCACTGCGTCAGGGCTGAAACCACTCCGCCGAGCCTAAAAGCAGTGCGTCAGGGCTGAAACCACTCCGCCAAGCCTAAAACCACTCCACCGAGGTGAAAACCACTCTGTCGGGGCTGAAAACACTCCGCCGAGGCGAAAAGCACTCTGTCGGGGCTGAAACCACTCCGCCGAGCCTAAAACCACTCCACCGACATTAAAACCATTGCGCCGAGCCTAAAGCCCCTCCGTCGGGGCTGAAACCACTCCACCAAGCTTAAAAGCACTGCGTCGGGGCTGAAACCACTCCGCCAGGGCGAAAACCACTCAATCGGGGCTGAAAGCGTTCCACCAGGGCTAAAACCACTCCGTCGACATTAAAACCACTGCGCCGGGGCTGAAACCACTGCGTCGGGGCTGAAACCACTCCGCCGAGCCTGAAACCACTGCGTCAGACCCAAAACCACTCCGCCAGGGCCAAAACCACTGCGTCGGGGCTGAAAGCATTCCACCAGGGCTAAAACCACTGCGCCAAGCCTAAAAGGACTCCGTCGGGGCTGAAACCACTCCGCCGAACCTGAAACCACTGCGTCAGGCCTAAAACCACTCCGCCGAGCCTAAAACAACTCCGTCGGGGCCAAAACCACTCCACCAGTGCTGAAACCGCTCCGTCGGGGCTGAAACCCCTCCGCCAAGCCGAAAAGCACTGTGTCGGGGTTGAAACCACTCCGCCAAGCCGAAAAGCACTGTGTCGGGGTTGAAACCACTCCGCCAAGCCGAAAAGCACTGTGTCGGGGTTGAATCCTCTCCGCCAAGCCGAAAAGCCCTGCGTCAGGGTTGAAACCACTGCGCCAGGGCCAAAACCACTCGTCTGATCTTAAAACCACTCTGCCGAGCCTAAAAGCACTGCATCGGGGCTGAAACCACTCCGCCCGGGCCAAAACCACTGCGTCGGGGCTGAAACCACTCCGCCAAGCCTGAAACCACTGCGTCGGGGCTGAAACCACTCCGCCAGGGCGAAAACCACTCAATCGGGGCTGAAAGCGTTCCACCAGGGCTAAAACCACTCCGTCGACATTAAAACCACTGCGCCGGGGCTGAAACCACTGCGTCGGGGCTGAAACCACTCCGCCGAGCCTGAAACCACTGCGTCAGACCCAAAACCACTCCGCCAGGGCCAAAACCACTGCGTCGGGGCTGAAAGCATTCCACCAGGGCTAAAACCACTGCGCCAAGCCTAAAAGGACTCCGTCGGGGCTGAAACCACTCCGCCGAACCTGAAACCACTGCGTCAGGCCTAAAACCACTCCGCCGAATCTAAAACAGCTCCGTCGGGGCCAAAACCATTCCACCAGTGCTGAAACCGCTCCGTCGGGGCTGAAACCCCTCCGCCAAGCCGAAAAGCACTGTGTCGGGGTTGAAACCACTCCGCCAAGCCGAAAAGCACTGTGTCGGGGTTGAAACCCCTCCGCCAAGCCGAAAAGCACTGTGTCGGGGTTGAAACCACTCCGCCAAGCCGAAAACCACTGCGTCGGGGCTGAAACCACTCCGCCAAGCCTGAAACCACTGCGTCGGGGCTGAAACCACTCCGCCAAGCCTGAAACCACTGCGTCGGGGCTGAAACCACTCCGCCAGGGCCAAAACCACTACGTCGGGGCTGAAACCACTCCACCAGGGCCAAAACCACTCCATCAAGCCTGAAACCACTTCGTCGGGGCTGAAACTAGTGCGTCAGGGCCAAAACCACTCCACCAGTGCTGAAACCACTGCGCCAAGGCTGAAACCAGTGTGTCGGGGCTGAAACCACTCCGCCAGGGCTAAAACCACTCTGCCAAGCCTAAAACCACTCCATCAAGCCTAAAAGCAGTGCGTCGGGGCTGAAACCACTCCGCCAGGGGCAAAACAACTCTGCCAAGCCTAAAACCACTGCATCAAGCCTAAAAGCACTGCGTCGGGGCTGAAACCACTCCGCCAGGGCCAAAACCACTGCGTCGGGGCTGAAACCATTCCGCCAAGCCTAAAAGCACGGCGTCGGGGCCGAAACCACTCCACCAGTGCTGAAACCACTCCACCAAGCCTGAAACCAGTGCGTCGGGGCTGAAACCACTCCGCCAGGGCCAAAACCACTCCGTCGGGGCTGAAACCACTCCGTGGTTGCTGAAACCACTCCGCCAGGGCCAAAACCACTCCGTCGGGGCTGAAACCACACGGCCAGGGCCAAAACCACTGCGTCAGGCCTAAAACCACTCCGCCGAGCCTAAAACAACTCCGTCGGGGCCAAAACCACTCCACCAGTGCTGAAACCACTGCGTCGGGGCTGAAACCACTCCGCCGAGCCTAAAAGCAGTGCGTCAGGGCTGAAACCACTCTGCCAAGCCTAAAACCACTGCGCCGACATTAAAACCACTCCGCCGAGCCTAAAACCACTCCGTCGGGGCTGAAACCACTCCGCTGAGCTTGAAACCACTGCGTCAGGCCTGAAATCACTCTGCCGAGCCTGAAACCACTGCGTCAGGCCTGAAATCACTCCGCCGAGCCTGAAAGCACTGCGTCAGGCCTAAAACCACTCCGCCGAGCCTAAAACAACTCTGTCGGGGCCAAAACCACTCGGCTGACCTTAAAACCACTCCATCAAGCCTAAAAGCACTACGTCGGGGCAGAAACTGCTCGGTCAGGCTGAAAACCACTCCGCCGAGCCTGAAACCACTGCGTCAGGGCAGAAGCCACTCCGTGGTTGCTGAAACCACTCCGCCGGGGCTGAAACCACTCCGCCAGGGCCAAAACCACTCCGTCGGGGCTGAAACCACTCCGTGGTTGCTGAAACCACTCCGCCGAGCCTAAAACCACTCCGCCAGGGCCAAAACCACTGTGTCAGGCCTAAAACCACTCCGCCGAGCCGAAAACAACTCCGTCGGGGCCAAAACCACTCCGCCAGTGCTGAAACCGCTCCGTCGGGGCTGAAACCCCTCCGTGAAGCCGAAAAGCACTGTGTCGGGGCTGAAACCCCTCCGTGAAGCCGAAAAGCATTGTGTCAGGGTTGAAACCACTCCGCCAGGGCCAAAACCACTCGTCTGACCTTAAAACCACTCCGCCAGGGCCAAAACCACTGTGTCGGGGCTGAAACCACTCCGCCAGGGCCAAAACCACTGCGTCGGGGCTGAAACCACTCCGCCAGGGCCAAAACCACTCTGCCAAGCCTAAAACCACTCCGCCGGGGCTGAAACCACTCCGCCGAGCCTAAAAGCAGTGCGTCAGGGCTGAAACCACTCTGACAAGCCTAAAACCACTGCGTCAGGTGGAAAACCACTCCGCCAGGGCCAAAACCCCTCCGCTGACATTAAAACCATTCCGTCAGGGCTGGAACCACTCCGCCGAGCCTAAAACCCCTCCGTCGGGGCTGAAACCACTGTGCTGGGGCGGAAACTGCTCCGTCAGGCTGTAAACCACTGCGTCAGGCCGAAAAGCACTCCAGCAGGGCCAAAACCACTGCATCGGGGCTGAAAGCGTTGCACCAGGGCCAAAACCACTCCGTCGACATTAAAACCACTGCGCCAAGCCTGAAAGCACTGCGTCGGGGCTGAAACCACTCCGCCGAGCCTGAAACCACTGCGTCAGGCCTGAAACCACTCCGCCAGGGCCAAAACCACTGCGTCAGGCCTAAAACCACCCCGCTGAGCCTAAAACAACTCTGTCGGGGCCAAAAGCACTCCACCAGTGCTGAAACCGCTCCGTCGGGGCTGAAACCCCTGCGTGAAGCCGAAAAGCACTGTGTCGGGGCTGAAACCCCTCCGTGAAGCCGAAAAGCACTGTGTCGGGGCTGAAACCCCTGCGTGAAGCCAAAAAGCACTGTGTCGGGGCTGAAACCCCTGCGTGAAGCCAAAAAGCACTGTGTCGGGGCTGAAACCCCTCCGTGAAGCCGAAAAGCACTGTGTCGGGGCTGAAACCCCTCCGTGAAGCCGAAAAGCACTGTGTCGGGGCTGAAACCCCTCCGCCAAGCCGAAAAGCACTGTGTCGGGGCTGAAACCCCTCCGCCAAGCCGAAAAGCACTGTGTCGGGGCTGAAACCCCTCGGTGAAGCCGAAAAGCACTGTGTCGGGGCTGAAACCCCTGCGTGAAGCCGAAAAGCACTGTGTCGGGGCTGAAACCCCTGCGTGAAGCCGAAAAGCACTGTGTCGGGGCTGAAACCCCTGCGTGAAGCCGAAAAGCACTGTGTCGGGGCTGAAACCCCTCCGTGAAGCCGAAAAGCACTGTGTCGGGGCTGAAACCCCTCCGGGAAGCCGAAAAGCACTGTGTCGGGGCTGAAACCACAGTGCCAGGGCCAAATCCACTCCGTCAGGGCTGAAACCACTCCATCAAACCTAAAACCACTCCGTCGGGGCCGAAACCACTCCGTCGGGGCCGAAACCACTCCGTCGGGGCCGAAACCACTCCGTCGGGGCCGAAACCACTCCGTCGGGGCCGAAACCACTCCGTCAACATTAAAACCACTCCGCCAAGCCTAAAACCACTCCGCCGAGCCTGAAACCACTGCGTCAGGCCTGAAACCACTCCGCCAGGGCCAAAACCACTGCGTCAGGCCTAAAACCACTCCGCCGAGCCTAAAACCCCTCCGTCGGGGCCAAAACCACTCCACCAGTGCTGAAACCCCTCCGTGAAGCCGAAAAGCACTGTGTCGGGGTTGAATCCACTCCGCCAAGGCGAAAAGCACTGTGTCGGGGCTGAAACCACTCCGCCAGGGCCAAAACCATTGCGTGAGGCCTAAAACCACTCCGCCGAGCCTAAAACAACTCCGTCGGGGCCAAAACCACTCCACCAGTGCTGAAACCGCTCCGTCGGGGCTGAAACCCCTCCGTGAAGCCGAAAAGCACTGTGTCGGGGCTGAAACCCCTCCGTGAAGCCGAAAAGCACTGTGTCGGGGCTGAAACCCCTGCGTGAAGCCGAAAAGCACTCTGTCGGGGCTGAAACCCCTGCGTGAAGCCGAAAAGCACTCTGTCGGGGCTGAAACCCCTCCGTGAAGCCGAAAAGCACTGTGTCGGGGCTGAAACCCCTCCGTGAAGCCGAAAAGCACTGTGTCGGGGCTGCAACCCCTCCGTGAAGCCGAAAAGCACTGTGTCGGGGCTGAAACCCCTCCGTGAAGCCGAAAAGCACTGTGTCGGGGCTGAAACCCCTCCGTGAAGCCGAAAAGCACTGTGTCGGGGCTGAAACCCCTCCGTGAAGCCGAAAAGCACTGTGTCGGGGCTGAAACCACAGTGCCAGGGCCAAATCCACTCCGTCAGGGCTGAAACCACTCCATCAAACCTAAAACCACTGCATCAGGCCGAAAACCACTGCGTCGGGGCTGAAACCATTCCATTGCGGCCGAAACCACTGTGCCAGGGCCGAAACCACTGTGCCAGGGCCGAAACCACTGTACCAGGGCCGAAACCACTCCCCCGACAGTAAAACCACTACATCTAGCCTAAAAGCACTCTGCCGGGGCCGAAACCACTCTGCCGGGGCCGAAACCACTCTGCCGGGGCCGAAACCACTCTGCCGGGGCCGAAACCACTCTGCCGGGGCCAAAACCACTCTGCCGGGGCCAAAACCACTCCACCAGTGCTGAAACCGCTCCGTTGGGGCTCACACCCCTCCGTGAAGCCAAAAAGCACTGTGTCGGGGCTGAAACCCCTCCGTGAAGCCGAAAAGCACTGTGTCGGGGCTGAAACCCCTCCGTGAAGCCGAAAAGCACTGTGTCGGGGCTGAAACCCCTCCGTGAAGCCGAAAAGGACTGTGTCGGGGCTGAAACCCCTCCGTGAAGCCGAAAAGCACTGTGTCGGGGCTGAAACCGCTCCGTGAAGCCGAAAAGCACTGTGTCGGGGCTGAATCCACTCCGCCAAGCCGAAAAGCACTGTGTCGGGACTGAATCCACTCCGCCAAGCCGAAAAGCACTGTGTCGGGGCTGAAACCCCTCCGTGAAGCCGAAAAGCACTGTGTCGGGGCTGAAACCCCTCCGTGAAGCCGAAAAGCACTGTGTCGGGGCTGAAACCCCTCCGTGAAGCCGAAAAGCACTGTGTCGGGGCTGAAACCCCTGCGTGAAGCCGAAAAGCACTGTGTCGGGGCTGAATCCACTCCGCCAAGCCGAAAAGCACTGTGTCGGGGCTGAAACCCCTCCGTGAAGCCGAAAAGCACTGTGTCGGGGCTGAAACCCCTCGGTGAAGCTGAAAAGCACTGCGTCGGGGTTGAAACCACTCGGCCAAGCCGAAAAGCACTGTGTCGGGGCTGAAACCCCTCCGTGAAGCCGAAAAGCACTGTGTCGGGGCTGAAACCCCTCCGTGAAGCCGAAAAGCACTCTGTCGGGGCTGAAACCCCTCCGTGAAGCCGAAAAGCACTGTGTCGGGGCTGAAACCACAGTGCCAGGGCCAAATCCACTCCGCCGAGGCTGAAACCACTCCATCAAACCTAAAACCACTGCATCAGGCCGAAAACCACTGCGTCGGGACTGAAACCACTGTGCCAGGGCCGAAACCACTGTACAAGGGCCAAAACCACACCTCCGACAGTAAAACCACTACATCAAGCCTCAAACCACTCCGCCGGGGCTGAAACCACTCCACCAGGGCCAAAACCACTGCGTCGGGGCTGAAACCACTCCGTGGTTGCTGAAACCACTCCGCCGGGGCCAAAAGCACTCCGCCAGGGCCAAAACCACTGCGTCGGGGCTGAAACCACACCACCAGGGCCAAAACCACTGCGTCAGGCCTAAAACCACTCCGCCGAGCCTAAAACAACTCCGTCGGGGCCAAAACCACTCCACCAGTGCTGAAACCGCTCCGTCGGGGCTGAAACCCCTCCGCCAAGCCGAAAAGCACTGTGTCGGGGTTGAAACCACTCCGCCAAGCCGAAAAGCACTGTGTCGGGGTTGAAACCACTCCGCCAAGCCGAAAAGCACTGTGTCGGGGTTGAATCCTCTCCGCCAAGCCGAAAAGCCCTGCGTCAGGGTTGAAACCACTGCGCCAGGGCCAAAACCACTCGTCTGATCTTAAAACCACTCTGCCGAGCCTAAAAGCACTGCATCGGGGCTGAAACCACTCCGCCCGGGCCAAAACCACTGCGTCGGGGCTGAAACCACTCCGCCAAGCCTGAAACCACTGCGTCGGGGCTGAAACCACTCCGCCAGGGCCAAAACCACTGCGTCGGGGCTGAAACCACTCCGCCAGGGCCAAAACCACTACGTCGGGGCTGAAACCACTCCGCCAGGGCCAAAACCACTCCATCAAGCCTGAAACCACTTCGTCGGGGCTGAAACTAGTGCGTCAGGGCCAAAACCACTCCACCAGTGCTAAAACCACTGCGCCAAGGCTGAAACCAGTGTGTCGGGGCTGAAACCACTCCGCCAGGGCTAAAACCACTCTGCCAAGCCTAAAACCACTCCATCAAGCCTAAAAGCAGTGCGTCGGGGCTGAAACCACTCCGCCAGGGGCAAAACAACTCTGCCAAGCCTAAAACCACTCCATCAAGCCTAAAAGCACTGCGTCGGGGCTGAAACCACTCCGCCAGGGCCAAAACCACTGCGTCGGGGCTGAAACCATTCCGCCAAGCCTAAAAGCACGGCGTCGGGGCCGAAACCACTCCACCAGTGCTGAAACCACTCCACCAAGCCTGAAACCAGTGCGTCGGGGCTGAAACCACTCCGCCAGGGCCAAAACCACTCCGTCGGGGCTGAAACCACTCCGTGGTTGCTGAAACCACTCCGCCAAGTTTAAAACCACTCGGCCAGGACCAAAACCACTGCGTCGGGGCTGAAACCACACGGCCAGGGCCAAAACCACTGCGTCAGGCCTAAAACCACTCCGCCGAGCCTAAAACAACTCCGTCGGGGCCAAAACCACTCCACCAGTGCTGAAACCACTGCGTCGGGGCTGAAACCACTCCGCCGAGCCTAAAAGCAGTGCGTCAGGGCTGAAACCACTCTGCCAAGCCTAAAACCACTGCGCCGACATTAAAACCACTCCGCCGAGCCTAAAACCACTCCGTCGGGGCTGAAACCACTCCGCTGAGCTTGAAACCACTGCGTCAGGCCTGAAATCACTCTGCCGAGCCTGAAACCACTGCGTCAGGCCTGAAATCACTCCGCCGAGCCTGAAAGCACTGCGTCAGGCCTAAAACCACTCCGCCGAGCCTAAAACAACTCTGTCGGGGCCAAAACCACTCGGCTGACCTTAAAACCACTCCATCAAGCCTAAAAGCACTGCGTCGGGGCAGAAACTGCTCGGTCAGGCTGAAAACCACTCCGCCGAGCCTGAAACCACTGCGTCAGGGCAGAAGCCACTCCGTGGTTGCTGAAACCACTCCGCCGGGGCTGAAACCACTCCGCCAGGGCCAAAACCACTCCGTCGGGGCTGAAACCACTCCGTGGTTGCTGAAACCACTCCGCCGAGCCTAAAACCACTCCGCCAGGGCCAAAACCACTGCATCGGGGCTGAAACCACACCGCCAGGGCCAAAACCACTGCGTCAGGCCTAAAACCACTCCGCCGAGCCGAAAACAACTCCGTCGGGGCCAAAACCACTCCGCCAGTGCTGAAACCGCTCCGTCGGGGCTGAAACCCCTCCGTGAAGCCGAAAAGCACTGTGTCGGGGCTGAAACCCCTCCGTGAAGCCGAAAAGCACTGTGTCGGGGCTGAAACCCCTGCGTGAAGCCGAAAAGCACTGTGTCGGGGCTGAAACCCCTGCGTGAAGCCGAAAAGCACTGTGTCGGGGCTGAAACCCCTCCGTGAAGCCGAAAAGCACTGTGTCGGGGCTGAAACCCCTCCGTGAAGCCGAAAAGCACTGTGTCGGGGCTGAAACGCCTCCGTGAAGCCGAAAAGCACTGTGTCGGGGTTGAAACCCCTCCGTGAAGCCGAAAAGCACTGTGTTGGGGCTGAAACCCCTCCGCGAAGCCGAAAAGCACTGTGTCGGGGCTGAAACCCCTCCGTGAAGCCGAAAAGCACTGTGTCGAGGTTGAATCCACTCCGCCGAGCCTAAAAGCAGTGCGTCAGGGTTGAAACCACTCCTCCAGGGCCAAAACCACTCGTCTGACCTTAAAACCACTCCGCCGAGCCTAAAAGCACTGCGTCGGGGCTGAAACCACTCCGCCAGGGCCAAAACTACTGCGTGAGGCCTAAAACCACTCCGCCGAGCCTAAAACCACTCCGTCAGGGCCAAAACCACTCCACCAGTGCTGAAACCCCTCCGATGACATTAAAACCACTCCGTCAGGGCTTGAACCACTCCGCCGAGCCTGAAAGCACTGCGTCAGGCCTGAAACCACTCCGCCAGGGCCAAAACCACTGCGTCAGGCCTAAAACCACTCCGCCGAGCCTAAAACAACTCCGTCGGGGCCGAAACCACTCCACCAGTGCTGAAACCGCTCCGTCGGGGCTGAAACCCCTCCGTGAAGCCGAAAAGCACTGTGTCGGGGCTGAAACCCCTCCGTGAAGCCGAAAAGCACTGTGTCGGGGCTGAAACCCCTCCGTGAAGCCGAAAAGCACTGTATCGGGGCTGAAACCCCTCCGTGAAGCCGAAAAGCACTGTGTCGGGGCTGAAACCCCTCCGTGAAGCCGAAAAGCACTGTGTCGGGGCTGAAACCCCTCCGTGAAGCCGAAAAGCACTGCGTCGGGGTTGAAACCACTCCTCCAGGGCCAAAACCACTCGTCTGACCTTAAAACCACTCCGCCGAGCCTAAAAGCACTGCGTCGGGGCTGAAACCACTCTGCGAAGCCGAAAACCACTCCGGCGGGGCTGAAAGCACTGCGTTAGGCCAAAAACCACTGCGTCGGGGCTGAAACCACTCCGCCAGGCCGAAAACCACCCAGCTCACCTTAAAACCACTCCGTCAAGCCTAAAACCACTCCATCAAGCCGAAAACCACTGTGTTGGGGCTGAAATCACTCCGCCAAGCCTGAAACCACTCCGTCGGGGCCAAAAGCACTCCTTGGGGGCCTAAAGCACTCTGCCAAGCCGAAAACCACTGCGTTGGACCTGAAACCACTCCGCCAAGCCGAAAACCACTCTGTCAGGGCTGAAATCACTCCGCCAAGCCTGAAACCACTCCGTCGGAGCCAAAAGCACTCCTTGGGGGCCTAAACCACTCCGTCGGGGCGGAAACCACTGCGCCGAGCCTAAAACCACTCCGTCGGGGCGGAAACCACTGCGCCGAGCCTAAAACCACTCCGTTGGGGCGGAAACCACTGTGCCAGGACCAAAACCACTCCGTCGGGGTGGAAATTGCTCCATCAGGCCGAAAAGGACTCCACCAGGGCCAAAAACACTCCGCCGATATTAAAACCACTGCGCCGAGCCTAAAACCACTCCGTCGGGGCCGAAATCACTCCACTGAGCCGAAAAGCAGTCCGTCGGGGCTGAAACCACTCTGCCGAGCCGAAAACCACTGCGTCGGGACTGAAACCACTCCGCCGAGCCGAAAACCAGTCCATCGGGGCTGAAACCACTCCGCTGAGCTGAAAACCACTGCGTCGGGGCTGAAACCACTCCGCAAAGCCGAAAACCACTCCGTCGGGGCGGAAACCACTCTGTCTAGCCTGAAACCACTCCATCAGGTCAAAAACCCCTCCTTCTGGGCTGAAACCACTCCGCCAGGCCGAGTCTAAAACCACTGCGTCAGGCCGAAAACCACTCCGTTGGGGCTGAAACCACTCCGCTGAGCCGAAAACCACTGCGTTGGGGCTGAAACCACTCTGCCGAGGCTAAAACTACTCCATGGGGTCGAAAACCTCTGCGTCGGGGCTGAAACCACTCTGCCAGGCCGAAAAGCACTCCGTTGGGGATGAAACCACTCCGCTGAGCCGAAAACCACTCTGTCGGGGCTGAAACCACTCCGCCGAGCTGAAAACCACTGCGTCGGGGCTGAAACCACTCCGCCAGGCCGAAAGCCACTCCGCCAGGCCGAAAGCCACTCCACCAGGCCGAAAGCCACTCCGCCAGGCCGAAAGCCACTCCGCCAGGCCGAAAACCACTGCGTCGGGGCTGAAACCACTCCGCCAGGCCGAAAACCACTCCGTCGGAGCTGAAACCACTGCGTCAGGCCGAAAACCACTGCGTCGGGGCTGAAACCACTCCGCCAGGCCGAAAACCACTCCGTCGGAGCTGAAACCACTGCGTCAGGCCGAAAACCACTGCGTCGGGGCTGAAACCACTCCGCCAGGGCCAAAACCACTTGTCTGACCTTAAAACCACTCCATCAAGCCTGAAACTACTGCGTTGGAGCTCAAACCACTGCGTCGGAGGTGAAATCACTCCGCCAAGCCTGAAACCACTCCGTCGGGGCCAAAACCACTCCATTGGGGCCGAAACCACTCCGCCAAGCCTAAAACCACTCCATGAGGTCGAAAACCACTCCGTCGGGGCTGAAACCACTCCGCCAAGCCTGAAACCACTGCATCAGCCCTAAAACCACTGCGTGGGGGCTGAAACCACTCCACCAAGCCGAAAACTACTCCGTCGGAGCTGAAACCACTGCGCCGAGCCGAAAACCACTCTGTCGGGCTGAAACCACTGCGCCGAGCCTAAAACCACTGCGACGGGGCTGAAACCACTCTGTCTAGCCTAAAACCACTCCATCAGGTCAAAAACCACTTCGTCTGGGCTGAAACCACTCCACCAGTGCCGAAACCACTCCGTTGGACCTGAAACCACTCCACCAAGCCGAAAAGCACTCCGCCAAGCCTGAAACGACTCCGCCAAGCCTGAAACGACTCCGTCGGGGCGGAAACCGCTCCATCAAGCCTAAAACCACTCCGTCGGGGCGGAAACCGCTCCATCAAGCCTAAAACCACTGCGTCGGGGCTGAAACCGCTCCATCAAGCCTAAAACCACTCCGTCGAGGCGGAAACCGCTCCATCAAGCCTAAAACCACTGCGTCGGGGCTGAAACCACTGCGTCGGGGCTGAAACCACTCCGTCGGAGCTGAAACCACTCCACCAGTGCTGAAACCACTCCGTCGGAGCTGAAACCACTCCACCAGTGCTGAAACCACTGCGTCGGACCTGAAACCACTCCACCAGTGCTGAAACCACTGTGTCGGACCTGAAACGACTCCGCCAAGCCTGAAACCACTCCGCCGAGCCTGAAACCACTCCGCCGAGCCTAAAACCACTCTGTCAGGGCGGAAACCACTGTGCCAGGACCAAAACCACTCCGTCAGGGTGGAAATTGCTCCGTCAGGCCGAAAAGGACTCCACCAGGGCCAAAAACACTCCGCCGATATTAAAACCACTGCACCGAGCCTAAAACCAGTCCGTCGGGGCTGAAACCATTCCGCCGAGCCTAAAACCACTGCGTCGGGGCTGAAACTGCTCCGCCAAGACGAAAACCACTGCATCAGGCCTAAAACCACTCTGCTGAGCCCAAAACAACTCCGTCAGGGCTGAAACCACTCCGCCAAACCGAAAACCACTCCGTCAGGGCTGAAACCACTCCGCCGAGCCGAAAACCACTCCGTCGGGCCTGAAACCACTCTGCGAAGCCGAAAACCACTCCGGCGGGGCTGAAAGCACTGCGTTAGGCCAAAAACCACTGCGTCGGGGCTGAAACCACTCCGCCAGGCCGAAAACCACCCAGCTCACCTTAAAACCACTCCGTCAAGCCTAAAACCACTCCATCAAGCCGAAAACCACTGTGTTGGGGCTGAAATCACTCCGCCAAGCCTGAAACCACTCCGTCGGGGCCAAAAGCACTCCTTGGGGGCCTAAAGCACTCTGCCAAGCCGAAAACCACTGCGTTGGACCTGAAACCACTCCGCCAAGCCAAAAACCACTCTGTCAGGGCTGAAATCACTCCGCCAAGCCTGAAACCACTCCGTCGGAGCCAAAAGCACTCCTTGGGGGCCTAAACCACTCCGTCGGGGCGGAAACCACTGCGCCGAGCCTAAAACCACTCCGTCGGGGCGGAAACCACTGTGCCAGGACCAAAACCACTCCGTCGGGGTGGAAATTCCTCCGAAAAGGACTCCACCAGGGCCAAAAACACTCCGCCGATATTAAAACCACTGCGCCGAGCCGAAAACCACTCCGTCGGGGCCGAAATCACTCCACTGAGCCGAAAAGCACTCCATCGGGGCTGAAACCACTCCGCCGAGCCTAAAAGCAGTCCGTCGGGGCTGAAACCACTCTGCCGAGCCGAAAACCACTGCGTCGGGGCTGAAACCACTCCGCCGAGCCGAAAACCACTCCGTCGGGGCTGAAACCACTCCGCTGAGCCGAAAACCACTGCGTTGGGGCTGAAACCACTCTGCCGAGGCTAAAACTACTCCATGGGGTCAAAAACCTCTGCGTCGGGGCTGAAACCACTCTGCCAGGCCGAAAAGCACTCCGTTGGGGATGAAACCACTCCGCTGAGCCGAAAACCACTCCGTCGGGGCTGGAACCACTCCGCCAGGCCGAAAAACACTCCGTCGGGGCTGAAACCACTCCGCCAGGCCGAAAACCACTCCGTCGGGGCTGAAACCACTCGGCTGACCTTAAAACCACTCCGTGAAGCCTAAAAGCACTGCGTCGGGGCAGAAACTGCTCGGTCAGGCTGAAAACCACTCCGCCGAGCCTGAACCCACTGTGTCAGGGCAGAAGCCACTCCGCCGTTGCTGAAACCACTCCGCCGAGCCTAAAACCACTCCGCCAGGGCCAAAACCACTCCGTGGTTGCTGAAACCACTCCGTGGTTGCTGAAACCACTCCGCCAAGCCTAAAACCACTCCGCCAGGGCCAAAACCACTCCGTCGGGGCTGAAACCACTCCGCCGAGCCGAAAAGCAGTGCGTCAGGGCTGAAACCACTCTGCCAAGCCTAAAACCACTCCGCCGAGGCGAAAACCACTGCGTCGGGGCTGAAACCACTCCATCAAGCCTAAAACCACTGCGTCGGGGCTGAATCCACTCCGCCGGGCCAAAACCACTCGTCTGACCTTAAAAGCACTCCGCTGAGCCAAAAACCACTGCGTCGGGGCTGAAACCACTCCACCAGGGCCAAAACCACTGCGTCGGGGCTGAAACCACTCCATCAAGCCTAAAACCACTGCGTTGGGGCTGAAACCACTCCGCCAGGGCCAAAACCAGTCTGCCAGGGCCAAAACCACTCTGCCAAGCCTAAAACCACTCCGTCAGTGCGAAAACCACTGCGTTGGGGCGGAAACCACTCCGCCGAGCCTAAAAGCAGTGCGTCAGGGCTGAAACCACTCTGCCAAGCCGAAAACCACTGCGTCGGGGCTGAAACCACTCCGCCAGGGCCAAAACCACAGCGTTGGGGCTGAAACCACTCCGCCGAGGTGAAAAGCAGTGCGTCGGGGCTGAAACCACTCCGCCGAGGCCAAAACCCCTCTGCTGACATTAAAACCATTCCATCAGGGCTGGAACCACTCCGCCGAGCCTAAAACCCCTCCGTCGGGGCTGAAACCACTCCACCAGTGCTGAAACCACTCCGCCAAGCCTGAAACCACTGCGTCGGGGCTGAAACCACTCCGCCAGGGCCAAAACCACTCGGCTGACCTTAAAACCACTCCATCAAGCCTAAAAGCACTGCGTCGGGGTAGAAACTGCTCCGTCAGGCTGAAAACCACTCCGCCGAGCCTAAAAGCAGTGCGTCAGGGCAGAAGCCACTCCGTGGTTGCTGAAACCACTCCGCCGAGCCTAAAACCACTCCGCCAGGGCCAAAACCACTCCGCCAGGGCTGGAACCACTCCGCCGAGCCTAAAAGCAGTGCGTCAGGGCTGAAACCACTCCGCCGAGCCGAAAAGCACTCCGTCGGGGCTGAAACCACTCCGCCAAGCCGAAAAGCAGTGCGTCGGGGTTGAAACCACTCCGCCAGGGCCAAAACCACTCGTCTGACCTTAAAACCACTCCGACGAGCCTAAAACCACTGCGTCGGGGCTGGAACCACTCCGCCGAGCCTAAAAGCAGTGCGTTGGGGCTGAAACCATTCCATCAAGGCTAAAACCACTGCGTGGGGGTTGAAACCACTCCGCCAGGGCCAAAACCACTCGTCTGACCTTAAAACCACTCTGCCGAGCCTAAAACCACTGCGTCGGGGATGAAACCACTCCGCCGAGCCTAAAAGCAGTGCATTGGGGCTGAAACCACTCCGCCAGGGCCAAAACCACTGCGTCGGGGCTGAAACCACTCCGTCGAGCCTGAAACCACTGCGTCGGGGCTGAAACCACTCCGCTGAGCCTAAAACCACTGCGTCGGGGCTGAAACTACTGCGTCAGGCCCAAAACAACTCCGTCAGGGCCCAAACCACTCCACCAGTGCTGAAACCACTCCGCCAAGCCTGAAACCACTGCGTCGGGGCTGAAACCACTCCGCCAGGGCCAAAACCACTCGGCTGACCTTAAAACCACTCCATCAAGCCTAAAAGCACTGTGTTGGGGCTGAAACTGCTCCGTCAGGCTGAAAACCACTGCACCGGTGCTGAAACCACTCCGTGGTTGCTGAAACCACTCCGCCACGGCCAAAACCACTCTGCCAAGCCTAAAACCACTCCGTCGGGGCTGAAACCACTCCACCAGTGCTGAAACCACTCCCCCAAGCCTGAAACCACTGTGTCGGGGCTGGAACCACCCCGCCGAGTCCAAAAGCACTGCGTCGGGGCTGAAACCACTCCGCCGAGCCTAAAAGCAGTGCGTCGGGGCTGGAACCACTCCGCCGAGCCTAAAACCACTGCGTCGGGGCTGAAACCACTCCATCAAGCCTAAAACCCCTCCGTCGGGGCTGAAACTAGTGCGTCAGGCCCAAAACAACTCCGTCAGGGCCTAAACCACTCCACCAGTGCTGAAAGCACTCCGCCAAGCCTGAAACCAGTGCGTCGGGGCTGAAACCACTCCGCCAGGGCCAAAACCACTCGGCTGACCTTAAAACCACTCCATCAAGCCTGAAAGCACTGCATCGGGGCTGAAACCACTCCGCCAGGGCCAAAACCACTCCGTCGGGGCGAAAACCACTGCGTCGGGGCTGAAACCACTCCACCGAGCCTAAAAGCAGTGCGTCAGGGCTGAAACCACTCCGCCAAGCCTGAAACCACTGCGTCAGGTGGAAAACCACTCCGCCGAGCCTAGAACCACTCCACTGAGCCTAAAAGCAGTGCATTGGGGCTGAAACCACTCTGCCAGGGCTAAAACGACTGCGTCGGGGCTGAAACCACTCCATCAAGCCAAAAACCACTGCATTGGGGCTGAAACTAGTGCGTCAGGCCCAAAATAACTCCGTCGGGGCCAAAACCACTCCACCAGTGCTGAAACCACTCCACCAAGCCTGAAACCAGTGCGTCGGGGCTGAAACCACTCCGCCAGGGCCAAAACCACTCGGCTGACCTTAAAACCACTCCATCAAGCCTAAAAGCAGTGCATCAGGGCTGAAACCACTCCTCCAAGCCTAAAACCACTGCGTCAGGTGGAAAACCACTCCGCCGAGCCTAAAAGCAGTGCGTCATGGCTGAAACCACTCTGCCAAGCCTAAAACCACTGCGCCGACATTAAAACCACTGCGCCAAGCCTAAAACCACAGCGTCGGGGCTGAAACCACTGCGCCAAGCCTAAAACCACTGCGTAAGGTGGAAAACCACTCCGCCGAGCCTGAAACCACTGCGTCGGGACTGAAACCACTCTGCCAAGCCGAAAAGCACTGCGTCGGGGCTGAAACCACTCCATCAAGCCTAAAACCACTGCGTCGGGGCTGAAACCACTCCGCCAGGGCCAAAACCACTCGTCTGACCTTAAAAACACTCCGCTGAGCCAAAAACCACTGCGTCGGGGCTGAAACCACTCCACCGAGTCTAAAAGCAGTGCGTCAGGGCTGAAACCACTCTGCCAAGCCGAAAACCACTCCACTGAGCCTAAAACCACTCCGTCGGGTCTGAAACCACTCGGCCAGGGCCAAAACCACTCGTCTGACCTTAAAACCACTCCGCCGAGCCTAAAAGCACTGCATCGGGGCTGAAACCACTCCGCCAGGGCCAAAACCACTGCGTCGGGGCTGAAACCACCCCGCCGAGTCCAAAAGCACTGCGTCGGGGCTGAAACCACTCCATCAAGCCTAAAACCCCTCCGTCGGGGCTGAAACTAGTGCGTCAGGCCCAAAACAACTCCGTCAGGGCCTAAACCACTCCACCAGTGCTGAAAGCACTCCGCCAAGCCTGAAACCAGTGCGTCGGGGCTGAAACCACTCCGCCAGGGCCAAAACCACTCGGCTGACCTTAAAACCACTCCATCAAGCCTGAAAGCACTGCATCGGGGCTGAAACCACTCCGCCAGGGCCAAAACCACTCCGTCAGGGCGAAAACCACTGCGTCGGGGCTGAAACCACTCCACCGAGCCTAAAAGCAGTGCGTCAGGGCTGAAACCACTCCGCCAAGCCTGAAACCACTGCGTCAGGTGGAAAACCACTCCGCCGAGCCTAGAACCACTCCACTGAGCCTAAAAGCAGTGCATTGGGGCTGAAACCACTCTGCCAGGGCTAAAACGACTGCGTCGGGGCTGAAACCACTCCATCAAGCCAAAAACCACTGCGTCGGGGCTGAAACTAGTGCGTCAGGCCCAAAATAACTCCGTCGGGGCCCAAACCACTCCACCAGTGCTGGAACCACTCCACCAAGCCTGAAACCAGTGCGTCGGGGCTGAAACCACTCCGCCAGGGCCAAAACCACTCGGCTGACCTTAAAACCGCTCCATCAAGCCTAAAAGCAGTGCGTCGGGGCAGAAACTGCTCCGTCAGGCTGAAAACCACTGCACCGGTGCTGAAACCACTCCGTGGTTGCTGAAACCACTCCGCCACGGCCAAAACCACTCTGCCAAGCCTAAAACCACTCCGTCGGGGCTGAAACCACTTCATCAAGCCTAAAACCACAGCGTCGGGGCTGGAACCACTCCGCCAAGCCTAAAACCACTGCGTCAGGTGGAAAACCACTCCGCCGAGCCTAAAAGCACTGCGTCGGGGCTGAAACCACTCTGCCAAGCCGAAAAGCACTGCGTCGGGGCTGAAACCACTCCATCAAGCCTAAAACCACTGCGTCGGGGCTGAAACCACTCCGCCAGGGCCAAAACCACTCGTCTGACCTTAAAAACACTCCGCTGAGCCAAAAACCACTGCGTCGGGGCTGAAACCACTCCACCGAGTCTAAAAGCAGTGCGTCAGGGCTGAAACCACTCTGCCAAGCCGAAAACCACTCCACTGAGCCTAAAACCACTCCGTCGGGTCTGAAACCACTCGGCCAGGGCCAAAACCACTCGTCTGACCTTAAAACCACTCCGCCGAGCCTAAAACCACTGCGTCGGGGCTGAAACCACCCCGCCGAGTCCAAAAGCACTGCGTCGGGGCTGAAACCACCCCGCCGAGTCCAAAAGCACTGCGTCGGGGCTGAAACCACTCCGCCAGGGCCAAAACCACTCGGCTGACCTTAAAACCACTCCATCAAGCCCGAAAGCACTGCATCGGGGCTGAAACCACTCCGCCAGGGCCAAAACCACTCCGTCGGGGCGAAAACCACTGCGTCGGGGCTGAAACCACTCCACCGAGCCTAAAAGCAGTGCGTCAGGGCTGAAACCACTCCGCCAAGCCTGAAACCACTGCGTCAGGTGGAAAACCACTCCGCCGAGCCTAGAACCACTCCACTGAGCCTAAAAGCACTGCATTGGGGCTGAAACCACTCTGCCAGGGCTAAAACGACTGCGTCGGGGCTGAAACCACTCCATCAAGCCAAAAACCACTGCGTCGGGGCTGAAACTAGTGCGTCAGGCCCAAAATAACTCCGTCGGGGCCCAAACCACTCCACCAGTGCTGAAACCACTCCGCCAAGCCTGAAACCACTGCGTCGGGGCTGAAACCACTCCGCCAGGGCCAAAACCACTCGGCTGACCTTAAAACCACTCCATCAAGCCTAAAAGCACTGTGTTGGGGCTGAAACTGCTCCGTCAGGCTGAAAACCACTGCACCGGTGCTGAAACCACTCCGTGGTTGCTGAAACCACTCCGCCACGGCCAAAACCACTCTGCCAAGCCTAAAACCACTCCGTCGGGGCTGAAACCACTCCACCAGTGCTGAAACCACTCCCCCAAGCCTGAAACCACTGTGTCGGGGCTGGAACCACCCCGCCGAGTCCAAAAGCACTGCGTCGGGGCTGAAACCACTCCGCCGAGCCTAAAAGCAGTGCGTCGGGGCTGGAACCACTCCGCCGAGCCTAAAACCACTGCGTCGGGGCTGAAACCACTCCATCAAGCCTAAAACCCCTCCGTCGGGGCTGAAACTAGTGCGTCAGGCCCAAAACAACTCCGTCAGGGCCTAAACCACTCCACCAGTGCTGAAAGCACTCCGCCAAGCCTGAAACCAGTGCGTCGGGGCTGAAACCACTCCGCCAGGGCCAAAACCACTCGGCTGACCTTAAAACCACTCCATCAAGCCTGAAAGCACTGCATCGGGGCTGAAACCACTCCGCCAGGGCCAAAACCACTCCGTCGGGGCGAAAACCACTGCGTCGGGGCTGAAACCACTCCACCGAGCCTAAAAGCAGTGCGTCAGGGCTGAAACCACTCCGCCAAGCCTGAAACCACTGCGTCAGGTGGAAAACCACTCCGCCGAGCCTAGAACCACTCCACTGAGCCTAAAAGCAGTGCATTGGGGCTGAAACCACTCTGCCAGGGCTAAAACGACTGCGTCGGGGCTGAAACCACTCCATCAAGCCAAAAACCACTGCATTGGGGCTGAAACTAGTGCGTCAGGCCCAAAATAACTCCGTCGGGGCCAAAACCACTCCACCAGTGCTGAAACCACTCCACCAAGCCTGAAACCAGTGCGTCGGGGCTGAAACCACTCCGCCAGGGCCAAAACCACTCGGCTGACCTTAAAACCACTCCATCAAGCCTAAAAGCAGTGCATCAGGGCTGAAACCACTCCTCCAAGCCTAAAACCACTGCGTCAGGTGGAAAACCACTCCGCCGAGCCTAAAAGCAGTGCGTCATGGCTGAAATCACTCTGCCAAGCCTAAAACCACTGCGCCGACATTAAAACCACTGCGCCAAGCCTAAAACCACAGCGTCGGGGCTGAAACCACTGCGCCAAGCCTAAAACCACTGCGTAAGGTGGAAAACCACTCCGCCGAGCCTGAAACCACTGCGTCGGGACTGAAACCACTCTGCCAAGCCGAAAAGCACTGCGTCGGGGCTGAAACCACTCCATCAAGCCTAAAACCACTGCGTCGGGGCTGAAACCACTCCGCCAGGGCCAAAACCACTCGTCTGACCTTAAAAACACTCCGCTGAGCCAAAAACCACTGCGTCGGGGCTGAAACCACTCCACCGAGTCTAAAAGCAGTGCGTCAGGGCTGAAACCACTCTGCCAAGCCGAAAACCACTCCACTGAGCCTAAAACCACTCCGTCGGGTCTGAAACCACTCGGCCAGGGCCAAAACCACTCGTCTGACCTTAAAACCACTCCGCCGAGCCTAAAAGCACTGCATCGGGGCTGAAACCACTCCGCCAGGGCCAAAACCACTGCGTCGGGGCTGAAACCACCCCGCCGAGTCCAAAAGCACTGCGTCGGGGCTGAAACCACTCCATCAAGCCTAAAACCCCTCCGTCGGGGCTGAAACTAGTGCGTCAGGCCCAAAACAACTCCGTCAGGGCCTAAACCACTCCACCAGTGCTGAAAGCACTCCGCCAAGCCTGAAACCAGTGCGTCGGGGCTGAAACCACTCCGCCAGGGCCAAAACCACTCGGCTGACCTTAAAACCACTCCATCAAGCCTGAAAGCACTGCATCGGGGCTGAAACCACTCCGCCAGGGCCAAAACCACTCCGTCGGGGCGAAAACCACTGCGTCGGGGCTGAAACCACTCCACCGAGCCTAAAAGCAGTGCGTCAGGGCTGAAACCACTCCGCCAAGCCTGAAACCACTGCGTCAGGTGGAAAACCACTCCGCCGAGCCTAGAACCACTCCACTGAGCCTAAAAGCACTGCATTGGGGCTGAAACCACTCTGCCAGGGCTAAAACGACTGCGTCGGGGCTGAAACCACTCCATCAAGCCAAAAACCACTGCGTCGGGGCTGAAACTAGTGCGTCAGGCCCAAAATAACTCCGTCGGGGCCAAAACCACTCCACCAGTGCTGGAACCACTCCACCAAGCCTGAAACCAGTGCGTCGGGGCTGAAACCACTCCGCCAGGGCCAAAACCACTCGGCTGACCTTAAAACCGCTCCATCAAGCCTAAAAGCACTGCGTCGGGGCAGAAACTGCTCCGTCAGGCTGAAAACCACTGCACCGGTGCTGAAACCACTCCGTGGTTGCTGAAACCACTCCGCCACGGCCAAAACCACTCTGCCAAGCCTAAAACCACTCCGTCGGGGCTGAAACCACTTCATCAAGCCTAAAACCACAGCGTCGGGGCTGGAACCACTCCGCCAAGCCTAAAACCACTGCGTCAGGTGGAAAACCACTCCGCCGAGCCTAAAAGCACTGCGTCGGGGCTGAAACCACTCTGCCAAGCCGAAAAGCACTGCGTCGGGGCTGAAACCACTCCATCAAGCCTAAAACCACTGCGTCGGGGCTGAAACCACTCCGCCAGGGCCAAAACCACTCGTCTGACCTTAAAAACACTCCGCTGAGCCAAAAACCACTGCGTCGGGGCTGAAACCACTCCACCGAGTCTAAAAGCAGTGCGTCAGGGCTGAAACCACTCTGCCAAGCCGAAAACCACTCCACTGAGCCTAAAACCACTCCGTCGGGTCTGAAACCACTCGGCCAGGGCCAAAACCACTCGTCTGACCTTAAAACCACTCCGCCGAGCCTAAAACCACTGCGTCGGGGCTGAAACCACCCCGCCGAGTCCAAAAGCACTGCGTCGGGGCTGAAACCACCCCGCCGAGTCCAAAAGCACTGCGTCGGGGCTGAAACCACTCCGCCAGGGCCAAAACCACTCGGCTGACCTTAAAACCACTCCATCAAGCCCGAAAGCACTGCATCGGGGCTGAAACCACTCCGCCAGGGCCAAAACCACTCCGTCGGGGCGAAAACCACTGCGTCGGGGCTGAAACCACTCCACCGAGCCTAAAAGCAGTGCGTCAGGGCTGAAACCACTCCGCCAAGCCTGAAACCACTGCGTCAGGTGGAAAACCACTCCGCCGAGCCTAGAACCACTCCACTGAGCCTAAAAGCACTGCATTGGGGCTGAAACCACTCTGCCAGGGCTAAAACGACTGCGTCGGGGCTGAAACCACTCCATCAAGCCAAAAACCACTGCGTCGGGGCTGAAACTAGTGCGTCAGGCCCAAAATAACTCCGTCGGGGCCCAAACCACTCCACCAGTGCTGAAACCACTCCGCCAAGCCTGAAACCAGTGCGTCGGGGCTGAAACCACTCCGCCAGGGCCAAAACCACTCGGCTGACCTTAAAACCACTCCATCAAGCCTAAAAGCACTGTGTTGGGGCTGAAACTGCTCCGTCAGGCTGAAAACCACTGCACCGGTGCTGAAACCACTCCGTGGTTGCTGAAACCACTCCGCCACGGCCAAAACCACTCTGCCAAGCCTAAAACCACTCCGTCGGGGCTGAAACCACTCCACCAGTGCTGAAACCACTCCCCCAAGCCTGAAACCACTGTGTCGGGGCTGGAACCACCCCGCCGAGTCCAAAAGCACTGCGTCGGGGCTGAAACCACTCCGCCGAGCCTAAAAGCAGTGCGTCGGGGCTGGAACCACTCCGCCGAGCCTAAAACCACTGCGTCGGGGCTGAAACCACTCCATCAAGCCTAAAACCCCTCCGTCGGGGCTGAAACTAGTGCGTCAGGCCCAAAACAACTCCGTCAGGGCCTAAACCACTCCACCAGTGCTGAAAGCACTCCGCCAAGCCTGAAACCAGTGCGTCGGGGCTGAAACCACTCCGCCAGGGCCAAAACCACTCGGCTGACCTTAAAACCACTCCATCAAGCCTGAAAGCACTGCATCGGGGCTGAAACCACTCCGCCAGGGCCAAAACCACTCCGTCGGGGCGAAAACCACTGCGTCGGGGCTGAAACCACTCCACCGAGCCTAAAAGCAGTGCGTCAGGGCTGAAACCACTCCGCCAAGCCTGAAACCACTGCGTCAGGTGGAAAACCACTCCGCCGAGCCTAGAACCACTCCACTGAGCCTAAAAGCAGTGCATTGGGGCTGAAACCACTCTGCCAGGGCTAAAACGACTGCGTCGGGGCTGAAACCACTCCATCAAGCCAAAAACCACTGCATTGGGGCTGAAACTAGTGCGTCAGGCCCAAAATAACTCCGTCGGGGCCAAAACCACTCCACCAGTGCTGAAACCACTGCGCCAAGCCTGAAACCAGTGCGTCGGGGCTGAAACCACTCCGCCAGGGCCAAAACCACTCGGCTGACCTTAAAACCACTCCATCAAGCCTAAAAGCAGTGCATCAGGGCTGAAACCACTCCTCCAAGCCTAAAACCACTGCGTCAGGTGGAAAACCACTCCGCCGAGCCTAAAAGCAGTGCGTCATGGCTGAAACCACTCTGCCAAGCCTAAAACCACTGCGCCGACATTAAAACCACTGCGCCAAGCCTAAAACCACAGCGTCGGGGCTGAAACCACTGCGCCAAGCCTAAAACCACTGCGTAAGGTGGAAAACCACTCCGCCGAGCCTGAAACCACTGCGTCGGGACTGAAACCACTCTGCCAAGCCGAAAAGCACTGCGTCGGGGCTGAAACCACTCCATCAAGCCTAAAACCACTGCGTCGGGGCTGAAACCACTCCGCCAGGGCCAAAACCACTCGTCTGACCTTAAAAACACTCCGCTGAGCCAAAAACCACTGCGTCGGGGCTGAAACCACTCCACCGAGTCTAAAAGCAGTGCGTCAGGGCTGAAACCACTCTGCCAAGCCGAAAACCACTCCACTGAGCCTAAAACCACTCCGTCGGGTCTGAAACCACTCGGCCAGGGCCAAAACCACTCGTCTGACCTTAAAACCACTCCGCCGAGCCTAAAAGCACTGCATCGGGGCTGAAACCACTCCGCCAGGGCCAAAACCACTGCGTCGGGGCTGAAACCACCCCGCCGAGTCCAAAAGCACTGCGTCGGGGCTGAAACCACTCCATCAAGCCTAAAACCCCTCCGTCGGGGCTGAAACTAGTGCGTCAGGCCCAAAACAACTCCGTCAGGGCCTAAACCACTCCACCAGTGCTGAAAGCACTCCGCCAAGCCTGAAACCAGTGCGTCGGGGCTGAAACCACTCCGCCAGGGCCAAAACCACTCGGCTGACCTTAAAACCACTCCATCAAGCCTGAAAGCACTGCATCGGGGCTGAAACCACTCCGCCAGGGCCAAAACCACTCCGTCAGGGCGAAAACCACTGCGTCGGGGCTGAAACCACTCCACCGAGCCTAAAAGCAGTGCGTCAGGGCTGAAACCACTCCGCCAAGCCTGAAACCACTGCGTCAGGTGGAAAACCACTCCGCCGAGCCTAGAACCACTCCACTGAGCCTAAAAGCACTGCATTGGGGCTGAAACCACTCTGCCAGGGCTAAAACGACTGCGTCGGGGCTGAAACCACTCCATCAAGCCAAAAACCACTGCGTCGGGGCTGAAACTAGTGCGTCAGGCCCAAAATAACTCCGTCGGGGCCAAAACCACTCCACCAGTGCTGGAACCACTCCACCAAGCCTGAAACCAGTGCGTCGGGGCTGAAACCACTCCGCCAGGGCCAAAACCACTCGGCTGACCTTAAAACCGCTCCATCAAGCCTAAAAGCAGTGCGTCGGGGCAGAAACTGCTCCGTCAGGCTGAAAACCACTGCACCGGTGCTGAAACCACTCCGTGGTTGCTGAAACCACTCCGCCACGGCCAAAACCACTCTGCCAAGCCTAAAACCACTCCGTCGGGGCTGAAACCACTTCATCAAGCCTAAAACCACAGCGTCGGGGCTGGAACCACTCCGCCAAGCCTAAAACCACTGCGTCAGGTGGAAAACCACTCCGCCGAGCCTAAAAGCACTGCGTCGGGGCTGAAACCACTCTGCCAAGCCGAAAAGCACTGCGTCGGGGCTGAAACCACTCCATCAAGCCTAAAACCACTGCGTCGGGGCTGAAACCACTCCGCCAGGGCCAAAACCACTCGTCTGACCTTAAAAACACTCCGCTGAGCCAAAAACCACTGCGTCGGGGCTGAAACCACTCCACCGAGTCTAAAAGCAGTGCGTCAGGGCTGAAACCACTCTGCCAAGCCGAAAACCACTCCACTGAGCCTAAAACCACTCCGTCGGGTCTGAAACCACTCGGCCAGGGCCAAAACCACTCGTCTGACCTTAAAACCACTCCGCCGAGCCTAAAACCACTGCGTCGGGGCTGAAACCACCCCGCCGAGTCCAAAAGCACTGCGTCGGGGCTGAAACCACCCCGCCGAGTCCAAAAGCACTGCGTCGGGGCTGAAACCACTCCGCCAGGGCCAAAACCACTCGGCTGACCTTAAAACCACTCCATCAAGCCCGAAAGCACTGCATCGGGGCTGAAACCACTCCGCCAGGGCCAAAACCACTCCGTCGGGGCGAAAACCACTGCGTCGGGGCTGAAACCACTCCACCGAGCCTAAAAGCAGTGCGTCAGGGCTGAAACCACTCCGCCAAGCCTGAAACCACTGCGTCAGGTGGAAAACCACTCCGCCGAGCCTAGAACCACTCCACTGAGCCTAAAAGCACTGCATTGGGGCTGAAACCACTCTGCCAGGGCTAAAACGACTGCGTCGGGGCTGAAACCACTCCATCAAGCCAAAAACCACTGCGTCGGGGCTGAAACTAGTGCGTCAGGCCCAAAATAACTCCGTCGGGGCCCAAACCACTCCACCAGTGCTGAAACCACTCCGCCAAGCCTGAAACCACTGCGTCGGGGCTGAAACCACTCCGCCAGGGCCAAAACCACTCGGCTGACCTTAAAACCACTCCATCAAGCCTAAAAGCACTGTGTTGGGGCTGAAACTGCTCCGTCAGGCTGAAAACCACTGCACCGGTGCTGAAACCACTCCGTGGTTGCTGAAACCACTCCGCCACGGCCAAAACCACTCTGCCAAGCCTAAAACCACTCCGTCGGGGCTGAAACCACTCCACCAGTGCTGAAACCACTCCCCCAAGCCTGAAACCACTGTGTCGGGGCTGGAACCACCCCGCCGAGTCCAAAAGCACTGCGTCGGGGCTGAAACCACTCCGCCGAGCCTAAAAGCAGTGCGTCGGGGCTGGAACCACTCCGCCGAGCCTAAAACCACTGCGTCGGGGCTGAAACCACTCCATCAAGCCTAAAACCCCTCCGTCGGGGCTGAAACTAGTGCGTCAGGCCCAAAACAACTCCGTCAGGGCCTAAACCACTCCACCAGTGCTGAAAGCACTCCGCCAAGCCTGAAACCAGTGCGTCGGGGCTGAAACCACTCCGCCAGGGCCAAAACCACTCGGCTGACCTTAAAACCACTCCATCAAGCCCGAAAGCACTGCATCGGGGCTGAAACCACTCCGCCAGGGCCAAAACCACTCCGTCGGGGCGAAAACCACTGCGTCGGGGCTGAAACCACTCCACCGAGCCTAAAAGCAGTGCGTCAGGGCTGAAACCACTCCGCCAAGCCTGAAACCACTGCGTCAGGTGGAAAACCACTCCGCCGAGCCTAGAACCACTCCACTGAGCCTAAAAGCAGTGCATTGGGGCTGAAACCACTCTGCCAGGGCTAAAACGACTGCGTCGGGGCTGAAACCACTCCATCAAGCCAAAAACCACTGCATTGGGGCTGAAACTAGTGCGTCAGGCCCAAAATAACTCCGTCGGGGCCAAAACCACTCCACCAGTGCTGAAACCACTCCACCAAGCCTGAAACCAGTGCGTCGGGGCTGAAACCACTCCGCCAGGGCCAAAACCACTCGGCTGACCTTAAAACCACTCCATCAAGCCTAAAAGCAGTGCATCAGGGCTGAAACCACTCCTCCAAGCCTAAAACCACTGCGTCAGGTGGAAAACCACTCCGCCGAGCCTAAAAGCAGTGCGTCATGGCTGAAATCACTCTGCCAAGCCTAAAACCACTGCGCCGACATTAAAACCACTGCGCCAAGCCTAAAACCACAGCGTCGGGGCTGAAACCACTGCGCCAAGCCTAAAACCACTGCGTAAGGTGGAAAACCACTCCGCCGAGCCTGAAACCACTGCGTCGGGACTGAAACCACTCTGCCAAGACGAAAAGCACTGCGTCGGGGCTGAAACCACTCCATCAAGCCTAAAACCACTGCGTCGGGGCTGAAACCACTCCGCCAGGGCCAAAACCACTCGTCTGACCTTAAAAACACTCCGCTGAGCCAAAAACCACTGCGTCGGGGCTGAAACCACTCCACCGAGTCTAAAAGCAGTGCGTCAGGGCTGAAACCACTCTGCCAAGCCGAAAACCACTCCACTGAGCCTAAAACCACTCCGTCGGGTCTGAAACCACTCGGCCAGGGCCAAAACCACTCGTCTGACCTTAAAACCACTCCGCCGAGCCTAAAAGCACTGCATCGGGGCTGAAACCACTCCGCCAGGGCCAAAACCACTGCGTCGGGGCTGAAACCACCCCGCCGAGTCCAAAAGCACTGCGTCGGGGCTGAAACCACTCCATCAAGCCTAAAACCCCTCCGTCGGGGCTGAAACTAGTGCGTCAGGCCCAAAACAACTCCGTCAGGGCCTAAACCACTCCACCAGTGCTGAAAGCACTCCGCCAAGCCTGAAACCAGTGCGTCGGGGCTGAAACCACTCCGCCAGGGCCAAAACCACTCGGCTGACCTTAAAACCACTCCATCAAGCCTGAAAGCACTGCATCGGGGCTGAAACCACTCCGCCAGGGCCAAAACCACTCCGTCGGGGCGAAAACCACTGCGTCGGGGCTGAAACCACTCCACCGAGCCTAAAAGCAGTGCGTCAGGGCTGAAACCACTCCGCCAAGCCTGAAACCACTGCGTCAGGTGGAAAACCACTCCGCCGAGCCTAGAACCACTCCACTGAGCCTAAAAGCACTGCATTGGGGCTGAAACCACTCTGCCAGGGCTAAAACGACTGCGTCGGGGCTGAAACCACTCCATCAAGCCAAAAACCACTGCGTCGGGGCTGAAACTAGTGCGTCAGGCCCAAAATAACTCCGTCGGGGCCAAAACCACTCCACCAGTGCTGGAACCACTCCACCAAGCCTGAAACCAGTGCGTCGGGGCTGAAACCACTCCGCCAGGGCCAAAACCACTCGGCTGACCTTAAAACCGCTCCATCAAGCCTAAAAGCACTGCGTCGGGGCAGAAACTGCTCCGTCAGGCTGAAAACCACTGCACCGGTGCTGAAACCACTCCGTGGTTGCTGAAACCACTCCGCCACGGCCAAAACCACTCTGCCAAGCCTAAAACCACTCCGTCGGGGCTGAAACCACTTCATCAAGCCTAAAACCACAGCGTCGGGGCTGGAACCACTCCGCCAAGCCTAAAACCACTGCGTCAGGTGGAAAACCACTCCGCCGAGCCTAAAAGCACTGCGTCGGGGCTGAAACCACTCTGCCAAGCCGAAAAGCACTGCGTCGGGGCTGAAACCACTCCATCAAGCCTAAAACCACTGCGTCGGGGCTGAAACCACTCCGCCAGGGCCAAAACCACTCGTCTGACCTTAAAAACACTCCGCTGAGCCAAAAACCACTGCGTCGGGGCTGAAACCACTCCACCGAGTCTAAAAGCAGTGCGTCAGGGCTGAAACCACTCTGCCAAGCCGAAAACCACTCCACTGAGCCTAAAACCACTCCGTCGGGTCTGAAACCACTCGGCCAGGGCCAAAACCACTCGTCTGACCTTAAAACCACTCCGCCGAGCCTAAAACCACTGCGTCGGGGCTGAAACCACCCCGCCGAGTCCAAAAGCACTGCGTCGGGGCTGAAACCACCCCGCCGAGTCCAAAAGCACTGCGTCGGGGCTGAAACCACTCCGCCAGGGCCAAAACCACTCGGCTGACCTTAAAACCACTCCATCAAGCCCGAAAGCACTGCATCGGGGCTGAAACCACTCCGCCAGGGCCAAAACCACTCCGTCGGGGCGAAAACCACTGCGTCGGGGCTGAAACCACTCCACCGAGCCTAAAAGCAGTGCGTCAGGGCTGAAACCACTCCGCCAAGCCTGAAACCACTGCGTCAGGTGGAAAACCACTCCGCCGAGCCTAGAACCACTCCACTGAGCCTAAAAGCACTGCATTGGGGCTGAAACCACTCTGCCAGGGCTAAAACGACTGCGTCGGGGCTGAAACCACTCCATCAAGCCAAAAACCACTGCGTCGGGGCTGAAACTAGTGCGTCAGGCCCAAAATAACTCCGTCGGGGCCCAAACCACTCCACCAGTGCTGAAACCACTCCGCCAAGCCTGAAACCAGTGCGTCGGGGCTGAAACCACTCCGCCAGGGCCAAAACCACTCGGCTGACCTTAAAACCACTCCATCAAGCCTAAAAGCACTGTGTTGGGGCTGAAACTGCTCCGTCAGGCTGAAAACCACTGCACCGGTGCTGAAACCACTCCGTGGTTGCTGAAACCACTCCGCCACGGCCAAAACCACTCTGCCAAGCCTAAAACCACTCCGTCGGGGCTGAAACCACTCCACCAGTGCTGAAACCACTCCCCCAAGCCTGAAACCACTGTGTCGGGGCTGGAACCACCCCGCCGAGTCCAAAAGCACTGCGTCGGGGCTGAAACCACTCCGCCGAGCCTAAAAGCAGTGCGTCGGGGCTGGAACCACTCCGCCGAGCCTAAAACCACTGCGTCGGGGCTGAAACCACTCCATCAAGCCTAAAACCCCTCCGTCGGGGCTGAAACTAGTGCGTCAGGCCCAAAACAACTCCGTCAGGGCCTAAACCACTCCACCAGTGCTGAAAGCACTCCGCCAAGCCTGAAACCAGTGCGTCGGGGCTGAAACCACTCCGCCAGGGCCAAAACCACTCGGCTGACCTTAAAACCACTCCATCAAGCCTGAAAGCACTGCATCGGGGCTGAAACCACTCCGCCAGGGCCAAAACCACTCCGTCGGGGCGAAAACCACTGCGTCGGGGCTGAAACCACTCCACCGAGCCTAAAAGCAGTGCGTCAGGGCTGAAACCACTCCGCCAAGCCTGAAACCACTGCGTCAGGTGGAAAACCACTCCGCCGAGCCTAGAACCACTCCACTGAGCCTAAAAGCAGTGCATTGGGGCTGAAACCACTCTGCCAGGGCTAAAACGACTGCGTCGGGGCTGAAACCACTCCATCAAGCCAAAAACCACTGCATTGGGGCTGAAACTAGTGCGTCAGGCCCAAAATAACTCCGTCGGGGCCAAAACCACTCCACCAGTGCTGAAACCACTGCGCCAAGCCTGAAACCAGTGCGTCGGGGCTGAAACCACTCCGCCAGGGCCAAAACCACTCGGCTGACCTTAAAACCACTCCATCAAGCCTAAAAGCAGTGCATCAGGGCTGAAACCACTCCTCCAAGCCTAAAACCACTGCGTCAGGTGGAAAACCACTCCGCCGAGCCTAAAAGCAGTGCGTCATGGCTGAAACCACTCTGCCAAGCCTAAAACCACTGCGCCGACATTAAAACCACTGCGCCAAGCCTAAAACCACAGCGTCGGGGCTGAAACCACTGCGCCAAGCCTAAAACCACTGCGTAAGGTGGAAAACCACTCCGCCGAGCCTGAAACCACTGCGTCGGGACTGAAACCACTCTGCCAAGCCGAAAAGCACTGCGTCGGGGCTGAAACCACTCCATCAAGCCTAAAACCACTGCGTCGGGGCTGAAACCACTCCGCCAGGGCCAAAACCACTCGTCTGACCTTAAAAACACTCCGCTGAGCCAAAAACCACTGCGTCGGGGCTGAAACCACTCCACCGAGTCTAAAAGCAGTGCGTCAGGGCTGAAACCACTCTGCCAAGCCGAAAACCACTCCACTGAGCCTAAAACCACTCCGTCGGGTCTGAAACCACTCGGCCAGGGCCAAAACCACTCGTCTGACCTTAAAACCACTCCGCCGAGCCTAAAAGCACTGCATCGGGGCTGAAACCACTCCGCCAGGGCCAAAACCACTGCGTCGGGGCTGAAACCACCCCGCCGAGTCCAAAAGCACTGCGTCGGGGCTGAAACCACTCCATCAAGCCTAAAACCCCTCCGTCGGGGCTGAAACTAGTGCGTCAGGCCCAAAACAACTCCGTCAGGGCCTAAACCACTCCACCAGTGCTGAAAGCACTCCGCCAAGCCTGAAACCAGTGCGTCGGGGCTGAAACCACTCCGCCAGGGCCAAAACCACTCGGCTGACCTTAAAACCACTCCATCAAGCCTGAAAGCACTGCATCGGGGCTGAAACCACTCCGCCAGGGCCAAAACCACTCCGTCAGGGCGAAAACCACTGCGTCGGGGCTGAAACCACTCCACCGAGCCTAAAAGCAGTGCGTCAGGGCTGAAACCACTCCGCCAAGCCTGAAACCACTGCGTCAGGTGGAAAACCACTCCGCCGAGCCTAGAACCACTCCACTGAGCCTAAAAGCACTGCATTGGGGCTGAAACCACTCTGCCAGGGCTAAAACGACTGCGTCGGGGCTGAAACCACTCCATCAAGCCAAAAACCACTGCGTCGGGGCTGAAACTAGTGCGTCAGGCCCAAAATAACTCCGTCGGGGCCCAAACCACTCCACCAGTGCTGGAACCACTCCACCAAGCCTGAAACCAGTGCGTCGGGGCTGAAACCACTCCGCCAGGGCCAAAACCACTCGGCTGACCTTAAAACCGCTCCATCAAGCCTAAAAGCAGTGCGTCGGGGCAGAAACTGCTCCGTCAGGCTGAAAACCACTGCACCGGTGCTGAAACCACTCCGTGGTTGCTGAAACCACTCCGCCACGGCCAAAACCACTCTGCCAAGCCTAAAACCACTCCGTCGGGGCTGAAACCACTCCGTCGGGGCTGAAACCACTTCATCAAGCCTAAAACCACAGCGTCGGGGCTGGAACCACTCCGCCAAGCCTAAAACCACTGCGTCAGGTGGAAAACCACTCCGCCGAGCCTAAAAGCACTGCGTCGGGGCTGAAACCACTCTGCCAAGCCGAAAAGCACTGCGTCGGGGCTGAAACCACTCCATCAAGCCTAAAACCACTGCGTCGGGGCTGAAACCACTCCGCCAGGGCCAAAACCACTCGTCTGACCTTAAAAACACTCCGCTGAGCCAAAAACCACTGCGTCGGGGCTGAAACCACTCCACCGAGTCTAAAAGCAGTGCGTCAGGGCTGAAACCACTCTGCCAAGCCGAAAACCACTCCACTGAGCCTAAAACCACTCCGTCGGGTCTGAAACCACTCGGCCAGGGCCAAAACCACTCGTCTGACCTTAAAACCACTCCGCCGAGCCTAAAACCACTGCGTCGGGGCTGAAACCACCCCGCCGAGTCCAAAAGCACTGCGTCGGGGCTGAAACCACCCCGCCGAGTCCAAAAGCACTGCGTCGGGGCTGAAACCACTCCGCCAGGGCCAAAACCACTCGGCTGACCTTAAAACCACTCCATCAAGCCCGAAAGCACTGCATCGGGGCTGAAACCACTCCGCCAGGGCCAAAACCACTCCGTCGGGGCGAAAACCACTGCGTCGGGGCTGAAACCACTCCACCGAGCCTAAAAGCAGTGCGTCAGGGCTGAAACCACTCCGCCAAGCCTGAAACCACTGCGTCAGGTGGAAAACCACTCCGCCGAGCCTAGAACCACTCCACTGAGCCTAAAAGCACTGCATTGGGGCTGAAACCACTCTGCCAGGGCTAAAACGACTGCGTCGGGGCTGAAACCACTCCATCAAGCCAAAAACCACTGCGTCGGGGCTGAAACTAGTGCGTCAGGCCCAAAATAACTCCGTCGGGGCCAAAACCACTCCACCAGTGCTGAAACCACTGCGCCAAGCCTGAAACCAGTGCGTCGGGGCTGAAACCACTCCGCCAGGGCCAAAACCACTCGGCTGACCTTAAAACCACTCCATCAAGCCTAAAAGCAGTGCATCAGGGCTGAAACCACTCCTCCAAGCCTAAAACCACTGCGTCAGGTGGAAAACCACTCCGCCGAGCCTAAAAGCAGTGCGTCAGGGCTGAAACCACTCTGCCAAGCCTAAAACCACTCCACCGAGGCGAAAACCACTGCGCCAAGCCTAAAACCACAGCGTCGGGGCTGAAACCACTGCGCCAAGCCTAAAACCACAGCGTCGGGGCTGGAACCACTCCGCCAAGCCTAAAAGCACTGCGTCGGGTGGAAAACCAGTCCGCCGAGCCTAAAAGCACTGCGTCGGGGCTGAAACCACTCTGCCAAGCCGAAAAGCACTGCGTCGGGGCTGAAACCACTCCATCAAGCCTAAAACCACTGCGTCGGGGCTGAAACCACTCCGCCAGGGCCAAAACCACTCGTCTGACCTTAAAAACACTCCGCTGAGCCAAAAACCACTGCATCGGGGCTGAAACCACTCCACCGAGTCTAAAAGCAGTGTGTCAGGGCTGAAACCACTCTGCCAAGCCGAAAACCACTCCACTGAGCCTAAAACCACTCCGTCGGGTCTGAAACCACTCGGCCAGGGCCAAAACCACTCGTCTGACCTTAAAACCACTCCGCCGAGCCTAAAAGCACTGCATCGGGGCTGAAACCACTCCGCCAGGGCCAAAACCACTGCGTCGGGGCTGAAACCACCCCGCCGAGTCCAAAAGCACTGCGTCGGGGCTGAAACCACTCCGCCGAGTCCAAAACCACTGCGTCGGGGCTGAAACCACTCCGCCGAGGCCAAAACCACTGCGTCGGGGCTGAAACCACTCCATCAAGCCTAAAACCCCTCCGTCGGGGCTGAAACTAGTGCGTCAGGCCCAAAACAACTCCGTCAGGGCCTAAACCACTCCACCAGTGCTGAAAGCACTCCGCCAAGCCTGAAACCAGTGCGTCGGGGCTGAAACCACTCCGCCAGGGCCAAAACCACTCAGCTGACCTTAAAACCACTCCATCAAGCCTGAAAGCACTGCATCGGGGCTGAAACCACTCCGCCAGGGCCAAAACCACTCCGTCGGGGCGAAAACCACTGCGTCGGGGCTGAAACCACTCCACCGAGCCTAAAAGCAGTGCGTCAGGGCTGAAACCACTCCGCCAAGCCTGAAACCACTGCGTCAGGTGGAAAACCACTCCGCCGAGCCTAGAACCACTCCACTGAGCCTAAAAGCACTGCATTGGGGCTGAAACCACTCTGCCAGGGCTAAAACGACTGCGTCGGGGCTGAAACCACTCCATCAAGCCAAAAACCACTGCGTCGGGGCTGAAACTAGTGCGTCAGGCCCAAAATAACTCCGTCGGGGCCAAAACCACTCCACCAGTGCTGAAACCACTCCACCAAGCCTGAAACCAGTGCGTCGGGGCTGAAACCACTCCGCCAGGGCCAAAACCACTCGGCTGACCTTAAAACCGCTCCATCAAGCCTAAAAGCAGTGCATCAGGGCTGAAACCACTCCTCCAAGCCTAAAACCACTGCGTCAGGTGGAAAACCACTCCGCCGAGCCTAAAAGCAGTGCGTCAGGGCTGAAACCACTCTGCCAAGCCTAAAACCACTCCGCCGAGGCGAAAACCACTGCGCCAAGCCTAAAACCACAGCGTCGGGGCTGAAACCACTGCGCCAAGCCTAAAACCACAGCGTCGGGGCTGGAACCACTCCGCCAAGCCTAAAACCACTGCGTCAGGTGGAAAACCACTCCGCCGAGCCTGAAACCACTGCGTCGGGACTGAAACCACTCTGCCAAGCCGAAAACCACTGCGTCGGGGCTGAAACCACTCCATCAAGCCTAAAACCACTGCGTCAGGGCTGAAACCACTCCGCCAGGGCCAAAACCACTCGTCTGACCTTAAAAACACTCCGCTGAGCCAAAAACCACTGCGTTGGGGCTGAAACCACTCCACCGAGTCTAAAAGCAGTGCGTCAGGGCTGAAACCACTCTGCCAAGCCGAAAACCACTCCACTGAGCCTAAAACCACTCCGTCGGGTCTGAAACCACTCGGCCAGGGCCAAAACCACTCGTCTGACCTTAAAACCACTCCGCCGAGCCTAAAAGCACTGCATCGGGGCTGAAACCACTCCGCCAGGGCCAAAACCACTGCGTCGGGGCTGAAACCACCCCGCCGAGTCCAAAAGCACTGCGTCGGGGCTGAAACCACTCCGCCGAGGCCAAAACCACTGCGTCGGGGCTGAAACCACTCCATCAAGCCTAAAACCCCTCCGTCGGGGCTGAAACTAGTGCGTCAGGCCCAAAACAACTCCGTCAGGGCCTAAACCACTCCACCAGTGCTGAAAGCACTCCGCCAAGCCTGAAACCAGTGCGTCGGGGCTGAAACCACTCCGCCAGGGCCAAAACCACTCGGCTGACCTTAAAACCACTCCATCAAGCCTGAAAGCACTGCATCGGGGCTGAAACCACTCCGCCAGGGCCAAAACCACTCCGTCGGGGCGAAAACCACTGCGTTGGGGCTGAAACCACTCCACCGAGCCTAAAAGCAGTGCGTCAGGGCTGAAACCACTCCGCCAAGCCTGAAACCACTGCGTCAGGTGGAAAACCACTCCGCCGAGCCTAGAACCACTCCACTGAGCCTAAAAGCACTGCATTGGGGCTGAAACCACTCTGCCAGGGCTAAAACGACTGCGTCGGGGCTGAAACCACTCCATCAAGCCAAAAACCACTGCGTTGGGGCTGAAACTAGTGCGTCAGGCCCAAAATAACTCCGTCGGGGCCAAAACCACTCCACCAGTGCTGAAACCACTCCACCAAGCCTGAAACCAGTGCGTCGGGGCTGAAACCACTCCGCCAGGGCCAAAACCACTCGGCTGACCTTAAAACCGCTCCATCAAGCCTAAAAGCACTGCGTCGGGGCAGAAACTGCTCCGTCAGGCTGAAAACCACTCCGCCGGGGCCAAAACCACTCCGTCGGGGCTGAAACCACTCCGTGGTTGCTGAAACCACTCCGCCAAGTTTAAAACCACTCGGCCAGGACCAAAACCACTGCGTCGGGGCTGAAACCACACGGCCAGGGCCAAAACCACTGCGTCAGGCCTAAAACCACTCCGCCGAGCCTAAAACAACTCCGTCGGGGCCAAAACCACTCCACCAGTGCTGAAACCACTGCGTCGGGGCTGAAACCACTCCGCCGAGCCTAAAAGCAGTGCGTCAGGGCTGAAACCACTCTGCCAAGCCTAAAACCACTGCGCCGACATTAAAACCACTCCGCCGAGCCTAAAACCACTCCGTCGGGGCTGAAACCACTCCGCTGAGCTTGAAACCACTGCGTCAGGCCTGAAATCACTCTGCCGAGCCTGAAACCACTGCGTCAGGCCTGAAATCACTCCGCCGAGCCTGAAACCACTGCGTCAGGCCTGAAATCACTCCGCCGAGCCTGAAAGCACTGCGTCAGGCCTAAAACCACTCCGCCGAGCCTAAAACAACTCCGTCGGGGCCAAAACCACTCGTCTGACCTTAAAACCACTCCATGAAGCCTAAAAGCACTGCGTCGGGGCAGAAACTGCTCGGTCAGGCTGAAAACCACTCCGCCGAGCCTGAACCCACTGCGTCAGGGCAGAAGCCACTCCGTGGTTGCTGAAACCACTCCGCCGAGCCTAAAACCACTCCGCCAGGGCCAAAACCACTCCGTCGGGGCTGAAACCACTCCGTGGTTGCTGAAACCACTCCGCCGAGCCTAAAACCACTCCGCCAGGGCCAAAACCACTGCATCGGGGCTGAAACCACACCGCCAGGGCCAAAACCACTGCGTCAGGCCTAAAACCACTCCGCCGAGCCTAAAACAACTCCGTTGGGGCCAAAACCACTCCACCAGTGCTGAAACCGCTCCGTCGGGGCTGAAACCCCTCCGTGAAGCCGAAAAGCACTGTGTCGGGGCTGAAACCCCTCCGTGAAGCCGAAAAGCATTGTGTCAGGGTTGAAACCACTCCGCCAGGGCCAAAACCACTCGTCTGACCTTAAAACCACTCCGCCAGGGCCAAAACCACTGTGTCGGGGCTGAAACCACTCCGCCGAGCCGAAAACCACTGCGTCGGGGCTGAAACCACTCCGCCAGGGCCAAAACCACTGCGTCGGGGCTGAAACCACTCCGCTGACATGAAAACCACTCCGTCGGGGCGGAAACCACTCTGTCTAGCCTGAAACCACTCCATCAGGTCAAAAACCCCTCCTTCTGGGCTGAAACCACTCCGCCAGGCCGAGTCTAAAACCACTGCGTCAGGCCGAAAACCACTCCGTTGGGGCTGAAACCACTCCGCTGAGCCGAAAACCACTGCGTTGGGGCTGAAACCACTCTGCCAAGCTTAAAACTACTCCATGGGGTCGAAAACCTCTGCGTCGGGGCTGAAACCACTCTGCCAGGCCGAAAAGCACTCCGTTGGGGATGAAACCACTCCGCCAGGCCGAAAGCCACTCCGCCAGGCCGAAAGCCACTCCGCCAGGCCGAAAGCCACTCCGCCAGGCCGAAAGCCACTCCGCCAGGCCGAAAGCCACTCCGCCAGGCCGAAAGCCACTCCGCCAGGCCGAAAGCCACTCCGCCAGGCCGAAAGCCACTCCGCCAGGCCGAAAACCACTGCGTCGGGGCTGAAACCACTCCGCCAGGCCGAAAACCACTCCGTCGGAGCTGAAACCACTGCGTCAGGCCGAAAACCACTGCGTCGGGGCTGAAACCACTCCGCCAGGGCCAAAAGCACTTGGCTGACCTTGAAACCACTCCATCAAGCCTGAAACTACTGCGTTGGAGCTCAAACCACTGCGTCGGAGGTGAAATCACTCCGCCAAGCCTGAAACCACTCCGTCGGGGCCAAAACCACTCCATTGGGGCCGAAACCACTCCGCCGAGCCTAAAACCACTCCATGAGGTCGAAAACCACTCCGTCGGGGCTGAAACCACTCCGCCAAGCCTGAAACCACTGCATCAGCCCTAAAACCACTGCGTGGGGGCTGAAACCACTCCACCAAGCCGAAAACTACTCCGTCGGAGCTGAAACCACTGCGCCGAGCCGAAAACCACTCTGTCGGGCTGAAACCACTGCGCCGAGCCTAAAACCACTGCGACGGGGCTGAAACCACTCTGTCTATCCTAAAACCACTGCATCAGGTCAAAAACCACTTCGTCTGGGCTGAAACCACTCCACCAGTGCCGAAACCACTCCGTCGGACCTGAAACCACTCCACCAGTGCTGAAACCACTGCGTCGGACCTGAAACCACTCCACCAGTGCTGAAACCACTGCGTCGGACCTGAAACCACTCCACCAGTGCTGAAACCACTGCGTCGGACCTGAAACCACTCCACCAGTGCTGAAACCACTGCGTCGGACCTGAAACCACTGCGTCGGACCTGAAACCACTGCGTCGGGGCGGAAACAACTCCGCCAAGCCTGAAACCACTGCGTCGGACCTGAAACGACTCCGCCAAGCCTGAAACCACTCCGCCGAGCCTGAAACCACTCCGCCGAGCCTAAAACCACTCCGTTGGGGCTGAAACCACTGTGCCAGGACCAAAACCACTCCGTCAGGGTGGAAATTGCTCCGTCAGGCCGAAAAGGACTCCACCAGGGCCAAAAACACTCCGCCGATATTAAAACCACTGCACCGAGCCTAAAACCACTGCGTCGGGGCTGAAACTGCTCCGCCAAGACGAAAACCACTGCATCAGGCCTAAAACCACTCTGCTGAGCCTAAAACAACTCCGCCGGGGCTGAAACCACTCCGCAAAGCCGAAAACCACTCCGTCGGGGCTGAAACCACTCTGCGAAGCCGAAAACCACTCCGTCGGGGCTGAAAGCACTGCGTTAGGGCAAAAACCACTCCGGCGGGGCTGAAAGCACTGCGTTAGGCCAAAAACCACTGCGTCGGGGCTGAAACCACTCCGCCAGGCCGAAAACCACCCAGCTCACCTTAAAACCACTCCGTCAAGCCTAAAACCACTCCATCAAGCCGAAAACCACTGTGTTGGGGCTGAAATCACTCCGCCAAGCCTGAAACCACTCCGTCGGGGCCAAAAGCACTCCTTGGGGGCCTAAAGCACTCTGCCAAGCCGAAAACCACTGCGTTGGACCTGAAACCACTCCGCCAAGCCGAAAACCACTCTGTCAGGGCTGAAATCACTCCGCCAAGCCTGAAACCACTCCGTCGGAGCCAAAAGCACTCCTTGGGGGCCTAAACCACTCCGTCGGGGCGGAAACCACTGCGCCGAGCCTAAAACCACTCTGTCAGGGCGGAAACCACTGTGCCAGGACCAAAACCACTCCGTCGGGGTGGAAATTGCTCCGTCAGGCCGAAAAGGACTCCACCAGGGCCAAAAACACTCCGCCGATATTAAAACCACTGCGCCGAGCCTAAAACCACTCCGTCGGGGCCGAAATCACTCCACTGAGCCGAAAACCAGTCCGTCGGGGCTGAAACCACTCCGCCGAGCCTAAAAGCAGTCCGTCGGGGCTGAAACCACTCCGCCGAGCCGAAAACCACTGCGTCGGGGCTGAAACCACTCCGCTGAGCTGAAAACCACTGCGTCGGGGCTGAAACCACTCCGCAAAGCCGAAAAGCACTCCGTCGGGGCGGAAACCACTCTGTCTAGCCTGAAACCACTCCATCAGGTCAAAAACCCCTCCTTCTGGGCTGAAACCACTCCGCCAGGCCGAGTCTAAAACCACTGCGTCAGGCCGAAAACCACTCCGTCGGGGCTGAAACCACTCCGCTGAGCCGAAAACCACTGCGTTGGGGCTGAAACCACTCTGCCGAGGCTAAAACTACTCCATGGGGTCGAAAACCTCTGCGTCGGGGCTGAAACCACTCTGCCAGGCTGAAAAGCACTCCGTTGGGGATGAAACCACTCCGCTGAGCCGAAAACCACTCCGTCGGGGCTGGAACCACTCCGCCAGGCCGAAAACCACTCCGTCGGGGCTGAAACCACTCCGCCAGGCTGAAAACCACTCCGTCGGGGCTGAAACCACTCGGCTGACCTTAAAACCACTCCGTGAAGCCTAAAAGCACTGCGTCGGGGCAGAAACTGCTCGGTCAGGCTGAAAACCACTCCGCCGAGCCTGAACCCACTGTGTCAGGGCAGAAGCCACTCCGCCGTTGCTGAAACCACTCCGCCAGGGCCAAAACCACTCCGTGGGGGCTGAAACCACTCCGTGGTTGCTGAAACCACTCCGTGGTTGCTGAAACCACTCCGCCAAGCCTAAAACCACTCCGCCAGGGCCAAAACCACTCCGTCGGGGCTGAAACCACTCCGCCGAGCCGAAAAGCAGTGCGTCAGGGCTGAAACCACTCTGCCAAGCCTAAAACCACTCCGCCGAGGCGAAAACCACTGCGTCGGGGCTGAAACCACTCCATCAAGCCTAAAACCACTGCGTCGGGGCTGAATCCACTCCGCCGGGCCAAAACCACTCGTCTGACCTTAAAAGCACTCCGCTGAGCCAAAAACCACTGCGTCGGGGCTGAAACCACTGCACCAGGGCCAAAACCACTGCGTCGGGGCTGAAACCACTCCATCAAGCCTAAAACCACTGCGTCGGGGCTGAAACCACTCCGCCAGGGCCAAAACCAGTCTGCCAGGGCCAAAACCACTCTGCCAAGCCTAAAACCACTCCGTCAGTGCGAAAACCACTGCGTTGGGGCGGAAACCACTCCGCCGAGCCTAAAAGCAGTGCGTCAGGGCTGAAACCACTCTGCCAAGCCGAAAACCACTGCGTCGGGGCTGAAACCACTCCGCCAGGGCCAAAACCACAGCGTTGGGGCTGAAACCACTCCGCCGAGGTGAAAAGCAGTGCGTCGGGGCTGAAACCACTCCGCCGAGGCCAAAACCCCTCTGCTGACATTAAAACCATTCCATCAGGGCTGGAACCACTCCGCCGAGCCTAAAACCCCTCCGTCGGGGCTGAAACCACTCCACCAGTGCTGAAACCACTCCGCCAAGCCTGAAACCACTGCGTCGGGGCTGAAACCACTCCGCCAGGGCCAAAACCACTCGGCTGACCTTAAAACCACTCCATCAAGCCTAAAAGCACTGCGTTGGGGCTGAAACTGCTCCGTCAGGCTGAAAACCACTCCGCCGAGCCTAAAAGCAGTGCGTCAGGGCAGAAGCCACTCCGTGGTTGCTGAAACCACTCCGCCGAGCCTAAAACCACTCCGCCAGGGCCAAAACCACTCCGCCAGGGCCGGAACCACTCCGCCGAGCCTAAAAGCAGTGCGTCAGGGCTGAAACCACTCCGCCGAGCCGAAAAGCACTCCGTCGGGGCTGAAACCACTCCGCCAAGCCGAAAAGCAGTGCGTCGGGGTTGAAACCACTCCGCCAGGGCCAAAACCACTCGTCTGACCTTAAAACCACTCTGCCGAGCCTAAAACCACTGCGTCGGGGATGAAACCACTCCGCCGAGCCTAAAAGCAGTGCATTGGGGCTGAAACCACTCCGCCAGGGCCAAAACCACTGCGTCGGGGCTGAAACCACTCCGTCGAGCCTGAAACCACTGCGTCGGGGCTAAAACTACTGCGTCAGGCCCAAAACAACTCCGTCAGGGCCCAAACCACTCCACCAGTGCTGAAACCACTCCGCCAAGCCTGAAACCACTGCGTCGGGGCTGAAACCACTCCGCCAGGGCCAAAACCACTCGTCTGACCTTAAAACCACTCCATCAAGCCTAAAAGCACTGCGTTGGGGCTGAAACTGCTCCGTCAGGCTGAAAACCACTGCACCGGTGCTGAAACCACTCCGTGGTTGCTGAAACCACTCCGCCACGGCCAAAACCACTCTGCCAAGCCTAAAACCACTCCGTCGGGGCTGAAACCACTCCACCAGTGCTGAAACCACTCCCCCAAGCCTGAAACCACTGTGTCGGGGCTGGAACCACCCCGCCGAGTCCAAAAGCACTGCGTCGGGGCTGAAACCACTCCGCCGAGCCTAAAAGCAGTGCGTCGGGGCTGGAACCACTCCGCCGAGCCTAAAACCACTGCGTCGGGGCTGAAACCACTCCATCAAGCCTAAAACCCCTCCGTCGGGGCTGAAACTAGTGCGTCAGGCCCAAAACAACTCCGTCAGGGCCTAAACCACTCCACCAGTGCTGAAACCACTGCGCCAAGCCTGAAACCACTGCGTCGGGGCTGAAACCACTCCGCCAGGGCCAAAACCACTCGTCTAACGTTAAAACCACTCCATCAAGCCTAAAAGCACTGCGTTGGGGCTGAAACTGCTCCGTCAGGCTGAAAACCACTGCACCGGTGCTGAAACCACTCCGCCACGGCCAAAACCACTCTGCCAAGCCTAAAACCACTCCGTCGGGGCTGAAACCACTTCATCAAGCCTAAAACCACAGCGTCGGGGCTGGAACCACTCCGCCAAGCCTAAAACCACTGGGTCAGGTGGAAAACCACTCCACCGAGCCTAAAAGCACTGCGTCGGGGCTGAAACCACTCTGCCAAGCCGAAAAGCACTGCGTCGGGGCTGAAACCACTCCATCAAGCCTAAAACCACTGCGTCGGGGCTGAAACCACTCCGCCAGGGCCAAAACCACTCGTCTGACCTTAAAAACACTCCGCTGAGCCAAAAACCACTGCGTCGGGGCTGAAACCACTCCACCGAGTCTAAAAGCAGTGCGTCAGGGCTGAAACCACTCTGCCAAGCCGAAAACCACTCCACTGAGCCTAAAACCACTCCGTCGGGTCTGAAACCACTCGGCCAGGGCCAAAACCACTCGTCTGACCTTAAAACCACTCCGCCAAGTCCAAAAGCACTGCGTCGGGGCTGAAACCACTCCGCCGAGTCCAAAACCACTGCGTCGGGGCTGAAACCACTCCGCCGAGGCCAAAACCACTGCGTCGGGGCTGAAACCACTCCATCAAGCCTAAAACCCCTCCGTCGGGGCTGAAACTAGTGCGTCAGGCCCAAAACAACTCCGTCAGGGCCTAAACCACTCCACCAGTGCTGAAAGCACTCCGCCAAGCCTGAAACCAGTGCGTCGGGGCTGAAACCACTCCGCCAGGGCCAAAACCACTCGGCTGACCTTAAAACCACTCCATCAAGCCTAAAACCACTGCGTCGGGGCTGAAACCACTCCGCCAGGGCCAAAACCACTCCGTCGGGGCGAAAACCACTGCGCCAAGCCTAAAACCACAGCGTCGGGGCTGAAACCACTGCGCCAAGCCTAAAACCACAGCGTCGGGGCTGGAACCACTCCGCCAAGCCTAAAACCACTGCGTCAGGTGGAAAACCACTCCGCCGAGCCTGAAACCACTGCGTCGGGACTGAAACCACTCTGCCAAGCCGAAAACCACTGCGTCGGGGCTGAAACCACTCCATCAAGCCTAAAACCACTGCGTCAGGGCTGAAACCACTCCGCCAGGGCCAAAACCACTCGTCTGACCTTAAAAACACTCCGCTGAGCCAAAAACCACTGCGTTGGGGCTGAAACCACTCCACCGAGTCTAAAAGCAGTGCGTCAGGGCTGAAACCACTCTGCCAAGCCGAAAACCACTCCACTGAGCCTAAAACCACTCCGTCGGGTCTGAAACCACTCGGCCAGGGCCAAAACCACTCGTCTGACCTTAAAACCACTCCGCCGAGCCTAAAAGCACTGCATCGGGGCTGAAACCACCCCGCCGAGTCCAAAAGCACTGCGTCGGGGCTGAAACCACCCCGCCGAGTCCAAAAGCACTGCGTCGGGGCTGAAACCACTCCGCCGAGTCCAAAACCACTGCGTCGGGGCTGAAACCACTCCGCCGAGGCCAAAACCACTGCGTCGGGGCTGAAACCACTCCATCAAGCCTAAAACCCCTCCGTCGGGGCTGAAACTAGTGCGTCAGGCCCAAAACAACTCCGTCAGGGCCTAAACCACTCCACCAGTGCTGAAAGCACTCCGCCAAGCCTGAAACCAGTGCGTCGGGGCTGAAACCACTCCGCCAGGGCCAAAACCACTCGGCTGACCTTAAAACCACTCCATCAAGCCTGAAAGCACTGCATCGGGGCTGAAACCACTCCGCCAGGGCCAAAACCACTCCGTCGGGGCGAAAACCACTGCGTTGGGGCTGAAACCACTCCACCGAGCCTAAAAGCAGTGCGTCAGGGCTGAAACCACTCCGCCAAGCCTGAAACCACTGCGTCAGGTGGAAAACCACTCCGCCGAGCCTAGAACCACTCCACTGAGCCTAAAAGCACTGCATTGGGGCTGAAACCACTCTGCCAGGGCTAAAACGACTGCGTCGGGGCTGAAACCACTCCATCAAGCCAAAAACCACTGCGTTGGGGCTGAAACTAGTGCGTCAGGCCCAAAATAACTCCGTCGGGGCCAAAACCACTCCACCAGTGCTGAAACCACTCCACCAAGCCTGAAACCAGTGCGTCGGGGCTGAAACCACTCCGCCAGGGCCAAAACCACTCGGCTGACCTTAAAACCGCTCCATCAAGCCTAAAAGCACTGCGTCGGGGCAGAAACTGCTCCGTCAGGCTGAAAACCACTCCACCGGGGCCAAAACCACTCCGTCGGGGCTGAAACCACTCCGTGGTTGCTGAAACCACTCCGCCAAGTTTAAAACCACTCGGCCAGGACCAAAACCACTGCGTCGGGGCTGAAACCACACGGCCAGGGCCAAAACCACTGCGTCAGGCCTAAAACCACTCCGCCGAGCCTAAAACAACTCCGTCGGGGCCAAAACCACTCCACCAGTGCTGAAACCACTGCGTCGGGGCTGAAACCACTCCGCCGAGCCTAAAAGCAGTGCGTCAGGGCTGAAACCACTCTGCCAAGCCTAAAACCACTGCGCCGACATTAAAACCACTCCGCCGAGCCTAAAACCACTCCGTCGGGGCTGAAACCACTCCGCTGAGCTTGAAACCACTGCGTCAGGCCTGAAATCACTCCGCCGAGCCTGAAAGCACTGCGTCAGGCCTAAAACCACTCCGCCGAGCCTAAAACAACTCCGTCGGGGCCAAAACCACTCGTCTGACCTTAAAACCACTCCATCAAGCCTAAAAGCACTGCGTCGGGGCAGAAACTGCTCGGTCAGGCTGAAAAACCACTCCGCCGAGCCTGAAACCACTTCGTCAGGGCAGAAGCCACTCCGTGGTTGCTGAAAGCACTCCGCCGAGCCTAAAACCACTCCGCCAGGGCCAAAACCACTCCGTGGGGGCTGAAACCACTCCGTGGTTGCTGAAACCACTCCGCCGAGCCTAAAACCACTCCGCCAGGGCCAAAACCACTGCATCGGGGCTGAAACCACACCGCCAGGGCCAAAACCACTGCGTCAGGCCTAAAACCACTCCGCCGAGCTGAAAACCACTGCGTCGGGGCCGAAAGCCACTCCGCCAGGCCGAAAGCCACTCCGCCAGGCCGAAAGCCACTCCGCCATGCCGAAAACCACTGCGTCGGGGCTGAAACCACTCCGCCAGGCCGAAAACCACTCCGTCGGAGCTGAAACCACTGCGTCAGGCCGAAAACCACTGCGTCGGGGCTGAAACCACTCCGCCAGGGCCAAAAGCACTCGGCTGACCTTGAAACCACTCCATCAAGCCTGAAACTACTGCGTTGGAGCTCAAACCACTGCGTCGGAGGTGAAATCACTCCGCCAAGCCTGAAACCACTCCGTCGGGGCCAAAACCACTGCATTGGGGCCGAAACCACTCCGCCAAGCCTAAAACCACTCCATGAGGTCGAAAACCACTCCGTCGGGGCTGAAACCACTCCGCCAAGCCTGAAACCACTGCATCAGCCCTAAAACCACTGCGTGGGGGCTGAAACCACTTCACCAAGCCGAAAACTACTCCGTCGGAGCTGAAACCACTGCGCCGAGCCGAAAACCACTCTGTCGGGCTGAAACCACTGCGCCGAGCCTAAAACCACTGCGACGGGGCTGAAACCACTCTGTCTATCCTAAAACCACTGCATCAGGTCAAAAACCACTTCGTCTGGGCTGAAACCACTCCACCAGTGCCGAAACCACTCCGTCGGACCTGAAACCACTCCACCAAGCCGAAAAGCACTCCGCCAAGCCTGAAACGACTCCGCCAAGCCTGAAACGACTCCGTCGGGGCGGAAACCGCTCCATCAAGCCTAGAACCGCTCCGTCGGGGCGGAAACCGCTCCATCAAGTCTGAAACCACTGCGTCGGGGCTGAAACCGCTCCATCAAGCCTAAAACCACTGCGTCGGGGCGGAAACCGCTCCATCAAGCCTGAAACCACTGCGTCGGGGCTGAAACCGCTCCATCAAGCCTGAAACCACTCCGTCGGGGCTGAAACCGCTCCATCAAGCCTGAAACCACTCCGTCGGGGCTGAAACCACTCCGCCAGGCCGAAAACCACTGCGTCGGGGCTGAAACCACTCCGCCAGGCCGAAAACCACTGCGTCGGGGCTGAAACCACTCCGCCAGTGCTGAAACCACTGCATCGGGGCTGAAACCACTCCGCCAGGCCGAAAACCACTGCGTCGGAGCTGAAACCACTCCGCCAGGCCGAAAACCACTCCGACGGAGCTGAAACCACTCCGCCAGGCCGAAAACCACTCCGTCGGAGCTGAAACCACTCCGCCAGGCCGAAAACCACTCCGTCGGGGCTGAAACCACTGCGTCAGGCCGAAAACCACTGCGTCGGGGCTGAAACCACTCCGCCAGGGCCAAAAGCACTCGGCTGACCTTGAAACCACTCCATCAAGCCTGAAACTACTGCGTTGGAGCTCAAACCACTGCGTCGGAGGTGAAATCACTCCGCCAAGCCTGAAACCACTCCGTCGGGGCCAAAACCACTCCATTGGGGCCGAAACCACTCCGCCAAGCCTAAAACCACTCCATGAGGTCGAAAACCACTCCGTCGGGGCTGAAACCACTCCACCAAGCCTGAAACCACTGCATCAGCCCTGAAACCACTGCATCAGCCCTAAAACCACTGCGTGGGGGCTGAAACCACTCCACCAAGCCGAAAACCACTCCGTCGGAGCTGAAACCACTGCGCCGAGCCTAAAACCACTCTGTCGGGCTGAAACCACTGCGCCGAGCCTAAAACCACTGCGACGGGGCTGAAACCACTCTGTCTATCCTAAAACCACTGCATCAGGTCAAAAACCACTTCGTCTGGGCTGAAACCACTCCACCAGTGCCGAAACCACTCCGTCGGACCTGAAACCACTCCACCAAGCCGAAAAGCACTCTGCCAAGCCTGAAACGACTCCGCCAAGCCTGAAACGACTCCGTCGGGGCGGAAACCGCTCCATCAAGCCTGAAACCACTGCGTCGGGGCTGAAACCGCTCCATCAAGCCTAAAACCACTGCGTCGGGGCTGAAACCACTCCACCAGTGCTGAAACCACTGCGTCGGGGCTGAAACCACTCCGCCGAGCCTGAACCCACTCCGTCAGGGCAGAAGCCACTCCGTGGTTGCTGAAACCACTCCGTCGAGCCTAAAACCACTCCGCCAGGGCCAAAACCACTCCGTCGGGGCTGAAACCACTCCGCCAGGGCCAAAACCACTCCGTCGGAGCTGCAACCACTCCGCCAAGCCTAAAACTACTGCGTCAGGTGGACAACCACTCTGCTGAGCCGAAAAGCAGTGCGTCAGGGCTGAAACCACTCCGCCAAGCCGAAAAGCACTCCGTCGGGGCTGAAACCACTCCGCCGAGCCTAAAACAACTCCGTCAGGGCTGAAACCACTCCATCAAGGCTAAAACCACTGCGTCGGGGCTGAAACCACTCCGCCAGGGCCAAAACCACAGCGTTGGGGCTGAAACCACTCCGCCAATGCGAAAAGCAGTGCGTCAGGGCTGAAACCACTCCGCCGAGCCTAAAACCCCTCCGTCGGGGCTGAAACCACTCCACCAGTGCTGAAACCACTCCGCCAAGCCTGAAACCACTGCGTCGGGGCTGAAACCACTCCGCCAGGGCCAAAACCACTCGGCTGACCTTAAAACCACTCCATCAAGCCTAAAAGCACTGCGTCGGGGCTGAAACTGCTCCGTCAGGCTGAAAACCACTCCGCCGAGCCTGAAACCACTGCGTCAGGGCAGAAGCCACTGCGTCGTTGCTGAAACCACTCCGACGAGCCTAAAACCATTCCGCCAGGGCCAAAACCACTCCGTCGGGGCTGAAACCACTCCGCCGAGCCTAAAACTACTGCGTCAGGTGGACAACCACTCTGCTGAGCCGAAAAGCAGTGCGTCAGGGCTGAAACCACTCCGCCGAGCCGAAAAGCACTCCGTCGGGGCTGAAACCACTCCATCAAGGCTAAAACCACTGCGTCGGGGCTGAAACCACTCCGCCAGGGCCAAAACCACTCGTCTGACCTTAAAACCACTCCGCTGAGCCAAAAACCACTGCGTCGGGGCTGAAACCACTCCGCCAGGGCCAAAACCACTGCGTCGGGGCTGAAACCACTCCGCCGAGCCTAAAACCACTCCGTCGGGGCTGAAACCACTCCACCAGTGCTGAAAGCACTCCGCCAAGCCTGAAACCACTGCGTCGGGGCTGAAACCACTCCACCAGGGCCAAAACCACTCGGCTGACCTTAAAACCACTCCATCAAGCCTGAAAGCACTGCATCGGGGCTGAAACCACTCCGCCAGGGCCAAAACCACTCCGTCGGGGCGAAAACCACTGCGTCGGGGCTGAAACCACTCCACCGAGCCTAAAAGCAGTGTGTCAGGGCTGAAACCACTCCGCCAAGCCTGAAACCACTGCGTCAGGTGGAAAACCACTCCGCCGAGCCTAGAACCACTCCACTGAGCCTAAAAGCACTGCATTGGGGCTGAAACCACTCTGCCAGGGCTAAAACGACTGCGTCGGGGCTGAAACCACTCCATCAAGCCAAAAACCACTGCGTCGGGGCTGAAACTAGTGCGTCAGGCCCAAAATAACTCCGTCGGGGCCAAAACCACTCCACCAGTGCTGAAACCACTGCGCCAAGCCTGAAACCAGTGCGTCGGGGCTGAAACCACTCCGCCAGGGCCAAAACCACTCGGCTGACCTTAAAACCACTCCATCAAGCCTAAAAGCAGTGCATCAGGGCTGAAACCACTCCTCCAAGCCTAAAACCACTGCGTCAGGTGGAAAACCACTCCGCCGAGCCTAAAAGCAGTGCGTCAGGGCTGAAACCACTCTGCCAAGCCTAAAACCACTGCGCCGACATTAAAACCACTGCGCCAAGCCTAAAACCACAGCGTCGGGGCTGAAACCACTCCGCCAAGCCTAAAACCACAGCGTCGGGGCTGGAACCACTCCGCCAAGCCTAAAACCACTGTGTCAGGTGGAAAACCACTCCGCCGAGCCTAAAAGCACTGCGTCGGGGCTGAAACCACTCTGCCAAGCCTAAAAGCACTGCGTCGGGGCTGAAACCACTCCATCAAGCCTAAAACCACTGCGTCGGGGCTGAAACCACTCCGCCAGGGCCAAAACCACTCGTCTGACCTTAAAAACACTCCGCTGAGCCAAAAACCACTGCGTCGGGGCTGAAACCACTCCACCGAGTCTAAAAGCAGTGCGTCAGGGCTGAAACCACTCTGCCAAGCCGAAAACCACTCCACTGAGCCTAAAACCACTCCGTCGGGTCTGAAACCACTCGGCCAGGGCCAAAACCACTCGTCTGACCTTAAAACCACTCCGCCGAGCCTAAAAGCACTGCATCGGGGCTGAAACCACTCCGCCAGGGCCAAAAGCACTGCGTCGGGGCTGAAACCACCCCGCCGAGTCCAAAAGCACTGCGTCGGGGCTGAAACCACTCCGCCGAGTCCAAAACCACTGCGTCGGGGCTGAAACCACTCCGCCGAGGCCAAAACCACTGCGTCGGGGCTGAAACCACTCCATCAAGCCTAAAACCCCTCCGTCGGGGCTGAAACTAGTGCGTCAGGCCCAAAACAACTCCGTCAGGGCCTAAACCACTCCACCAGTGCTGAAAGCACTCCGCCAAGCCTGAAACCAGTGCGTCGGGGCTGAAACCACTCCGCCAGGGCCAAAACCACTCGGCTGACCTTAAAACCACTCCATCAAGCCTGAAAGCACTGCATCGGGGCTGAAACCACTCCGCCAGGGCCAAAACCACTCGTCTGACCTTAAAACCACTCCATCAAGCCTAAAAGCACTGCGTCGGGGCTGAAACTGCTCCGTCAGGCTGAAAACCACTCCGTCGGGGCCAAAACCACTCCGTCGGGGCTGAAACCACTCCGTGGTTGCTGAAACCACTCCGCCAAGTTTAAAACCACTCGGCCAGGACCAAAACCACTGCGTCGGGGCTGAAACCACACGGCCAGGGCCAAAACCACTGCGTCAGGCCTAAAACCACTCCGCCGAGCCTAAAACAACTCCGTCGGGGCCAAAACCACTCCACCAGTGCTGAAACCACTGCGTCGGGGCTGAAACCACTCCGCCGAGCCTAAAAGCAGTGCGTCAGGGCTGAAACCACTCTGCCAAGCCTAAAACCACTGCGCCGACATTAAAACCACTCCGCCGAGCCTAAAACCACTCCGTCGGGGCTGAAACCACTCCGCTGAGCTTGAAACCACTGCGTCAGGCCTGAAATCACTCTGCCGAGCCTGAAACCACTGCGTCAGGCCTGAAATCACTCTGCCGAGCCTGAAAGCACTGCGTCAGGCCTAAAACCACTCCGCTGAGCCTAAAACAGCTCCGTCGGGGCCAAAACCACTCGTCTGACCTTAAAACCACTCCATGAAGCCGAAAAGCACTGCGTCGGGGCAGAAACTGCTCGGTCAGGCTGAAAACCACTCCGCCGAGCCTGAAACCACTGCGTCAGGGCAGAAGCCACTCCGTGGTTGCTGAAACCACTCCGCCGAGCCTAAAACCACTCCGCCAGGGCCAAAACCACTGCATCGGGGCTGAAACCACACCGCCAGGGCCAAAACCACTGCGTCAGGCCTAAAACCACTCCGCCGAGCCGAAAACAACTCCGTCGGGGCCAAAACCACTCCACCAGTGCTGAAACCGCTTCGTCGGGGCTGAAACCCCTCCGTGAAGCCGAAAAGCACTGTGTCGGGGCTGAAACCCCTCCGTGAAGCCGAAAAGCATTGTGTCAGGGTTGAAACCACTCCGCCAGGGCCAAAACCACTCGTCTGACCTTAAAACCACTCCGCCAGGGCCAAAACCACTGTGTCGGGGCTGAAACCACTCCGCCAGGGCCAAAACCACTGCGTCGGGGCTGAAACCACTCCGCCAGGGCCAAAACCACTCTGCCAAGCCTAAAACCACTCCACCGGGGCTGAAACCACTCCGCCAAGCCTAAAAGCAGTGCGTCAGGGCTGAAACCACTCTGACAAGCCTAAAACCACTGCGTCAGGTGGAAAACCACTCCGCCAGGGCCAAAACCCCTCCGCTGACATGAAAACCATTCCGTCAGGGCTGGAACCACTCCGCCGAGCCTAAAACCCCTCCGTCGGGGCTGAAACCACTGTGCTGGGGCGGAAACTGCTCCGTCAGGCTGTAAACCACTGCGTCAGGCCGAAAAGCACTCCAGCAGGGCCAAAACCACTGCGTCGGGGCTGAAAGCGTTGCACCAGGGCTAAAACTGCTCCGTCGACATTAAAACCACTCCGCCAAGACTGAAAGCACTGCGTCGGGGCTGAAACCACTCCGCCGAGCCTGAAACCACTGCGTCAGGCCTGAAACCACCCCGCTGAGCCTAAAACAACTCTGTCGGGGCCAAAACCACTCCACCAGTGCTGAAACCGCTCCGTCGGGGCTGAAACCCCTGCGTGAAGCCGAAAAGCACTGTGTCGGGGCTGAAACCCCTGCGTGAAGCCGAAAAGCACTGTGTCGGGGCTGAAACCCCTCCGTGAAGCCGAAAAGCACTGTGTCGGGGCTGAAACCCCTCCGTGAAGCCGAAAAGCACTGTGTCGGGGCTGAAACCCCTCCGTGAAGCCGAAAAGCACTGTGTCGGGGCTGAAACCCCTCCGTGAAGCCGAAAAGCACTGTGTCGGGGCTGAAACCCCTCCGTGAAGCCGAAAAGCACTGTGTCGGGGCTGAAACCCCTCCGTGAAGCCGAAAAGCACTGTGTCGGGGCTGAAACCCCTCCGTGAAGCCGAAAAGCACTGTGTCGGGGCTGAAACCCCTCCGCCGGGGCCAAATCCACTCCGTCAGGGCTGAAACCACTCCGCCGGGGCCAAATCCACTCCGTCAGGGCTGAAACCACTCCATCAAACCTAAAACCACTGTATCAGCCCGAAAACCACTCCGCCGGGGCCGAAACCACTCCGCCGGGGCCGAAACCACTCCGCCGGGGCCGAAACCACTCCGCCGGGGCCGAAACCACTGCGTCAGGACTAAAACCACTCCGCCGAGCCTAAAACCCCTCCGTCGGGGCCAAAACCACTCCACCAGTGCTGAAACCCCTCCGTGAAGCCGAAAAGCACTGTGTCGGGGCTGAAACCCGTCCGTGAAGCCGAAAAGCCCTGGGTCGGGGCTGAAACCCGTCCGTGAAGCCGAAAAGCACTGTGTCGGGGCTGAAACCCCTCCGCCAAGCCGAAAACCACTGTGTCGGGGCTGAAACCACTCCGCCGGGGCCAAATCCACTCCGTCAGGGCTGAAACCACTCCATCAAACCTAAAACCACTGTATCAGCCCGAAAACCACTCCGCCGGGGCCGAAACCACTCCGTCGGGGCTGAAACCACTCCGTCGGGGCCGAAACCACTCCGCCGGGGCCGAAACCACTCCGCCGGGGCCGAAACCACTGCGTCAGGACTAAAACCACTCCGCCGAGCCTAAAACCCCTCCGTCGGGGCCAAAACCACTCCACCAGTGCTGAAACCCCTCCGTGAAGCCGAAAAGCACTGTGTCGGGGCTGAAACCCCTCCGTGAAGCCGAAAAGCACTGTGTCGGGGCTGAAACCACAGTGCCAGGGCCAAATCCACTCCGTCAGGGCTGAAACCACTCCATCAAACCTAAAACCACTGCATCAGGCCGAAAACCACTGAGTCGGGGCTGAAACCATTCCATTGCGGCCGAAACCACTGTACCAGGGCCGAAACCACTCCCCCGACAGTAAAACCACTACATCTAGCCTAAAACCACTCCGCCGGGGCCGAAACCACTCCGCCGGGGCCGAAACCACTCCGCCGGGGCCGAAACCACTCCGCCGGGGCCGAAACCACTCCGCCGGGGCCGAAACCACTCCGCCGGGGCCGAAACCACTCCGCCGGGGCCGAAACCACTCCGCCGGGGCCGAAACCACTCCGCCGGGGCCGAAACCACTGCGTCAGGCCTAAAACCACTCCGCCGGGGCCGAAACCACTGCGTCAGGCCTAAAACCACTCCGCCGAGCCTAAAACCCCTCCGTCGGGGCTGAAAGCACTGTGCTGGGGCGGAAACTGCTCCGTCAGGCTGTAAACCACTGCGTCAGGCCGAAAAGCACTCCAGCAGGGCCAAAACCACTGCGTCGGGGCTGAAAGCGTTGCGCCAGGGCCAAAACCACTCCGTCGACATTAAAACCACTGCGCCAAGCCTGAAAGCACTGCGTCGGGGCTGAAACCACTCCGCCGAGCCTGAAACCACTGCGTCAGGCCTGAAACCACTCCGCCAGGGCCAAAACCACTGCGTCAGGCCTAAAACCACTCCGCCAAGCCTAAAACAACTCTGTCGGGGCCAAAACCACTCCACCAGTGCTGAAACCGCTCCGTCGGGGCTGAAACCCCTCCGTGAAGCCGAAAAGCACTGTGTCGGGGCTGAAACCCCTCCGTGAAGCCGAAAAGCACAGTGTCGGGGCTGAAACCCCTCCGTGAAGCCGAAAAGCCCTCTGTCGGGGCTGAAACCCCTGCGTGAAGCCGAAAAGCCCTGTGTCGGGGCTGAAACCCCTCCGTGAAGCCGAAAAGCACTGTGTCGGGGCTGAAACCCCTCCGTGAAGCCAAAAAGCACTGTGTCGGGGCTGAAACCCCTCCGTGAAGCCGAAAAGCACTGTGTCAGGGCTGAAACCCCTCCGTGAAGCCGAAAAGCACTGTGTCGGGGCTGAAACCACTCCGCTAAGCCGAAAAGCACTGCGTCGGGGCTGAAACCACTCCGCCAGGGCCAAAACCACTCGTCTGACCTTAAAACCACTCCGCCAGGGCCAAAACCACTGTGTCGGGGCTGAAACCACACCGCCAGGGCCAAAACCACTGCGTCGGGGCTGAAACCACTCCGCCAGGGCCAAAACCACTGCGTCAGGGCTGAAACCACTCCGCCAGGGCCAAAACCACTCTGCCAAACCTAGAACCACTCCGCCGGGGCTGAAACCACTCCGCCGAGCCTAAAACCCCTCCGTTGGGGCTGAAACCACTGTGCTGGGGCGGAAACTGCTCCGTCAGGCTGTAAACCACTGCGTCAGGCCGAAAAGCACTCCAGCAGGGCCAAAACCACTGCGTCGGGGCTGAAAGCGTTGCACCAGGGCTAAAACCACTCCGTCGACATTAAAACCACTGCGCCAAGCCTGAAAGCACTGCGTCAGGCCTGAAACCACTCCGCCAGGGCCAAAACCACTGCGTCAGGCCTAAAACCACTCCGCCGAGCCTAAAACAACTCCGTCGGGGCCAAAACCACTCCACCAGTGCTGAAACCCCTCCGTCGGGGCTGAAACCCCTCCGTGAAGCCGAAAAGCACTGCGTCGGGGCTGAAACCCCTCTGCGAAGCAGAAAAGCACTGTGTCGGGGCTGAAACCCCTCCGTGAAGCCGAAAAGCACTGTGTCGGGGCTGAAACCCCTCCGTGAAGCCGAAAAGCACTGTGTCGGGGCTGAAACCCTTCCGTGAAGCCGAAAAGCACTGTGTCGGGGCTGAAACCCCTCCGTGAAGCCGAAAAGCACTGTGTCGGGGCTGAAACCCCTCCGTGAAGCCGAAAAGCACTGTGTCGGGGCTGAAACCCCTCCGTGAAGCCGAAAAGCACTGTGTCGGGGCTGAAACCCCTCCGTGAAGCCGAAAAGCACTGTGTCGGGGCTGAAACCCCTGCGTGAAGCCGAAAAGCACTGTGTCGGGGCTGAAACCCCTGCGTGAAGCCGAAAAGCACTGTGTCGGGGCTGAAACCCCTCCGTGAAGCCGAAAAGCACTGTGTCGGGGCTGAAACCCCTCCGTGAAGCCGAAAAGCACTGTGTCGGGGCTGAAACGCCTCCGTGAAGCCGAAAAGCACTGTGTCGGGGCTGAAACCCCTCCGTGAAGCCGAAAAGCACTGCGTCGGGGCTGAAACCCCTCCGTGAAGCCGAAAAGCACTGTGTCGGGGCTGAAACCCCTCCGTGAAGCCGAAAAGCACTGTGTCGGAGCTGAAACCACTCCGCCGAGCCGAAAAGCACTGCGTCGGGGCTGAAACCACTCCGCCGGGGCTAAAACCACTCCATCAAGCCTAAAAACACTGCGTCGGGGCTGAAACCACTGCGTCAGGCCCAAAGCAACTCCGTCAGGGCCAAAACCACTCCAACAGTGCTGAAACCACTGCGCCAAGCCTCAAACCAGTACGTCGGGGCTGAAACCACTCCGCCAGGGCCAAAACCACTCGGCTGACCTTAAAACCACTCCATCAAGCCTAAAAGCACTGCGTCGGGGCAGAAACTGCTCGGTCAGGCTGAAAACCACTCCGCCGAGCCTGAAACCACTGCGTCAGGGCAGAAGCCACTCCGCCGTTGCTGAAACCACTCCGCCGAGCCTAAAACCACTCCGCCAGGGCCAAAACCACTCCGTGGGGGCTGAAACCACTCCGTGGTTGCTGAAACCACTCTGCCAAGCCTAAAACCACTCCGCCAGGGCCAAAACCACTCCGTCGGGGCTGAAACCACTCCGCCAGGGCGAAAACCACTGCGTCAGGCCTAAAACCACTCTGCCGAGCCTAAAACAACTCCGTCGGGGCCAAAACCATTCCACCAAGGCGAAAACCACTCCGCCGGGGCTGAAACCACTCCGCCGAGCCTAAAAGCAGTGCGTCAGGGCTGAAACCCCTCCGTGAAGCCGAAAAGCACTGTGTCGGGGCTGAAACCCCTCCGCCAAGCCGAAAACCACTGTGTCGGGGCTGAAACCACTCCGCCGGGGCCAAATCCACTCCGTCAGGGCTGAAACCACTCCATCAAACCTAAAACCACTGTATCAGCCCGAAAACCACTCCGCCGGGGCCGAAACCACTCCGTCGGGGCTGAAACCACTCCGTCGGGGCCGAAACCACTCCGCCGGGGCCGAAACCACTCCGCCGGGGCCGAAACCACTGCGTCAGGACTAAAACCACTCCGCCGAGCCTAAAACCCCTCCGTCGGGGCCAAAACCACTCCACCAGTGCTGAAACCCCTCCGTGAAGCCGAAAAGCACTGTGTCGGGGCTGAAACCCCTCCGTGAAGCCGAAAAGCACTGTGTCGGGGCTGAAACCACAGTGCCAGGGCCAAATCCACTCCGTCAGGGCTGAAACCACTCCATCAAACCTAAAACCACTGCATCAGGCCGAAAACCACTGAGTCGGGGCTGAAACCATTCCATTGCGGCCGAAACCACTGTACCAGGGCCGAAACCACTCCCCCGACAGTAAAACCACTACATCTAGCCTAAAACCACTCCGCCGGGGCCGAAACCACTCCGCCGGGGCCGAAACCACTCCGCCGGGGCCGAAACCACTCCGCCGGGGCCGAAACCACTCCGCCGGGGCCGAAACCACTCCGCCGGGGCCGAAACCACTCCGCCGGGGCCGAAACCACTCCGCCGGGGCCGAAACCACTCCGCCGGGGCCGAAACCACTGCGTCAGGCCTAAAACCACTCCGCCGGGGCCGAAACCACTGCGTCAGGCCTAAAACCACTCCGCCGAGCCTAAAACCCCTCCGTCGGGGCTGAAAGCACTGTGCTGGGGCGGAAACTGCTCCGTCAGGCTGTAAACCACTGCGTCAGGCCGAAAAGCACTCCAGCAGGGCCAAAACCACTGCGTCGGGGCTGAAAGCGTTGCGCCAGGGCCAAAACCACTCCGTCGACATTAAAACCACTGTGCCAAGCCTGAAAGCACTGCGTCGGGGCTGAAACCACTCCGCCGAGCCTGAAACCACTGCGTCAGGCCTGAAACCACTCCGCCAGGGCCAAAACCACTGCGTCAGGCCTAAAACCACTCCGCCAAGCCTAAAACAACTCTGTCGGGGCCAAAACCACTCCACCAGTGCTGAAACCGCTCCGTCGGGGCTGAAACCCCTCCGTGAAGCCGAAAAGCACTGTGTCGGGGCTGAAACCCCTCCGTGAAGCCGAAAAGCACAGTGTCGGGGCTGAAACCCCTCCGTGAAGCCGAAAAGCCCTCTGTCGGGGCTGAAACCCCTGCGTGAAGCCGAAAAGCCCTGTGTCGGGGCTGAAACCCCTCCGTGAAGCCGAAAAGCACTGTGTCGGGGCTGAAACCCCTCCGTGAAGCCAAAAAGCACTGTGTCGGGGCTGAAACCCCTCCGTGAAGCCGAAAAGCACTGTGTCAGGGCTGAAACCCCTCCGTGAAGCCGAAAAGCACTGTGTCGGGGCTGAAACCACTCCGCTAAGCCGAAAAGCACTGCGTCGGGGCTGAAACCACTCCGCCAGGGCCAAAACCACTCGTCTGACCTTAAAACCACTCCGCCAGGGCCAAAACCACTGTGTCGGGGCTGAAACCACACCGCCAGGGCCAAAACCACTGCGTCGGGGCTGAAACCACTCCGCCAGGGCCAAAACCACTGCGTCAGGGCTGAAACCACTCCGCCAGGGCCAAAACCACTCTGCCAAACCTAGAACCACTCCGCCGGGGCTGAAACCACTCCGCCGAGCCTAAAACCCCTCCGTTGGGGCTGAAACCACTGTGCTGGGGCGGAAACTGCTCCGTCAGGCTGTAAACCACTGCGTCAGGCCGAAAAGCACTCCAGCAGGGCCAAAACCACTGCGTCGGGGCTGAAAGCGTTGCACCAGGGCTAAAACCACTCCGTCGACATTAAAACCACTGCGCCAAGCCTGAAAGCACTGCGTCAGGCCTGAAACCACTCCGCCAGGGCCAAAACCACTGCGTCAGGCCTAAAACCACTCCGCCGAGCCTAAAACAACTCCGTCGGGGCCAAAACCACTCCACCAGTGCTGAAACCCCTCCGTCGGGGCTGAAACCCCTCCGTGAAGCCGAAAAGCACTGCGTCGGGGCTGAAACCCCTCTGCGAAGCAGAAAAGCACTGTGTCGGGGCTGAAACCCCTCCGTGAAGCCGAAAAGCACTGTGTCGGGGCTGAAACCCCTCCGTGAAGCCGAAAAGCACTGTGTCGGGGCTGAAACCCTTCCGTGAAGCCGAAAAGCACTGTGTCGGGGCTGAAACCCCTCCGTGAAGCCGAAAAGCACTGTGTCGGGGCTGAAACCCCTCCGTGAAGCCGAAAAGCACTGTGTCGGGGCTGAAACCCCTCCGTGAAGCCGAAAAGCACTGTGTCGGGGCTGAAACCCCTCCGTGAAGCCGAAAAGCACTGTGTCGGGGCTGAAACCCCTGCGTGAAGCCGAAAAGCACTGTGTCGGGGCTGAAACCCCTGCGTGAAGCCGAAAAGCACTGTGTCGGGGCTGAAACCCCTCCGTGAAGCCGAAAAGCACTGTGTCGGGGCTGAAACCCCTCCGTGAAGCCGAAAAGCACTGTGTCGGGGCTGAAACGCCTCCGTGAAGCCGAAAAGCACTGTGTCGGGGCTGAAACCCCTCCGTGAAGCCGAAAAGCACTGCGTCGGGGCTGAAACCCCTCCGTGAAGCCGAAAAGCACTGTGTCGGGGCTGAAACCCCTCCGTGAAGCCGAAAAGCACTGTGTCGGAGCTGAAACCACTCCGCCGAGCCGAAAAGCACTGCGTCGGGGCTGAAACCACTCCGCCGGGGCTAAAACCACTCCATCAAGCCTAAAAACACTGCGTCGGGGCTGAAACCACTGCGTCAGGCCCAAAGCAACTCCGTCAGGGCCAAAACCACTCCAACAGTGCTGAAACCACTGCGCCAAGCCTCAAACCAGTACGTCGGGGCTGAAACCACTCCGCCAGGGCCAAAACCACTCGGCTGACCTTAAAACCACTCCATCAAGCCTAAAAGCACTGCGTCGGGGCAGAAACTGCTCGGTCAGGCTGAAAACCACTCCGCCGAGCCTGAAACCACTGCGTCAGGGCAGAAGCCACTCCGCCGTTGCTGAAACCACTCCGCCGAGCCTAAAACCACTCCGCCAGGGCCAAAACCACTCCGTGGGGGCTGAAACCACTCCGTGGTTGCTGAAACCACTCTGCCAAGCCTAAAACCACTCCGCCAGGGCCAAAACCACTCCGTCGGGGCTGAAACCACTCCGCCGAGCCGAAAAGCAGTGCGTCAGGGCTGAAACCACTCTGCCAAGCCTAAAACCACTCCGCCGAGGCGAAAACCACTGCGTCGGGGCTGAAACCACTCCATCAAGCCTAAAACCACTGCGTCGGGGCTGAATCCACTCCGCCGGGCCAAAACCACTCGTCTGACCTTAAAAGCACTCCGCTGAGCCAAAAACCACTGCGTCGGGGCTGAAACCACTCCACCAGGGCCAAAACCACTGCTTCGGGGCTGAAACCACTCCATCAAGGCTAAAACCACTGCGTCGGGGCTGAAACCACTCCGCCAGGGCCAAAACCAGTCTGCCAGGGCCAAAACCACTCTGCCAAGCCTAAAACCACTCCGTCAGTGCGAAAACCACTGCGTTGGGGCGGAAACCACTCCGCCGAGCCTAAAAGCAGTGCGTCAGGGCTGAAACCACTCTGCCAAGCCGAAAACCACTGCGTCGGGGCTGAAACCACTCCGCCAGGGCCAAAACCACAGCGTTGGGGCTGAAACCACTCCGCCGAGGTGAAAAGCAGTGCGTCGGGGCTGAAACCACTCCGCCGAGGCCAAAACCCCTCTGCTGACATTAAAACCATTCCATCAGGGCTGGAACCACTCCGCCGAGCCTAAAACCCCTCCGTCGGGGCTGAAACCACTCCACCAGTGCTGAAACCACTCCGCCAAGCCTGAAACCACTGCGTCGGGGCTGAAACCACTCCGCCAGGGCCAAAACCACTCGGCTGACCTTAAAACCACTCCATCAAGCCTAAAAGCACTGCGTTGGGGCTGAAACTGCTCCGTCAGGCTGAAAACCACTCCGCCGAGCCTAAAAGCAGTGCGTCAGGGCAGAAGCCACTCCGTGGTTGCTGAAACCACTCCGCCGAGCCTAAAACCACTCCGCCAGGGCCAAAACCACTCCGCCAGGGCTGGAACCACTCCGCCGAGCCTAAAAGCAGTGCGTCAGGGCTGAAACCACTCCGCCAAGCCGAAAAGCAGTGCGTCGGGGTTGAAACCACTCCGCCAGGGCCAAAACCACTCGTCTGACCTTAAAACCACTCCGACGAGCCTAAAACCACTGCGTCGGGGCTGAAACCACTCCGCCAAGCCGAAAAGCAGTGCGTCGGGGCTGAAACCACTCCGCCAGGGCCAAAACCACTCGTCTGACCTTAAAACCACTCTGCCGAGCCTAAAACCACTGCGTCGGGGCTGAAACCATTCCGCCGAGCCTAAAAGCAGTGCATTGGGGCTGAAACCACTCTGCCAGGGCCAAAACCACTGCGTCGGGGCTGAAAGCGTTGCACCAGGGCTAAAACCACTCCGTCGACATTAAAACCACTGCTCCAAGCCTGAAAGCACTCCGTCGGGGCTGAAACCACTCCGCCAGGGCCAAAACCACTGCGTCAGGCCTAAAACCACCCCGCTGAGCCTAAAACAACTCCGTCGGGGCCAAAACCACTCCACCAGTGCTGAAACCGCTCCGTCGGGGCTGAAACCCCTCCGTGAAGCCGAAAAGCACTGTGTTGGGGCTGAAACCCCTCCGTGAAGCCGAAAAGCACTGTGTCGGGGCTGAAACCCCTCCGTGAAGCCGAAAAGCACTGTGTCGGGGCTGAAACCCCTCCGCCAAGCCGAAAAGCACTGTGTCGGGGCTGAAACCCCTCCGTGAAGCCGAAAAGCACTGTGTCGGGGCTGAAACCCCTCTGCCAAGCCGAAAAGCACTGTGTCGGGGCTGAAACCACACCGCCGAGCCTAAAAGCACTGCATCGGGGCTGAAACCACTGTGCCAGGGCCAAATCCACTCTGCCAAGCCTAAAACCACTGCGCTGACATTAAAACCATTCCTCCAAGCCTAAAACCACTCCGTCGGGGCTGAAACCACTCCGCCGAGCCTGAAACCACTGCGTCAGGCCTAAAACCACTCCGCCGAGCCTAAAACAACTCCGTCGGGGCCAAAACCACTCCACCGGGGCTGAAACCACTCCGTGGTTGCTGAAACCACTCCGCCGGGGCCGAAACCACTCCGCCGGGGCCGAAACCACTCCGCCGGGGCTGAAACCACTCCGCCGAGCCTAAAAGAAGTGCGTCAGGGCTGAAACCACTCCGCCAAGCTTAAAACCACTGCGTCAGGTGGAAAAACACTCTGCCGAGCCTAAAACCACTGGGTCAGGGCTGAAACCACTCTGCCGAGCCTAAAACCACTGCGTCGGGGCTGAAACCACTCCGCCGAGCCTGAAACCACTGCGTCAGGCCTGAAATCACTCCGCCGAGCCTGAAAGCACTGCGTCAGGCCTAAAAGCACTCCGCCGAGCCTAAAACAACTCCGTCGGGGCCAAAACCACTCGGCTGACCTTAAAACCACTCCATCAAGCCTAAAAGCACTGCGTCGGGGCAGAAACTGCTCGGTCAGGCTGAAAACCACTCCGCCGAGGTGAAAAGCAGTGCGTCGGGTTGAAAACCACTCCGCCGAGGCCAAAACCCCTCCGCTGACATTAAAACCATTCCGTCAGGGCTGGAACCACTCTGCCGAGGCCAAAACCCCTCCGTCGGGGCTGAAACCACTGTGCTGGGGCGGAAACTGCTCCGTCAGGGTGTAAACCACTGCGTCAGGCCGAAAAGCACTCCAGCAGGGCCAAAACGACTGCGTCGGGGCTGAAAGCGTGCCACCAGGGCTAAAACCACTCCGCCGACATTAAAACCACTCCGCCGAGCCTGAAACCACTGCGTCAGGGCAGAAGCCACTCGGTCATTGCTGAAACCACCCCGCCGAGCCTAAAACCACTCCGCCAGGGCCAAAACCACTCCGTTGGGGCTGAAACCACTCCGCCAAGCTGAAAACCACTCCGTCGGGGCTGAAACCACTCCGCCAAGCTGAAAACCACTCCGTCGGGGCTGAAACCACTGCGTCAGGCCGAAAACCACTCCGTCGGGGCTGAAAACACTGCGTCAGGCTGAAAACCACTCCGTTGGAGCTGAAACCACTCTTCCAGGCCGAAAACCACTGCGTCGGGGCTGAAACCACTCCGCCAGGGACAAAAGCACTCGTCTGACCTTAAAACCACTCCATCAAGCCTAAAAGCACTGCGTCGGGGCTGAAACCACTGCGTCAGGCTGAAAACCACTCCGCCGAGCCTGAAACCACTGCGTCAGGGCAGAAGCCACTCCGTGGTTGCTGAAACCACTCCGCCAGGGCCAAAACCACTCCATCAAGCCTAAAACCATTCCACCGGGGCGAAAACCACTGCGTCAGGGCTGAAACCACTCTGCCGAGCCTAAAAGCAGTGCATCAGGTCTGAAACCACTCCGCCAAGCCTAAAACCACTGCGTCGGGGCTGAAACCACTCCATCAAGCCTAAAACCACTCCGTCGGGGCTGAAACTAGTGCGTCAGGCCCAAAAGAACTCTGTCAGGGCCCAAACCACTCCACCAGTGCTGAAACCACTGCGCCAAGCCTGAAACCACTGCGTCAGGTGGAAAACCACTCCGCCGAGCCGAAAAGCAGTGCGTCGGGGCTGAAACCACTCCGCCGAGCCTAAAACCACTGCGTCGGGGCTGAAACCGCTCCATCAAGCCGAAAACCACTGCGTTGGGGCTGAAACCACTCCACCAGGGCCAAAACCACTCGTCTGACCTTAAAACCACTCCATCAAGCCTAAAAGCACTGCGTCGGGGCTGAAACTGCTCCGTCAGGATGAAAACCACTCCGCCGAGCCTGAAACCACTGCGTCAGGGCAGAAGCCACTCCGTGGTTGCTGAAACCACTCCGCCGAGCCTAAAAGCAGTCCGTCGGGGCTGAAACCACTCCGCCAGGGCCAAAACCACTCGGCTGACCTTAAAACCACTCCGCCGAGCCTGAAACCACTCTGCCGGGGCGAAAAGCACTCCGCCGAGCCTAAAAAACTCCGTCGGGGCTGAAACCACTGCATCAGGCCGAAAACCACTCCATCGGGGCAGAAACCACTCCACCGAGCTGAGAACGGACAACCTGCGTGTGTCGGTGTAGGAGACTGGGGAACATCCGTGTGCCTTTTGGTGCATCGGGGCAGCCTCGCAGTGTGGTTGTAGGAGGCCGGAGAGCCTCCGCGTGCCTTTTGGTTCGGCCAGGCAGCCTCCGCGTGCCTTTGTGAGCGTCCGGGCAGCCTCCGCAGGCCTTTGGGTGCGGCCGGGCAGCCTCGGAGTGTCGTTCTAGCAGGCTGGGGAGCCTCCACGTGTCTTTCTAGGAGAGCGGGCAGCCTCGGAGTGTGGTTGTAGGAGAGCGGGCAGCCTCGCAGTGTGGTTGTAGGAGAGCGGGCAGCCTCGCAGTGTGGTTGTAGGAGAGCGGGCAGCCTCGCAGTGTGGTTGTAGGAGGCCGGGAAAGCTTCACGTGCCTTTGGGTGCAGTTGGGCGGCCTCCGTGTGCCTTTGGGTGCGGCCGGGCAGCCTCTGAGTGTGGTTGCAGGAGACTAGGGAGCCTCCACTTGTCTTTCGGTCCGGCCAGGCAGCCTGCCAGTGTGATTCCAGGAGAGCGGGCAGCCTCCGAGTATCGTTCGGGGAGGCCGGGGAGCCTCCGCGTGCCTTTCTGTGCAGCCGGGGAGCCTCCTCCTACCTTTGGGTTCGGCCGGGCAGCCTCGGAGTGTCGTTCGAGGAGGCCGGGTAGTCTCCGAGTGTCGTTCGAGGAGGCCGGGGAGCCTCCCCGTGCCTTTGGGTGCGGCCAGAGATCCTGTGCGTGTCTTTAAGTGTGGCCGGGGAGGCTCCGCATATGTTTCGGTACGTCGAGGCAGCCTTTGAGCGTCATTGTAGGAGAGCGGACAACCTCCGTGTGCCTTTGGGTACATCCAAGCAGCCTCGGAGTGTTGTTGTAGGAGGCCGAGCAGCCTCGGCGTGTCGGTCTAGTGGAGCGGGCAGCCTCCGCGTGTGGTTGTAGGAGACTGAGCAGCGTCTGAGTGTCGTTTTAGGAAGCCGGTTAGCCACTGCGTGTCTTTTGGTAGGGCCGGACAGTATCTGAATGGGGTTCAAGCAGAGCGGGGAGCCTCCGAGTGTCATTGTAGGAGGCCAGGCAGTCTCCACGTGCCTTTGTGAGCGTCTGGGCAGCCTCCACGTGCCTTTGGGTGCAGCCGGGCAGCCTCCGAGTGTTGTTCTAGGAGAGCGGGCAGCATCCTCGTGCCTTTGTGTGTGCGGCCGGGCAGCCAGGAAGCCTTGGCGTGTCGTTGTAGGAGAGCAGGCAGCCTCTGAGTGTCGTTGTAGGAGAGCAGGTAGCCTCGGAGTGTCATTGTAGGAGAGCAGGCAGCCTCGGCGTGTCGTTGTAGGAGAGCAGGCAGCCTCGGCGTGTCGTTGTAGGAGAGCAGGCAGCCTCGGCGTGTCGTTCTAGGAGAGCGGGGAGCCTCCGCGTGTCGTTGCAGGAAACCGAGCAGCGTCCACGAACCTTGCAGTGTGGCCAGGGAGCCTCCGAGTATCGTTGTAGGAGAGCGGGCAGCATCCGCGTGCCCTTGGGTGCGGCCAGGCAGCCTCCGCGTGTCGTTCGAGGAGGCCGGGCAGCCTCCGCGTTCCTTTTGGTGCGGCTGGGGAGCCTCTGCCTGCCTTTCAGTGCGGCCAGGGAGCCTGCGAGTGTCATCCTAAGAGGCCGAGGAGCCTCTAAATGTCGTTCTAGGAAGCTGAGGAGCCTCCGAGTGTCGTTCTAGGAGACCAGGGAGCCTCCGTGTGCCTTTGGGTGCGACCAGGGAGCCTGCACGTGTCGTTCTAGGAAGCTGAGGAGCCTCCGCGTGTCGTTCTAGGAAGCCAGGAAACGTGCACGTGCGTTTGGGTGCAGCTGGGCAACCTGCGAGTGTTGTTCTAGGAGACCGGGCAGCCTCGGAGCGTCATTCTTGGAAGCCAGGCAGCCTCCGAGTGTCATTTCAGTCGACCGGTCCGGCTCCGCGTGCCTTTGGGTGTGGCCGTGCAGCCTCTGAACTTCGTTCTAGAGACCGGGGAGCCTCGGAGCGTTGTTCTAGGAAGCGGAGGATCCTCTGTGTGCTTTTTGGAGCAGCCGGGGAGCATCTAGTTTTGTTCTAGGAAGCCGGGTATCCTCCGTGTGCCTTTGGGTGCGGCCAGAGAGCCTCCTCGTCCCTTTCGGTGCAGCCGGGGAGCCTGTGCATGTCGTTCTAGGAGAGTGGGCAGCATCCGAGTGTCGCCTTCGAGTCAGGGGAGCATCCGCGTGTCGTTGTAGGAGACCGGGCAGCTTCCGAGGATCGTCGTAGGAGACCGGGCAGCCTCGGAGTGTCGTTGTAGGAGGCTGAGGAGCCTCCGACTGCCTTTGGGTGCGGCCAGGGAGCCTCCGAGTGTCGTTCTACAAGATCGGGGAGCGTCAGAGTGTCGTTCTGGTGAGTTGGGGATCCTCCGCGCGCCTTCGAGTGCGGCCGTGGAGCCTCCGCGTGCCTTTGGGTGCGGCCTGGACAGCTTCGTATCAGGCTCTGCGTGCTCGGACGGCCTTGTGGCAGGCTCTGCAGGCTTGGGCGAGCTTGGAGGGGCTCTGCGGTCTCATTCGGGCTCTTTTGGAGGTGGCCCGGCCGAGGCCCTCCGTGTGCCCTCTGGGGTGCCGCACACTCCTGGGGGTGGTTTTTGGCCCCATCCCAGCTCCCTTGGTCTGTCTGTTGTGGTGCCTCTGAGTCATTTGGTGCCTTTTGGGGCACCTGCGACCCCTCGGGGTGGCTTTGGGGGTGCCCAGACCCCATGTTGTGCTTTTGTGTCGTCCGTGACCCCTCGGAGTGCGTTTGTGCCCGCCGCAGGGCTCTTCAGGTGCCCCGTGGTGCTGCCCAGACCCATCGCTGCCCCTCTGGGGACGCCCCAGAGCCCTCGTGGTGCCCGCTGGTGCTCCCCAGGGCATTCGGTGTGCCTCTGGGTGCTGCGCTGGCGTCTTGGGGGCCTTTGGGGGTGGCCCGGCCGTATGGGTGTGCTCTGGGAGGGCAGCGGGAGCCCTGGGTGTGCTTTGTGGTGTCCGCTGGGTGCCTTGGTGTGGGGTCGGTGGCTGCCTGGAGGCGTTTGTGGTGCCGTTAGGGTTGCCGGTGGCCCTTGGAAGGGGGTTGGGGCGCTCGTCGGAGGCCTCGTGGCCCCTTTGGGGGTGTCCTGGGCCCTCGGGGGTGTCTTTTGGTGCTGGCCAGGGCTTGTGAGGTGCGTGTGGTTGCTCGCAGAGGCCTGGCTGTGCCTTGTGGTGCCTCTGCGGCCCCTGGTTGTGGCTCTCCTGGTGGCCCAGGGAGCTCGGTGGGCGTGTTGGTGCGTCGCGGGTGCCTGCCCGTCCCTTTTGGTGCGCCCAGGGCCCTCGGGGTGCGTGTGGGGGTGCCGTGGAGCCGTCTGGTGGGCCTTTTGGGGTGCTTAGAGGTGCTGAGGGTGCCTTTTGGTGTGCACTGGGCCCCTTGGTGTGGCTTTTGGGGCACCGCAGAGCCATGTCGTGTGCTTGTTGGTAGGTCCCAGGCGGGTTGTTGTGGCTTTTGGGGTGCCCCTGGCCCCGCGTTGGGCCTTTCGGAGAGGCCTGGCCCCCTCAGCAGTTTTCTCCTGCTGCCCCGGGCTCCTCGGTGGGCATTTCGGTGCAGCCTGAGCCCCGAGTGGGGCTGTGGGTGCTCCCCGGTGCCCCCGTTGCGCGTTTGGGGCTGCCCTGGAGCCCGCGGTGTCACTTTTGGCGCCCCGCAGAGTGTTTGCCGCGTCTTTCAGGGCTTTCCTGGCCCCTCGCTGTGCTGCTCGGGCCACACGGACCCCCCCGGTGTTTCTTTCGGAGTGCCTCAGCCCCTCGGTGTGCCGTCCGGGGTGCCCGGGGCCCCTTGGTGTGCTTTTTGGGGGCCACTAGACCCCTTGGTGTGCTTTTCAGTGCCTGCTGGTCCCCTTGCTGTGCCTTTTGGTGCGCCCCAGAGCTCGGGATGTGGCTTTTGGGGCACCGCAGACCCATTTCTTGTCCTTTTAGGTATGTCCTGGGCCTGTTGGTGTGTATTTTGGGGTCCCCTGGGCCCCCTTTGGAGTGCCTTTCCTGCACCCCAGAGTGATTGGGGTACCTTTCAGGGTGCCCCTGACCCCTCAGGTTGCCTTTCAGGGGGCCTCTGGAACCTCAGCTTGGCTTTTGGAGCACCCTACACCCCTGGGGGTGCCTTTTGGGGCACCCCAGAGCACTTGGGGTGCTCTTCAGGGTGCTCTAGCCACCTCGGGTGCTTTTCCTGGAGCCCCGCTGTAGCTCTTTGAGAGCCCTCTAGGCTTCGGTTTGCCTTTTGAAGCGTCTGAGATGTTTCTGCTCGCCTGTGGGGATGTGCTGGAGCCCTGGGGTTTGCTTTTTGGCTCCCCAGAGCCTTGGGGGTGGTTTGTTTGTTTGTTTGTTTGTGTTTTTTCCCCTTCCAGAGCACCTCGGAGCCCTCCGTTTGGTTCCTCGGCCCGCCGCTCGCTTCTCCGTGCGCCCCGGCTCCTCGGGTTGCCTTTCGGAGCGCCCTCGATGCTTGGATTGTCTTGTGGGGCACCCCAGAGCCCCCCCCCAACACTGCACCCCGCTGGCTTCACCCCAGCCAGGCGGGGAGGGGCTCGTGCAGCACCTGCAGGCAGGCAGGAGGCAGAGGAGTTTGGCAGCGATCCCCTTGCCCTGCCCAGCACCAGGAGGAGGAAGAGGAGGGAGCCGCGGTCCTGTGCCCGCGGAGCCCTCTCCGGCCGGGCAGCGCCCGGCAGCTCAGCCGTCAGCAGCCGGGCAGAGGACGGGCCACCAAGGGCTCTTGTCTTTCCCTTGCAGCCCGCCCGGCCCTGCGGCAGCGCCAGCGGAGTCAGCGAGACGGCCGGGCCCGGCCCCCAGCCCCCAGGGACCCGATCCCGGAGCCCAAGGGGGAGAGCAGCCTCCTCTCCCGGGAGAGCAGCGTTGCCGGCCCGGCCGGGCCCCCAGGCGGTGGAGAAAGCAGCCACGGCCGCTGCGGGGCCATCTAGGTCCCCGGGGCCCCGACCTTTCCGCGGCTGGACGTGGGCGTTCCTCGTGACAGCCAAGGTTTGGGCGTCAACTCGGCTGGGGGCACGTGGCCGAGCAGCGAGGGCGCCCCAGGCACAGCGAGGCCGCGGCGCTTTTTTGCCCCGAGCAGCTCCCTGGAGTGGGAGCGGCTCCAGTGGGGCCAGGCCTGCCCCTGCCCCCCGGGGGAGCCGGGCGGGTCGAGGCCGGCCCCCGACACCCACCCCTGCCCTTAAAGGCAGGCTTGGGAGACTGTCAGAGTCTTCAAGCCTCAGGGTGCTCTTCAAGTAGCTTGGAGGTCCTTAATTTCTTCCCGAGTCCCTCAGTGTAACTGGAAGACCAACCTCAGGGACTCAGCCCACCTGGGAGACCTCTCTTCTGCAGGGCTCCCAGGTCAGCTGCGTTCCTTACAAGTCCCTAGGGGCTGTCAGAGTCTTAAAGTCTCTGGGGGCTCTGAAGGGAACCAGGAGGCACTGAGGAAGACATTAAGGAGCTCCAAGTACCTGGAAGACCAACCTCAGGGAGTCCGCCCACCTGGGAGACCTTTCTTCTTCAGGTCTCCCAGTTGGGCTGAGTCCCTGAGGTGGTTCTTCCAGTAACTTGGAGAGCCCCCAGAGACTTGAAGACTCTGAAAGTCTCCCAGCCCTGCCTTTAAGGGCAGTGGTGGGCGTCGGGGGCAGGCCTGGACCCGATTGGCTCCCCCGGGGGGCAGGGGCCGGCCTGGCCCAATGGGGGCCCTGGAGGCCCCTGGGCTCCCTAGCCTAAGAGACTTGTGTGGGGACAGAAATTCAGCAAGGCTTTTTTGCCCCCACACAAGTCTCTTAGGCTAGGGAGCCCAGGGGCCTCCAGGGCCCCCATTGGCTCCCGGGGGGGGGTGTAGCCCAATGGGGGCCAGGCCTGGCCCCCACGCCCCCCACTGCCCTTAAAGGCAAGGTGGAGAGGCTTTAAGGCTCTTCAAGTCTCTGGGGGCTCTTCAGGGAACTTGGAGTCCCTCAATTTCTTCCCAAGGAACTCCCAGTTACTTGGAGAACCACCTCAGGGACTCAGCTGAACTGGGAGAACTGAAGAAGAGAGGTCTCCCAGGGGGGCTGAGTCCCTGAGGTGGTTCTCCAAGTTACACTGAGGGACTTGGGAAGAAGTTAAGGGACTCCAAGTTCCCTGAAGAGCCCCCAGAGACTTGAAGAGCCTTAAAGCCTCTCAACCTTGCCTTTAAGGGCAGCAGGGGCAGGCCTCAGCCCAGACCCCCCCCACTCCCCAGCCTCAGGGCTTTGGTGGGGGCACAAAAAAGCCCTGCCCAGTGGCTGCCCCCACACAAAGCCCTGAGGCCAAGGAGCGCTCGCTGCTCCCTCGTCGCCCCGGCCTTCCCCGCGGCCTCCCGGGCTGGAGCTGGGCTGCCAGGGCCCCTGCTCAAAGAAAGGGCCAACCTGGGGGCGAGGAGAAACAGCCCCTTGGGACAGGAGCTCTCACCTACGGCAGCGAGACGGCCCCGGCTGCCGGCTGCCCCCTCTCCGCTCCAGCGCTGCAGCCAGGAGCTCTTCCCCGAGCAGGGAGAACGCAGCCTTCGGCAAGCTGCGAGCAGGCGTGAACAGAGACCGCGCACAGAACACAGCACGTGGCACCTCGCCTCAGCTGGGGCTCGCGCCAAGTTTTATTGCCCAGAGCCCAAACACCTTTGCGCGGTGCCACCGTGCCCGAGTCCCACTTGGCGCTTCCTGGGGAGCAGGACGAGCTGGCAGGCGCAGGCCGCCTTCCTGCTGCGGCAGCTCCTGGAGGGGTGCGTGAAGGCCAAAGCCGGATTCTTGCTCCTTCGGGTGGTGGTGGGGGGGTCTCTGGGAAAGCAGGTCACTTCCTCAGTGCAGCTGGAGTCTGAAGCTGGGGCCCCAGAGAGCTGCGGGAGGGGTGGGCAAGAGACGAAAGAGCAGCTCTTGCCAGCAACCAGCACCTAGGAAAACAAAACAGAGCTCTTAAGAAAGAGCAGGACCAGGCACTTTCCCCTCTCTCAACACTCGGGCCCGACCCCGCGTCCCCCCCCGAGGAGCGGGCGCTGGGGCTCTGCGCACTGCGGCTCTGCCTTCTGGCCTTCAGCGCATCCACAGAGCACGGCTCCTGCTGAAAACAGAGCAGAAACGCACACAACTAGTGGCCCCAAATATGAAAAAACAATAATAAAATAAATCAAAACCAGAGCCATAGCTTGTCTGGCACCTACCAGGCCTCAAAGGTCTCGGAAGGAGCCCGAGCGCCGCTGCTCTCTGCGCGGTGCCAGTGATGGGCAAAAAGCCTCTTCCTCCCATACGCAGCTCAGGCCCATTTCTCCTCCTCCTTCGTGTGCAAGGCGACAGCGCTGAACACCAAGAGGCCTGCCTTCAGGGAGAAGGCGCCGGCACAGTACAGAAATGCCGAGGGGACACAACGTTCCTACTGCGTGGGCTGCAGGGGACGCCCAGACACCTAGAAAAGGAGAGACCCTCTCTCGAGTCTGGCACTGCACCACAACACAGCAACAGCAGCTCTTGCACACAACTCACACTCCCTCTCCTGTATTAGTGCCCGTGGCTTCCCTGAAAAGGCAAGGGAGCTCTTGAGGTTCTGCCCCAAATCACTGCTTTCCTCCTTAGCTAAAAGCTCGCAGACATGTCCCACCTCGTTTTCCAGCACCACGTTCTCTACTCTGCAAGAAACAGTTGCACAATGCAACTCTCCGCAACACCAAGACTCTCCGGGCTGCCTTTCGCAGCAACTGCCCAACAGCTCCCCAAAAAGGGGCAGCCACAAGCACAGGTTGTTGGGAAGCCCAGGCCGGGAGCTTGCTAAACAACTCCAAAAAGCAAAGCCAAAGAGAAGCAAGTCCAAAGTCCTCCAGCCCCTCCTACGCTCCAGGACACTGCAGCCCAGCCAGAGCTGTCCCAGAGAGCCCCTTCCCCTGGCACGAGACATTCCCACCGGCCTTACCTGCGGAGAGGAGCCCCGGGGAGCGTAACCCAGTCGGTCATGACCTACTGGGAACTGAAACACCCCACAGCCCTCCGGCAGCGGGAGCTGCACGCCCCAGTTGCCCCCGCAGACAGACAAAGCGGCCACGTTGAGCTGACCCAGGCAACAGAAAACACAACCGAGAAACACAACTGAGAAACACAACCGAGCTCTCAGTGAGCACGTCAGCTCTCAGCAGCCACAAAGGAAGCAGACAGAGATCTTGCAGAGACAGGACACAGCTCCCACTACACTTCTCAGCTCCTCAGGCAGCTGAAACCCCAAAACAGCCTCGCCAGTAAAACACATCTTCTACTTATACGCTTCACAGGCAAGGAGATGGTTTTTCCCCCTGGCCAAATGATACGCTCCGATTCCACTTTCTACAGCAAAGGCTGAAAGCTCTGCACGGGCTCCGCTGCCGGCGCTCGCTCCTCCGCGGCGCCCGTCGGTGCTGCCAGCAGCTCGCGGCCGGCACCATCGCGCACGTCCCGCTCGGTCCCGCCGCGCTGCCAACGGCGCTGCCACAACCGTTGCGCGTTGCCCAGGCGAGAGCGACCGGCCGCCCCGACCGCCTCCCCGCGCCCGGCCCGGCCCCCCCGCCGCCCCCGAGCCCGGCTGCGCCACGACCCGCCGCGCGTCCCGCAGCCTGCCGCTCTCCAGCAGCGCCGCGCCACCGCACCAGACAGGACGCGACGCGACGCGACGCGACGGGACCCGGCCGCCGCCGCCAGGCGCCACCACACAGCCGGCCACCCCGCCGCCATCTTCGCCGCCGGCCGCTCGCTCCCCCCTCCCCCGGCCAGAGGCGGGAGCGGGGCGCCAATCAGCGGCGGGCGGCGCGCAGGCGCCCTCCAATGGCCGAGAGGCAGCTGGCCCGGCCGGCCAATCCCCGCGGCGGCCCGGGCGGAGGGCGGGAGGGAGCGGAGAGAAGCCGGAGATGGCGGCCGGCGGCCGTGGGCGCCGCCGAGCGGGCGGGCGGCGGGGCCGGGTCTGCCGGCGCCAGGGACGCGGTCCCCGCTGTCCCCCCTCAGTGTCCCCCTCGCTGTCCCCCCGTCCCCGCCAAGCTCGGGTGGGCCCTTGCCGGGCTCTATGGACTTCCATGGGCCTGCACGGGGCTCTGTGGACTCCTACAGAGCTGTTTGGGGCTCTACAGGCTTGTACACCCCCGTGCTGAGCACATATGGGCCCGTGCCGAGCTCTGTGGGCTGGTACCTGAGAAAAAACTTCTTCACTGTGAGGGTGACAGAGCATTGGAACAGGTTGCCCAGAGAGGTGCTGGAGTCTCCTTCGCTGGAGATCTTCAAAAGCCGTCTGGATGTGATCCTGGGCAATATGCTCTAGGTGACCCTGCTTGAACAGGGAGGTTGGACTAGATGATCTCCAGAGGTCCCTTCCAACCTAAACGATTCTGTACGGTCCTGCACAGCGCTCTACGGGCTCGTACGAGCCCACGCCAGGCTCTGCGTGCTCATACAGACTTGTGCCAGGCCCTGTGGGCTGGTACGGGCCCGCACTGGGCCCTAGGGGCTCCAACGGACTCGTGCTGGGCCCTACGGGCTCATACGGGACCGCTCCGAGTTCGTACAGGCCCGTGTCGGGCTCTCTGAGCTAGTATCAGTTTGCCGTTATCTTTGCTGCCTTACATCTGCCTTAGGCCTCCTCGTTGCAGTCTTTCTCCTTTCCCTTCCTCCCCTTAGACACGTCCTGTGTGGTTTCCAAGACATGTTAACCCCATCTTCTGTGCCCATAACTGAGGCTCGAAAGGAAGGCAGACAGCAGGAAAGGAAGGCAAAAGGAAAAAAGCGGCTTTTTGATAGGAAGCCGACAGTCTTAAAACCCATTAGGCTAGTAACTGGGGTGGAGTTATCTCATCTAACTTTAGGAAGCCAAACTTAAGGTCTGAACTGCTTCTCCGGGCTCCCTCCCTAGGCTGTGGAGAAAAACGGGCCCTTCCAGAGAGCCCTTCACCCAATCGATCCCCGAGAGCGGTGGGACTGCAGAAGGACTGCACGTCTCTAGCCGTTATGTCTGCCACCGGAGGAAAATGATAATCCTGTCTAAATGTAGTCTCACGTGTGCTAGGCGTGTATCAAAGCATCTGGAAAGGACTCTCACCACGTGGTGAGCCGAAATCCCGAATTCCAATTGTGACTCTGTGAAATACTGGGGTGCCAGAGGATTTCCTGGAACTGAGAAGGATGTAGAAAAGCATGACCAGACTAGTCAAAGAGATGACACTTTCCGTTAAAGGAACGGGAGCCTGGAGGAGGGCTCTTCAGGAAGGAAAAGAGACAGCTGAGAGAGGTAGGAGAGAGCTGCCTGGAACGAAGTGCTGTGGGAAAGGGGAACAAGGCAAGTCTCGGTGTCCTTCAACAGCAGCTGGAGCTAGGAGGTGCCATACTTGAAGAGAGAAGAAAAGGAGGTATTCTTTCAACCCCAAAGGGTTGGAGAATGGAAGCAAATTAAAGGGCATGCTTGATTTGTGGCCACTTGGAGACAGGAGAGCGAAGTAGAATTGCTGCTCTAACTTGTGCTGCTGTTGTTGTTGGTGGTGCTAGAAACAGATCCCCTCAGGTGAGGCACGGCGACACGAAGAAGTCATTGCCTAGTGAGGAGAACAACAGCTTCTTTGACTACTCCCTCAAGAAAAACATAAAATAAACACACTCCTTTTATTTTGGAAACACTCTCTCGTCTTCTTTTTGCTTCGAGCCTAATTAGGAATAGTAGGAAAAAATGACATCACATTCCCCAAGAAAAAACACTGGTATTTACTGCATTTGTTCCTTTAATGATTGGAGATGGGGGGGGGGGGTGTCTTATTTAGGCTGTGTATTGGCTTTGGTACATCAGGAAAATGGCAGACCAAGCTGACCAAACAGTGTGTGTCCACTTGGCACGTTGTGAATAGCTCTCGAGATAACACTGACCTTAACGACTATGTCCCTAGTGAATAGAAAAGGGCTCCTGCTCACACGCAGTTTTACACACGCACCGCCCCCCCCCCCCACACCAAATTAACATGTAAATCTTAAATCCTATCCTGGGGATCATCTTAATTATCTGCATGGCAGACAGCTACAGTTATTTTGGATGCCTTAGTGCATCATAGCGAGTGGGGTACCCCAGGGGTCGATACTGGCTTCAATCGTGTTCAAGTTGTTCCTCAGAAACTTGGCTGAAGGGACAGCGTGCACCCTCAGCGAGTTTGCGGCTGTTCTGAACTGGGAGGTATGGTTGCAACCCTGGAGGGTCGTAGCGCCGTTCAGTGGGAGCTCAACAGGCTGGAGAGATGGGCAGAGGGGAAGCTCATGAAGTTCAAGCCAAGGAAGGGCAGAGTCCTACCCTGCAGGAGAAACACCCTGGTGCAGCAGTACAGGCTGGGGAGTGAGGTGCTGGGAGGGCAGGTGGCCAGCAAGTTGAGCACGAGGCAGCAACGTGCCCTTGTGGCCAAGAAGGTCAACGATCTCCCGGGCTGCAGTAGGCAAAGCATTGGCAGCGGGTTGAGGGCGGTCATCCTCTCCCTCTCCTCAGCCCTGGTGAGGCCTCGCCTGGAGTCCCGGGTGAGGGGTGGGCTCCCCAATACAAGAGAGACATGGAGCTAGTGCAGTGAGTGCAGCTGAGGGTTCCTCAGATGCTGAAGGGATGGGGGCATAGGAGGAAAGGCTGCGAGAGCTGGGCCTGTTCAGCGTGGAGAAGAGAAGACTTGGGGGGGGGATCTGACCAATGGGTATAAATATCTGAAGGGAGGGAGTCAAGAGGATGGGGCCAGAGCCTTGTCAGAGGGGCCCACTGACAGGAGGAGAGGCAGTGAGCACAAACTGAAGCACAGGCAGGTCCATCGGACCATGAGGACAAACGTCTTTGCTGTGGGAGTGACGGAGCGCTGGAACAGGCTGCCCAGCGAGGTCGTGCAGTCCCCATCCGTGGCCATAGTCAAAAGGCATCTGGCTAGGGTGCTGGGCAACCCGCTCTAGGTGACCCTGCTGGAGCGGAGGGGTTGGACTAGATGATCTCCAGAGGTCCCTTCCAACCTCCACCGCTCTGTGAGTCTGTGACCAGAGCCCCATGGAGGCGCAGAGGCAGACAGAGGTGCCCTTGAGGGGCAGGCAGCCCTGCGCCCCTGAAGGGATGTGCCCTGCCCCTCCCTAGGGCGGCGGGTCACAGCAGGGTCCTTTGTGACCCCATGGCGCCCCATGGTGTTGTTGGGCACCACTATGGCATGAGCAAGGCAGTGTCCGGGAGGACGGCAACAGGAAAGGAAGGAGCACGCAGGGCTGCTGAAGGAGCCCTTGAGCGCGCGATGTCTTTCCCTGTCACCCCGGGCAGCCCCGCAGTGCGAGGCGTTTCCCCAAGGCACCCCCAGCTCAGACCTGGGTAAGAGGGCTGGGGCTGGGGCTGAGCAGCTCCCCAGGGCCTCAAGGGGGCCCTTGGCCATGGCCATGGCCATGGCCAGGAGAGGAAGGAGCAGGCAGGGTGATGGGGTGGGGCTGGAGCTAAGGTGCAGGAGAGCTGGCGCCAGGGCCCAGCACACCTGCAGCGGGCAGGGGGACGCCAATGTCCCGCAGGGAACCACCCTCTGCTGGTGGCGTTAGCGAAAGGTTTTCCTTCCGAGAACATCTTGGCAAAGCCTGCGGGCATTTTCCAAATGACACCTTTCGCATGGAAAAACCACAGCCGTGGGCTCGGCCTTCTCCAGCCAGGCTGTCTGCTAAGCCCAGGGGGACAGTGCAACTGTTTCCAGGTGCCAGGCCTGGCCTTAGGCTCCTCCATTCCCAACGTCCCCCTTTTCTTCCTCCCTGCAGGATGGAGAGGAGACCTCCCAGGCACCCCCGGGTGGCCTGGGAGAAGAAGGATGGCTCCGTCAGCCGCCCTAGGGTGGCTTTGAAGGAGAAGGAGGAGGATGGACCCCCCAGGCACCCCCGGGTGGCCTGGGAGAAGAAGGATGGCTCCGTCAGCCGCCCTAGGGTGGCTTTGAAGGAGGAGGAGGAGGATGGACCCCCCAGGCACCCCAGGGTGGCCTGGGAGAAGGAGAAGAAGGATGGCTCCATCAGCTGCCCTAGGGCAGCTTTGAAGGAGGAGGCGGATGGACCTCCCAGGCACCCAAGGGTGGCCTGGGAGAAGAAGGATGGCTCCCTCAGCTGCCCTAGGGTGGCTTTGAAGGAGGAGGAGGATGGACCCCCCAGGCAAGCCTGGGAGAAGGGAAAGGATGATGACTCTGTCAGCTGCCCTGAGGTGGCTTTGAAGGAGGAGGACAGATCCCCCAGGCTCCCAAGGGTGGCCTGGGAGGAGGATGAGAAGGATGGCTCCCTCAGCTGCCCTAGGGTGGCTTTGAAGGAGGAGGAGGAGGATGGACCTCCCAGGCACCCAAAGGAAGCCTTGGAGGAGGAGGAGGAGGACGGAGGCCCTTCAGAGAGCCACCCCAGGAGGGCCTGGGAAGAGGAGGAGGAGAATGAGGAGGAGGAGGAGGAGGAGGAGGAGGAGGAGGAGGAGGAGGAGGAGGAGGACGAGGACGAGGACGAGGACGAGGACGAGGACGAGGACAAGGACGAGGAGGAGGGTGGACCCTCCACCTCCATCAGGGTTGCCTGGGAGGAGGAGGAGGAGGAGGATGGAAGCCCTTCAGGGAGCAGCTCGCAGCCGGAGCAGTGCTCGCTCCAGCCATTGCAGCCAGGTGAGTGAGTGGGCACCCCTGGGCTGGGCAGGACCGGGGGCTGCGAGCCCATAGCTGGGCACAGGCCTCAACTGGTCCCTGTCTCCTGCCAGCCCCGACAGCTCTGCCCACTCTCTTTCTTGGTCACATCTAGGGCAGCTTCTGCCAGGAGAGGAGGAAGCCCTGGGAAGCATGCGCACCTTTCTGCGAAGCGGAGGCAAGGTAACGGCAGGCACTTGTGCCTGGGCTGTGCCTGCATCTCCTGGTGGGTGGCCCCTGCACGTGCAACGCTCAGGCGGCCCCGCAAGGGCTGCTGGCTGTGCAGAGCTGCTCCCGTAGAGGCACGCCACGCACCACTGCGTGCCCGCAAACGCTCCGGTGCTGCTGCCCATGCCTCTGGCGCACTTATGCTCTCCGTCTCTCTCGTCCTGCTGCTGCCAGGAAGAGGCCGAGAAGCTGCAGTTTCTGGCCGACGTCTGCATCCTCTGCAGAGGCGCCAGCACGGATGTCTTGCTGCGGGTCCTGCTTTTCCTGTGCAGGGTGGATCTGGCAAAGGCAATCGAGGTGAGGGCGCAGGCCGGGGCCTGGGGGAGTGGGCAAGCCTAGCCGGGCACTGGCACACCAGGGAGGCCAGGACTGGGGTGCGTGAGCGTGGGAAGGTGGGGAGCCCTTGCTCGTGAGCGCAGCGCTGCCCACTGCAGGGCTCCAGAAGCCACCGAGAGCGGGGCAACGAGGGGGCTGCCCTGGGTGCCAGCGCTGGGGTGCGACGGGGGCACCTGGGCTCTGCCAGCCTGGCAGGCTCCTCGCTGGCTGCTGACAGCTCCCACGCCGCGTCCTCGCTGCGCTCTCCAGGTGCTGTTGCGAGAGGAGCCCGTGGAGCAGCTGAGCACTGCGGTGCGGCAGCAAGCCTTCCTCGCCATCGCTGCAATGAGGTAGCTGCCCCAGCCCCTGCCTTGCTCAAGGCCTCCACAGCCTACGGACCTGACGGCACCAGCTGCAGCTGGGCGGCATCTCCCGTTCGGGGGCAGTCTGAGCGAGGCGTCTGCGGGGCCTCTGCTCTCCCCTGCACGGGCCTTGACAGTGCTGGAGACGGGAGGGCAGAGAGGGCCCTGGGGCCCTGTCCAGTGTCTCTGGACTTTGCTCACGAAGGCTGAGGCAGGAGATGCAGAGGATATCGGGCACATGCTGCCGGCCCGTCCTCTGTCCCTGGGCCAGCATCACAGGAGGAAGAGGCGCCTCCCCAGGGGCCTCCCCACCTCGCAGCCCTAGCAGCATAGGCTCTGCCGCCCACGAGCTCTGGAGGTGCCACTGTCAGCCCCCGGCTCTGAGCAGCGCCTCTCCCTCCTTGCAGCAAAGCGAAGCTGGTGCTAGATGGCAACCAGAAGACAAGCCTCCTCCAGTCCTGCTTCTGCGCGGTCTTCTTCCTTCCTCCCACAGAGCACATGCAGAGCCTGCAGGCTGCCCTCTACTCCAAGGTACGCCCTGGCCGAGGGCTGCAGAGCCCGACAGTCCCCCTGGGCTGGTCCCCGGCTGCTCTGTGCCGAGAGATGAGCGCAAGCTCCAAGCCAGAGCAGCACTGCAGCGCGGCTTCCCCACCCTCGTGCCTTTTCCCCCTTGCCCTGGCGATGGCCCCGTGTAGTGTCGCCAAGCTGGTCCTTGTGCGGCAGCTCCTCTGCCCTAAGCCTCTCCCCGGGCACCGCAGGGCCCTGGGTGGCCCCCTCAGGCTGCAGGGATTCAAGCCCCTCTCCTGCAGGCAGGGGGCTCCAGGGAAGAAGTGCCACAAGCCTCTGTCTTCCTTGCAGACGCTGGCTGCCCTGGACAGCATGCTGCAGGCGCTGGTGCTCACATGTCTCTCGCCTGCTCTCCTGGAGCTGCAGAACATCCTGCAGGTCTGGCATTTACGCAAAGAGTGGCCTTCACAGGGACTGACTGTTTCTCACCCCAAAACAAAGGGACTCTCTGGAGGGGACCTCCCTCTGCTCGGCCCCGCAGCGCTAGGGGCAGAGAGCATGCTGCAGGGAGAGGAGCGTCTCCCTCGGGGGAGCGAGGCTTCCCCACCGTGCTCTTCTGCAAGCCCAGTGTCTCCTGGCTGCAGTCAAGAGTCCTTTCTTGCCCACCCGACTCCTGCAGTGGAAGGCAAAGCCCTAAGCCCTGGCCCTCCGCGACAGGAGGGCCCAGCGGGCCCTTTCTGGCAAGCAGCAGAGGCTGCAGGAGCCACGGGAGCCTGCTGCCTGCCCGGCTCCAGCCGCTCAGCCGAGGGGACTTGTCCCTAGTTGGGGGGGACTCGCAAGGCAAGAACCCACTTACAGGCTTTGCTCCTGCTCCCAGGAGCTGAAGGGCAAAGCCGAGCAGGCATCAGCAGAGCTGCCTCGCTTGCAGCAGCTGGCAGGTCACCGCGCAGACCAGCAGCTTTTCTCCTCCCAGGTCCTGCTGCCCTTCCTCCGGTCCAAGCAAGCAGCCACGCGCCAGAGGGCTGTGGGGCGCATTGCCGAGCTCACGCAGCTCCTGGTCATCCCTCCCTTGCTCAAGGTAAGCCGCCTCAAGACCAGGCAACCTCCAGCCGCCCCATCACCCCTTCGTGGTGCTCCGGAGCCTTCTGCAGCTCCGCGCTGCCTCCAAGGGAAGCCTGGCTACAAGGTAGGGCACTCAGCAAGGCCCTGCCCTGAAGCTATGCTCTTGGCCATGCCTCGGTGGGCTTCCTTCTGCAGGCCCTGCTCTCTCAGACGCCACCTCTGCTCGCAGCCCTCCTGGGCAGGGCAGCACTGCCCTGGGCACACGCTGTGGGCCCAACAGCGCCCTCCACAGCTCCCGCTCACCTGTGATCCAGTCATGAGTTAACCGTGGCCTTGGGGCTTTGGTGGCAAGCAGCACCCTTCAGCCCTGCCTCCCTCCCCCAGGTCCGCTCGCCCTTGGAAGGAAGCAGTGACGGCCCTGACGACTGCAGAAGGAAGCAGTTCTCCATCCTGGGCGGGCTGGTGGGACACGTCATCCTGTGCTGTGCCTGCCAGGACCAAGGCACCAGTCACGGAGCTGCAGAAGCTCTTCACCACCTGTACACATTCATCCTACAGGAAGAAAGTAAGAGAAGCAGCCGCAGGCTGAGTCCTTCCACACACGCACAGAGCCAGGCAAGGGCAGGCAAGACACCGTGCTGCCTCAGCCACTCTCCGCAGCAGCAGCAAAGCGCCAGAAACTCCTGCATTGTAGGCGCAGGGCAAGCACTGCGTAAAGGCCAGGGCCCACAGAGCCCAGGCTCAGTGTAGAGGGCCCGTAAGCAGGAGGCCATGGGGGATGTGACCTGCAGCCAGCTCTCTGCGGAGAGAGGGGGCATGCACACACTACTTAATAAACAGCAGCCACCTCCTAGACTTCACGCAGGGCCGTCAGCTGCCTTGCTGGAATCCCTCGCCCGCTTACCAACAGGCTGGAAAACCTTCAGCAGCCCCTGCTCCTCTTAGGGCTTGTGTCTCGCTTCCTACTAGAACGGCTGCTCAAACGCCTCTGCCTTGTGGTAGTCTTAAAAGCCGTTTCCCCTCCCACCTGCCTTGCGATAGGCCCAGGACTTCCCTGGAAAGCCTGCTCCCCATCCATTTCTGGCACGCCTGCTTTCTCTGCCAGCAACGTTTCTCGCTGAGGCCTGCAGGGTACCACCTCTGAGTCACCATCCTCCCTCCTAATTGCCCTGTGTCTCCCCTCCTGTCCAGGCATGGAGCTGTCCCACGATAGCCCAAAGCACCTGCAGATCCAAAAGGACAGGGAAGAGGCAAAAAGCCGCCTTTGGCCGCCCAACGACGTTAGGGAAATCACGGCGGTAAGGAGCGTCTCCGTTGCTGGGACTGCCGGCTGTGGGGTCAGCACGATGCTCAGATGGACAGAAGGACCCTTTGACAGGGGGACTAACGGGTGCTTGCCGTCATCGGGCAGGGGGCTCACCTTGTTCTTGAGCATGGACTAGCCACAAGTTTGTGGCCTGGCCCCCTCCCCCCCCACCAGAGCTCTGCTTCCCCACAGCAGCAGCAGAGGGGCACCCTGAGCCCAGCCGCCCACTTCCTGCCTGGGGCCATCACCCAGCCCAGCTCAACCCCTGCTCCTGGCTCTCCTGGCAGCACAGAGCCAGCACTGCCACACGCTTCTCTCCAGAGCCGCTCTCACTGCTCAGCTGGGCAGCAGCCAGCAGCACGAGGGCACTGCGTGTGATGCATCTCTCTTCCCTGCCTCCTTTCTGCTCTAGATGTTTGCAAAATACCTCCAGCCGTCGGAGAGAGCAGATCTCATTGTCGTAGCCATCAGGGCCATGAGCTGCTCCAGTGCCTTTGTCACACAGGCAGCCGCTCACATGCTGGATGTGCTGGTGACAGAGGACGCCTCTCAGCTGAAGCACGTAAGTCGCCTGCGGCTGGCATGGCCGGGGCTCGAGCCCTGCAGGGCATTGTTTTTCCTCTGGATGCAGGTCTCCCTCCCAGGCGCCTAAGAGCCTTTGAGGCCAGCACGGAGCAGTGGGAAGGGAAGCAGTTGTCGGTGGGAGCTGGAGAAATGCCTCCCTCCATGCCATGTGCCCTGCAGGTGGCCAACATCATGAGGTGCATGTGCAGCTGCCTGATGGCCATCAAAGAGGCGTCTGCCCGGCACAGCGTGAACAGGGCTCTTCTGGAGCTGACCTGCGCACACCCTCACGAGGCAGTCCTGAGCCTCTTGTACTGTTCGCCAGCATGCAACAGGTACGGGGCCCAGCTGCCTGCAGGGCTCGGGGCCCAGCAGCCTTGGGAGCTCATGCCATGGGGGCTACCAGAGAGGTGGAGATCTCCAGGACCCCTGCTGAGGGACTGGCCCCAGTGCTGGTGCATGAGCCAGGGCTGCAGCAGGCAGAGGTGATCAGGCCTGCCTGGAGCGCTGCTCGAGTGAGCCGCAGAGCCTGGCTACCTTGGTGCCTGCCTGCCCCATAAGGAACTGCAGCTCGGCCACGTGCTGCTGGTGGGGCAGGGCGCACTGGCTGTTGCTAGCAAAGGGCAGCGGGCAGAGGCAGGGCTGGTGGCCAGCCTGGGCCCTCCAGGGCAGCCAGGCCACGGCGCACCCAAGGCAGCCTGCTGACAGAGCGCTCGGGGCCTACAGCGCTGCCAAGGCCATGTGGCGGGTGATGGTCTCGGAGCCCGGCGCTGCAGAGAAGGTGCTGCCCGAACTACTGAGGCTGCTGGAGGACTCGCCAGTGGACAAGACATCCGCCTGCATCAGCAACAACGCGGGCATCCTTTCGTGGGCTGTGAGTTTCCAGGCGAGGCCTCCATCACCTTCAGGGCTGTGCTTGCCTCCCCAGGCAAGAGGCAGCGCTCCCTTTCGCCTTCCCCATCTGCCCCCCAAGCTGGCACCTCCCACAGGGCACACACACCTCAGGGCCATGGCCAGCAGGGCTCTGCCCAGCGTCTAGCCTCTGCTGGGCCAGTGCACTGGGCTGCCGAGCACCGCCTGGAGCCCTGCGCGCACAAGCACGAGGCCTGCCTGGGCAGCTCTCTGGCCTCCTGGGTCTCTGCATCTCCTGGCCTTCCTCAGCAGGCTGGAAGCTTGTGTTAGGGGCAGGCTTAGCGGTGGGGGCCGGGTTCAGGGCCAGGCAGGGCCCACGCACAGCCCAAGCAGGCTGCAAGGGCTGACACAGGAGATACGCGAGAGCCGCCCCCCACCCGCCCCAAGGTTGATGTCCATGCCCACGCAGGGAGGCTCAATGGGCCCATGTCACAAACAGGAGCTGAGCCTCAAGAGCTTCCATGACTTAGCCCTGCCCAGACAGCCAGGCCGCGCGCACACTGCGCTGCATCTGCTGGGGCACAGGGCACCGCCTGAGCCTCACGCCCCAAGCTCGGCCAGGGCAACACCGTCTCACCATTGACAACTGTCTCTTGGGTGTTTGTTGCAGGCAACCAGGGCGCTGCACGAGATTCTCCATCAGCCCCTCTGCCCCCAGGAGGTGAAGCTCTTTTTCCCCCAACTCCTCCTGGCACTGCTCTTCCGCATTTCCCTCGCTCTCGAGATGATGCCAGAGGAGGTTGCTGTCTTCTGGGGGGAATGCCAACAGCATCAGGCTGCTGCCTCCAGCCCCACCAGGTACTGCCTCCCACTTCCCCCACCTCTGCCCTGCACCTGGAGCCAAGGCCAGGGCTCCCAGGGTGACCTGGCCTTTCCTCTGCGGGCAGGTGCGCAGCAGAGGCCATGAAAGCACTGCTCTGCTGGGCTAACTACAAGAGCCAAGTGCTTGCCATGGAGAGCAAGGGCGCCTGGGACATGCTCCTCACTGCCGCCACCCACCACTGCGGAGTGGCTTTGCTGGCCATGTGAGAGCCCCCTCCTCCCCGCTCTCCCCTAGCCCTTCTCCCCACTGATGGGACGCCCTATACAATCCCCTTCCTCGTGGCTGACAGGCTGGCCCCAGCTCTCCACAAAGGAGCTGCACTCTCAGCCCTTGTCACTGAGGGATGGCACAGGGGAACGGCCAAGGGGTGGGGGGGGGGGGAGTGTGCAGTGGGGGGGGTGGGTGTCTCTCTGTCACAGCCCAGCTCTGAGAGCTCCTGGAGGAGAGCTGGTGTTACCAGGCACAAAAGAGGGTGATGCACAGCAGCAGTCGCCTCCCCCACCCCCACCCCGGGCAGCCCAGCAGGGAAGGGGCAGGAGGCACAGGGGAACACTGCAAGAGCCCGCGGGGTGGGGGCACGGGGCATGACTCCACAGTGCGCAGGACATGGGCTGTGCTGCAAGGCAGACTTCAGGGCAGGAAGGGAGCTTCTCCAGCCTCCTCCACCAAAACGAGCCTCCTCATGTTGGGCACTGCCTTTCTAATGGCAAGCTGGGGTGGCAAGACACCACACCTCCAGGAGCAAATGCTGCTGCCTGCTGGAGTTGAGCACAAACATGGCCTCGCCCTGCCTGGCCTGTGGGAGAACACCTAGACTGGGCAGTGCCATCCCACAAGAGGTTGGCCTGCCCTGCTCAAGGCCAACACTACCTTCTTCCCCCTGCCAGAGAGATGAGGAAGGCCCCCAGGCCCCAGCGTGCCTACATCTTCCACCACCTGCTAGAGCTGCTCAGCAGGGAGAAGCCCTCCCATGAGATCCCTGCTATGGCTTTCCTCGTCGAGGTGAGCTCAGCGGCCAGCGGTGCATCTCTGGGGTGCCTCAAACCACTCTGCTCTCTTGTGCCCACCACTGCACCGTGGGTGGCAATGAATGGAGCAGGGTGGTGGGTGCACTCCGAGCAGTACCTCGGTCCATTTCTGGTGGGGTAATGCTTGCCACTACCTGTATTTCCTATCTATCTGCTTTGTGCCTGCTCTCCCTACTCAACTGCTCCTCAGAGGCATGACAGTAAGAGGCTGCAGCTGGTGGCCAGGCCTGGAGGAACAAGCAAGCTAGCTGCACAGCGTGCCCTGAGGCACAGGACAGGGCCACAGGGGCTCTCGCAACCACTGCTGCCTTCAGGCTGGCCCTTGCCCGGGTCTGGTGGCCTTGCCCTCAGCTGGTGGTTGGATCCAGCACTGCAGGATATGGGGAGTCCTGCAGCTTTGTCAGTCTGCCACTGCTGTGTGTGTTTCAGCTGCTGGGCTGTGCTGACCTCAGAGGAGAGGACCATCACATCCTGAACCTCTTCCTGAGATACCTGCAAAGCCAGAGCTCGGTGATGCGCAGGCTGGTGTTCAGGGGCCTCCTCAGGCTGTGGGAGAGACCCGAGATGGTGAGCGAGCGGGGACAGCCAGCTGAAGCCATGCCAGAGGCCTGGGGCTGGGCAGGAGGGGCTGGGCAACTCAGTAGCTTACAACTCAGGAGCTGTCCTCTTCCTCTGCCCACTTTGGGAGTCCTTTGGGACAGGGCCCTGGCTCTGCTGCACAAGGAGAAAGGCACCGGTGCCGGCGGCAGACCCTGGCCCTGCACCAAGCAAGCCACCTCCAAACCACCTCAGTCACAGGAATGCTGTGCTGAAGGAAGTTGCCTTTCCCACAGGCAAGGAAAATGCAGGCCCTGGTGCCAGCCCTCATGGAGAGCCTGCAGGACGCAGACACGGACATCCGCGAGAAGGCCCTAGCTCTGCTCAGCAGCATGATCCATCTCCTGGACGGGCAGAGGGCCAGCCTCATCGTTCCGCAGCTGGCTGAGAAACTCTTGCCACTCTTCGATGATGTAAGGCTCGGGAGAGAGTCGGGCACCCGCTGGGCGCTGGGTCCCCCAGGATCTGATGCGGATGGCCAGCCCAGGCTGCTCCAGCCACATTGAGCCCCTTGCCCATCGTGGTTTTGGAGCAGCCAGGGCTGAGCTCCTCTCCTCTTCCTTCCCACCAGGAGTCCGGCTGCGTCAGAAACCTCTCCATCAACCTCCTGAAAGATACGATGACAATGGTAGCGGGCACCACAAGAAAACTGATGAGGAAGCAAGTGCAGAGGAGCCTGCTCCTCCTCCTCTTCCACTTGCACGACCAGGTCCAGAGCGTGGCCCAGGTGTGGATTTCTGACCTGACCAGTCATTGCGGGAGGGCAATGCTGACCCCTTCCCCACCTTGGCTGGGCCTCAGCATCAAGAGCAAAGGCTGCCGGCAGTCGCTCCCTTTGAATGGGTGTTACCTTGAGGCCCAACCTCCGGAGGCCCTGAGCAGGGCACAGAGCCTCCTCCCTGTCTCTACCAAGCCACCCACTGCCCTGCCTTCATCCTCCTGCCATGCCTCTTCCTGCACAGATGGACAGAGAGCTGAGGTCCCCTCACAGCCCCGCTCCCTCCCTACAGCCCTCCACCAGTGCGGGCCATAGCAAGAGCCCCGGCAGGCCCAGAGAAGCTGGCCATTTCCCAGAGCTCCTCTACCTGCTCCAACAAGGCTCGGCAGCCATCCATGGCCAAAACAGCCTAAGCACTCGAGGCCCCACAGGCTTCCCAGCTGTCCCTGCAGGAGTCAAAAAGCCAGGGTTATGCTCTCCCCATCACGGCCCTCCTCCCCTCCCGCCCCACCACGCTCTGCCCAGGGGACACACAGGTGTCTGGGCTGGGGCATGCCCCAGCTCTCTAAGGCATGACCACCACAGCAACAGAGTTCTCCCTACCCATGGCCAGGGCACTTGGCCCCTGCAGAGGGGTGCAGCACCCTCAAGGGGTTGCGAGAGCCAGAACATTGCCCAGCCTCCCCCTGCCTGGGGAGGGCAGAGACACAGACACTTGCAATCAGGGCAGAGAACCAGCCCTGCATCCCAGCTACCAAGCTCTGGAGCCTGGCCATGAGGCAACAGCAACTGAGCAGGACAGGGAGCCCAGCACCACGCTGGGAAGCCCCAGGGGAGGCTCTTCTGCCCGAGTCCTGCACTGGCGTCGCTGGGACTGCAGCACTTCAGCCTCCTCCTGGCTTTGGCTACAGCTCAGCACCTCTTGGCCATCTCTGTCCTGCTGCCCTGGCAGCATGTGGCACCTGAGATGGTGGTTGCCTCACATCTCTGCCTGGGGCACTGAACCCAGTGGCAGCCTTGGTGCCCAGCTGCGGCATTTTCCCACCACGGGCTAAGAAAGGCTCTGAGCCTCACCGCAAGGACGGGGGCACAGGATCTCCTCCCCTGGGCCACGGTGGCATCTCTCACTCTCTGCTGCTGTGCAGGCCTCTCAGGAAGCCCTCCTGGGCGCTGCCAAGTTCCTGAAATGGCAGCAGCTCACCTACCTCACCGAGACAGGACAGACAAGGCGCATCAGCGAGTACCTGGTAAGCACAGCCCCAAAGCACCCAGCCTGCATAAGGCCTGGGCCCCTCCAGGCCCGAGCTGTGCCCCTCACTCACCTCTGGCATGCTCAGGCAACTCCAGCCCACCTGGCACCTCACCATCCCTGGGCAGCACCGGGGCCTCTGCTCCCTCCAAACCCGAGCGCTACGCGCCTCCTGGCCGGGCACCGTGAACGCCCTGGCAGGGGAAGGAAGGGGAGACTGCTCCTAGGTGGAGGTGCTGGCCAGCTGAGTGGGGAGGCTCTGCACCAGCCACCAACCCTTGTGCTCTCCCCAGCTGGCAAAGGAGAACAACAGAGCGGAATACCTGCGCCAGAGCCTGCGCTACCTGCAGAGCCCGCAGGAGCCCTTGCAAGAGGAAGCCGTGAGGTTCCTTGGTGAGCCACAACCCCTCCTGGGGTCCCTCTCTGTCCCAGGGCAGCTTGGCCCCAGCCCTGGCTTTTGGGCTGGCAGCCACAACCAGCCCCGGGGCTGCCACAGCCCCACCTGCCCCGTGCAGGCAGCCCCGTGCCTGGCAGCTCCATGTCACCTTCTCCCAGCCTTGTCCACACCAGTGGGAATAGCGGGGGCCTTGGTCAGTCCCTTACAGCCTCCTTGAGTGTTACGCTCTGGAGAGCACCCTGCAGTCAGCCCTGCCTGCACAGAGCAGGGCCCGTGGCCACGCCAGCAGGGCTGGGAAGGAGCTCTGCTGCTGGCAGTGCGCTGGCGAGCAGGATTTGTGACAGGCTGTGTGTGCCTAGGGCTCATTGGACGGCAGATGAGGGAGCAGGATGAGGAGAAGCTGCAGCACATTTGCAAGGGTGAGTGAGGGCAGTGGCAGGTCAGCCAGGGCTGACGGGGAGGAAGACACACCCTGGGCAGTGAGCACCCCACCCCACTGCTCTGCTCCCCTTGCGCAGCAGGGGCCTTGGGGGGAGAGGAGAGAGAGACTTCAGGGGCCCTTGGGACATTCCTGGCCAGGCACTTGCAGCTGAGCCATTTGTCCCCCCACTTCCTCCTGGCCAGGGGAAGAGCTAGGTGGGACCGGCCCTGGCAGCAGGGGAGGGGAAGCCTGGGGTCTGCGCAGATCCAGGGGGGTTGATCTCTGCTCTGGTCCTTGCTCTTTCAGCCCTTGAAACCTTGCAGAAGAGGGCCAGGCCCTCCACTTGTTCGCTGGTGGCCCAAACCATCCTGATCCTGAGAGCTTCAAGGACAAAGTCTCCAGCCAGAGCCAGCCAAGGAACCCTCTCCTCCTGGATCAGGAACAAGTGGCAGAGGTGGCAGCGGCCTCTAAGACACAGCAGCCTTTGCTGCTGCACCTCTGCTCACTTCTGAGCCTGGCCTGCTTGGCCCATGGCCGCCACCTGAGCGCGCAAGGAACTCTGGGGGCTTCCTGGCCTCTCTGCCGCTGCCAGGCCACCCTGTGCTTGTTAGAGAAGGACATGGTAACTCAGATGGTAACTAGCTTAGCACAAGTCTAACTCTTGCTTAGCACTAGCATCTCAAGTGAACAAAGCCTGCAAGCCTCCAGGCCCAACTGTCAACAAACTCGAGAATCATTGCTGACCACGTAACCACAAGGTCAGTTCAAATCAGCTAATGAGGACACACAACTAGCTAATGAGGACATACAACAGGATGCATGCAGGAGACCAGACCGGATGCACCTGGGTGGTGGTTCACCTCTGAGAGGACAAGGGACCATGGAAGACAAGGACATGGCAACCAGCCCGGGATGTAGGCCAAGACCAATCAGAAAGAGAGAGACCACCAACTCAGTAGAAACTGAACGAGACCTTCCCTGGCAGGCAGGGAAATAAGACTGTAAAGAATCTCTTTGTTCGGGGTCCCTCCTTAGAGGCATCCACCTCAAGCTCTTGCTTTGCTCTACCACCAACAAATAATCAATTCCTTTTGCTGCTAGACCTGTGCGAGACTCTGCTCCTTGGAAACCTAGGCTCAAACTGTTTCCATAGCACTGCTACACTTTCCCCAAAGCAGCAGCCCTGCCTCTTCACCACATGTCGGGATCTTTTCTTGGTGGAAACTAAACGGCAGAAAACTCAGGCCCTGAAGGAATCAGGATCATCCCGAGAGCTAGGACACGCACTCTTCCCGCCGGAACACACTCACACACTGCGTCTTTGCCACAAAGCGCCAGCTACTCTGCTGGGGTGCAAAACCAAGAGGCAAGGAGAAGAAAAGCTTTCGCGTCCCCTGCTCTCTCCAGAGACGTGGTGGAGCAAGAGCAGGCCTCGCGCTTTGCAGGGCTTACCTGTCCCGTCAAAGGGGTCTCTGGGGTCTGAGATGCAGCTCCAGACCTTTTCTAGCACTGTGGCCTACAGCACACAGGCCCTGGAATTGCCCATTTGTTGCCTCAAGCGCTCCATGCTGAGATGAAGGGCAACCAAGGCAGATCCCAGCGGAAAGGTCCTCCCGCGGGGTCAGTCCCTGTTCTAAACGCCCCCTCACCTTAGGACATGCAAGAGCATCTTTCTCCAGCTGGCCTCTGCCTCAACACTGGAGAGGAGAAGCTGGCAACGAATTGTGGGAGAAGGACTTTTTCCAAAAAGGGGCCGCAGGAGCAGGTGAACTGGTCATGCTGACCTTGTTGAACCATAGCTGATGTACTATTAGCCTCTTACCTTCACTGTTACCTGGAAAGCTGAGGGCAAGACGATACAGCTCTTCAAAAGCTACCTCCTTGCTGATGTGTAGACTATCTATCTTCGACAACAAACACAAGCTTATCAAGGTTGGTTTCCAACACTAGGGAAGAGAATCTTAGGTTCAACATTTTCAAATGTTAGCTTAGATGTTTATTATGCTCCTGCCATCATCAGCCCCTCTCAAAGAAGGCTTATTTACAGATGTCTCCAACCACTGCCACTTTCAGGGCTTCCAAATGCATGTTTCCAGGGCCTAGCCCCTACAAGGACAACTCCTTAGCTGACGTTTCAGACACATAACTGCAGAGGGTATTCAGCTAGAGACATACATACAAATACACACCCAGAAACCAAGACAAGCAACTTGAAATGAATACAGCGAGCTTGTTTTCTGCTCGTTAACATGTATCCTGGAAGTGTGCTGGCACCCTCAGTCCTACTAAGCAAAGCTTCTCTACCAAGAGAGAAGCTTCTCTACCAAAGCATGGCTGGGTACTAGGTCACAATATCTCTTCCAGTGCTGCCTCCTTAGCAAACAGGAGAGAATACGCCCGTTTTCCCCCCTCCACCCCTCCAGGGAAGAAGTCCTGAAACAAAGAAAGTTGGATTATTTCTTACTAGAAAATTCTACCCAATGGGGCACGTTTGGCTGAGAGCGCTCAGTTCCAGGAACTCGCTTGCATTACTTTTTGGCCTTAGTACTCACGTACACTAGAGGATAACACTATTCCTTTTAGCTTTAGGGCTAATCACCACCAATGTACTTGTCTGGGCGAGAGAAAACTCATCGGAATACTTTCTACTAGTAGCACTCAAATTTCACTGCACCTGTTACCATCTCACTACTGCCCCCTCTCCCAAAATTCCTCCACAATGCCTTCCAAAGGAGAAGGCACAAAGAAAGTTAGCTGCTTTACTTATCCCACAGCTTGGAGCCGACCTGTGAAGGATGACAGATCCGAGGACCCCTCCTCCCCCCCACCACACACGGGAGGAATGCTGTCAAGAGAAGCAGAGACTCTGCGCCCTTTAGGGCTCACAGGAGAGCGATGGAGTGCTTTACCATAGTTTTGGCCAAGGAGCTAACATCACCTCAACAACAAAGGACACTGCAAGATGCCTTTGTTCTAGACAAACTGCCTACATCAGCTAAGCATAAACACTCCTCCTGTAACTGCCTGGCCCACTCCTTCTAGGTACAGGCTAGACTCTCAACACACTGAAATATAGGCCCAGGACGGCAGCAGTGGCTTTGAGAAGTAAAGGCACAGAGTACAGCTTAGAGACGTGCAGGCCTGAAGTGATAAGGGATGGGACGCAGACTCGGCACTGGAGACCTCCTGGCTATAAACTACTCAGCCAGGCGAGGATGGGGAGCGCATACGTGGTTCAGCCCAACACGAAGTCTACAAACCCAACAAGGAACAAAGGAACTCTGAAGAGAGCAGCAGGCTTGAGCTGCTTTCAACCCCCATTTTCCTTCCTGGCCACTGGACACACTCGGTGTCGCGACAACGAGGATATTCTAGACCGGTCAGGAGACTGATGCTGGGATTCAACTGGATATTGCAATTGCTGTGCTCTGCTAGGCGTATGCTGTTCTTTCAGTGCACTGCTGGGACACTGTGCTCAATCAAAATCCTGTGCGACTTCAACACAATTCAAATAAGTACACTTCCTATTAAGCATTAAACCCTCCACATGTGGAATATTAAAAAAACCCCAGAGCATTGGACTCTGACATGAAGTCAGAAGTGTGCAGCTGCACCCATCTACAATCCGATTCAAACACGTACTCAGGCTCAGAAATGCTCTCAGTCATGATCGGGGCCAGTTTGGAACAGGTTACACATCAAGTAGCACGCTCTGCAAAACCCCATTCGGCTCTAGTAGGGTCACGGGGGCGTACTGGTCCCAATGACTGATATGCTTTCCATTTCTTCCGTTCCAGTTTGGACCACCTCTCTGTGTTCTCATTTCCACCCCCAGGGTTTGCCTTCCCATAAGGGCGAACATAATGGACAAGCACTAAGAGAAAACCCAGGCACACGCTTCCTCCAGGAGCCTCAAGCTCCCATCAACTGTTGCAACCTCCTTCCTTGGTTGGGCCATTTGCAGCTCTCTCATTTTTCTGGACGCGTCTGGAGGAATCCCTGCACTGCCCACTATCCACCAAGGACCTAAACATTTGACTCCCCTCCTTGGTCCCTGACCATTTTCAGGTGGAACCTCAATTTCTGCTTTCTGTAGTGCTTGCCACACTGCTGCTGCTGCCTCCTCCACTTTCTCAGGGGAAGGTCCTCCCATCAGAACACCATCTCTCTATTGGTGCAGTTTCCCATCTGGAGGCAGTGCGACTGTCTGTACAAGTTCAGCAAGGGCAGCAGGAGCAATCGTGGGGGAATGCTTGTCCCCCTCCTTGGGGGGGGGGTGTGTGGGGGGGGAAGTCTGGTAAAGGCATATTGCATTCCCTCCCCAGGGAAAGCCAACTCCTCTTTATCCTCTTCCTGCAAGGGGACCAGAAAGAACATCTCCTTCCTGGTTAGCGCCACCATCCAGGGGTGTGCAGCTGCTTGCAATAGAGCTGTTAACGCTGCACTATTTGGTCCAACAGCTGTTAAGGGGGCCCTGATCACTCATTCCCAAACACCACTTCCCATCTGCTTTCCCAACTGGCCACAGAGGCGGGTCATATGGGGAGTGGGCTTTGGAGATCATTTGCCCTTTCTCCAAATCAGCTCTGGCTTCAGAAATCCCATTGCGCGCCGCAGCAGAGACCGGCTATTGTTGTCCGTCAGCGATTTCTCAATCGGAGAGTGCAGGGCTGGGCAAAGTACACACACTAGAGCCTCCCTCTTTCTACGGGGGTTAGTACCCATGTTTGAGCTGAAGGAACACACACCACCAGCCAGCAGGCACCACGTTCGTCCCTTTAAAACATCAAAAGTTCAAATATATTCCAAAAAAGCCAGTAGTCGACATGCGCCTCTTGCCCGGGAGCCATGAATTAACCCTTGGCAGTTTGGCACACAACACTCGCTCCCTTCACACCGGTGATTCTAACTCTCTGCCCTCCGGGTCACACACCCAGCTCCTAGGCACCTTGTGGGGTCAGTATTGACATTTGTGCTCCTGTATCTATTACAACTTCACCAATTGTCCCTGAGGACCAACTGCAATCTAGATACATGGGCCATTATCACTTCTCCACTCATAAGCCTCCCCTTGCCCAACAGGCAGACCCAATTGCCTTCTGGGCATTGCTTGGGGTTTTCCCCTTTTTTCGTTTTTTTCCTCCTTTCTTTTTTCTTTCATGCCCTGCAAGTCCTCCCTAGGCATTGTCTCTCTCTCTCTGGGAGCTGGCACTGGCAGAGTCAAAGTACACCCCCCCCCACCACCACCTTCGGCCCTTCTCTTGTTTCTGGGACGCTTCAAGCACACTCCAGACAACGCCAGTAGGCCCACCTTGAATCCTGAGGCTTTCCTCCACAGCCCATTGCTCAGTTCCCGATATCCTGTTCGCGGGTCTGGAGGCTTATTTCCCTTTGACTTAGTTCTTACTCCCAGGGGGTGCCTATATCACTGGTCTCACCCTATGAGCTCTTCCCCCTGGGGCTTCAGGTTCCCTTTTTCAGCTGTTAGATCGGTCCCAGCCCATTTCATGCCTGGGCTTAACCTTGCCATGCATGAATTCGGCCCATGCAGGGAGTTGCCTGGGCAGGTCCTTGTCACCTAGTCTTTCCTTGCATTCTGCAGCTGTTCAGTTGTCAAAGGCAACAACTACTCAGCTGCCTTCCTACCTTCCAGTTCTGTCTTTAGCTCCTGCTCCTTTCTATTCCCAGTCTCCCTTTCTGGATACGCAGCTTCTAAACAGATACCTCTTGCCGAGAATGCCTCTCCCTTGTCCATCCCTTGTGTGGCCCCTAGTTACCTTCAGGCATTCTTCAGCAGCTTCCCAATTCTGCTCCTTGCCACCGAGCCCACTCTTCTGAGAAGGGACTTGCGTTCACTCCATACCTCCATCAAGAACTGGCGATACTACTGCCCCGTGCATATATTAGAAAATAGCTGAGCACACCTTCCCGCGTCTTCCCTCAACCCGGGCTTCTTGCTTCCCTGCAATGCTAAATCACTCGGGCTCCAGCCTTGCTTAGTAAATACAGGCAGCACTGGAACAGAGCAGGGGGAGCTCCCCCTGCTACGCCCGGCTGTAACACTGCCAGATTAGGTAAAACATTGGGACCCCTAGGGGAGAGTCCAGCAGCTGGCAGAGTAGAAGTAGGAGAAAGAGAGAGAGAGCAAGTGACAGATAAATCTCTAGGAGGTGAGAGCAAAGGGGTATAGGGTGGAGCGGTTGCTGCGGGCACATTGCGCGGGATACTTGCGCCTACTACGGCCAGAGTCACTCTTTGCGGGGTTCCCCTCTTCTTTTGCCTCAGGTGCTGGCGGTCCCACGCCCAGCTGTCCCACACGGACCAATCCTCCATTGGAATGAATGAAACATATGGAACAGCAGTACAGACTCTTCCCATCAGTTACTCAAGGGTCGATGCAACAGATCAGTCTGGTGCTACGCTCCCCCTGCTGAGCTCACACATCCCCAACACACTACTGCCAAAACTACAACATTTGAAAAGTACTATTACCTAATAGACATTCATATCATAACAAACGAAACTCTCAACGTGATTGGCCACATCGTCTTACCATCCTTTTTTTCCCCCAAAGAGATCCACAACTGCTTCTTCTGATAAGTTCATGCAACGAGCATCAACAAGTAGCTGGGCAACTGGACTTCACCGACAGAAGCTTGAGCATCAACAGCATATCCAGTGATCTCTGCACTCCTCAGTTTCTAAAGCTGGCTACTCTGCCACACTGCAAAGACATCCATTGGACAATAAGCACATACAAGTAGAAATACAGCAAAGCACACATGCTAACTCTATTGCATGGCAGCACTACAAACATTCTCAAAGGTCATCCAAGCAGCAGCAGCACAACTCACAAACTGGGCTGTAAGAAAAAAATAATTCACACCTAGAGATTACATTTCAGAGAAGGACATCACTTAGGGTAGACTCAGGACAGGTCACACGTGGAACAGAGGGAAGCCATCTTGCGGACTCCAAAGCATACCAATTCTGCCCAACGCTTGGCATTTCAGCATCTCGAGTCGAGCTTCTCACATTACTCCCCAACTAGCCTTGCAGTGAATAAACGGGGACCCACAAAGAGACGTTAAACGTTCCTTAACCCGAGAGCTTCAAGTCTTTCAGGATAACCGAAACAAACAGAGCTGGGAAGGAGGCACTCAGAAGGTTCACCAGGCTTACCTCAAAATCCTGCTACAGTAAAAGAAAGCTGATATAGCAATTAATGCGCCAAGTCACACTTACAATTCCTTGCAGTGGCTTCGAGGACAGATGCCTCAAACTAGGGCATCATTTTAAAAAGCAAGCTATCGGATTCCCTGCGCATAAGGAACCTCTCCTAGTTACTCTCTTATTTTATAGTCTAGTCTTCTAGCTTAAAACATCAGTCTTGGCCACACTAACATGCTAGGAGGGAACAAAGAGTCATCGGAAGGCTGCACATAAACGCTCCCTGCATTTAGTGGTGGGGAAGAATCACCATTTACTGAAGCTGAAACATCAGCATCCCGAGAATTAAACAACTCGACAGCATGGCATTAACTTCCAGTGCCAAACTCACAGCACTCTATGCTTTTCAAATCTCTTGTTTAGCTATGCCTTACTAAAACTACTAAACGGGAGCCACCTTCCTCAAAACCGACCCCGTTCCTCCTGGCCACCCCTCTACGGCCAACGGATCACCCACTGCATTTTTCCCACCAAAAGAAAACACTGATGACCCTCATGCTGAGGAAACTCCATTTCCTCCAGCACACGTTCCTGGCTGAACGCTCAGCAGCTCCTGCAGCTCCTCCATCCTCCATAATCCTGCAGCCTGGACCTCTCTAGCCTTTGCCTCCAGCTTCCAGCAAGGCAAGGCAAGGCAAGTTTCAGTCTCCACTTTATACACCTCGGTGGAACCATTCCCCAATTAGACAGGTAAAGGCACAGCACGAAGCTTTTATTAAGTCTCCACCTACTAACACAATACACACATTGCCTCTGATTTACAATTACTGGCCTGCAGATTCATAGTGGCACTTCAGACAAAGCTGGAGGGCAAAAGAGGCTTCCTACATCCATTCACAGTGACAAGCACTCCTGCCTCAGACCACTGCAGGAGCAGCTACACGGACAGATGCCTTCTGCTCTAATGTTCATCTCGCACCTTCGACAGGCACCAGAGACATGCACAGGAACCGAGGTAGGCATCTCAAAGCACTTCCCAAATTGTTATGCTCCACTTCTCCTAACATTTCACTGCACCAAGCTGAGGAGGCCTACTTGGGAAATCAACTCTCTTGTCAAGCAAAGGGCAAAAGATCACTCACACTCAACTCTCTCCAGTCCTGCCTACTCAATACAACCTTCTTCAAGAAGCATCATTACAGCAGCCAGTACAAAAAACCATTAGATTTGCATGGGAAAGTACTCACGTCCTAAATGCAACCCTGTTCTATGGGGGGGGGCCAAAAAATAAAGCCTAATTGGCAACGCGTACCTATGCACATGCTCAGCCTCAAGTCCACCCAAGTATATTTCCATTACTTACGTTCACCAGTTACACTGACTAGCCAGGCAATCCCAGATGCTAGCTTGATAACAGCCAATATTTCCCTCTTCTGCCTTTCCTGCAAATATTTACCTGCTCTAATACAACTGGCACACTGCACACAACTCTCTGAACTGATAAGAACCATCCTGCCATCTAGTCCTCACCTCCTCATGCACTCATACCAGCACTATATACATCTCCAACAGAGTTTCACCAGGAAGCCACAGTATTGCAGAAGTTAGTCCTTTTTTTTTTTTTTTGGTACCAAAATAATTTCCAGCAGAATATGAAGAACAAAACCCCCACAGGAAAGCAGGAAACTCTCTCCGGGACAAAAACAACTACTGGTAGCTGCTGTTAAGACTCTAGCAAACCTCACCTTGTACCCCTCCCCGACAAAGCTATTCTCATGCAACATCCATACCCTTCAACCAGCACTCACTTTCACACTACTACTCACTGAAGGACTGATCCCCTGCTGAAGGAAAGTTCTTCTAGCCCCAAGCACCTGCTTTTTTTTAATTTTATTTTGTCCTGCTCAACAACTGACCCCTAGAGACCAGCAGAAGTGAGGAATTTCTAGCAAGCCCTTGCCGACATTATAAACACACACTACACAAGTTGTAAACCAAGAGAGAGCATTCAGGCAGAACTAACGCAGAACTAAACGCAGGCATGTCATTAGTCTGCTTTCAGGCACAGTCATTTCCTCCAGAAAGCCTGCACAAATGCCTAGAACTACAACAACATGCTATTATGTCTATTACATCCAATGAACCTGAGCATCAAGTGGCAAGTCATGCATGAGGCACCTGCAACCTCTCTAGCCCATTAATAGGGCTTCACACCTCCATGTCCTCTCTCCCACTCTCCCATGCATCATCTTCAGAAGCTGCTACAAAACTCTACTTTAAGACGATACGTGCATGCAACAAGGCAGCAGTTCAAAAAGCAAGGCTCAGCCCTCAACATCCTTTCTTTACTTTTCTCCCTCCCTACAGGTAAAGCCACTTAGGTTTCATAACTGCTAGCCAAAGGAAATGAGACAACAACTACAACCACCACCACCACGAACCATGCTTTACATGGGTAACTCACAACTTACAACCACTAAGGCAGCAACTGTGCTTTAAGGCTTCAGTCAGGTCACTTCAAGGCCTGAGAGTCTACAGCACTACTTCCCTACTCTCCCACATCTACTAACATGTCATTTAGAAACTGCTTCCAACCTACCTACTAGCCAAACACTGCTCTGAGAAGCTCACACTTGTCAGGCAAATCCTCCTGCATTTACTGCCCCATGACAAAACCAATATGCTACTTTGGGGTCTTGGGTCATACAAACTTTGTACTTCCACTACCATTAGGAGAGCAGGAAGAGAGAAAGAAAAAAAAAAAAGGGAAACATTTTAGTTTCCTCTACACTAAAAAGCTATAGAGAAACCTCTAACCCACAACAGACACCTTCAGCTATAGAAAACTCAAAGTAGCTCAAGTTCTGCCAGTGATATAGCCACACACCTCTCTTGCTAGCAGTTGACTTCCCCAGGAATCACAATTCCAAAACCAACATCTGCTAGTGTCCAAACAGGAGAAGCATCTCATGTTACACCAGGTCACATGCTTACAGATCTCCAAGAACCTTGACCACCTTTTTAAAGCCAGTCCTGAAACTTTTTCTTCTACCTCAGGTCAACCCAGAGGTTTACTGAAGAGCAATGTTTGGCAGCTCTTACTTCACTAGAACCACAGGTGAAACCACGAAAAAACATCGAGGGCAAGTATTTCATTTGTGACTCGCTAAAACTGATTTCTGTTCAACAATGACAGCACTGGGCAATATCTTAAAGTTACTGCTTTTACACAGGCCAGTATACTCAAGTAATACCAGGAGACAACAGTCCTGTCTTTCCAAACAAAGTCTAAATAGTTCCTGTCACATTAAAAAAGCCAAGAGGGGAAAAAAATTGTTGCCTAGCTACAATACTAGTTCCTAAACCATTTCAGCAGCTCTAAATCCAGATGATAGCCTGCATTGACTCAGAGCAAGAATAGTACATGCAGCTGCTAGTCATTGGCTGAGATAGAGCCAACTCTCACAGGATCTCGCCCAGCAAACCCCAGTGAAACTCCACAATGGCACAGGAGACAGGAAACACCTAACAGCAAAAGAGTTCCTCCAAGATCAACGCATTTTAACCATGCCAGATCGCTCTCCTTCATCCATGACGCCTAACACACCCTTTTCCAGGCCATTTCCACATTCCAAGCCCAAACCACACATAATCTGTTCCAAGTTATGAACACTGACTGACAAGTGTCAATATGCCATTCAGGTTATCCTCGGAAAACACAAGCAACTGCTTCAGCATTGCTTCCCTTTTCACTCCTCCTTCCCATACAAGGGGTCCATAGCTAACAAACACAACATATTTGCTTTACCCACTGTGTGAGTGGGTAACGTGTCAAACACCACTCAGCTTGCTTGCCTATTAGCAAGTCATGCTCAAAAGCAGCAGATCTAGAGACCTTCATTCCACCAATACCGCAATGGAAAGCTACTCTACTCCCAAGACCTCAAGTGAAAGATCCATTTCACACCCAAACAAGCAGCAAGTTTAAGCCAGTCCAAACTGGTCCCCTACTGCAACTTCCCAAACGGACACAAGTTGCTACACATCTTCTCTTAACCTTCCAGGAAAATCAGCTGCTCCCCTCAACCCTTTCCACCCAAAACCTTCCTCCTACAAAACACAGTTCTGCAAGGATCACAAATACAAAACGCGACCTAGACACAAAAAGACTCCCCTTAGTCATTTCCTAACTTCTTGGCCTTCAGCAGCAAGCACCAGCTCTTTCTTCTCTACTCGACCTCTAGATTTGCACGGGCACAAAGACAACTGGAGGCATTTCAGTAGCCAGTGTTGCCTACCTCTAAAGCATTGCAACCCACACAGGTAACACCAAGTCATCTTAACACAGCCAACGCTCTGAAGCCTAGCCTTCCCTTCACACAGGAACTTGCCTCATCAGCAATCACAGTTATCACTGCCATACATTTTAGAGGCTACGCGTCCAATCAATACATAAATCAATCAGTTGCAAGCTCAGCCTTAATAGCTTGAACCTTCAGCACTCCAGCGCTTCAACTCTTCACAAAGCATCACTTCCACTGGATGCCCACACTGCCACTTTCCACTAACATCGTCTCTCTCATTGCCCAGACAGAACTTGGCTTGCTTGTAAAGCTTCCTCACGTGGCATAGCTCCACTCTTTTCTCTTAGAACAAGTACTCCAGAAAGCTTAATCGCCACCAGCAGAAAGCCTCAGCACTCTATCTATCACCTCCTCTAAACCCCAGCAGGAACCAATTAACATCACAAGAGAAAGCACTCAGCTAAACCTCAGCACCAACCATGCCCTCCTCTATCAAACTAACATTCCTGCCTGCTTTAATACCAGCACCATTGGCTGCAACATCAACAAGCTTCCAGAAGGCAGCAAGGTCCCTCTACCATAACAGCTGGACCTCAGCCTACCTTCACCTGCTGGAATAACTGCACTTGCACCCAAGAAGGACAATAACTCTTCTCAAAGACAAGCACTGCAGTCCACCTCTTACTCAAGCATGCAGCTGAAGCAGCCCAGCAATCCTCTGCAGCCATGCCCTGACTCACTACCACACACCCTAGGCTCTCAAACCAGGACTGCTTCCTTCATGCGCCAACATCTCTGCTCAACACACTGAGCAGTTGGCTTACTCAGCATACAAGCACCTACATGACTCATAGGTCAAGAGCATACTACTCCTTCACAGGAGAAGCACATCCAATAGCCAAATAGCCTGAGCAGCTCAACATGGGATGCTTCTCACCAAGCATACAGGCCCTGTAGCACACTGCCTCTCTCACACTCACTCACTGACACCTGCTTTCAAACACTGGTTAACTCCTGCACTTGGGGGTGGGGGGGGGAGGGGGGGCAAGAGGAAGAGTGGTCATGTCACTGGGAAACCTATTCCCCCAAGCACACTTTTGCATTTAAGCTAAAGGATAAAAACTCTTAGCCTACTGTCTGACACCAGCTTAGGGCATACTCAGTACTGGCAGAAGAACAGATGATCCTTTGCCCAAAGAATGCATTCCCCCCACCCCACCCATTTCATTGTCAACAACAACAACAATCACCACCACCACCCCCCACACTAAACACTCATTCCCACCTCCAGCCACAACAAAAGGAGGTCAAAAAACAGATGAACCCACTCCTTTCAGCAGCACTCCTGTGTCAAGGGGCTCCAACTAGCACCTTCAGTCTTTGCAAAAGACTCCACCTCATACATTAGTACTATCAAGACTGGCACTAAACTCCAATTGCACAGCCTATCAAGGGCAACATATTACAGTAGACCTGAACGACTCCAAGGGACCCAAAGCAACAAACAGCCAATTAGCAGCTCCAATACACATTGCCTCCACTTTCTTGGGCAGGCACACAAAGTTCAACCTCAGAATGGTCTTCCAGAAAACTAGTTCTAGCACAAACCCTCTCTCTAGCCTGGCCTTACTTCCCCTCTATCAGGGAACACACAACAGTAATCAAATCAGGTTCAATCCCCCCCATCCCCCCACAAAAAAAAAAACAACAAACAAAGTAACATGACCCCACATCAGGAATAAGCCTCTCGACTCCCATGGGCCAAGCACCACTGCCCACCCCTCACTTCCAGACACAGCCACAGGGCAACCACAACAACCCCACTGCCTTCACCCAGAACCTCCCTTCCCCCCCCCCCCCCCACTAAACAAGGGCACCTGACCCAGCTCCCTCTCAGCTCCACCCAGTTCAAGCCCACCAGCTGAAAAGCAGCCCCCCAGACACCTTCCCCATCACTTCAGCTCACCTCCTTTGACACCCAGTCCAAAGGCATCTTCCACCACATGTACTTGCACACCCTCTCCCACAAACTCCTGCTCACTACTGCACTCGAGGGAGCGACATACACCCAGGCATGAACAAGACACAGACTCCCAGCACCACACTGCAAGAGCTCTTGGAGCAATCCTAGGCAGCACCCTGACAGAGCCAGTTTGAACAAGGTGCAAACACTTAGCCAGTCCCTTCCTTTCACTAGCGTCCATGCAAAACCTTACCCAAGGCACACACACCTCTGCCATCACTACTCCCCTCAACACCAAACATCACATCAGCTGAAAGCACCCACTCCACTGCTGCTCCTCAACTCCCACCAGGCAACCGAACTCAAACAACGTGCTCAGGCACAGTTCAAACCAACACACCCCCATCACAGAAGTACACACACAAGAGGCAACACTGCTAGCACGCACCAGTCGCGCTGTGTCGACCTTCAGAGCTCCACACACCAGCCACCGCTAAAGGTGACTAGCTGGAAAACCCACCTCTCGCTCCAGCTTACCCAGCTCTGTCTCCGGCGCACACAAACACCACTTCAACACCACCCACAGGACAGGCGAGCTGGAGCCAGGCCACACACGCTCACGCCGCCCCCGCCCCGCCCCAGCAGCCCCCAGGCCGCCTCCTGCCCCCGCCCCGCCCTCCCCACCTCGCCCTTCTGCCCGCTCTCCTCCTCGCCCGCTCCGCTCCGCGCTCCGCCTGCCCGAGCTCAGCAGCTCCTCGCCGCCCGCCCCCCGCCCCGCCTCGCTCTCCAGCCTCCCGCCGCCGCCGCCTCCCGCCCAGCGCCCCGCAAACGCCCCGCGCTCCCACCCCCCCGCCCCGCCCCGCCCCCGACCCTGCTCCTACTTCCCCCACCCCTTTCCCTGCCGCCCTTCAGCTCCCTTCCCCAGGCGGCGGGCGAGCAGGCGGCCGACGCAAACGCTCCCCCGTCCAGCGGCGACGCACCGGCCTCCTCAGCCGGGCGCCGGGCGACACCGAAGCCCCGCTCGGCCCCGGCCCCGGCCCCGGCCCCGCCCGACCGGCCGCCGCAAACCCTCCCCGGCCCGCCCGGCACCGACCCCGCCGCCTCCCAGCACCAGCACCAGCAGCAGCCCCGCAGCCGCCAGCACCTTCGCGCAGCCTCCCGGCGCAGGCGCCGCCGCCCTTCGGGCCCCGAAAAGCCCCTTCGCCGCCCCCCGCCCCCTTCCCCTGCCGCTACCGCCCCCGAGCCCTGCCCGCCCGGCTGCGCCACGACCCACCGCGTGTCCCGCAGCCTGCCGCTCTCCAACTGCGCCGCGCCGCGGGGCCGGACGGGGCGGGATGGGGAGCCCTCCCCTTCCGCTCCGCCATCTTCGCCGCCAGGCGCCCCCCCACAGCCAGCCACCCCGCCGCCATCTTCGCCGCCGGCCACACCCTTCCGCCCGGCCAGAGGCGGGAGCGGGGCGCCAATCAGCGGCGGGCGGCGCGCAGGCGCCCTCCAATGGCCGAGAGGCAGCTGGCCCGGCCGGCCAATCCCCGCGGCGGCCCGGGCGGAGGGCGGGAGGGAGCGGAGAGAGGCCGGAGATGGCGTCCGGCGGCCGTGGGCGCCGCCGAGCGGGCGGGCGGCGGGGCGGGGCGGGGTCTGCCGGCGCCAGGGACGCGGTCCCCGCTGTCCCCCCTCAGTGTCCCCCTCGCTGTCCCCTCGACCCCGTCCACCCCTTGTGCCCGCCCGCCTTGTGCCGCTCGGGCGCCTCGGCGGAGCTGCGGCTCTGGTGGGGGCGAAGGGCGAGAGCGGGCCGAGGGGCCCCTGGCAAAAGAAGTGGGCCGGGAGCTGCTGGGCTCGGGGGTTGGTGGCCCTGGGCGAGGCGGCCAGGAGAGCAGGGCGGTCGGCTGTCGGTGGCGGCAGAGGGCAGCGGGGAGGGCAGGCGCCGTGCGCGGGCAGGGCAGGGGCTGCGGGCAGGGCAGGCAGGAAGCGGCGGTGGCTGGCGCGGGCCTGGAGCGGCCGGTGCCGGAGGCCAAGTGCTGGGAGCAGGTTGGGCTGTGCGCAGGGTGCCGCCAAGCGAGGCGGGAGGGTGCGTTGCGGGGGAGCGCTGCCCCCGAGGCGCTGGGGTGTCCCGCGAGGCCCGAGGGGGTGGGCTGCGCGAGGCGGGGTGTCGGCGAGGGCGGCGAGGCTGGAGGAGGCGCGGGTCAGGGGGCTGCTGTCCACGGAAAGGCCCGGCCGTGCGAGAGGGTCCCTAGGAAAGCTGCGCGTGGCCTTGTTGTGCTTGGTTTTGGCAGGCGGTGCGGTGAAGCGGAGCGCTTGGAGGGGGAAAGGCGGCGTGTGGAGCCTGTGGAGAGCGGGTGCCGGAGAGGCGGAGGCGGCGCTGGAGGTGCTGGTGCTGGCAGGGCCTTTGAGGGCAGAGGTGGGTTGAGGTGAGGTGGGAAGCAGAGGAAGAGGCTGTGGCTGGGTGTGGGACGTGTTGGGCTGTAGAGCTGCATTGCCATGTTGCCTGCTGCCTGGAGAGTGGAGGTTGGCTGTACTGGTGCTGGACCTGGGGGGCTGGTGCAGCGTGGTGCGGGGCCTGGTGGGCTAGGGTAGCGTGGTGTGGGGGCAGGGGGGCTGGTGCAGCCTGGTACGGCCTACTGCTAAGTCTGGTGGGCTTGGGAGAACACTCCGCCGACATAAAAACCACTCCGTCGGGCCTAAAAGCAGTGCGTCGGGCCTAAAAGCAATGCGTCAGGGCTGAAACCGCTCCACCAAACTTAAAACCACTGCATCCGACCGAAAACCACTCTATCGGAGCTGAAACCACTGTGCCAGGACCAAAACCACTCGGTCGGGGCGGAAACCACTCCACCAGGGCCAAAAGCACTCGGCTGACCTTAAAACCACTCCATCAAGCCTAAAACCATTCCGTGAGGGCTGGAACCACTCTGCCAAGCGTAGAACCACTCCGTCGGGGCTGAAACCACAGTGCTGGGGCGGAAACTGCTCCATCAGGCCGAAAACCACTCCGCCAGGGCCAAAAGCCCTCCGCTGACATGAAAACCATTCCGTCAGGGCCGGAACCACTCCGCCGAGCCTAAAACCACTCCGTCGGGGCTGAAACCACTGTGCTGGGGCGGAAACTGCTCCGTCAGGCTGTAAACCACTGCGTCAGGCCGAAAAGCACTCCACCAGGGCCAAAACCACTGCGTCGGGGCTGAAAACATTCCACGAGGGCTAAAACCACTCCGTCGACATTAAAACCACTGCGCCAAGCCTAAAACCACCCTGTCAGGACTGAAACCACTCCGCTGAGCCTGAAACCACTGCGTCAGGGCAGAAGCCACTCGGTCGTTGATGAAACCGCTCCGCCGAGCCTAAAACCGCTCCGCCAGAGCAAAAACCACTCCGTCGGGCCTGAAACCACTCCGCCAGGGCGAAAACCACTGCGTCAGGCCTAAAACCACTCTGCCGAGCCTAAAACAACTCCGTCGGGGCCAAAACCATTCCACCAAGGCGAAAACCACTCCGCCGGGGCTGAAACCACTCCGCCGAGCCTAAAAGCAGTGCGTCAGGGCTGAAACCCCTCCGTGAAGCCGAAAAGCACTGTGTCGGGGCTGAAACCACTCCGCCAAGCCGAAAAGCACTGTGTCGGGGCTGAAACCCCTCCGTGAAGCCGAAAAGCACTGTGTCGGGGCTGAAACCATTTCGCCAAGCCGAAAAGCACTGTGTCGGAGTTTAAACCACTCCGCCAAGCCGAAAAGCACTGTGTCAGGGTTGAAACCACTCCGCCAAGCCGAAAAGCACTGTGTCGGGGCTGAAACCACTCCGCCAAGCCGAACAGCAGTCCGTCGGGGCTGAAACCACTCCATCAAACCTAAAACCACTGTATCAGCCCGAAAACCACTCCGTCGGGGCTGAAACCACTGCGTCAGGCCTAAAACCACTCCGCCGAGCCAAAAACCACTCCGTCAGGGCCAAAACCACTGTGCTGGGGCGGAAACTGCTCCATCAGGCTGTAAACCACTGCGTCAGGCCAAAAAGCACTCCACCAGGGCCAAAACCACTGCGTCGGGGCTGAAAGCATTCCACCAGGGCTAAAACCACTGCGCCGACATTAAAACCACTGCGCCAAGCCTGAAACCACTGCGTCAGGCCGGAAACCACTCCGCCGAGCCTGAAACCACTGCGTCAGGCCTAAAACCACTCCACCGAGCCTAAAACAACTCCGTCGGGGCCAAAAGCACTCCACCAGTGCTGAAACCGCTCCGTCGGGGCTGAAACGCTCCGTCGGGGCTGAAGCCGAAAAGGACTGTGTCGGGGTTGAAACCACTCCGCCAAGCCGAAAAGGACTGTGTCGGGGTTGAAACCACTCCGCCAGGGCCAAAACTACTCGTCTGACCTTAAAACCACTCCGCCGAGCCTAAAAGCACTGCGTCAGGGCTGAAACCACTGCGTCGGGGCTGAAACCACTCCATCAAGCCTAAAACCACTCCGTCGGGGCTGAAACTAGTGCGTCATGCCCAAAACAACTCGATCAGGGCCCAAACCACTCCAGCAGTGCTGAAACCACTGCGTCAGGGCAGAAGCCACTCCGTGGTTGCTGAAACCACTCCGTCGGGGCCAAAACCACTCGTCTGACCTTAAAACCACTCCATCAAGCCTAAAAGCACTGCGTCGGGGCAGAAACTGCTCCGTCAGGCTGAAAACCACTCCGCCAAGGCCAAAACTGTTCCATCGCGGCGGAAACCACTCCGTCGAGCCTAAAAGCAGTGCGTCAGGGCTGAAACATCTCCGCCGGGGCCAAAACCACTCTGCCAAGCCTAAAACCACTCCTCCGGGGCGAAAACCACTCCGTCAGGGCTGAAACCACTCCGCCGAGCCTGAAACCACTGCGTCAGGGCAGAAGCCACTCCGTGGTTGCTGAAACCACTCCGCCGAGCCTAAAACCACTCCGCCAGGGCCAAAACCACTCCGTCGGGGCTCAAACCACTCCATGGTTGCTGAAACCACTCCGCCGAGCCTAAAACCACTCCGCCAGGGCCAAAACCACTCCGTCGGGGCTGAAACCACTCCGCCAGGGCCAAAACCACTGCGTCAGGCCTAAAACCACTCCGCCGAGCCGAAAACAACTCCGTCGGGGCCAAAACCACTCCACCAGTGCTGAAACCACTCCGCCGGGGCTGAAACCCCTCCGTGAAGCCGAAAAGCACTGTGTCGGTGCTGAAACCCCTCCGTGAAGCCGAAAAGCACTGTGTCGGGGCTGAAACCACTCCGCCAAGCCGAAAAGCACTGTGTCGGGGTTGAAACCACTCGGCCAAGCCGAAAAGCACTGTGTCGGGGCTGAAACCCCTCCGTGAAGCCGAAAAGCACTCTGTCGGGGCTCAAACCACTCCGCCAAGCCGAAAAGCACTGTGTCGGGGCTGAAACCATTTCGCCAAGCCGAAAAGCACTGTGTCGGAGTTAAAACCATTTCGCCAAGCCGAAAAGCACTGTGTCGGGTTTGAAACCACTCCGCCAAGCCGAAAAGCACTGTGTCGGGGCTGAAACCACTCCGCCAAGCCGAAAAGCAGTCCGTCGGGGCTGAAACCACTCCATCAAACCTAAAACCACTGTATCACCCCGAAAACCACTCCGTCGGGGCTGAAACCACTGCGTCAGGCCTAAAACCACTCCGCCGAGCCAAAAACCACTCCGTCAGGGCCAAAACCACTGTGCTGGGGCGGAAACTGCTCCATCAGGCTGTAAACCACTGCGTCAGGCCAAAAAGCACTCCACCAGGGCCAAAACCACTGCGTCGGGGCTGAAAGCATTCCACCAGGGCTAAAACCACTGCGCCGACATTAAAACCACTGCGCCAAGCCTGAAACCACTGCGTCAGGGCTGAAACCACTCCGCCGAGCCTGAAACCACTGCGTCAGGCCTAAAACCACTCCGCCGAGCCTAAAACAACTCCGTCGGGGCCAAAAGCACCCCACCAGTGCTGAAACCGCTCCGTCGGGGCTGAAACCCCACTGTGAAGCCGAAAAGGACTGTGTCGGGGTTGAAACCACTCCGCCAAGCCGAAAAGGACTGTGTCGGGGTTGAAACCACTCCGCCAGGGCCAAAACCACTCGTCTGACCTTAAAACCACTCCGCCGAGCCTAAAAGCACTGCGTCAGGGCTGAAACCACTGCGTCGGGGCTGAAATCACTCCATCAAGCCTAAAACCACTCCGTGGGGGTGAAACTAGTGCGTCATGCCCAAAACAACTCGATCAGGGCCCAAACCACTCCAGCAGTGCTGAAACCACTGCGTCAGGGCAGAAGCCACTCCGTGGTTGCTGAAACCACTCCGTCGGGGCCAAAACCACTCGTCTGACCTTAAAACCACTCCATCAAGCCTAAAAGCACTGCGTCGGGGCTGAAACTGCTCCGTCAGGCTGAAAATCACTCCGCCAAGGCGAAAAACTGTTCCATCGCGGCGGAAACCACTCCGTCGAGCCTAAAAGCAGTGCGTGAGGGCTGAAACATCTCTGCCGGGGCCAAAACCACTCTGCCAAGCCTAAAACCACTCCTCCGGGGCGAAAAACCACTCCGTCAGGGCTGAAACCACTCCGCCGAGCCTGAAACCACTGCGTCAGGCCTGAAATCACTCCGCCGAGCCTGAAACCACTGCGTCAGGGCAGAAGCCACTCCGTGGTTGCTGAAACCACTCCGTCGGGGCCAAAACCACTCGTCTGACCTTAAAACCACTCCATCAAGCCTAAAAGCACTGCGTCGGGGCAGAAACTGCTCCGTCAGGCTGAAAACCACTCCGCCAAGGCCAAAACTGTTCCATCGCGGCGGAAACCACTCCGTCGAGCCTAAAAGCAGTGCGTCAGGGCTGAAACATCTCCGCCGGGGCCAAAACCACTCTGCCAAGCCTAAAACCACTCCTCCGGGGCGAAAACCACTCCGTCAGGGCTGAAACCACACCGCCGAGCCTGAAACCACGGCGTCAGGCCTGAAATCACTCCGCCGAGCCTGAAACCACTGCGTCAGGGCAGAAGCCACTCCGTGGTTGCTGAAACCACTCCGCTGAGCCTAAAACCACTCCGCCGGGGCCAAAACCACTCCGTGGTTGCTGAAACCACTCCGCCGAGCCTAAAACCACTCGGCCAGGGCCAAAACCACTCCGTCGGGGCTGAAACCACTCCGCCAGGGCCAAAACCACTGCGTCAGGCCTAAAACCACTCCGCCGAGCCTAAAACAACTCCGTCGGGGCCAAAACCACTCCACCAGTGCTGAAACCGCTCCGTCGGGGCTGAAACCCCTCCGTGAAGCCGAAAAGCACTGTGTCGGGGCTGAAACCCCTCCGTGAAGCCGAAAAGCACTGTGTCGGGGCTGAAACCCCTCCGTGAAGCCGAAAAGCACTGTGTCGGGGCTGAAACCACTCCGCCAAGCCAAAAACCACTGCGTTCAGGGTTGAAACCACTCCGCCAGGGCAAAACCACTCGTCTGACCTTAAAACCACTCCGCTGAGCCTAAAACCACTGCGTCGGGGCTGATACCACTCCGCCAGGGCCAGAACCACTCATCTGACCTTAAAACCACTCCATCAAGCCTAAAAGCACTCCGTCCGGGCTGAAACCACTCGGCCAGGGCCAAAACCACTGCGTCGGGGCTGAAACCACTCCGCCAAGCCTAAAAGCAGTGCGTCAGGTGGAAAACCACTCCACCGAGCCTAGAACCACTCCACTGAGCCTAAAAGCACTGCATTGGGGCTGAAACCACTCTGCCAGGGCTAAAACGACTGCGTCGGGGCTGAAACCACTCCATCAAGCCTAAAACCACTGCGTCGGGGCTGAAACTACTGTGTCAGGCCCAAAACAACTCCGTCGGGGCCAAAACCACTCCACCAGTGCTGAAACCGCTCCGCCAAGCCTGAAACCACTGCTTTGGGGCTGAAACCACTCCACCAGGGCTGAAACCACTCCACCAAGCCTGAAACCAGTGCGTCGGGGCTGAAACCACTCCGCCAGGGCCAAAACCACTCTGCCAAGCCTAAAACGACTCCATCAAGCCTAAAAGCAGTGCGTCGGGGCTGAAACCACTCCGCCAGGGCCAAAACCACTCTGCCAAGCCTAAAACCACTTCGCCGGGGAGAAAACCACTCCGCTGAGCCTAAAACCACTGCGTCAGGTGGAAAACCACACCGCCGAGCCTAAAAGCAGTGTGTCAGGGCTGAAACCACTCTGCCAAGCCTAAAACCACTCCACCGAGGCGAAAACCACTCCGCCGGGGCTGAAACCACTCCGCCGAGCCTAAAAGCAGTGTGTCAGGGCTGAAACCACTCTGCGAAGCCGAAAACCACTCCACTGAGCCTAAAAGCACTGCATCGGGGCTGAAACCACTCCGCCAGGGCCAAAACCACTGCGTCGGGGCTGAAACGACTCCGCCGAGGCCAAAACCACTCCGTCGGGGCTGAAACTAGTGCGTCAGGCCCAAAACAACTCCGTCAGGGCCAAAACCACTCCACCAGGGCTGAAACCACTCCACCAAGCCTGAAACCAGTGCGTCGGGGCTGAAACCACTGCGCCAAGCCTGAAACCACTGCGCCAAGCCTGAAACCACTGCGTCGGGGCTGAAACCACTCCACCAGTGCTGAAACCACTCTGCCAAGCCTAAAACGACTCCATCAAGCCTAAAAGCAGTGCGTCGGGGCTGAAACCACTCCGCCAGGGCCAAAACCACTCCGTCGGGGCTGAAACCACTCTGCCGAGCCTGAAACCACTGCGTCAGGCCTAAAACCACTCCGCCGAGCCTAAAACAACTCCGCCAGGGCCAAAACCACTCGTCTGACCTTAAAACCACTCCGCTGAGCCAAAAACGACTGTGTCGGGGCTGAAACCACACCGCCAGGGCCAAAACCACTGCGTCGGGGCTGAAACCACTCCGCCAGGGCCAAAACCACTCCGCCGAGACCTTAAAACCACTCCATCAAGCCTAAAAGCACTGTGCTGGGGCAGAAACTGCTCCGTCAAGCTGAAAACCACTCCGCCGAGCCTGAAACCACTGCGTCAGGGCAGAAGCCACTCCGTGGTTGCTGAAACCACTCCGCCGAGCCTAAAACCACTCCGCCAGGGCCAAAACCACTCCGTCGGGGCTGAAACCACTCCATGGTTGCTGAAACCACTCCGCCGAGCCTAAAACCACTCCGCCAGGGCCAAAACCACTCCGCCGGGGCTGAAACCACACCGCCAGGGCCAAAACCACTGCGTCAGGCCTTAAACCACTCCGCCGAGCCTAAAACAACTCCGTCGGGGCCAAAACCACTCCACCAGTGCTGAAACCGCTCTGTCGGGGCTGAAACCCCTGCGTGAAGCCGAAAAGCACTCTGTCGGGGTTGAAACCACTCCGCCGAGCCTAAAAGCACTGCATTGGGGCTGAAACCACTCCGCCAGGGCCAAATCGACTCGGTCAGGGCTGAAACCACTCCATCAAACCTAAAAGCACTACATCAGGCCGAAAACCACTCCGTCGGGGCTGAAACCACCGTGCCAGGGCCAAAACCAGTCTGGCAAACCTAAAAGCACTGCATCAGGCCGAAAACCACTCCGTCGGGGCTGAAACCACCGTGCCAGGGCCAAAACCAGTCTGCCAAGCCTAAAACCACTGCGTCGGGGCAAAAACCACTCCGCCGGGGCTGAAACCACTCCGCCGAGCCTAAAAGCAGTGCGTCAGGGCTGAAACCACTCCGCCGAGCCTAAAACCATTCCGCCGACATTAAAACCACTGTGCCAAGCCTAAAAGCACTGCATCGGGGCTGAAACCACTCCGCCGAGCCTGAAACCACTGTGTCAGGCCTGAAACCACTCCGCCGAGCCTAAAACAACTCTGTCGGGGCCAAAACCACTCCACCAGTGCTGAAACCACTCCGTCGGGGCTGAAACCCCTCCGTGAAGCCGAAAAGCACTGTGTTAGGGCTGAAACCCCTCCGTGAAGCCGAAAAGCACTGTGTTAGGGCTGAAACCCCTCCGTGAAGCCGAAAAGCACTCTGTCGGGGTTGAAACCACTCCGCCAAGCCGAAAAGCACTGCGTCGGGGTTGAAACCACTCCGCCGAGCCTGAAACCACTGCGCCGAGCCTAAAACCACTCGTCTGACCTTAAAACCACTCCGCCGAGCCTAAAAGCACTGTGTCGGGGCTGAAACCCCTCCGTGAAGCCGAAAAGCACTGTGTCGGGGCTGAAACCCCTCCGGGAAGCCGAAAAGCACTGTGTCGGGGCTGAAACCCCTCCGTGAAGCCGAAAAGCACTGGGTCGGGGTTGAAACCCCTCCATGAAGCCGAAAAGCACTCTGTCGGGGTTGAAACCCCTCCGTGAAGCCGAAAAGCACTGTGTCAGGGTTGAAACCACTCCGCCAAGCCAAAAACCACTGCGTTCAGGGTTGAAACCACTCCGCCAGGGCAAAACCACTCGTCTGACCTTAAAACCACTCCGCTGAGCCTAAAACCACTGCGTCGGGGCTGATACCACTCCGCCAGGGCCAGAACCACTCATCTGACCTTAAAACCACTCCATCAAGCCTAAAAGCACTCCGTCCGGGCTGAAACCACTCCGCCAGGGCCAAAACCCCTCCGCTGACATGAAAACCATTCCGTCAGGGCTGGAACCACTCCGCCGAGCCTAAAACCCCTCCGTCGGGGCTGAAACCACTGTGCTGGGGCGGAAACTGCTCCGTCAGGCTGTACACCACTGTGTCAGGCCGAAAAGCACTCCACCGGGGCCAAAACCACTGCGTCGGGGCTGAAAGCGTTCCACCAGGGCTAAAACCACTCCGCCGACATTAAAACCACTGCGCCAAGCCTAAAAGCACTGCGTCGGGGCTGAAACCACTCCGCCGAGCCGAAAAGCACTGCGTCAGGCCTGAAACCACTCCACCGAGCCGAAAACAACTCCGTCAGGGCCAAAACCACTCCACCAGTGCTGAAACCGCTCCGTCGGGGCTGAAACCCCTCCGTAAAGCCGAAAAGCACTGTGTCGGGGCCGAAACCCCTCCGTGAAGCCGAAAAGCACTGTGTCGGGGTTGAAACCACTCCGCCAAGCCGAAAAGGACTGTGTCGGGTTTGAAACCACTCCGCCAGGGCCAAAACCACTCGTCTGACCTTAAATCCACTCCGCCGAGCCTAAAAGCACTGCGTCGGGGCTGAAACCACTCCGCCGAGGCCAAAACCACTGCGTCGGGGCTGGAACCACTCCGCCGAGGCCAAAACCACTGCGTCGGGGCTGGAACCACTCCATCAAGCCTAAAACCACTCCGTCGGGGCTAAAACTACTGCGTCAGGCCCAAAACAACTCCGTCAGGGCCAAAACCACTCCACCAGTGCTGAAACCACTGCGCCAAGCCTGAAACCAGTGCGTCGGGGCTGAAACCACTCCACCAGTGCTGAAACCACTCTGCCAAGCCTAAAACGACTCCATCAAGCCTAAAAGCAGTGCGTCGGGGCTGAAACCACTCCGCCAGGGCCAAAACCACTCTGCCAAGCCTAAAACCACTCCGTCGGGGCTGAAACCACTCTGCCGAGCCTGAAACCACTGCGTCAGGCCTAAAACCACTCCGCCGAGCCTAAAACAACTCCGCCAGGGCCAAAACCACTCGTCTGACCTTAAAACCACTCCGCTGAGCCAAAAACGACTGTGTCGGGGCTGAAACCACACCGCCAGGGCCAAAACCACTGCGTCGGGGCTGAAACCACTCCGCCAGGGCCAAAACCACTCCGCCGAGACCTTAAAACCACTCCATCAAGCCTAAAAGCACTGTGCTGGGGCAGAAACTGCTCCGTCAGGCTGAAAACCACTCCGCCGAGCCTGAAACCACTGCGTCAGGGCAGAAGCCACTCCGTCGTTGCTGAAACCACTCCGCCGAGCCTAAAACCACTCCGCCAGGGCCAAAACCACTCCGTCGGGGCTCAAACCACTCCATGGTTGCTGAAACCACTCCGCCAAGCCTAAAACCACTCCGCCAGGGCCAAAACCACTCCGCCGGGGCTGAAACCACACCGCCAGGGCCAAAACCACTGCGTCAGGCCTAAAACCACTCCGCCGAGCCTAAAACAACTCCGTCGGGGCCAAAACCACTCCACCAGTGCTGAAACCGCTCTGTCGGGGCTGAAACCCCTGCGTGAAGCCGAAAAGCACTCTGTCGGGGTTGAAACCACTCCGCCGAGCCTAAAAGCACTGCATTGGGGCTGAAACCACTCCGCCAGGGCCAAATCGACTCGGTCAGGGCTGAAACCACTCCATCAAACCTAAAAGCACTACATCAGGCCGAAAACCACTCCGTCGGGGCTGAAACCACCGTGCCAGGGCCAAAACCAGTCTGCCAAGCCTAAAACCACTGCGTCGGGGCGAAAACCACTCCGCCGGGGCTGAAACCACTCCGCCGAGCCTAAAAGCAGTGCGTCAGGGCTGAAACCATTCCGCCGAGCCTAAAACCATTCCGCCGACATTAAAACCACTGCGCCAAGCCTAAAAGCACTGCATCGGGGCTGAAACCACTCCGCCGAGCCTGAAACCACTGTGTCAGGCCTGAAACCACTCCGCCGAGCCTAAAACAACTCTGTCGGGGCCAAAACCACTCCACCAGTGCTGAAACCACTCCGTCGGGGCTGAAACCCCTCCGTAAAGCCGAAAAGCACTGTGTCGGGGCCGAAACCCCTCCGTGAAGCCGAAAAGCACTCTGTCGGGGTTGAAACCACTCCGCCGAGCCGAAAAGCACTCTTTCAGGGTTGAAACCACTCCGCCGAGCCTGAAACCACTGCGCCGAGCCTAAAACCACTCGTCTGACCTTAAAACCACTCCGCCGAGCCTAAAAGCACTGTGTCGGGGCTGAAACCCCTCCGTGAAGCCGAAAAGCACTGTGTCGGGGCTGAAACCCCTCCGGGAAGCCGAAAAGCACTGTGTCGGGGCTGAAACCCCTCCGTGAAGCCGAAAAGCACTGTGTCGGGGCTGAAACCCCTCCGTGAAGCCGAAAAGCACTCTGTCGGGGCTGAAACCCCTCCGTGAAGCCGAAAAGCACTGTGTCGGGGCTGAAACCCCTCCGCGAAGCCGAAAAGCACTGTGTCGGGGTTGAAACCACTCCGCCAAGCCAAAAACCACTGCGTTCAGGGTTGAAACTACTCCGCCAGGGCAAAACCACTCGTCTGACCTTAAAACCACTCCGCTGAGCCTAAAACCACTGCGTCGGGGCTGATACCACTCCGCCAGGGCCAGAACCACTCATCTGACCTTAAAACCACTCCATCAAGCCTAAAAGCACTCCGTCCGGGCTGAAACCACTCGGCCAGGGCCAAAACCACTGCGTAGGGGCTGAAACCACTCCGCCAAGCCTAAAAGCAGTGCGTCAGGTGGAAAACCACTCCACCGAGCCTAGAACCACTCCACTGAGCCTAAAAGCACTGCATTGGGGCTGAAACCACTCTGCCAAGCCTAAAACCGCTCCGCCGGGGCGAAAACCACTCCGTCGGGGCTGAAACCCCTCCGCCGAGCCTAAAAGCAGTGCGTCAGGGCTGAAACCACTCTGCCAAGCCTAAAACCACTCTGCTGAGGCGAAAACTACTCTGCCAAGCCTAAAACCACTCCGCCGAGGCGAAAACCACTGCGTCGGGGCTGAAACCACTCCACCGAGTTTAAAAGCAGTGCGTCGGGGCTGAAACCACTCCGTCGAGCCTAAAACCACTCCGTCGGGGCTGAAACCACTCCGCCGAGCCTGAAACCACTGCGTCAGGGCAGAAGCCACTCGGTCGTTGCTGAAACCACTCCGCCGGACCTGAAACCACTCCGCCAGGGCCAAAACCACTGCGTCAGGCCTAAAACCACTCTGCCGAGCCTAAAACAACTCCGTCGGGGCCAAAACCATTCCACCAAGGCGAAAACCACTCCGCCGGGGCTGAAACCACTCCGCCAAGCCGAAAAGCAGTGCGTCAGGGCTGAAACCCCTCCGTGAAGCCGAAAAGCACTGTGTCGGGGCTGAAAGCCCTCCGTGAAGCCGAAAAGCACTGTGTCGGGGCTGAAACCCCTCCGTGAAGCCGAAAAGCACTGTGTCGGAGTTGAAACCATTCCGCCAAGCCGAAAAGCACTGTGTTGGGGTTGAAACCCCTGCGTGAAGCCGAAAAGCACTCTGTCGGGTTTGAAACCACTCCGAGGCCAAAAGCAGTGCGTCGGGGCTGAAACCACTGTGCCGGGGCGGAAACTGCTCCGTCAGGCTGTAAACCACTGCGTCAGGCCGAAAAGCATTCCACCAGGGCCAAAACCACTGCATCGGGGCTGAAAGCGTTTCACGAGGGCTAAAACCACTCCGCCGACATTAAAACCACTGCGCCAAGCCTAAAAGCACTGCGTCGGGGCTGAAACCACTCCGCCGAGCCTGAAACCACTGCGTCAGGCCTGAAACCACTCCACCGAGCCGAAAACAACTCCGTCGGGGCCAAAAGCACTCCACCAGTGCTGAAACCGCTCCGTCGGGGCTGAAACCCCTCCGTGAAGCCGAAAAGCACTGTGTTGGGGTTGAAACCCCTCCGCCAAGCCGAAAAGGACTGTGTCGGGGTTGAAACCACTCCGCCAAGCCGAAAAGCACTGTGTCGGGGCTGAAACCACTCCATCAAGCCTAAAACCACTCCGCCGGGGCTGAAACTAGTGCGTCAGGGCCCAAACCACTCCAGCAGTGCTGAAACCACTCCGTTGAGCCTGAAACCACTGCGTCGGGGCTGAAACCACTCCGCCGAGCCTGAAACCACTGCGTCAGGCCTGAAACCACTCCGCCAGGGCCAAAACCACTGCGTCAGGCCTAAAACCACTCTGCCGAGCCTAAAACAACTCCGTCGGGGCCAAAACCATTCCACCGAGGCGAAAACCACTCCGTCGGGGCTGAAACCACTCCGCCGAATCTAAAAGCAGTGCGTCAGGGCTGAAACCACTCCGCCGAGTCTAAAAGCAGTGCGTCAGGGCTGAAACCACTCCGCCAAGCCTAAAACCACTGTGTCAGGTGGAAAACCACACCGCCGAGCCTAAAAGCAGTGTGTCAGGGCTGAAACCACTCTGCCAAGCCTAAAACCACTCCACCGAGGTGAAAACCACTCCGTCGGGGCTGAAACCACTCCGCCGAGCCTAAAAGCAGTGCGTCAGGGCTGAAACCACTCTGCGAAGCCGAAAACCACTCCACTGAGCCTAAAAGCACTGCATCGGGGCTGAAACCACTCCGCCGAGGCCAAAACCACTGCGTCGGGGCTGGAACCACTCCGCCGAGGCCAAAACCACTGCGTCGGGGCTGGAACCACTCCATCAAGCCTAAAACCACTCCGTCGGGGCTGAAACTACTGCGTCAGGCCCAAAACAACTCCGTCAGGGCCCAAACCACTCCACCAGTGCTGAAACCACTGCGCCAAGCCTGAAATCAGTGCGTCGGGGCTGAAACCACTCCACCAGTGCTGAAACCACTCTGCCAAGCCTAAAACGACTCCATCAAGCCTAAAAGCAGTGCGTCGGGGCTGAAACCACTCCGCCAGGGCCAAAACCACTCTGCCAAGCCTAAAACCACTCCGTCGGGGCTGAAACCACTCTGCCGAGCCTGAAACCACTGCGTCAGGCCTAAAACCACTCCGCCGAGCCTAAAAAAAAACTCCGCCAGGGCCAAAACCACTCGTCTGACCTTAAAACCACTCCGCTGAGCCAAAAACCACTGTGTCGGGGCTGAAACCACACCGCCAGGGCCAAAACCACTGCGTCGGGGCTGAAACCACTCCGCCAGGGCCAAAACCACTCCGCCGAGACCTTAAAACCACTCCATCAAGCCTAAAAGCACTGTGCTGGGGCAGAAACTGCTCCGTCAGGCTGAAAACCACTCCGCCGAGCCTGAAACCACTGCGTCAGGGCAGAAGCCACTCCGTGGTTGCTGAAACCACTCCGCCGAGCCTAAAACCACTCCGCCAGGGCCAAAACCACTCCGTCGGGGCTGAAACCACTCCATGGTTGCTGAAACCACTCCGCCGAGCCTAAAACCACTCCGCCAGGGCCAAAACCACTCCGCCGGGGCTGAAACCACACCGCCAGGGCCAAAACCACTGCGTCAGGCCTAAAACCACTCCGCCGAGCCTAAAACAACTCCGTCGGGGCCAAAACCACTCCACCAGTGCTGAAACCGCTCTGTCGGGGCTGAAACCCCTGCGTGAAGCCGAAAAGCACTCTGTCGGGGTTGAAACCACTCCGCCGAGCCTAAAAGCACTGCATTGGGGCTGAAACCACTCCGCCAGGGCCAAATCGACTCGGTCAGGGCTGAAACCACTCCATCAAACCTAAAAGCACTACATCAGGCCGAAAACCACTCCGTCGGGGCTGAAACCACCGTGCCAGGGCCAAAACCAGTCTGGCAAACCTAAAAGCACTGCATCAGGCCGAAAACCACTCCGTCGGGGCTGAAACCACCGTGCCAGGGCCAAAACCAGTCTGCCAAGCCTAAAACCACTGCGTCGGGGCGAAAACCACTCCGCCGGGGCTGAAACCACTCCGCCGAGCCTAAAAGCAGTGCGTCAGGGCTGAAACCATTCCGCCGAGCCTAAAACCATTCCGCCGACATTAAAACCACTGCGCCAAGCCTAAAAGCACTGCATCGGGGCTGAAACCACTCCGCCGAGCCTGAAACCACTGTGTCAGGCCTGAAACCACTCCGCCGAGCCTAAAACAACTCTGTCGGGGCCAAAACCACTCCACCAGTGCTGAAACCACTCCGTCGGGGCTGAAACCCCTCCGTGAAGCCGAAAAGCACTCCGTCGGGGCTGAAACCCCTGCGTGAAGCCGAAAAGCACTCTGTCGGGGCTGAAACCACTCCGCCGAGCCAAAAACCACTGCGTTCAGGGTTGAAACCACTCCGCCAGGGCAAAACCACTCGTCTGACCTTAAAACCACTCCGCTGAGCCTAAAACCACTGCGTCAGGGCTGATACCACTCCACCAGGGCCAGAACCACTCATCTGACCTTAAAACCACTCCATCAAGCCTAAAAGCACTCCGTCCGGGCTGAAACCACTCGGCCAGGGCCAAAACCACTGCGTCGGGGCTGAAACCACTCCGCCAAGCCTAAAAGCAGTGCGTCAGGTGGAAAACCACTCCACCGAGCCTAGAACCACTCCACTGAGCCTAAAAGCACTGCATTGGGGCTGAAACCACTCTGCCAGGGCTAAAACGACTGCGTCGGGGCTGAAACCACTCCATCAAGCCTAAAACCACTGCGTCGGGGCTGAAACTACTGTGTCAGGCCCAAAACAACTCCGTCGGGGCCAAAACCACTCCACCAGTGCTGAAACCACTCCGCCAAGCCTGAAACCAGTGCATCGGGGCTGAAACCACTCCACCAGGGCTGAAACCACTCCACCAAGCCTGAAACCACTGCGTCGGGGCTGAAACCACTCCGCCAGGGCCAAAACCACTCTGCCAAGCCTAAAACGACTCCATCAAGCCTAAAAGCAGTGCGTCGGGGCTGAAACCACTCCGCCAGGGCCAAAACCACTCTGCCAAGCCTAAAACCACTTCGCCGGGGAGAAAACCACTCCGCTGAGCCTAAAACCACTGCGTCAGGTGGAAAACCACACCGCCGAGCCTAAAAGCAGTGCGTCAGGGCTGAAACCACTCTGCCAAGCCTAAAACCACTCCACCGAGGCGAAAACCACTCCGCCGGGGCTGAAACCCCTCCGCCGAGCCTAAAAGCAGTGTGTCAGGGCTGAAACCACTCTGCGAAGCCGAAAACCACTCCACTGAGCCTAAAAGCACTGCATTGGGGCTGAAACCACTCCGCCAGGGCCAAAACCACTGCGTCGGGGCTGAAACGACTCCGCCGAGGCCAAAACCACTCCGTCGGGGCTGAAACTAGTGCGTCAGGCCCAAAACAACTCCGTCAGGGCCAAAACCACTCCACCAGGGCTGAAACCACTCCGCCAAGCCTGAAACCAGTGCGTCGGGGCTGAAACCACTGCGCCAAGCCTGAAACCACTGCGCCAAGCCTGAAACCACTGCGTCGGGGCTGAAACCACTCCACCAGTGCTGAAACCACTCTGCCAAGCCTAAAACGACTCCATCAAGCCTAAAAGCAGTGCGTCGGGGCTGAAACCACTCCGCCAGGGCCAAAACCACTCTGCCAAGCCTAAAACCACTCCGTCGGGGCTGAAACCACTCTGCCGAGCCTGAAACCACTGCGTCAGGCCTAAAACCACTCCGCCGAGCCTAAAACAACTCCGCCAGGGCCAAAACCACTCGTCTGACCTTAAAACCACTCCGCTGAGCCAAAAACCACTGTGTCGGGGCTGAAACCACACCGCCAGGGCCAAAACCACTGCGTCGGGGCTGAAACCACTCCGCCAGGGCCAAAACCACTCGGCTGACCTTAAAACCACTCCATCAAGCCTAAAAGCACTGTGCTGGGGCAGAAACTGCTCCGTCAGGCTGAAAACCACTCCGCCGAGCCTGAAACCACTGCGTCAGGGCAGAAGCCACTCCGTGGTTGCTGAAACCACTCCGCCGAGCCTAAAACCACTCCGCCAGGGCCAAAACCACTCCGTCGGGGCTGAAACCACTCCATGGTTGCTGAAACCACTCCGCCGAGCCTAAAACCACTCCGCCAGGGCCAAAACCACTCCGCCGGGGCTGAAACCACACCGCCAGGGCCAAAACCACTGCGTCAGGCCTTAAACCACTCCGCCGAGCCTAAAACAACTCCGTCGGGGCCAAAACCACTCCACCAGTGCTGAAACCGCTCTGTCGGGGCTGAAACCCCTGCGTGAAGCCGAAAAGCACTCTGTCGGGGTTGAAACCACTCCGCCGAGCCTAAAAGCACTGCATTGGGGCTGAAACCACTCCGCCAGGGCCAAATCAACTCGGTCAGGGCTGAAACCACTCCATCAAACCTAAAAGCACTACATCAGGCCGAAAACCACTCCGTCGGGGCTGAAACCACCGTGCCAGGGCCAAAACCAGTCTGGCAAACCTAAAAGCACTGCATCAGGCCGAAAACCACTCCGTCGGGGCTGAAACCACCGTGCCAGGGCCAAAACCAGTCTGCCAAGCCTAAAACCACTGCGTCGGGGCGAAAACCACTCCGCCGGGGCTGAAACCACTCCGCCGAGCCTGAAACCACTGTGTCAGGCCTGAAACCACTCCGCCGAGCCTAAAACAACTCTGTCGGGGCCAAAACCACTCCACCAGTGCTGAAACCACTCCGTCGGGGCTGAAACCCCTCCGTGAAGCCGAAAAGCACTGTGTCGGGGCTGAAACCCCTCCGTGAAGCCGAAAAGCACTCTGTCGGGGTTGAAACCACTCCGCCAAGCCGAAAAGCACTGCGTCGGGGTTGAAACCACTCCGCCGAGCCTGAAACCACTGCGCCGAGCCTAAAACCACTCGTCTGACCTTAAAACCACTCCGCCGAGCCTAAAAGCACTGTGTCGGGGCTGAAACCCCTCCGTGAAGCCGAAAAGCACTGTGTCGGGGCTGAAACCCCTCCGTGAAGCCGAAAAGCACTGTGTCGGGGCTGAAACCCCTCCGTGAAGCCGAAAAGCACTGGGTCGGGGTTGAAACCCCTCCATGAAGCCGAAAAGCACTCTGTCGGGGTTGAAACCCCTCCGTGAAGCCGAAAAGCACTGTGTCGGGGTTGAAACCACTCCGCCAAGCCAAAAACCACTGCGTTCAGGGTTGAAACCACTCCGCCAGGGCAAAACCACTCGTCTGACCTTAAAACCACTCCGCTGAGCCTAAAACCACTGCGTCGGGGCTGATACCACTCCGCCAGGGCCAGAACCACTCATCTGACCTTAAAACCACTCCATCAAGCCTAAAAGCACTCCGTCCGGGCTGAAACCACTCCGCCAGGGCCAAAACCCCTCCGCTGACATGAAAACCATTCCGTCAGGGCTGGAACCACTCCGCCGAGCCTAAAACCCCTCCGTCGGGGCTGAAACCACTGTGCTGGGGCGGAAACTGCTCCGTCAGGCTGTACACCACTGTGTCAGGCCGAAAAGCACTCCACCGGGGCCAAAACCACTGCGTCGGGGCTGAAAGCGTTCCACCAGGGCTAAAACCACTCCGCCGACATTAAAACCACTGCGCCAAGCCTAAAAGCACTGCGTCGGGGCTGAAACCACTCCGCCGAGCCGAAAAGCACTGCGTCAGGCCTGAAACCACTCCACCGAGCCGAAAACAACTCCGTCAGGGCCAAAACCACTCCACCAGTGCTGAAACCGCTCCGTCGGGGCTGAAACCCCTCCGTGAAGCCGAAAAGCACTGTGTCGGGGTTGAAACCACTCCGCCAAGCCGAAAAGGACTGTGTCGGGTTTGAAACCACTCCGCCAGGGCCAAAACCACTCGTCTGACCTTAAATCCACTCCGCCGAGCCTAAAAGCACTGCATCGGGGCTGAAACCACTCCGCCGAGGCCAAAACCACTGCGTCGGGGCTGGAACCACTCCGCCGAGGCCAAAACCACTGCGTCGGGGCTGGAACCACTCCATCAAGCCTAAAACCACTGCGTCGGGGCTAAAACTACTGCGTCAGGCCCAAAACAACTCCGTCAGGGCCCAAACCACTCCACCAGTGCTGAAACCACTGCGCCAAGCCTGAAACCACTGCGTCGGGGCTGAAACCACTCCACCAGTGCTGAAACCACTCTGCCAAGCCTAAAACGACTCCATCAAGCCTAAAAGCAGTGCGTCGGGGCTGAAACCACTCCGCCAGGGCCAAAACCACTCTGCCAAGCCTAAAACCACTCCGTCGGGGCTGAAACCACTCTGCCGAGCCTGAAACCACTGCGTCAGGCCTAAAACCACTCCGCCGAGCCTAAAACAACTCCGCCAGGGCCAAAACCACTCGTCTGACCTTAAAACCACTCCGCTGAGCCAAAAACCACTGTGTCGGGGCTGAAACCACACCGCCAGGGCCAAAACCACTGCGTCGGGGCTGAAACCACTCCGCCAGGGCCAAAACCACTCGTCTGACCTTAAAACCACTCCATCAAGCCTAAAAGCACTGTGCTGGGGCAGAAACTGCTCCGTCAGGCTGAAAACCACTCCGCCGAGCCTGAAACCACTGCGTCAGGGCAGAAGCCACTCCGTGGTTGCTGAAACCACTCCGCCGAGCCTAAAACCACTCTGCCAGGGCCAAAACCACTCCGTCGGGGCTGAAACCACTCCATGGTTGCTGAAACCACTCCGCCAAGCCTAAAACCACTCCGCCAGGGCCAAAACCACTCCGCCGGGGCTGAAACCACACCGCCAGGGCCAAAACCACTGCGTCAGGCCTAAAACCACTCCGCCGAGCCTAAAACAACTCCGTCGGGGCCAAAACCACTCCACCAGTGCTGAAACCGCTCTGTCGGGGCTGAAACCCCTGCGTGAAGCCGAAAAGCACTCTGTCGGGGTTGAAACCACTCCGCCGAGCCTAAAAGCACTGCATTGGGGCTGAAACCACTCCGCCAGGGCCAAATCGACTCGGTCAGGGCTGAAACCACTCCATCAAACCTAAAAGCACTACATCAGGCCGAAAACCACTCCGTCGGGGCTGAAACCACCGTGCCAGGGCCAAAACCAGTCTGGCAAACCTAAAAGCACTGCGTCGGGGCGAAAACCACTCCGTCGGGGCTGAAACCACCGTGCCAGGGCCAAAACCAGTCTGCCAAGCCTAAAACCACTGCGTCGGGGCGAAAACCACTCCGCCGGGGCTGAAACCACTCCGCCGAGCCTAAAAGCAGTGCGTCAGGGCTGAAACCATTCCGCCGAGCCTAAAACCATTCCGCCGACATTAAAACCACTGCGCCAAGCCTAAAAGCACTGCATCGGGGCTGAAACCACTCCGCCGAGCCTGAAACCACTGTGTCAGGCCTGAAACCACTCCGCCGAGCCTAAAACAACTCTGTCGGGGCCAAAACCACTCCACCAGTGCTGAAACCACTCCGTCGGGGCTGAAACCCCTCCGTGAAGCCGAAAAGCACTGTGTCGGGGCTGAAACCCCTGCGTGAAGCCGAAAAGCACTCTGTCGGGGCTGAAACCACTCCGCCGAGCCGAAAAGCACTCTTTCAGGGTTGAAACCACTCCGCCGAGCCTGAAACCACTGCGCCGAGCCTAAAACCACTCGTCTGACCTTAAAACCACTCCGCCGAGCCTAAAAGCACTGTGTCGGGGCTGAAACCCCTCCGTGAAGCCGAAAAGCACTGTGTCGGGGCTGAAACCCCTCCGTGAAGCCGAAAAGCACTGTGTCGGGGCTGAAACCCCTCCGTGAAGCCGAAAAGCACTGTGTCGGGGCTGAAACCCCTCCGTGAAGCCGAAAAGCACTGGGTCGGGGCTGAAACCCCTCCGTGAAGCCGAAAAGCACTGTGTCGGGGCTGAAACCCCTCCGCGAAGCCGAAAAGCACTGTGTCGGGGTTGAAACCACTCCGCCAAGCCGAAAAGCACTGTGTCGGGGCTGAAACCACTCCATCAAGCCTAAAACCACTCCGCCGGGGCTGAAACTAGTGCGTCAGGGCCCAAACCACTCCAGCAGTGCTGAAACCACTCCGTTGAGCCTGAAACCACTGCGTCGGGGCTGAAACCACTCCGCCGAGCCTGAAACCACTGCGTCAGGCCTGAAACCACTCCGCCAGGGCCAAAACCACTGCGTCAGGCCTAAAACCACTCTGCCGAGCCTAAAACAACTCCGTCGGGGCCAAAACCATTCCACCGAGGCGAAAACCACTCCGTCGGGGCTGAAACCACTCCGCCGAATCTAAAAGCAGTGCGTCAGGGCTGAAACCACTCCGCCGAGTCTAAAAGCAGTGCGTCAGGGCTGAAACCACTCCGCCAAGCCTAAAACCACTGTGTCAGGTGGAAAACCACACCGCCGAGCCTAAAAGCAGTGTGTCAGGGCTGAAACCACTCTGCCAAGCCTAAAACCACTCCACCGAGGTGAAAACCACTCCGTCGGGGCTGAAACCACTCCGCCGAGCCTAAAAGCAGTGCGTCAGGGCTGAAACCACTCTGCGAAGCCGAAAACCACTCCACTGAGCCTAAAAGCACTGCATCGGGGCTGAAACCACTCCGCCGAGGCGAAAACCACTGCGTCGGGGCTGAAACCACTCCGCCGAGGCCAAAACCACTGCGTCGGGGCTGAAACCACTCCGCCGAGCCTAAAACCACTCCGTCGGGGCTGAAACCAGTGCGTCAGGCCCAAAACAACTCTGTCAGGGCCAAAACCACTCCACCAGTGCTGAAACCACTGCGCCAAGCCTGAAACCACTGCGTCGGGGCTGAAACCACTCCACCAGTGCTGAAACCACTCTGCCAAGCCTAAAACGACTCCATCAAGCCTAAAAGCAGTGCGTCGGGGCTGAAACCACTCCGCCAGGGCCAAAACCAGTCTGCCAAGCCTAAAACCACTCCGTCGGGGCTGAAACCACTCTGCCGAGCCTGAAACCACTGCGTCAGGCCTAAAACCACTCCGCCGAGCCTAAAACAACTCCGCCAGGGCCAAAACCACTCGTCTGACCTTAAAACCACTCCGCTGAGCCAAAAACCACTGTGTCGGGGCTGAAACCACACCGCCAGGGCCAAAACCACTGCGTCGGGGCTGAAACCACTCCGCCAGGGCCAAAACCACTCCGCCGAGACCTTAAAACCACTCCATCAAGCCTAAAAGCACTGTGCTGGGGCAGAAACTGCTCCGTCAGGCTGAAAACCACTCCGCCGAGCCTGAAACCACTGCGTCAGGGCAGAAGCCACTCCGTGGTTGCTGAAACCACTCCGCCGAGCCTAAAACCACTCCGCCAGGGCCAAAACCACTCCGTCGGGGCTGAAACCACTCCATGGTTGCTGAAACCACTCCGCCGAGCCTAAAACCACTCCGCCGGGGCTGAAACCACACCGCCAGGGCCAAAACCACTGCGTCAGGCCTTAAACCACTCCGCCGAGCCTAAAACAACTCCGTCGTGGCCAAAACCACTCCACCAGTGCTGAAACCGCTCTGTCGGGGCTGAAACCCCTGCGTGAAGCCGAAAAGCACTCTGTCGGGGTTGAAACCACTCCGCCGAGCCTAAAAGCACTGCATTGGGGCTGAAACCACTCCGCCAGGGCCAAATCGACTCGGTCAGGGCTGAAACCACTCCATCAAACCTAAAAGCACTACATCAGGCCGAAAACCACTCCGTCGGGGCTGAAACCACCGTGCCAGGGCCAAAACCAGTCTGGCAAACCTAAAAGCACTGCATCAGGCCGAAAACCACTCCGTCGGGGCTGAAACCACCGTGCCAGGGCCAAAACCAGTCTGCCAAGCCTAAAACCACTGCGTCGGGGTGAAAACCACTCCGCCGGGGCTGAAACCACTCCGCCGAGCCTAAAAGCAGTGCGTCAGGGCTGAAACCACTCCGCCGAGCCTAAAACCATTCCGCCGACATTAAAACCACTGCGCCAAGCCTAAAAGCACTGCATCGGGGCTGAAACCACTCCGCCGAGCCTGAAACCACTGTGTCAGGCCTGAAACCACTCCGCCGAGCCTAAAACAACTCTGTCGGGGCCAAAACCACTCCACCAGTGCTGAAACCACTCCGTGAAGCCGAAAAGCACTGTGTCGGGGCTGAAACCCCTCCGTGAAGCCGAAAAGCACTGTGTCGGGGTTGAAACCACTCCGCCAAGCCGAAAAGCACTGCGTCGGGGTTGAAACCACTCCGCCGAGCCTGAAACCACTGCGCCGAGCCTAAAACCACTCGTCTGACCTTAAAACCACTCCGCCGAGCCTAAAAGCACTGTGTCGGGGCTGAAACCCCTCCGTGAAGCCGAAAAGCACTGTGTCGGGGCTGAAACCCCTCCGTGAAGCCGAAAAGCACTGTGTCGGGGCTGAAACCCCTCCGTGAAGCCGAAAAGCACTGGGTCGGGGTTGAAACCCCTCCATGAAGCCGAAAAGCACTCTGTCGGGGTTGAAACCCCTCCGTGAAGCCGAAAAGCACTGTGTCGGGGTTGAAACCACTCCGCCAAGCCAAAAACCACTGCGTTCAGGGTTGAAACCACTCCGCCAGGGCAAAACCACTCGTCTGACCTTAAAACCACTCCGCTGAGCCTAAAACCACTGCGTCGGGGCTGATACCACTCCGCCAGGGCCAGAACCACTCATCTGACCTTAAAACCACTCCATCAAGCCTAAAAGCACTCCGTCCGGGCTGAAACCACTCCGCCAGGGCCAAAACCCCTCCGCTGACATGAAAACCATTCCGTCAGGGCTGGAACCACTCCGCCGAGCCTAAAACCCCTCCGTCGGGGCTGAAACCACTGTGCTGGGGCGGAAACTGCTCCGTCAGGCTGTACACCACTGTGTCAGGCCGAAAAGCACTCCACCGGGGCCAAAACCACTGCGTCGGGGCTGAAAGCGTTCCACCAGGGCTAAAACCCCTCCGCCGACATTAAAACCACTGCGCCAAGCCTAAAAGCACTGCGTCGGGGCTGAAACCACTCCGCCGAGCCTGAAACCACTGCGTCAGGCCTGAAACCACTCCACCGAGCCGAAAACAACTCCGTCAGGGCCAAAACCACTCCACCAGTGCTGAAACCGCTCTGTCGGGGCTGAAACCCCTGCGTGAAGCCGAAAAGCACTCTGTCGGGGTTGAAACCACTCCGCCGAGCCTAAAAGCACTGCATTGGGGCTGAAACCACTCCGCCAGGGCCAAATCAACTCGGTCAGGGCTGAAACCACTCCATCAAACCTAAAAGCACTACATCAGGCCGAAAACCACTCCGTCGGGGCTGAAACCACCGTGCCAGGGCCAAAACCAGTCTGGCAAACCTAAAAGCACTGCATCAGGCCGAAAACCACTCCGTCGGGGCTGAAACCACCGTGCCAGGGCCAAAACCAGTCTGCCAAGCCTAAAACCACTGCGTCGGGGCGAAAACCACTCCGCCGGGGCTGAAACCACTCCGCCGAGCCTGAAACCACTGTGTCAGGCCTGAAACCACTCCGCCGAGCCTAAAACAACTCTGTCGGGGCCAAAACCACTCCACCAGTGCTGAAACCACTCCGTCGGGGCTGAAACCCCTCCGTGAAGCCGAAAAGCACTGTGTCGGGGCTGAAACCCCTCCGTGAAGCCGAAAAGCACTCTGTCGGGGTTGAAACCACTCCGCCAAGCCGAAAAGCACTGCGTCGGGGTTGAAACCACTCCGCCGAGCCTGAAACCACTGCGCCGAGCCTAAAACCACTCGTCTGACCTTAAAACCACTCCGCCGAGCCTAAAAGCACTGTGTCGGGGCTGAAACCCCTCCGTGAAGCCGAAAAGCACTGTGTCGGGGCTGAAACCCCTCCGTGAAGCCGAAAAGCACTGTGTCGGGGCTGAAACCCCTCCGTGAAGCCGAAAAGCACTGGGTCGGGGTTGAAACCCCTCCATGAAGCCGAAAAGCACTCTGTCGGGGTTGAAACCCCTCCGTGAAGCCGAAAAGCACTGTGTCGGGGTTGAAACCACTCCGCCAAGCCAAAAACCACTGCGTTCAGGGTTGAAACCACTCCGCCAGGGCAAAACCACTCGTCTGACCTTAAAACCACTCCGCTGAGCCTAAAACCACTGCGTCGGGGCTGATACCACTCCGCCAGGGCCAGAACCACTCGTCTGACCTTAAAACCACTCCATCAAGCCTAAAAGCACTCCGTCCGGGCTGAAACCACTCCGCCAGGGCCAAAACCCCTCCGCTGACATGAAAACCATTCCGTCAGGGCTGGAACCACTCCGCCGAGCCTAAAACCCCTCCGTCGGGGCTGAAACCACTGTGCTGGGGCGGAAACTGCTCCGTCAGGCTGTACACCACTGTGTCAGGCCGAAAAGCACTCCACCGGGGCCAAAACCACTGCGTCGGGGCTGAAAGCGTTCCACCAGGGCTAAAACCACTCCGCCGACATTAAAACCACTGCGCCAAGCCTAAAAGCACTGCGTCGGGGCTGAAACCACTCCGCCGAGCCGAAAAGCACTGCGTCAGGCCTGAAACCACTCCACCGAGCCGAAAACAACTCCGTCAGGGCCAAAACCACTCCACCAGTGCTGAAACCGCTCCGTCGGGGCTGAAACCCCTCCGTGAAGCCGAAAAGCACTGTGTCGGGGTTGAAACCACTCCGCCAAGCCGAAAAGGACTGTGTCGGGTTTGAAACCACTCCGCCAGGGCCAAAACCACTCGTCTGACCTTAAATCCACTCCGCCGAGCCTAAAAGCACTGCATCGGGGCTGAAACCACTCCGCCGAGGCCAAAACCACTGCGTCGGGGCTGGAACCACTCCGCCGAGGCCAAAACCACTGCGTCGGGGCTGGAACCACTCCATCAAGCCTAAAACCACTGCGTCGGGGCTAAAACTACTGCGTCAGGCCCAAAACAACTCCGTCAGGGCCCAAACCACTCCACCAGTGCTGAAACCACTGCGCCAAGCCTGAAACCACTGCGTCGGGGCTGAAACCACTCCACCAGTGCTGAAACCACTCTGCCAAGCCTAAAACGACTCCATCAAGCCTAAAAGCAGTGCGTCGGGGCTGAAACCACTCCGCCAGGGCCAAAACCACTCTGCCAAGCCTAAAACCACTCCGTCGGGGCTGAAACCACTCTGCCGAGCCTGAAACCACTGCGTCAGGCCTAAAACCACTCCGCCGAGCCTAAAACAACTCCGCCAGGGCCAAAACCACTCGTCTGACCTTAAAACCACTCCGCTGAGCCAAAAACCACTGTGTCGGGGCTGAAACCACACCGCCAGGGCCAAAACCACTGCGTCGGGGCTGAAACCACTCCGCCAGGGCCAAAACCACTCGTCTGACCTTAAAACCACTCCATCAAGCCTAAAAGCACTGTGCTGGGGCAGAAACTGCTCCGTCAGGCTGAAAACCACTCCGCCGAGCCTGAAACCACTGCGTCAGGGCAGAAGCCACTCCGTGGTTGCTGAAACCACTCCGCCGAGCCTAAAACCACTCCGCCAGGGCCAAAACCACTCCGTCGGGGCTGAAACCACTCCATGGTTGCTGAAACCACTCCGCCAAGCCTAAAACCACTCCGCCAGGGCCAAAACCACTCCGCCGGGGCTGAAACCACACCGCCAGGGCCAAAACCACTGCGTCAGGCCTTAAACCACTCCGCCGAGCCTAAAACAACTCCGTCGGGGCCAAAACCACTCCACCAGTGCTGAAACCGCTCTGTCGGGGCTGAAACCCCTGCGTGAAGCCGAAAAGCACTCTGTCGGGGTTGAAACCACTCCGCCGAGCCTAAAAGCACTGCATTGGGGCTGAAACCACTCCGCCAGGGCCAAATCGACTCGGTCAGGGCTGAAACCACTCCATCAAACCTAAAAGCACTACATCAGGCCGAAAACCACTCCGTCGGGGCTGAAACCACCGTGCCAGGGCCAAAACCAGTCTGGCAAACCTAAAAGCACTGCATCAGGCCGAAAACCACTCCGTCGGGGCTGAAACCACCGTGCCAGGGCCAAAACCAGTCTGCCAAGCCTAAAACCACTGCGTCGGGGCGAAAACCACTCCGCCGGGGCTGAAACCACTCCGCCGAGCCTAAAAGCAGTGCGTCAGGGCTGAAACCATTCCGCCGAGCCTAAAACCATTCCGCCGACATTAAAACCACTGCGCCAAGCCTAAAAGCACTGCATCGGGGCTGAAACCACTCCGCCGAGCCTGAAACCACTGTGTCAGGCCTGAAACCACTCCGCCGAGCCTAAAACAACTCTGTCGGGGCCAAAACCACTCCACCAGTGCTGAAACCACTCCGTCGGGGCTGAAACCCCTCCGTGAAGCCGAAAAGCACTCCGTCGGGGCTGAAACCCCTGCGTGAAGCCGAAAAGCACTCTGTCGGGGCTGAAACCACTCCGCCGAGCCGAAAAGCACTCTTTCAGGGTTGAAACCACTCCGCCGAGCCTGAAACCACTGCGCCGAGCCTAAAACCACTCGTCTGACCTTAAAACCACTCCGCCGAGCCGAAAAGCACTGTGTCGGGGCTGAAACCCCTCCGTGAAGCCGAAAAGCACTGTGTCGGGGCTGAAACCCCTCCGTGAAGCCGAAAAGCACTGTGTCGGGGCTGAAACCCCTCTGTGAAGCCGAAAAGCACTGTGTCGGGGCTGAAACCCCTCCGTGAAGCCGAAAAGCACTGGGTCGGGGCTGAAACCCCTCCGTGAAGCCGAAAAGCACTGTGTCGGGGCTGAAACCCCTCCGCGAAGCCGAAAAGCACTGTGTCGGGGTTGAAACCACTCCGCCAAGCCGAAAAGCACTGTGTCGGGGCTGAAACCACTCCATCAAGCCTAAAACCACTCCGCCGGGGCTGAAACTAGTGCGTCAGGGCCCAAACCACTCCAGCAGTGCTGAAACCACTCCGTTGAGCCTGAAACCACTGCGTCGGGGCTGAAACCACTCCGCCGAGCCTGAAACCACTGCGTCAGGCCTGAAACCACTCCGCCAGGGCCAAAACCACTGCGTCAGGCCTAAAACCACTCTGCCGAGCCTAAAACAACTCCGTCGGGGCCAAAACCATTCCACCGAGGCGAAAACCACTCCGTCGGGGCTGAAACCACTCCGCCGAATCTAAAAGCAGTGCGTCAGGGCTGAAACCACTCCGCCGAGTCTAAAAGCAGTGCGTCAGGGCTGAAACCACTCCGCCAAGCCTAAAACCACTGTGTCAGGTGGAAAACCACACCGCCGAGCCTAAAAGCAGTGTGTCAGGGCTGAAACCACTCTGCCAAGCCTAAAACCACTCCACCGAGGTGAAAACCACTCCGTCGGGGCTGAAACCACTCCGCCGAGCCTAAAAGCAGTGCGTCAGGGCTGAAACCACTCTGCGAAGCCGAAAACCACTCCACTGAGCCTAAAAGCACTGCATCGGGGCTGAAACCACTCCGCCGAGGCGAAAACCACTGCGTCGGGGCTGAAACCACTCCGCCGAGGCCAAAACCACTGCGTCGGGGCTGAAACCACTCCGCCGAGCCTAAAACCACTCCGTCGGGGCTGAAACCAGTGCGTCAGGCCCAAAACAACTCTGTCAGGGCCAAAACCACTCCACCAGTGCTGAAACCACTGCGCCAAGCCTGAAACCACTGCGTCGGGGCTGAAACCACTCCACCAGTGCTGAAACCACTCTGCCAAGCCTAAAACGACTCCATCAAGCCTAAAAGCAGTGCGTCGGGGCTGAAACCACTCCGCCAGGGCCAAAACCACTCTGCCAAGCCTAAAACCACTCCGTCGGGGCTGAAACCACTCTGCCGAGCCTGAAACCACTGCGTCAGGCCTAAAACCACTCCGCCGAGCCTAAAACAACTCCGCCAGGGCCAAAACCACTCGTCTGACCTTAAAACCACTCCGCTGAGCCAAAAACCACTGTGTCGGGGCTGAAACCACTCCGCCAGGGCCAAAACCACTCCGCCGAGACCTTAAAACCACTCCATCAAGCCTAAAAGCACTGTGCTGGGGCAGAAACTGCTCCGTCAGGCTGAAAACCACTCCGCCGAGCCTGAAACCACTGCGTCAGGGCAGAAGCCACTCCGTGGTTGCTGAAACCACTCCGCCGAGCCTAAAACCACTCCGCCAGGGCCAAAACCACTCCGTCGGGGCTGAAACCACTCCATGGTTGCTGAAACCACTCCGCCGAGCCTAAAACCACTCCGCCGGGGCTGAAACCACACCGCCAGGGCCAAAACCACTGCGTCAGGCCTTAAACCACTCCGCCGAGCCTAAAACAACTCCGTCGGGGCCAAAACCACTCCACCAGTGCTGAAACCGCTCTGTCGGGGCTGAAACCCCTGCGTGAAGCCGAAAAGCACTCTGTCGGGGTTGAAACCACTCCGCCGAGCCTAAAAGCACTGCATTGGGGCTGAAACCACTCCGCCAGGGCCAAATCGACTCGGTCAGGGCTGAAACCACTCCATCAAACCTAAAAGCACTACATCAGGCCGAAAACCACTCCGTCGGGGCTGAAACCACCGTGCCAGGGCCAAAACCAGTCTGGCAAACCTAAAAGCACTGCATCAGGCCGAAAACCACTCCGTCGGGGCTGAAACCACCGTGCCAGGGCCAAAACCAGTCTGCCAAGCCTAAAACCACTGCGTCGGGGCGAAAACCACTCCGCCGGGGCTGAAACCACTCCGCCGAGCCTAAAAGCAGTGCGTCAGGGCTGAAACCACTCCGCCGAGCCTAAAACCATTCCGCCGACATTAAAACCACTGCGCCAAGCCTAAAAGCACTGCATCGGGGCTGAAACCACTCCGCCGAGCCTGAAACCACTGTGTCAGGCCTGAAACCACTCCGCCGAGCCTAAAACAACTCTGTCGGGGCCAAAACCACTCCACCAGTGCTGAAACCACTCCGTGAAGCCGAAAAGCACTGTGTCGGGGCTGAAACCCCTCCGTGAAGCCGAAAAGCACTGTGTCGGGGTTGAAACCACTCCGCCAAGCCGAAAAGCACTGCGTCGGGGTTGAAACCACTCCGCCGAGCCTGAAACCACTGCGCCGAGCCTAAAACCACTCGTCTGACCTTAAAACCACTCCGCCGAGCCTAAAAGCACTGTGTCGGGGCTGAAACCCCTCCGTGAAGCCGAAAAGCACTGTGTCGGGGTTGAAACCACTCCGCCAAGCCAAAAACCACTGCGTTCAGGGTTGAAACCACTCCGCCAGGGCAAAACCACTCGTCTGACCTTAAAACCACTCCGCTGAGCCTAAAACCACTGCGTCGGGGCTGATACCACTCCGCCAGGGCCAGAACCACTCATCTGACCTTAAAACCACTCCATCAAGCCTAAAAGCACTCCGTCCGGGCTGAAACCACTCCGCCAGGGCCAAAACCCCTCCGCTGACATGAAAACCATTCCGTCAGGGCTGGAACCACTCCGCCGAGCCTAAAACCCCTCCGTCGGGGCTGAAACCACTGTGCTGGGGCGGAAACTGCTCCGTCAGGCTGTACACCACTGTGTCAGGCCGAAAAGCACTCCACCGGGGCCAAAACCACTGCGTCGGGGCTGAAAGCGTTCCACCAGGGCTAAAACCCCTCCGCCGACATTAAAACCACTGCGCCAAGCCTAAAAGCACTGCGTCGGGGCTGAAACCACTCCGCCGAGCCTGAAACCACTGCGTCAGGCCTGAAACCACTCCACCGAGCCGAAAACAACTCCGTCAGGGCCAAAACCACTCCACCAGTGCTGAAACCGCTCTGTCGGGGCTGAAACCCCTGCGTGAAGCCGAAAAGCACTCTGTCGGGGTTGAAACCACTCCGCCGAGCCTAAAAGCACTGCATTGGGGCTGAAACCACTCCGCCAGGGCCAAATCAACTCGGTCAGGGCTGAAACCACTCCATCAAACCTAAAAGCACTACATCAGGCCGAAAACCACTCCGTCGGGGCTGAAACCACCGTGCCAGGGCCAAAACCAGTCTGGCAAACCTAAAAGCACTGCATCAGGCCGAAAACCACTCCGTCGGGGCTGAAACCACCGTGCCAGGGCCAAAACCAGTCTGCCAAGCCTAAAACCACTGCGTCGGGGCGAAAACCACTCCGCCGGGGCTGAAACCACTCCGCCGAGCCTGAAACCACTGTGTCAGGCCTGAAACCACTCCGCCGAGCCTAAAACAACTCTGTCGGGGCCAAAACCACTCCACCAGTGCTGAAACCACTCCGTCGGGGCTGAAACCCCTCCGTGAAGCCGAAAAGCACTGTGTCGGGGCTGAAACCCCTCCGTGAAGCCGAAAAGCACTCTGTCGGGGTTGAAACCACTCCGCCAAGCCGAAAAGCACTGCGTCGGGGTTGAAACCACTCCGCCGAGCCTGAAACCACTGCGCCGAGCCTAAAACCACTCGTCTGACCTTAAAACCACTCCGCCGAGCCTAAAAGCACTGTGTCGGGGCTGAAACCCCTCCGTGAAGCCGAAAAGCACTGTGTCGGGGCTGAAACCCCTCCGTGAAGCCGAAAAGCACTGTGTCGGGGCTGAAACCCCTCCGTGAAGCCGAAAAGCACTGGGTCGGGGTTGAAACCCCTCCATGAAGCCGAAAAGCACTCTGTCGGGGTTGAAACCCCTCCGTGAAGCCGAAAAGCACTGTGTCGGGGTTGAAACCACTCCGCCAAGCCAAAAACCACTGCGTTCAGGGTTGAAACCACTCCGCCAGGGCAAAACCACTCGTCTGACCTTAAAACCACTCCGCTGAGCCTAAAACCACTGCGTCGGGGCTGATACCACTCCGCCAGGGCCAGAACCACTCATCTGACCTTAAAACCACTCCATCAAGCCTAAAAGCACTCCGTCCGGGCTGAAACCACTCCGCCAGGGCCAAAACCCCTCCGCTGACATGAAAACCATTCCGTCAGGGCTGGAACCACTCCGCCGAGCCTAAAACCCCTCCGTCGGGGCTGAAACCACTGTGCTGGGGCGGAAACTGCTCCGTCAGGCTGTACACCACTGTGTCAGGCCGAAAAGCACTCCACCGGGGCCAAAACCACTGCGTCGGGGCTGAAAGCGTTCCACCAGGGCTAAAACCACTCCGCCGACATTAAAACCACTGCGCCAAGCCTAAAAGCACTGCGTCGGGGCTGAAACCACTCCGCCGAGCCGAAAAGCACTGCGTCAGGCCTGAAACCACTCCACCGAGCCGAAAACAACTCCGTCAGGGCCAAAACCACTCCACCAGTGCTGAAACCGCTCCGTCGGGGCTGAAACCCCTCCGTGAAGCCGAAAAGCACTGTGTCGGGGTTGAAACCACTCCGCCAAGCCGAAAAGGACTGTGTCGGGTTTGAAACCACTCCGCCAGGGCCAAAACCACTCGTCTGACCTTAAATCCACTCCGCCGAGCCTAAAAGCACTGCATCGGGGCTGAAACCACTCCGCCGAGGCCAAAACCACTGCGTCGGGGCTGGAACCACTCCGCCGAGGCCAAAACCACTGCGTCGGGGCTGGAACCACTCCATCAAGCCTAAAACCACTGCGTCGGGGCTAAAACTACTGCGTCAGGCCCAAAACAACTCCGTCAGGGCCCAAACCACTCCACCAGTGCTGAAACCACTGCGCCAAGCCTGAAACCACTGCGTCGGGGCTGAAACCACTCCACCAGTGCTGAAACCACTCTGCCAAGCCTAAAACGACTCCATCAAGCCTAAAAGCAGTGCGTCGGGGCTGAAACCACTCCGCCAGGGCCAAAACCACTCTGCCAAGCCTAAAACCACTCCGTCGGGGCTGAAACCACTCTGCCGAGCCTGAAACCACTGCGTCAGGCCTAAAACCACTCCGCCGAGCCTAAAACAACTCCGCCAGGGCCAAAACCACTCGTCTGACCTTAAAACCACTCCGCTGAGCCAAAAACCACTGTGTCGGGGCTGAAACCACACCGCCAGGGCCAAAACCACTGCGTCGGGGCTGAAACCACTCCGCCAGGGCCAAAACCACTCGTCTGACCTTAAAACCACTCCATCAAGCCTAAAAGCACTGTGCTGGGGCAGAAACTGCTCCGTCAGGCTGAAAACCACTCCGCCGAGCCTGAAACCACTGCGTCAGGGCAGAAGCCACTCCGTGGTTGCTGAAACCACTCCGCCGAGCCTAAAACCACTCCGCCAGGGCCAAAACCACTCCGTCGGGGCTGAAACCACTCCATGGTTGCTGAAACCACTCCGCCAAGCCTAAAACCACTCCGCCAGGGCCAAAACCACTCCGCCGGGGCTGAAACCACACCGCCAGGGCCAAAACCACTGCGTCAGGCCTTAAACCACTCCGCCGAGCCTAAAACAACTCCGTCGGGGCCAAAACCACTCCACCAGTGCTGAAACCGCTCTGTCGGGGCTGAAACCCCTGCGTGAAGCCGAAAAGCACTCTGTCGGGGTTGAAACCACTCCGCCGAGCCTAAAAGCACTGCATTGGGGCTGAAACCACTCCGCCAGGGCCAAATCGACTCGGTCAGGGCTGAAACCACTCCATCAAACCTAAAAGCACTACATCAGGCCGAAAACCACTCCGTCGGGGCTGAAACCACCGTGCCAGGGCCAAAACCAGTCTGGCAAACCTAAAAGCACTGCATCAGGCCGAAAACCACTCCGTCGGGGCTGAAACCACCGTGCCAGGGCCAAAACCAGTCTGCCAAGCCTAAAACCACTGCGTCGGGGCGAAAACCACTCCGCCGGGGCTGAAACCACTCCGCCGAGCCTAAAAGCAGTGCGTCAGGGCTGAAACCATTCCGCCGAGCCTAAAACCATTCCGCCGACATTAAAACCACTGCGCCAAGCCTAAAAGCACTGCATCGGGGCTGAAACCACTCCGCCGAGCCTGAAACCACTGTGTCAGGCCTGAAACCACTCCGCCGAGCCTAAAACAACTCTGTCGGGGCCAAAACCACTCCACCAGTGCTGAAACCACTCCGTCGGGGCTGAAACCCCTCCGTGAAGCCGAAAAGCACTCCGTCGGGGCTGAAACCCCTGCGTGAAGCCGAAAAGCACTCTGTCGGGGCTGAAACCACTCCGCCGAGCCGAAAAGCACTCTTTCAGGGTTGAAACCACTCCGCCGAGCCTGAAACCACTGCGCCGAGCCTAAAACCACTCGTCTGACCTTAAAACCACTCCGCCGAGCCTAAAAGCACTGTGTCGGGGCTGAAACCCCTCCGTGAAGCCGAAAAGCACTGTGTCGGGGCTGAAACCCCTCCGTGAAGCCGAAAAGCACTGTGTCGGGGCTGAAACCCCTCTGTGAAGCCGAAAAGCACTGTGTCGGGGCTGAAACCCCTCCGTGAAGCCGAAAAGCACTGGGTCGGGGCTGAAACCCCTCCGTGAAGCCGAAAAGCACTGTGTCGGGGCTGAAACCCCTCCGCGAAGCCGAAAAGCACTGTGTCGGGGTTGAAACCACTCCGCCAAGCCGAAAAGCACTGTGTCGGGGCTGAAACCACTCCATCAAGCCTAAAACCACTCCGCCGGGGCTGAAACTAGTGCGTCAGGGCCCAAACCACTCCAGCAGTGCTGAAACCACTCCGTTGAGCCTGAAACCACTGCGTCGGGGCTGAAACCACTCCGCCGAGCCTGAAACCACTGCGTCAGGCCTGAAACCACTCCGCCAGGGCCAAAACCACTGCGTCAGGCCTAAAACCACTCTGCCGAGCCTAAAACAACTCCGTCGGGGCCAAAACCATTCCACCGAGGCGAAAACCACTCCGTCGGGGCTGAAACCACTCCGCCGAATCTAAAAGCAGTGCGTCAGGGCTGAAACCACTCCGCCGAGTCTAAAAGCAGTGCGTCAGGGCTGAAACCACTCCGCCAAGCCTAAAACCACTGTGTCAGGTGGAAAACCACACCGCCGAGCCTAAAAGCAGTGTGTCAGGGCTGAAACCACTCTGCCAAGCCTAAAACCACTCCACCGAGGTGAAAACCACTCCGTCGGGGCTGAAACCACTCCGCCGAGCCTAAAAGCAGTGCGTCAGGGCTGAAACCACTCTGCGAAGCCGAAAACCACTCCACTGAGCCTAAAAGCACTGCATCGGGGCTGAAACCACTCCGCCGAGGCGAAAACCACTGCGTCGGGGCTGAAACCACTCCGCCGAGGCCAAAACCACTGCGTCGGGGCTGAAACCACTCCGCCGAGCCTAAAACCACTCCGTCGGGGCTGAAACCAGTGCGTCAGGCCCAAAACAACTCTGTCAGGGCCAAAACCACTCCACCAGTGCTGAAACCACTGCGCCAAGCCTGAAACCACTGCGTCGGGGCTGAAACCACTCCACCAGTGCTGAAACCACTCTGCCAAGCCTAAAACGACTCCATCAAGCCTAAAAGCAGTGCGTCGGGGCTGAAACCACTCCGCCAGGGCCAAAACCACTCTGCCAAGCCTAAAACCACTCCGTCGGGGCTGAAACCACTCTGCCGAGCCTGAAACCACTGCGTCAGGCCTAAAACCACTCCGCCGAGCCTAAAACAACTCCGCCAGGGCCAAAACCACTCGTCTGACCTTAAAACCACTCCGCTGAGCCAAAAACCACTGTGTCGGGGCTGAAACCACTCCGCCAGGGCCAAAACCACTCCGCCGAGACCTTAAAACCACTCCATCAAGCCTAAAAGCACTGTGCTGGGGCAGAAACTGCTCCGTCAGGCTGAAAACCACTCCGCCGAGCCTGAAACCACTGCGTCAGGGCAGAAGCCACTCCGTGGTTGCTGAAACCACTCCGCCGAGCCTAAAACCACTCCGCCAGGGCCAAAACCACTCCGTCGGGGCTGAAACCACTCCATGGTTGCTGAAACCACTCCGCCGAGCCTAAAACCACTCCGCCGGGGCTGAAACCACACCGCCAGGGCCAAAACCACTGCGTCAGGCCTTAAACCACTCCGCCGAGCCTAAAACAACTCCGTCGGGGCCAAAACCACTCCACCAGTGCTGAAACCGCTCTGTCGGGGCTGAAACCCCTGCGTGAAGCCGAAAAGCACTCTGTCGGGGTTGAAACCACTCCGCCGAGCCTAAAAGCACTGCATTGGGGCTGAAACCACTCCGCCAGGGCCAAATCGACTCGGTCAGGGCTGAAACCACTCCATCAAACCTAAAAGCACTACATCAGGCCGAAAACCACTCCGTCGGGGCTGAAACCACCGTGCCAGGGCCAAAACCAGTCTGGCAAACCTAAAAGCACTGCATCAGGCCGAAAACCACTCCGTCGGGGCTGAAACCACCGTGCCAGGGCCAAAACCAGTCTGCCAAGCCTAAAACCACTGCGTCGGGGCGAAAACCACTCCGCCGGGGCTGAAACCACTCCGCCGAGCCTAAAAGCAGTGCGTCAGGGCTGAAACCACTCCGCCGAGCCTAAAACCATTCCGCCGACATTAAAACCACTGCGCCAAGCCTAAAAGCACTGCATCGGGGCTGAAACCACTCCGCCGAGCCTGAAACCACTGTGTCAGGCCTGAAACCACTCCGCCGAGCCTAAAACAACTCTGTCGGGGCCAAAACCACTCCACCAGTGCTGAAACCACTCCGTGAAGCCGAAAAGCACTGTGTCGGGGCTGAAACCCCTCCGTGAAGCCGAAAAGCACTGTGTCGGGGTTGAAACCACTCCGCCAAGCCGAAAAGCACTGCGTCGGGGTTGAAACCACTCCGCCGAGCCTGAAACCACTGCGCCGAGCCTAAAACCACTCGTCTGACCTTAAAACCACTCCGCCGAGCCTAAAAGCACTGTGTCGGGGCTGAAACCCCTCCGTGAAGCCGAAAAGCACTGTGTCGGGGCTGAAACCCCTCCGTGAAGCCGAAAAGCACTGTGTCGGGGCTGAAACCCCTCCGTGAAGCCGAAAAGCACTGTGTCGGGGCTGAAACCCCTCCGTGAAGCCGAAAAGCACTGGGTCGGGGTTGAAACCCCTCCATGAAGCCGAAAAGCACTCTGTCGGGGTTGAAACCCCTCCGTGAAGCCGAAAAGCACTGTGTCGGGGTTGAAACCACTCCGCCAAGCCAAAAACCACTGCGTTCAGGGTTGAAACCACTCCGCCAGGGCAAAACCACTCGTCTGACCTTAAAACCACTCCGCTGAGCCTAAAACCACTGCGTCGGGGCTGATACCACTCCGCCAGGGCCAGAACCACTCATCTGACCTTAAAACCACTCCATCAAGCCTAAAAGCACTCCGTCCGGGCTGAAACCACTCCGCCAGGGCCAAAACCCCTCCGCTGACATGAAAACCATTCCGTCAGGGCTGGAACCACTCCGCCGAGCCTAAAACCCCTCCGTCGGGGCTGAAACCACTGTGCTGGGGCGGAAACTGCTCCGTCAGGCTGTACACCACTGTGTCAGGCCGAAAAGCACTCCACCGGGGCCAAAACCACTGCGTCGGGGCTGAAAGCGTTCCACCAGGGCTAAAACCCCTCCGCCGACATTAAAACCACTGCGCCAAGCCTAAAAGCACTGCGTCGGGGCTGAAACCACTCCGCCGAGCCTGAAACCACTGCGTCAGGCCTGAAACCACTCCACCGAGCCGAAAACAACTCCGTCAGGGCCAAAACCACTCCACCAGTGCTGAAACCGCTCCGTCGGGGCTGAAACCCCTCCGTAAAGCCGAAAAGCACTGTGTCGGGGCCGAAACCCCTCCGTGAAGCCAAAAAGCACTGTGTCGGGGTTGAAACCACTCCGCCAAGCCGAAAAGGACTGTGTCGGGTTTGAAACCACTCCGCCAGGGCCAAAACCACTCGTCTGACCTTAAATCCACTCCGCCGAGCCTAAAAGCACTGCGTCGGGGCTGAAACCACTCCGCCGAGGCCAAAACCACTGCGTCGGGGCTGGAACCACTCCGCCGAGGCCAAAACCACTGCGTCGGGGCTGGAACCACTCCATCAAGCCTAAAACCACTCCGTCGGGGCTAAAACTACTGCGTCAGGCCCAAAACAACTCCGTCAGGGCCAAAACCACTCCACCAGTGCTGAAACCACTGCGCCAAGCCTGAAACCAGTGCGCCGGGGCTGAAACCACTCCACCAGTGCTGAAACCACTCTGCCAAGCCTAAAACGACTCCATCAAGCCTAAAAGCAGTGCGTCGGGGCTGAAACCACTCCGCCAGGGCCAAAACCACTCTGCCAAGCCTAAAACCACTCCGTCGGGGCTGAAACCACTCTGCCGAGCCTGAAACCACTGCGTCAGGCCTAAAACCACTCCGCCGAGCCTAAAACAACTCCGCCAGGGCCAAAACCACTCGTCTGACCTTAAAACCACTCCGCTGAGCCAAAAACCACTGTGTCGGGGCTGAAACCACACCGCCAGGGCCAAAACCACTGCGTCGGGGCTGAAACCACTCCGCCAGGGCCAAAACCACTCGTCTGACCTTAAAACCACTCCATCAAGCCTAAAAGCACTGTGCTGGGGCAGAAACTGCTCCGTCAGGCTGAAAACCACTCCGCCGAGCCTGAAACCACTGCGTCAGGGCAGAAGCCACTCCGTCGTTGCTGAAACCACTCCGCCAGGGCCAAAACCACTCCGTCGGGGCTGAAACCACTCCATGGTTGCTGAAACCACTCCGCCGAGCCTAAAACCACTCCGCCAGGGCCAAAACCACTCCGCCGGGGCTGAAACCACACCGCCAGGGCCAAAACCACTGCGTCAGGCCTAAAACCACTCCGCCGAGCCTAAAACAACTCCGTCGGGGCCAAAACCACTCCACCAGTGCTGAAACCGCTCTGTCGGGGCTGAAACCCCTGCGTGAAGCCGAAAAGCACTCTGTCGGGGTTGAAACCACTCCGCCGAGCCTAAAAGCACTGCATTGGGGCTGAAACCACTCCGCCAGGGCCAAATCGACTTGGTCAGGGCTGAAACCACTCCATCAAACCTAAAAGCACTACATCAGGCCGAAAACCACTCCGTCGGGGCTGAAACCACCGTGCCAGGGCCAAAACCAGTCTGGCAAACCTAAAAGCACTGCATCAGGCCGAAAACCACTCCGTCGGGGCTGAAACCACCGTGCCAGGGCCAAAACCAGTCTGCCAAGCCTAAAACCACTGCGTCGGGGCGAAAACCACTCCGCCGGGGCTGAAACCACTCCGCCGAGCCTAAAAGCAGTGCGTCAGGGCTGAAACCATTCCGCCGAGCCTAAAACCATTCCGCCGACATTAAAACCACTGCGCCAAGCCTAAAAGCACTGCATCGGGGCTGAAACCACTCCGCCGAGCCTGAAACCACTGTGTCAGGCCTGAAACCACTCCGCCGAGCCTAAAACAACTCTGTCGGGGCCAAAACCACTCCACCAGTGCTGAAACCACTCCGTCGGGGCTGAAACCCCTCCGTGAAGCCGAAAAGCACTGTGTCGGGGCTGAAACCCCTGCGTGAAGCCGAAAAGCACTCTGTCGGGGCTGAAACCACTCCGCCGAGCCGAAAAGCACTCTTTCAGGGTTGAAACCACTCCGCCGAGCCTGAAACCACTGCGCCGAGCCTAAAACCACTCGTCTGACCTTAAAACCACTCCGCCGAGCCTAAAAGCACTGTGTCGGGGCTGAAACCCCTCCGTGAAGCCGAAAAGCACTGTGTCGGGGCTGAAACCCCTCCGTGAAGCCGAAAAGCACTGTGTCGGGGCTGAAACCCCTCCGTGAAGCCGAAAAGCACTGTGTCGGGGCTGAAACCACTCCGTGAAGCCGAAAAGCACTGTGTCGGGGTTGAAACCACTCCGCCAAGCCAAAAACCACTGCGTTCAGGGTTGAAACCACTCCGCCAGGGCAAAACCACTCGTCTGACCTTAAAACCACTCCGCTGAGCCTAAAACCACTGCGTCGGGGCTGATACCACTCCGCCAGGGCCAGAACCACTCATCTGACCTTAAAACCACTCCATCAAGCCTAAAAGCACTCCGTCCGGGCTGAAACCACTCGGCCAGGGCCAAAACCACTGCGTCGGGGCTGAAACCACTCCGCCAAGCCTAAAAGCAGTGCATCAGGTGGAAAACCACTCCACCGAGCCTAGAACCACTCCACTGAGCCTAAAAGCACTGCATTGGGGCTGAAACCACTCTGCCAGGGCTAAAACGACTGCGTCGGGGCTGAAACCACTCCATCAAGCCTAAAACCACTGCGTCGGGGCTGAAACTAGTGCGTCAGGCCCAAAACAACTCCGTCGGGGCCAAAACCACTCCACCAGTGCTGAAACCACTGCGCCAAGCCTCAAACCACTCCGTCGGGGCTGAAACCACTCCGGAAGGGCCAAAACCACTCGGCTGCCCTTAAAACCACTCCATCAAGCCTAAAAGCACTGCGTCGGGGCAGAAACTGCTCCGTCAGGCTGAAAACCACTCCACCGAGGCTGAAACCACTGCGTCAGGGCAGAAGCCACTCCGTGGTTGCTGAAACCACTCCGCCGAGCCTGAAACCACTCCGTCGGGGCTGAAACCACTCCGTGGTTGCTGAAACCACTCCGCCGAGCCTAAAACCACTCCGCCGGGGCCAAAATCACTCCGTTGGGGCTGAAACCACTCCGCCGAGCCTAAAAGCAGTGCGTCAGGGCTGAAACCTCTCCGCCAGGGCCAAAACCACTCTGCCAAGCCTAAAACCACTCCACCGGGGCGAAAACCACTCCGCCGGGGCTGAAACCCCTCCGCCGAGCCTAAAAGCAGTGCGTCAGGGCTGAAACCACTCTGCCAAGCCTAAAACCACTCTGCTGAGGCGAAAACCACTCTGCCAAGCCTAAAACCACTCCACCGGGGCGAAAACCACTCCGCCGGGGCTGAAACCCCTCCGCCGAGCCTAAAAGCAGTGCGTCGGGGCTGAAACCACTCTGCCAAGCCTAAAACCGCTCCGCCGGGGCGAAAACCACTCCGTCGGGGCTGAAACCCCTCCGCCGAGCCTAAAAGCAGTGCGTCAGGGCTGAAACCACTCTGCCAAGCCTAAAACCACTCTGCTGAGGCGAAAACTACTCTGCCAAGCCTAAAACCACTCCGCCGAGGCGAAAACCACTGGGTCGGGGCTGAAACCACTCCACCGAGTTTAAAAGCAGTGCGTCGGGGCTGAAACCACTCCGTCGAGCCTAAAACCACTCCGTCGGGGCTGAAACCACTCCGCCGAGCCTGAAACCACTGCGTCAGGGCAGAAGCCACTCGGTCGTTGCTGAAACCACTCCGCCGGACCTGAAACCACTCCGCCAGGGCCAAAACCACTGCGTCAGGCCTAAAACCACTCTGCCGAGCCTAAAACAACTCCGTCGGGGCCAAAACCATTCCACCAAGGCGAAAACCACTCCGCCGGGGCTGAAACGACTCCGCCAAGCCGAAAAGCAGTGCGTCAGGGCTGAAACCCCTCCGTGAAGCCGAAAAGCACTGTGTCGGGGCTGAAACCCCTCCGTGAAGCCGAAAAGCACTGTGTCGGAGTTGAAACCATTCCGCCAAGCCGAAAAGCACTGTGTCGGAGTTGAAACCACTCCGCCAAGCCGAAAAGCACTGTGTCAGGGTTGAAACCACTCCGCCAGGGCCAAAACCACTCGTCTGACCTTAAAACCACTCTGCCAGGGCCAAAACCACTGCGTCGGGTCTGATACCACACCGCCAGGGCCAAAACCACTGCGTCGGGGCTGAAACCACTCCGCCAGGGCCAAAACCACTGCGTCGGGGCTGAAACCACTCCGCCAGGGCCAAAACCACTCTGCCAAACCTAGAACCACTCCGCCGGGGCTGAAACCACTCCGCCGAGCCTAAAAGCAGTGCGTCAGGGCTGAAACCACTCCGCCAAGCCTAAAACCACTGCGTCAGGTGGAAAACCACTCCGCCAGGGCCAAAACCCCTCCGCTGACATGAAAACCATTCCGTCAGGGCTGGAACCACTCCGCCGAGCCTAAAACCCCTCCGTCGGGGCTGAAACCACTGTGCTGGGGCGGAAACTGCTCCGTCAGGCTGTACACCACTGTGTCAGGCCGAAAAGCACTCCACCGGGGCCAAAACCACTGCGTCGGGGCTGAAAGCGTTCCACCAGGGCTAAAACCACTCCGCCGACATTAAAACCACTGCGCCAAGCCTAAAAGCACTGCGTCGGGGCTGAAACCACTCCGCCGAGCCTGAAACCACTGCGTCAGGCCTGAAACCACTCCACCGAGCCGAAAACAACTCCGTCAGGGCCAAAACCACTCCACCAGTGCTGAAACCGCTCCGTCGGGGCTGAAACCCCTCCGTGAAGCCGAAAAGCACTCTGTCGGGGCCGAAACCCCTCCGTGAAGCCGAAAAGCACTGTGTCGGGGTTGAAACCACTCCGCCAAGCCGAAAAGGACTGTGTCGGGTTTGAAACCACTCCGCCAGGGCCAAAACCACTCATCTGACCTTAAATCCACTCCGCCGAGCCTAAAAGCACTGCATCGGGGCTGAAACCACTCCGCCGAGGCCAAAACCACTGCGTCGGGGCTGGAACCACTCCGTCGAGGCCAAAACCACTGCGTCGGGGCTGGAACCACTCCGCCGAGGCCAAAACCACTGTGTCGGGGCTGGAACCACTCCATCAAGCCTAAAACCACTGCGTCGGGGCTAAAACTACTGCGTCAGGCCCAAAACAACTCCGTCAGGGCCCAAACCACTCCACCAGTGCTGAAACCACTCCGCCGGGGCTGAAACCACTCCACCAGTGCTGAAACCACTCTGCCAAGCCTAAAACCACTCCATCAAGCCTAAAAGCAGTGCGTCGGGGCTGAAACCACTCCGCCGGGGCTGAAACTACTCTGCCGAGCCTAAAACCACTTCGCCGGGGCGAAAACCACTCCGCCAAGCCTAAAACCACTGCGTCAGGGCTGAAACCACTCCGCCAAGCCTAAAACCACTGCGTCGGGGCGAAAACCACTCCGCCAAGCCTAAAACCACTGTGTCAGGTGGAAAACCACACCGCCGAGCCTAAAAGCAGTGTGTCATGGCTGAAACCCCTCCGTGAAGCCTAAAAGCATTGCGTCAGGTGGAAAACCACTCCGCCGAGCCTAGAACCACTCCACTGAGCCTAAAAGCACTGCATTGGGGCTGAAACCACTCTGCCAGGGCTAAAACGACTGCGTCGGGGCTGAAACCACTCCATCAAGCCGAAAAGCACTGCGTCGGGGCTGAAACTAGTGCGTCAGGCCCAAAACAACTCCGTCGGGGCCAAAACCACTCCACCAGTGCTGAAACCACTGCGCCAAGCCTGAAACCAGTGCGTCGGGGCTGAAATCACTCCGCCAGGGCCAAAACCACTCGGCTGACCTTAAAACCACTCCATCAAGCCTAAAAGCACTGCGTTGGGGCAGAAACTGCTCCGTCAGGCTGAAAACCACTCCACCGAGGCTGAAACCACTGCGTCAGGGCAGAAGCCACTCCGTGGTTGCTGAAACCACTCCGCCGAGCCTAAAACCACTCCGCCAGGGCCAAAACCACTGCGTCAGGCCTAAAACCACTCCGCCGAGCCTAAAACAACTCCGTCGGGGCCAAAACCACTCCACCAGTGCTGAAACCGCTCCGTCGGGGCTGAAACCCCTCCGTGAAGCCGAAAAGCACTGTGTCGGGGCTGAAAACCCCTCCGTGAAGCCGAAAAGCACTGTGTCGGGGCTGAAACCCCTCCGTGAAGCCGAAAAGCACTGCGTCGGGGCTGAAACCCCTGCGTGAAGCCGAAAAGCACTGTGTCGGGGCTGAAACCCCTGCGTGAAGCCGAAAAGCACTGTGTCGGGGCTGAAACCCCTGCGTGAAGCCGAAAAGCACTGTGTCGGGGCTGAAACCCCTCCGTGAAGCCGAAAAGCACTGTGTCGGGGCTGAAACCCCTCCGTGAAGCCGAAAAGCACTGTGTCGGGGTTGAAACCACTCCGCCAGGGCCAAAACCACTCGTTTGACCTTAAAACCACTCTGCCAGGGCCAAAACCACTGCGTCGGGGCTGAAACCACTCCGCCAGGGCCAAAACCACTGCGTCGGGGCTGAAACCACTCCGCCAGGGCCAAAACCACTCTGCCAAACCTAGAACCACTCCGCCGGGGCTGAAACCACTCCGCCGAGCCTAAAAGCAGTGCGTCAGGGCTGAAACCACTCCGCCAAGCCTAAAACCACTGCGTCAGGTGGAAAACCACTCCGCCAGGGCCAAAACCCCTCCGCTGACATGAAAACCATTCCGTCAGGGCTGGAACCACTCCGCCGAGCCTAAAACCCCTCCGTCGGGGCTGAAACCACTGTGCTGGGGCGGAAACTGCTCCGTCAGGCTGTACACCACTGTGTCAGGCCGAAAAGCACTCCACCGGGGCCAAAACCACTGCGTCGGGGCTGAAAGCGTTCCACCAGGGCTAAAACCCCTCCGCCGACATTAAAACCACTGCGCCAAGCCTAAAAGCACTGCGTCGGGGCTGAAACCACTCCACCGAGCCTGAAACCACTGCGTCAGGCCTGAAACCACTCCACCGAGCCGAAAACAACTCCGTCAGGGCCAAAACCACTCCACCAGTGCTGAAACCGCTCCGTCGGGGCTGAAACCCCTCCGTAAAGCCGAAAAGCACTCTGTCGGGGCCGAAACCCCTCCGTGAAGCCAAAAAGCACTGTGTCGGGGTTGAAACCACTCCGCCAAGCCGAAAAGGACTGTGTCGGGTTTGAAACCACTCCGCCAGGGCCAAAACCACTCGTCTGACCTTAAATCCACTCCGCCGAGCCTAAAAGCACTGCGTCGGGGCTGAAACCACTCCGCCGAGGCCAAAACCACTGCGTCGGGGCTGGAACCACTCCGCCGAGGCCAAAACCACTGCGTCGGGGCTGGAACCACTCCATCAAGCCTAAAACCACTCCGTCGGGGCTAAAACTACTGCGTCAGGCCCAAAACAACTCCGTCAGGGCCAAAACCACTCCACCAGTGCTGAAACCACTGCGCCAAGCCTGAAACCACTGCGTCGGGGCTGAAACCACTCCACCAGTGCTGAAACCACTCTGCCAAGCCTAAAACGACTCCATCAAGCCTAAAAGCAGTGCGTCGGGGCTGAAACCACTCCGCCAGGGCCAAAACCACTCTGCCAAGCCTAAAACCACTCCGTCGGGGCTGAAACCACTCTGCCGAGCCTGAAACCACTGCGTCAGGCCTAAAACCACTCCGCCGAGCCTAAAACAACTCCGCCAGGGCCAAAACCACTCGTCTGACCTTAAAACCACTCCGCTGAGCCAAAAACCACTGTGTCGGGGCTGAAACCACACCGCCAGGGCCAAAACCACTGCGTCGGGGCTGAAACCACTCCGCCAGGGCCAAAACCACTCGGCTGACCTTAAAACCACTCCATCAAGCCTAAAAGCACTGTGCTGGGGCAGAAACTGCTCCGTCAGGCTGAAAACCACTCCGCCGAGCCTGAAACCACTGCGTCAGGGCAGAAGCCACTCCGTCGTTGCTGAAACCACTCCGCCGAGCCTAAAACCACTCCGCCAGGGCCAAAACCACTCCGTCGGGGCTGAAACCACTCCGTGGTTGCTGAAACCACTCCGCCGAGCCTAAAACCACTCCGCCAGGGCCAAAACCACTCCGCCGGGGCTGAAACCACACCGCCAGGGCCAAAACCACTGCGTCAGGCCTAAAACCACTCCGCCGAGCCTAAAACAACTCCGTCGGGGCCAAAACCACTCCACCAGTGCTGAAACCGCTCTGTCGGGGCTGAAACCCCTGCGTGAAGCCGAAAAGCACTCTGTCGGGGTTGAAACCACTCCGCCGAGCCTAAAAGCACTGCATTGGGGCTGAAACCACTCCGCCAGGGCCAAATCGACTTGGTCAGGGCTGAAACCACTCCATCAAACCTAAAAGCACTACATCAGGCCGAAAACCACTCCGTCGGGGCTGAAACCACCGTGCCAGGGCCAAAACCAGTCTGGCAAACCTAAAAGCACTGCATCAGGCCGAAAACCACTCCGTCGGGGCTGAAACCACCGTGCCAGGGCCAAAACCAGTCTGCCAAGCCTAAAACCACTGCGTCGGGGCGAAAACCACTCCGCCGGGGCTGAAACCACTCCGCCGAGCCTAAAAGCAGTGCGTCAGGGCTGAAACCATTCCGCCGAGCCTAAAACCATTCCGCCGACATTAAAACCACTGCGCCAAGCCTAAAAGCACTGCATCGGGGCTGAAACCACTCCGCCGAGCCTGAAACCACTGTGTCAGGCCTGAAACCACTCCGCCGAGCCTAAAACAACTCTGTCGGGGCCAAAACCACTCCACCAGTGCTGAAACCACTCCGTCGGGGCTGAAACCCCTCCGTGAAGCCGAAAAGCACTGTGTCGGGGCTGAAACCCCTGCGTGAAGCCGAAAAGCACTCTGTCGGGGCTGAAACCACTCCGCCGAGCCGAAAAGCACTCTTTCAGGGTTGAAACCACTCCGCCGAGCCTGAAACCACTGCGCCGAGCCTAAAACCACTCGTCTGACCTTAAAACCACTCCGCCGAGCCTAAAAGCACTCTGTCGGGGCTGAAACCCCTCTGTGAAGCCGAAAAGCACTGTGTCGGGGCTGAAACCCCTCCGTGAAGCCGAAAAGCACTGCGTCGGGGTTGAAACCACTCCGTGAAGCCGAAAAGCACTGCGTCGGGGTTGAAACCCCTCCGTGAAGCCGAAAAGCACTGTGTCGGGGTTGAAACCACTCCGCCAAGCCAAAAACCACTGCGTTCAGGGTTGAAACCACTCCGCCAGGGCAAAACCACTCGTCTGACCTTAAAACCACTCCGCTGAGCCTAAAACCACTGCGTCGGGGCTGATACCACTCCGCCAGGGCCAGAACCACTCATCTGACCTTAAAACCACTCCATCAAGCCTAAAAGCACTCCGTCCGGGCTGAAACCACTCGGCCAGGGCCAAAACCACTGCGTCGGGGCTGAAACCACTCCGCCAAGCCTAAAAGCAGTGCGTCAGGTGGAAAACCACTCCACCGAGCCTAGAACCACTCCACTGAGCCTAAAAGCACTGCATTGGGGCTGAAACCACTCTGCCAGGGCTAAAACGACTGCGTCGGGGCTGAAACCACTCCATCAAGCCTAAAACCACTGCGTCGGGGCTGAAACTACTGTGTCAGGACCAAAACAACTCCGTCGGGGCCAAAACCACTCCACCAGTGCTGAAACCACTGCGCCAAGCCTCAAACCACTCCGTCGGGGCTGAAACCACTCCGGCAGGGCCAAAACCACTCGGCTGACCTTAAAACCACTCCATCAAGCCTAAAAGCACTGCGTTGGGGCAGAAACTGCTCCGTCAGGCTGAAAACCACTCCACCGAGGCTGAAACCACTGCGTCAGGGCAGAAGCCACTCCGTGGTTGCTGAAACCACTCCGCCGAGCCTGAAACCACTCCGTCGGGGCTGAAACCACTCCGTGGTTGCTGAAACCACTCCGCCGAGCCTAAAACCACTCCGCCGGGGCCAAAATCACTCCATTGGGGCTGAAACCACTCCGCGGAGCCTAAAAGCAGTGCGTCAGGGCTGAAACCTCTCCGCCAGGGCCAAAACCACTCTGCCAAGCCTAAAACCACTCCACCGGGGCGAAAACCACTCCGCCGGGGCTGAAACCACTCCGCCGAGCCTAAAAGCAGTGCGTCGGGGCTGAAACCACTCTGCCAAGCCTAAAACCGCTCCGCCGGGGCGAAAACCACTCCGTCGGGGCTGAAACCCCTCCGCCGAGCCTAAAAGCAGTGCGTCAGGGCTGAAACCACTCTGCCAAGCCTAAAACCACTCTGCTGAGGCGAAAACTACTCTGCCAAGCCTAAAACCACTCCGCCGAGGCGAAAACCACTGGGTCGGGGCTGAAACCACTCCACCGAGTTTAAAAGCAGTGCGTCGGGGCTGAAACCACTCCGTCGAGCCTAAAACCACTCCGTCGGGGCTGAAACCACTCCGCCGAGCCTGAAACCACTGCGTCAGGGCAGAAGCCACTCGGTCGTTGCTGAAACCACTCCGCCGGACCTGAAACCACTCCGCCAGGGCCAAAACCACTGCGTCAGGCCTAAAACCACTCTGCCGAGCCTAAAACAACTCCGTCGGGGCCAAAACCATTCCACCAAGGCGAAAACCACTCCGCCGGGGCTGAAACCACTCCGCCGAGCCGAAAAGCAGTGCGTCAGGGCTGAAACCCCTCCGTGAAGCCGAAAAGCACTGTGTCGGGGCTGAAACCCCTCCGTGAAGCCGAAAAGCACTGTGTCGGGGCTGAAACCCCTCCGTGAAGCCGAAAAGCACTGTGTCGGGGCTGAAACCCCTCCGTGAAGCCGAAAAGCACTCTGTCGGGTTTGAAACCACTCCGAGGCCAAAAGCAGTGCGTCGGGGCTGAAACCACTGTGCCGGGGCGGAAACTGCTCCGTCAGGCTGTAAACCACTGCGTCAGGCCGAAAAGCACTCCACCGGGGCCAAAACCACTGCGTCGGGGCTGAAAGCGTTTCACGAGGGCTAAAACCACTCCGCCGACATTAAAACCACTGCGCCAAGCCTAAAAGCACTGCGTCGGGGCTGAAACCACTCCGCCGAGCCTGAAACCACTGCGTCAGGCCTGAAACCACTCCACCGAGCCGAAAACAACTCCGTCGGGGCCAAAACCACTCCACCAGTGCTGAAACCGCTCCGTCGGGGCTGAAACCCCTCCGTGAAGCCGAAAAGCACTGTGTTGGGGTTGAAACCCCTCCGCCAAGCCGAAAAGCACTGTGTCGGGGCTGAAACCACTCCGCCAAGCCGAAAAGCACTGCGTCGGGGTTGAAACCACTCCATCAAGCCTAAAACCACTCCGCCGGGGCTGAAACTAGTGCGTCAGGGCCCAAACCACTCCAGCAGTGCTGAAACCACTCCGTTGAGCCTGAAACCACTGCGTCGGGGCTGAAACCACTCCGCCGAGCCTGAAACCACTGCGTCGGGGCTGAAACCACTCCGCCGAGCCTGAAACCACTGCGTCAGGCCTGAAACCACTCCGCCAGGGCCAAAACCACTGCGTCAGGCCTAAAACCACTCTGCCGAGCCTAAAACAACTCCGTCGGGGCCAAAACCATTCCACCGAGGCGAAAACCACTCCGCCGGGGCTGAAACCACTCCGCCGAGCCGAAAAGCAGTGCGTCCGGGCTGAAACCCCTCCGTGAAGCCGAAAAGCACTGTGTTGGGGTTGAAACCCCTCCGCCAAGCCGAAAAGCACTGTGTCGGGGCTGAAACCATTCCGCCAAGCCGAAAAGCACTGTGTCGGGGTTGAAACCACTCCGCCAAGCCGAAAAGCACTCTGTCGGGGCTGAAACCACTCCGCCGAGCCGAAAAGCACTCTTTCAGGGTTGAAACCACTCCGCCAGGGCCAAATCCACTCGGTCAGGGCTGAAACCACTCCATCAAACCTAAAAGCACTGCATCAGGCCGAAAACCACTCCGTCGGGGCTGAAACCACCGTGCCAGGGCCAAAACCAGTCTGCCAAGCCTAAAACCACTGCGTCGGGGCGAAAACCACTCCGCCGGGGCTGAAACCACTCCGCCGAGCCTAAAAGCAGTGCGTCGGGGCTGAAACCACTGCGTCAGGCCTGAAATCACTCTGCCGAGCCTGAAACCACTGCGTCAGGCCTAAAACCACTCCGCCGAGCCTAAAACAACTCCGTCGGGGCCAAAACCACTCGTCTGACCTTAAAACCACTCCATCAAGCCTAAAAGCACTGCGTCGGGGCAGAAAGTGCTCCGTCAGGCTGAAAACCACTCCGCCGAGCCTGAAACCACTGCGTCAGGACAGAAGCCACTCCGTGGTTGCTGAAACCACTCTGCCGAGCCTAAAACCACTCCGCCAGGGCCAAAACCACTGCGTCGGGGCTGAAACCACACCGCCAGGGCCAAAACCACTGCGTCAGGCCTAAAACCACTCCACCGAGCCTAAAACAACTCCGTCGGGGCCAAAACCACTCCACCAGTGCTGAAACCGCTCCGTCGGGGCTGAAACCCCTCCGTGAAGCCGAAAAGCACTCTGTCGGGGTTGAATCCACTCATACAAGCCGAAAAGCACTGCATCGGGGCTGAAACCACTCATACAAGCCGAAAAGCACTGCATCGGGGCTGAAACCACTCCGCCAGGGCCAAATCCACTCGGTCAGGGCTGAAACCACTCCATCAAACCTAAAAGCACTGCATCAGGCCGAAAACCACTCCGTCGGGGCTGAAACCACCGTGCCAGGGCCAAAACCAGTCTGTCAAACCTAAAACCACTGCATCAGGCCGAAAACCACTCCGTCGGGGCTGAAACCACCGTGCCAGGGCCAAAACCAGTCTGCCAAGCCTAAAACCACTGTGTCGGGGCGAAAACCACTCCGCCGGGGCTGAAACCACTCCGCCGAGCCTAAAAGCAGTGCGTCGGGGCTGAAACCACTCCGCCGAGCCTAAAAGCAGTGCGTCAGGGCTGAAACCACTCTGCCAAGCCTAAAACCACTCCACCGACATTAAAACCATTCCGCCAAGCCTAAAACCACTCCGCCGGGGCTGAAACCACTCCGCCGAGCCTAAAAGCAGTGCGTCAGGGCTGAAACCACTCCGCCGAGCCTGAAACCACTGCGTCAGGCCTGAAACCACTCTGCCGAACCTGAAACCACTGCGTCAGGCCTAAAAGCACTCCGCCGAGCCTAAAACAACTCCGTCGGGGCCAAAACCACTCCACCAGTGCTGAAACCACTCCGCCGGGGCTGAAACCACTCCGCCAAGCCGAAAACCACTGCGTCGGGGCTGAAACCACTCTGCCAAGCCTAAAACCATTCCGCCAAGCCTAAAACCACTGCGTCGGGGCTGAAACCACTCCGCCGAGCCTGAAACCACTGCGTCAGGCCTGAAATCACTCTGCCGAGCCTGAAACCACTGCGTCAGGCCTAAAACCACTCCGCCGAGCCTAAAACAACTCCGTCGGGGCCAAAACCACTCGGCTGACCTTAAAACCCCTCCGTGAAGCCTAAAAGCACTGCGTCAGGGCAGAAGCCACTCCGTGGTTGCTGAAAGCACTCCGCCGAGCCTAAAACCACTCCGTCGGGGCTGAAACCACTCCGTGGTTGCTGAAACGACTCCGCCGAGCCTAAAACCACTCCACCAGGGCCAAAACCACTCCGTCGGGGCTGAAACAACATCGCCAGGGCCAAAACCACTGCGTCAGGCCTAAAACCACTCCGCCAAGCCTAAAACAACTCCGTCGGGGCCAAAACCACTCCACCAGTGCTGAAACCGCTCCGTCGGGGCTGAAACCCCTCCGTGAAGCCGAAAAGCACTGTGTCGGGGCTGAAACCCCTCCGTGAAGCCGAAAAGCACTGTGTCGGGGCTGAAACCCCTCTGTGAAGCCGAAAAGCACTGTGTTGGGGCTGAAACCCCTCCGTGAAGCCGAAAAGCACTGTGTCGGGGCTGAAACCCCTCCGTGAAGCCGAAAAGCACTGTGTCGGGGTTGAAACCACTCCGCCAAGCTGAAAAGCACTGTGTCAGGGTTGAAACCACTCCGCCAGGGCCAAAACCACTCGTCTGACCTTAAAACCACTCTGCCAGGGCCAAAACCACTGCGTCGGGGCTGATACCACACCGCCAGGGCCAAAACCACTGTGTCGGGGCTGAAACCACTCCGCCAGGGCCAAAACCACTGCGTCGGGGCTGAAACCACTCCGCAAGGGCCAAAACCACTCTGCCAAACCTAGAACCACTCCGCCGGGGCTGAAACCACTCCGCCGAGCCTAAAAGCACTCCGTCCGGGCTGAAACCACTCCGCCAGGGCCAAAACCACTCCGCCGGGGCTGAAACCACACCGCCAGGGCCAAAACCACTGCGTCAGGCCTAAAACCACTCCGCCGAGCCTAAAACAACTCCGTCGGGGCCAAAACCACTCCACCAGTGCTGAAACCGCTCTGTCGGGGCTGAAACCCCTGCGTGAAGCCGAAAAGCACTCTGTCGGGGTTGAAACCACTCCGCCGAGCCTAAAAGCACTGCATTGGGGCTGAAACCACTCCGCCAGGGCCAAATCGACTCGGTCAGGGCTGAAACCACTCCATCAAACCTAAAAGCACTACATCAGGCCGAAAACCACTCCGTCGGGGCTGAAACCACCGTGCCAGGGCCAAAACCAGTCTGGCAAACCTAAAACCACTGCATCAGGCCGAAAACCACTCCGTCGGGGCTGAAACCACCGTGCCAGGGCCAAAACCAGTCTGCCAAGCCTAAAACCACTGCGTCGGGGCGAAAACCACTCCGCCGGGGCTGAAACCACTCCGCCGAGCCTAAAAGCAGTGCGTCAGGGCTGAAACCATTCCGCCGAGCCTAAAACCATTCCGCCGACATTAAAACCACTGCGCCAAGCCTAAAAGCACTGCATCGGGGCTGAAACCACTCCGCCGAGCCTGAAACCACTGTGTCAGGCCTGAAACCACTCCGCCGAGCCTAAAACAACTCTGTCGGGGCCAAAACCACTCCACCAGTGCTGAAACCACTCCGTCGGGGCTGAAACCCCTCCGTGAAGCCGAAAAGCACTGTGTCGGGGCTGAAACCCCTGCGTGAAGCCGAAAAGCACTCTGTCGGGGCTGAAACCACTCCGCCGAGCCGAAAAGCACTCTTTCAGGGTTGAAACCACTCCGCCGAGCCTGAAACCACTGCGCCGAGCCTAAAACCACTCGTCTGACCTTAAAACCACTCCGCCGAGCCTAAAAGCACTCTGTCGGGGCTGAAACCCCTCCGTGAAGCCGAAAAGCACTGTGTCGGGGCTGAAACCCCTCCGTGAAGCCGAAAAGCACTGCGTCGGGGTTGAAACCACTCCGTGAAGCCGAAAAGCACTGCGTCGGGGCTGAAACCCCTCCGTGAAGCCGAAAAGCACTGTGTCGGGGTTGAAACCACTCCGCCAAGCCAAAAACCACTGCGTTCAGGGTTGAAACCACTCCGCCAGGGCAAAACCACTCGTCTGACCTTAAAACCACTCCGCTGAGCCTAAAACCACTGCGTCGGGGCTGATACCACTCCGCCAGGGCCAGAACCACTCATCTGACCTTAAAACCACTCCATCAAGCCTAAAAGCACTCCGTCCGGGCTGAAACCACTCGGCCAGGGCCAAAACCACTGCGTCGGGGCTGAAACCACTCCGCCAAGCCTAAAAGCAGTGCGTCAGGTGGAAAACCACTCCACCGAGCCTAGAACCACTCCACTGAGCCTAAAAGCACTGCATTGGGGCTGAAACCACTCTGCCAGGGCTAAAACGACTGCGTCGGGGCTGAAACCACTCCATCAAGCCTAAAACCACTGCGTCGGGGCTGAAACTACTGTGTCAGGCCCAAAACAACTCCGTCGGGGCCAAAACCACTCCACCAGTGCTGAAACCACTGCGCCAAGCCTCAAACCACTCCGTCGGGGCTGAAACCACTCCGGCAGGGCCAAAACCACTCGGCTGACCTTAAAACCACTCCATCAAGCCTAAAAGCACTGCGTTGGGGCAGAAACTGCTCCGTCAGGCTGAAAACCACTCCACCGAGGCTGAAACCACTGCGTCAGGGCAGAAGCCACTCCGTGGTTGCTGAAACCACTCCGCCGAGCCTGAAACCACTCCGTCGGGGCTGAAACCACTCCGTGGTTGCTGAAACCACTCCGCCGAGCCTAAAACCACTCCACCGGGGCGAAAACCCCTCCGCCGGGGCTGAAACCACTCCGCCGAGCCTAAAAGCAGTGCGTCAGGGCTGAAACCACTCTGCCAAGCCTAAAACCACTCTGCTGAGGCGAAAACTACTCTGCCAAGCCTAAAACCACTCCACCGGGGCGAAAACCACTCCGCCGGGGCTGAAACCCCTCCGCCGAGCCTAAAAGCAGTGCGTCGGGGCTGAAACCACTCTGCCAAGCCTAAAACCGCTCCGCCGGGGCGAAAACCACTCCGTCGGGGCTGAAACCCCTCCGCCGAGCCTAAAAGCAGTGCGTCAGGGCTGAAACCACTCTGCCAAGCCTAAAACCACTCTGCTGAGGCGAAAACTACTCTGCCAAGCCTAAAACCACTCCGCCGAGGCGAAAACCACTGGGTCGGGGCTGAAACCACTCCACCGAGTTTAAAAGCAGTGCGTCGGGGCTGAAACCACTCCGTCGAGCCTAAAACCACTCCGTCGGGGCTGAAACCACTCCGCCGAGCCTGAAACCACTGCGTCAGGGCAGAAGCCACTCGGTCGTTGCTGAAACCACTCCGCCGGACCTGAAACCACTCCGCCAGGGCCAAAACCACTGCGTCAGGCCTAAAACCACTCTGCCGAGCCTAAAACAACTCCGTCGGGGCCAAAACCATTCCACCAAGGCGAAAACCACTCCGCCGGGGCTGAAACCACTCCGCCAAGCCGAAAAGCAGTGCGTCAGGGCTGAAACCCCTCCGTGAAGCCGAAAAGCACTGTGTCGGGGCTGAAACCCCTCCGTGAAGCCGAAAAGCACTGTGTCGGAGTTGAAACCATTCCGCCAAGCCGAAAAGCACTGTGTTGGGGTTGAAACCCCTCCGTGAAGCCGAAAAGCACTCTGTCGGGTTTGAAACCACTCCGAGGCCAAAAGCAGTGCGTCGGGGCTGAAACCACTGTGCCGGGGCGGAAACTGCTCCGTCAGGCTGTAAACCACTGCGTCAGGCCGAAAAGCATTCCACCAGGGCCAAAACCACTGCGTCGGGGCTGAAAGCGTTTCACGAGGGCTAAAACCACTCCGCCGACATTAAAACCACTGCGCCAAGCCTAAAAGCACTGCGTCGGGGCTGAAACCACTCCGCCGAGCCTGAAACCACTGCGTCAGGCCTGAAACCACTCCACCGAGCCGAAAACAACTCCGTCGGGGCCAAAACCACTCCACCAGTGCTGAAACCGCTCCGTCGGGGCTGAAACCCCTCCGTGAAGCCGAAAAGCACTGTGTTGGGGTTGAAACCCCTCCGCCAAGCCGAAAAGCACTGTGTCAGGGCTGAAACCACTCCGCCAAGCCGAAAAGCACTGCGTCGGGGTTGAAACCACTCCATCAAGCCTAAAACCACTCCGCCGGGGCTGAAACTAGTGCGTCAGGGCCCAAACCACTCCAGCAGTGCTGAAACCACTCCGTTGAGCCTGAAACCACTGCGTCGGGGCTGAAACCACTCCGCCGAGCCTGAAACCACTGCGTCGGGGCTGAAACCACTCCGCCGAGCCTGAAACCACTGCGTCAGGCCTGAAACCACTCCGCCAGGGCCAAAACCACTGCGTCAGGCCTAAAACCACTCTGCCGAGCCTAAAACAACTCCGTCGGGGCCAAAACCATTCCACCGAGGCGAAAACCACTCCGCCGGGGCTGAAACCACTCCGCCGAGCCGAAAAGCAGTGCGTCAGGGCTGAAACCCCTCCGTGAAGCCGAAAAGCACTGTGTTGGGGTTGAAACCCCTCCGCCAAGCCGAAAAGCACTGTGTCGGGGCTGAAACCATTCCGCCAAGCCGAAAAGCACTGTGTCGGGGTTGAAACCACTCCGCCAAGCCGAAAAGCACTCTGTCGGGGCTGAAACCACTCCGCCGAGCCGAAAAGCACTCTTTCAGGGTTGAAACCACTCCGCCAGGGCCAAATCCACTCGGTCAGGGCTGAAACCACTCCATCAAACCTAAAAGCACTGCATCAGGCCGAAAACCACTCCGTCGGGGCTGAAACCACCGTGCCAGGGCCAAAACCAGTCTGCCAAGCCTAAAACCACTGCGTCGGGGCGAAAACCACTCCGCCGGGGCTGAAACCACTCCGCCGAGCCTAAAAGCAGTGCGTCGGGGCTGAAACCACTGCGTCAGGCCTGAAATCACTCTGCCGAGCCTGAAACCACTGCGTCAGGCCTAAAACCACTCCGCCGAGCCTAAAACAACTCCGTCGGGGCCAAAACCACTCGTCTGACCTTAAAACCACTCCATCAAGCCTAAAAGCACTGCGTCGGGGCAGAAAGTGCTCCGTCAGGCTGAAAACCACTCCGCCGAGCCTGAAACCACTGCGTCAGGACAGAAGCCACTCCGTGGTTGCTGAAACCACTCTGCCGAGCCTAAAACCACTCCGCCAGGGCCAAAACCACTGCGTCGGGGCTGAAACCACACCGCCAGGGCCAAAACCACTGCGTCAGGCCTAAAACCACTCCACCGAGCCTAAAACAACTCCGTCGGGGCCAAAACCACTCCACCAGTGCTGAAACCGCTCCGTCGGGGCTGAAACCCCTCCGTGAAGCCGAAAAGCACTCTGTCGGGGTTGAATCCACTCATACAAGCCGAAAAGCACTGCATCGGGGCTGAAACCACTCATACAAGCCGAAAAGCACTGCATCGGGGCTGAAACCACTCCGCCAGGGCCAAATCCACTCGGTCAGGGCTGAAACCACTCCATCAAACCTAAAAGCACTGCATCAGGCCGAAAACCACTCCGTCGGGGCTGAAACCACCGTGCCAGGGCCAAAACCAGTCTGTCAAACCTAAAACCACTGCATCAGGCCGAAAACCACTCCGTCGGGGCTGAAACCACCGTGCCAGGGCCAAAACCAGTCTGCCAAGCCTAAAACCACTGCGTCGGGGCGAAAACCACTCCGCCGGGGCTGAAACCACTCCGCCGAGCCTAAAAGCAGTGCGTCGGGGCTGAAACCACTCCGCCGAGCCTAAAAGCAGTGCGTCAGGGCTGAAACCACTCTGCCAAGCCTAAAACCACTCCACCGACATTAAAACCATTCCGCCAAGCCTAAAACCACTCTGTCGGGGCTGAAACCACTCCGCCGAGCCTAAAAGCAGTGCGTCAGGGCTGAAACCACTCCGCCGAGCCTGAAACCACTGCGTCAGGCCTGAAACCACTCTGCCGAACCTGAAACCACTGCGTCAGGCCTAAAAGCACTCCGCCGAGCCTAAAACAACTCCGTCGGGGCCAAAACCACTCCACCAGTGCTGAAACCACTCCGCCGGGGCTGAAACCACTCCGCCAAGCCGAAAACCACTGCGTCGGGGCTGAAACCACTCTGCCAAGCCTAAAACCATTCCGCCAAGCCTAAAACCACTGCGTCGGGGCTGAAACCACTCCGCCGAGCCTGAAACCACTGCGTCAGGCCTGAAATCACTCTGCCGAGCCTGAAACCACTGCGTCAGGCCTAAAACCACTCCGCCGAGCCTAAAACAACTCCGTCGGGGCCAAAACCACTCGGCTGACCTTAAAACCCCTCCGTGAAGCCTAAAAGCACTGCGTCAGGGCAGAAGCCACTCCGTGGTTGCTGAAAGCACTCCGCCGAGCCTAAAACCACTCCGTCGGGGCTGAAACCACTCCGTGGTTGCTGAAACGACTCCGCCGAGCCTAAAACCACTCCGCCAGGGCCAAAACCACTCCGTCGGGGCTGAAACAACATCGCCAGGGCCAAAACCACTGCGTCAGGCCTAAAACCACTCCGCCGAGCCTAAAACAACTCCGTCGGGTCCAAAACCACTCCACCAGTGCTGAAACCGCTCCGTCGGGGCTGAAACCCCTCCGTGAAGCCGAAAAGCACTGTGTCGGGGCTGAAACCCCTCCGTGAAGCCGAAAAGCACTGTGTCGGGGCTGAAACCCCTCCGTGAAGCCGAAAAGCACTGTGTCGGGGCTGAAACCCCTCTGTGAAGCCGAAAAGCACTGTGTCGGGGCTGAAACCCCTCCGTGAAGCCGAAAAGCACTGTGTCGGGGTTGAAACCACTCCGCCAAGCTGAAAAGCACTGTGTCAGGGTTGAAACCACTCCGCCAGGGCCAAAACCACTCGTCTGACCTTAAAACCACTCTGCCAGGGCCAAAACCACTGCGTCGGGGCTGATACCACACCGCCAGGGCCAAAACCACTGTGTCGGGGCTGAAACCACTCCGCCGAGCCCAAAACCACTGCGTCGGGGCTGAAACCACTCCGCAAGGGCCAAAACCACTCTGCCAAACCTAGAACCACTCCGCCGGGGCTGAAACCACTCCGCCGAGCCTAAAAGCACTCCGTCCGGGCTGAAACCACTCCGCCAGGGCCAAAACCCCTCCGCTGACATGAAAACCATTCCGTCAGGGCTGGAACCACTCCGCCGAGCCTAAAACCCCTCCGTTGGGGCTGAAACCACTGTGCTGGGGCGGAAACTGCTCCGTCAGGCTGTACACCACTGTGTCAGGCCGAAAAGCACTCCACCGGGGCCAAAACCACTGCGTCGGGGCTGAAAGCGTTCCACCAGGGCTAAAACCACTCCGCCGACATTAAAACCACTGCGCCAAGCCTAAAAGCACTGCGTCGGGGCTGAAACCACTCCGCCGAGCCTGAAACCACTGCGTCAGGCCTGAAACCACTCCGCCGAGCCGAAAACAACTCCGTCAGGGCCAAAACCACTCCACCAGTGCTGAAACCGCTCCGTCGGGGCTGAAACCCCTCCGTAAAGCCGAAAAGCACTCTGTCGGGGCCGAAACCCCTCCGCCAAGCCGAAAAGCACTGTGTCGGGGTTGAAACCACTCCGCCAAGCCGAAAAGGACTGTGTCGGGTTTGAAACCACTCCGCCAGGGCCAAAACCACTCGTCTGACCTTAAAACCACTCCGCCGAGCCTAAAAGCACTGCATCGGGGCTGAAACCACTCCGCCGAGGCCAAAACCACTGCGTCGGGGCTGGAACCACTCCGCCGAGGCCAAAACCACTGCGTCGGGGCTGGAACCACTCCGCCGAGGCCAAAACCACTGCGTCGGGGCTGGAACCACTCCATCAAGCCTAAAACCACTGCGTCGGGGCTAAAACTACTGCGACAGGCCCAAAACAACTCCGTCAGGGCCCAAACCACTCCACCAGTGATGAAACCACTCCGCCAAGCCTGAAACCAGTGCATCGGGGCTGAAACCACTCCACCAGTGCTGAAACCACTCTGCCAAGCCTAAAACCACTCCATCAAGCCTAAAAGCAGTGCGTCGGGGCTGAAACCACTCCGCCGGGGCTGAAACCACTGCGTCGGGGCGAAAACCACACCGCCGAGCCTAAAAGCAGTGCGTCAGGGCTGAAACCACTCTGCCAAGCCTAAAAGCACTCCACTGAGGCGAAAACCACTGCGTCGGGGCTGAAACCACTCCGCCGAGCCTAAAAGCAGTGTGTCATGGCTGAAACCCCTCCGTGAAGCCTAAAAGCATTGCGTCAGGTGGAAAACCACTCCGCCGAGCCTAGAACCACTCCACTGAGCCTAAAAGCACTGCATTGGGGCTGAAACCACTCTGCCAGGGCTAAAACGACTGCGTCGGGGCTGAAACCACTCCATCAAGCCGAAAAGCACTGCGTCGGGGCTGAAACTAGTGCGTCAGGCCCAAAACAACTCCGTCGGGGCCAAAACCACTCCACCAGTGCTGAAACCGCTCCGTCGGGGCTGAAACCCCTCCATGAAGCCGAAAAGCACTGTGTCGGGGCTGAAAACCCCTCCGTGAAGCCGAAAAGCACTGTGTCGGGGCTGAAACCCCTCCGTGAAGCCGAAAAGCACTGTGTCGGGGCTGAAACCCCTGCGTGAAGCCGAAAAGCACTGTGTCGGGGCTGAAACCCCTCTGTGAAGCCGAAAAGCACTGTGTCGGGGCTGAAACCCCTCCGTGAAGCCGAAAAGCACTGTGTCGGGGTTGAAACCACTCCGCCAAGCTGAAAAGCACTGTGTCAGGGTTGAAACCACTCCGCCAGGGCCAAAACCACTCGTCTGACCTTAAAACCACTCTGCCAGGGCCAAAACCACTGCGTCGGGGCTGATACCACACCGCCAGGGCCAAAACCACTGTGTCGGGGCTGAAACCACTCCGCCAGGGCCAAAACCACTGCGTCGGGGCTGAAACCACTCCGCAAGGGCCAAAACCACTCTGCCAAACCTAGAACCACTCCGCCGGGGCTGAAACCACTCCGCCGAGCCTAAAAGCACTCCGTCCGGGCTGAAACCACTCCGCCAGGGCCAAAACCCCTCCGCTGACATGAAAACCATTCCGTCAGGGCTGGAACCACTCCGCCGAGCCTAAAACCCCTCCGTCGGGGCTGAAACCACTGTGCTGGGGCGGAAACTGCTCCGTCAGGCTGTACACCACTGTGTCAGGCCGAAAAGCACTCCACCGGGGCCAAAACCACTGCGTCGGGGCTGAAAGCGTTCCACCAGGGCTAAAACCACTCCGCCGACATTAAAACCACTGCGCCAAGCCTAAAAGCACTGCGTCGGGGCTGAAACCACTCCGCCGAGCCGAAAAGCACTGCGTCAGGCCTGAAACCACTCCACCGAGCCGAAAACAACTCCGTCAGGGCCAAAACCACTCCACCAGTGCTGAAACCGCTCCGTCGGGGCTGAAACCCCTCCGTAAAGCCGAAAAGCACTCTGTCGGGGCCGAAACCCCTCCGCCAAGCCGAAAAGCACTGTGTCGGGGTTGAAACCACTCCGCCAAGCCGAAAAGGACTGTGTCGGGTTTGAAACCACTCCGCCAGGGCCAAAACCACTCGTCTGACCTTAAAACCACTCCGCCGAGCCTAAAAGCACTGCATCGGGGCTGAAACCACTCCGCCGAGGCCAAAACCACTGCGTCGGGGCTGGAACCACTCCGCCGAGGCCAAAACCACTGCGTCGGGGCTGGAACCACTCCGCCGAGGCCAAAACCACTGTGTCGGGGCTGGAACCACTCCATCAAGCCTAAAACCACTGCGTCGGGGCTAAAACTACTGCGTCAGGCCCAAAACAACTCCGTCAGGGCCCAAACCACTCCACCAGTGCTGAAACCACTCCGCCAAGCCTGAAACCAGTGCATCGGGGCTGAAACCACTCCACCAGTGCTGAAACCACTCTGCCAAGCCTAAAACCACTCCATCAAGCCTAAAAGCAGTGCGTCGGGGCTGAAACCACTCCGCCGGGGCTGAAACTACTCTGCCGAGCCTAAAACCACTTCGCCGGGGCGAAAACCACTCCGCCAAGCCTAAAACCACTGCGTCAGGGCTGAAACCACTCCGCCAAGCCTAAAACCACTGCGTCGGGGCGAAAACCACTCCGCCAAGCCTAAAACCACTGCGTCGGGGCGAAAACCACACCGCCGAGCCTAAAAGCAGTGCGTCAGGGCTGAAACCACTCTGCCAAGCCTAAAAGCACTCCACTGAGGCGAAAACCACTGCGTCGGGGCTGAAACCACTCCGCCGAGCCTAAAAGCAGTGTGTCATGGCTGAAACCCCTCTGTGAAGCCTAAAAGCATTGCGTCAGGTGGAAAACCACTCCGCCGAGCCTAGAACCACTCCACTGAGCCTAAAAGCACTGCATTGGGGCTGAAACCACTCTGCCAGGGCTAAAACGACTGCGTCGGGGCTGAAACCACTCCATCAAGCCGAAAAGCACTGCGTCGGGGCTGAAACTAGTGCGTCAGGCCCAAAACAACTCCGTCGGGGCCAAAACCACTCCACCAGTGCTGAAACCGCTCCGTCGGGGCTGAAACCCCTCCATGAAGCCGAAAAGCACTGTGTCGGGGCTGAAAACCCCTCCGTGAAGCCGAAAAGCACTGTGTCGGGGCTGAAACCCCTCCGTGAAGCCGAAAAGCACTGTGTCGGGGCTGAAACCCCTGCGTGAAGCCGAAAAGCACTGTGTCGGGGCTGAAACCCCTCCGGGAAGCCGAAAAGCACTGCGTCGGGGCTGAAACCCCTCCGTGAAGCCGAAAAGCACTGCGTCGGGGCTGAAACCCCTCTGTGAAGCCGAAAAGCACTGTGTCGGGGCTGAAACCCCTCCGTGAAGCCGAAAAGCACTCTGTCGGGGTTGAAACCCCTCCGTGAAGCCGAAAAGCATTGTGTCGGGGTTGAAACCACTCCGCCAAGCCGAAAACCACTGCGTCAGGGTTTAAACCACTCCGCCAGGGCCAAAACCACTCGTCTGACCTTAAAACCACTCCATCAAGCCTAAAAGCAGTGCATCAGGGCTGAAACCACTCCGCCAAGCGTAAAACCACTGCGTCAGGTGGAAAACCACTCCGCCGAGCCTAAAAGCAGTGCGTCAGGGCTGAAACCACTCCGCCAGGGCCAAAACCACTCAATCGGGGCTGAAAGCGTTCCACCAGGGCTAAAACCACTGTGCCGACATTAAAACTACTGCGCCGAGCCTGAAACCACTGCGTCAGGGCTGAAACCACTCCGCCAAGCCTAAAAGCAGTGCGTCAGGTGGAAAACCACTCCGCCAGGGCCAAAACCCCTCCGCTGACATGAAAACCATTCCGTCAGGGCTGGAACCACTCCGCCGAGCCTAAATCCCCTCCGTCGGGGCTGAAACCACTGTGCTGGGGCGGAAACTGCTCCGTCAGGCTGTAAACCACTGCGTCAGGCCGAAAAGCACTCCAGCAGGGCCAAAACCACTGCGTCGGGGCTGAAAGCGTTCCACCAGGGCTAAAACCACTGCGCCAAGCCTAAAAGCACTGCGTCGGGGCTGAAACCACTCCGCCGAGCCTGAAACCACTGCGTCAGGCCTAAAACCACTGCGCCGAGCCTAAAACAACTCTGTCGGGGCCAAAACCACTCCACCAGTGCTGAAACCGCTCCGTCGGGGCTGAAACCCCTCCGTGAACCCGAAAAGCACTGTGTCGGGGCTGAAACCCCTCCGTGAAGCTGAAAAACATTGTGTCGGGGCTGAAACCCTCCGTGAAGCCGAAAAGCACTGTGTCAGGGTTGAAACCACTCCACCAGGGCCAAAACCACTCGTCTGACCTTAAAACCACTCCGCCGAGCCTAAAAGCACTGCATCGGGGCTGAAACCACAGTGCCAGGGCCAAAACCACTGCGTCGGGGCTGAAACCAATCCATCAAGCCTAAAACCACTCCATCGGGGCTGAAACTAGTGCGTCAGGCCCAAAACGACTCCGTCAGGGCCAAAACCACTCCACCAGTGCTGAAACCACTGCGCCAAGCCTGAAACCACTGCTTTGGGGCTGAAACCACTCCTCCAGAGCCAAAAACCACTGCGTCGGGGTTGACACCACTCTGCCAGGGCCAAAACCACTCATCTGACCTTAAAACCACTCCGCCAAGCCTAAAAGCACTGCATCGGGGCTGAAACCAGTCCGCCGAGCGTAAAACCACTGCATTGGGGCTGAAACCACTGCGTCAGGCCCAAAACAACTCCGTCGGGGCCAAAACCACTCCGCCGGGGCTGAAACCACTCCGCCAAGCCGAAAACCACTGCTTTGGGGCTGAAACCACTCTGCCAAGCCTAAAACCATTCCGCCAAGCCTAAAACCACTGCGTCGGGGCTGAAACCACTCCGCCGAGCCTGAAACCACTGCGTCAGGCCTGAAATCACTCTGCCGAGCCTGAAACCACTGCGTCAGGCCTAAAACCACTCCGCCGAGCCTAAAACAACTCCGTCGGGGCCAAAACCACTCGGCTGACCTTAAAACCCCTCCGTGAAGCCTAAAAGCACTGCGTCAGGGCAGAAGCCACTCCGTGGTTGCTGAAAGCACTCCGCCGAGCCTAAAACCACTCCGTCGGGGCTGAAACCACTCCGTGGTTGCTGAAACGACTCCGCCGAGCCTAAAACCACTCCGCCAGGGCCAAAACCACTCCGTCGGGGCTGAAACAACATCGCCAGGGCCAAAACCACTGCGTCAGGCCTAAAACCACTCCGCCAAGCCTAAAACAACTCCGTCGGGGCCAAAACCACTCCACCAGTGCTGAAACCGCTCCGTCGGGGCTGAAACCCCTCCGTGAAGCCGAAAAGCACTGTGTCGGGGCTGAAACCCCTCGGTGAAGACGAAAAGCACTGTGTCGGGGCTGAAACCCCTCGGTGAAGCCGAAAAGCACTGTGTCGGGGCTGAAACCCCTCCGTGAAGCCGAAAAGCACTGTGTCGGGGCTGAAACCCCTCTGTGAAGCCGAAAAGCACTGTGTCGGGGCTGAAACCCCTCCGTGAAGCCGAAAAGCACTGTGTCGGGGCTGAAACCCCTCCGTGAAGCCGAAAAGCACTGTGTCGGGGTTGAAACCACTCCGCCAAGCTGAAAAGCACTGTGTCAGGGTTGAAACCACTCCGCCAGGGCCAAAACCACTCGTCTGACCTTAAAACCACTCTGCCAGGGCCAAAACCACTGCGTCGGGGCTGATACCACACCGCCAGGGCCAAAACCACTGTGTCGGGGCTGAAACCACTCCGCCAGGGCCAAAACCACTGCGTCGGGGCTGAAACCACTCCGCCAGGGCCAAAACCACTCTGCCAAACCTAGAACCACTCCGCCAGGGCTGAAACCACTCCGCCGAGCCTAAAAGCACTCCGTCCGGGCTGAAACCACTCCGCCAGGGCCAAAACCACTCCGCCGGGGCTGAAACCACACCGCCAGGGCCAAAACCACTGCGTCAGGCCTAAAACCACTCCGCCGAGCCTAAAACAACTCCGTCGGGGCCAAAACCACTCCACCAGTGCTGAAACCGCTCTGTCGGGGCTGAAACCCCTGCGTGAAGCCGAAAAGCACTCTGTCGGGGTTGAAACCACTCCGCCGAGCCTAAAAGCACTGCATTGGGGCTGAAACCACTCCGCCAGGGCCAAATCGACTCGGTCAGGGCTGAAACCACTCCATCAAACCTAAAAGCACTACATCAGGCCGAAAACCACTCCGTCGGGGCTGAAACCACCGTGCCAGGGCCAAAACCAGTCTGGCAAACCTAAAACCACTGCATCAGGCCGAAAACCACTCCGTCGGGGCTGAAACCACCGTGCCAGGGCCAAAACCAGTCTGCCAAGCCTAAAACCACTGCGTCGGGGCGAAAACCACTCCGCCGGGGCTGAAACCACTCCGCCGAGCCTAAAAGCAGTGCGTCAGGGCTGAAACCATTCCGCCGAGCCTAAAACCATTCCGCCGACATTAAAACCACTGCGCCAAGCCTAAAAGCACTGCATCGGGGCTGAAACCACTCCGCCGAGCCTGAAACCACTGTGTCAGGCCTGAAACCACTCCGCCGAGCCTAAAACAACTCTGTCGGGGCCAAAACCACTCCACCAGTGCTGAAACCACTCCGTCGGGGCTGAAACCCCTCCGTGAAGCCGAAAAGCACTGTGTCGGGGCTGAAACCCCTCCGTGAAGCCGAAAAGCACTGTGTCGGGGCTGAAACCCCTCCGTGAAGCCGAAAAGCACTGTGTCGGGGTTGAAACCACTCCGCCAAGCTGAAAAGCACTGTGTCAGGGTTGAAACCACTCCGCCAGGGCCAAAACCACTCGTCTGACCTTAAAACCACTCTGCCAGGGCCAAAACCACTGCGTCGGGGCTGATACCACACCGCCAGGGCCAAAACCACTGTGTCGGGGCTGAAACCACTCCGCCAGGGCCAAAACCACTGCGTCGGGGCTGAAACCACTCCGCAAGGGCCAAAACCACTCTGCCAAACCTAGAACCACTCCGCCAGGGCTGAAACCACTCCGCCGAGCCTAAAAGCACTCCGTCCGGGCTGAAACCACTCCGCCAGGGCCAAAACCACTCCGCCGGGGCTGAAACCACACCGCCAGGGCCAAAACCACTGCGTCAGGCCTAAAACCACTCCGCCGAGCCTAAAACAACTCCGTCGGGGCCAAAACCACTCCACCAGTGCTGAAACCGCTCTGTCGGGGCTGAAACCCCTGCGTGAAGCCGAAAAGCACTCTGTCGGGGTTGAAACCACTCCGCCGAGCCTAAAAGCACTGCATTGGGGCTGAAACCACTCCGCCAGGGCCAAATCGACTCGGTCAGGGCTGAAACCACTCCATCAAACCTAAAAGCACTACATCAGGCCGAAAACCACTCCGTCGGGGCTGAAACCACCGTGCCAGGGCCAAAACCAGTCTGGCAAACCTAAAACCACTGCATCAGGCCGAAAACCACTCCGTCGGGGCTGAAACCACCGTGCCAGGGCCAAAACCAGTCTGCCAAGCCTAAAACCACTGCGTCGGGGCGAAAACCACTCCGCCGGGGCTGAAACCACTCCGCCGAGCCTAAAAGCAGTGCGTCAGGGCTGAAACCATTCCGCCGAGCCTAAAACCATTCCGCCGACATTAAAACCACTGCGCCAAGCCTAAAAGCACTGCATCGGGGCTGAAACCACTCCGCCGAGCCTGAAACCACTGTGTCAGGCCTGAAACCACTCCGCCGAGCCTAAAACAACTCTGTCGGGGCCAAAACCACTCCACCAGTGCTGAAACCACTCCGTCGGGGCTGAAACCCCTCCGTGAAGCCGAAAAGCACTGTGTCGGGGCTGAAACCCCTGCGTGAAGCCGAAAAGCACTCTGTCGGGGCTGAAACCACTCCGCCGAGCCGAAAAGCACTCTTTCAGGGTTGAAACCACTCCGCCGAGCCTGAAACCACTGCGCCGAGCCTAAAACCACTCGTCTGACCTTAAAACCACTCCGCCGAGCCTAAAAGCACTCTGTCGGGGCTGAAACCCCTCTGTGAAGCCGAAAAGCACTGCGTCGGGGCTGAAACCCCTGCGTGAAGCCGAAAAGCACTGTGTCGGGGCTGAAACCCCTCCGTGAAGCCGAAAAGCACTGGGTCGGGGTTGAAACCACTCCGTGAAGCCGAAAAGCACTGCGTCGGGGCTGAAACCCCTCCGTGAAGCCGAAAAGCACTGTGTCGGGGTTGAAACCACTCCGCCAAGCCAAAAACCACTGCGTTCAGGGTTGAAACCACTCCGCCAGGGCAAAACCACTCGTCTGACCTTAAAACCACTCCGCTGAGCCTAAAACCACTGCGTCGGGGCTGATACCACTCCGCCAGGGCCAGAACCACTCATCTGACCTTAAAACCACTCCATCAAGCCTAAAAGCACTCCGTCCGGGCTGAAACCACTCGGCCAGGGCCAAAACCACTGCGTCGGGGCTGAAACCACTCCGCCAAGCCTAAAAGCAGTGCGTCAGGTGGAAAACCACTCCACCGAGCCTAGAACCACTCCACTGAGCCTAAAAGCACTGCATTGGGGCTGAAACCACTCTGCCAGGGCTAAAACGACTGCGTCGGGGCTGAAACCACTCCATCAAGCCTAAAACCACTGCGTCGGGGCTGAAACTACTGTGTCAGGCCCAAAACAACTCCGTCGGGGCCAAAACCACTCCACCAGTGCTGAAACCACTGCGCCAAGCCTCAAACCACTCCGTCGGGGCTGAAACCACTCCGGCAGGGCCAAAACCACTCGGCTGACCTTAAAACCACTCCATCAAGCCTAAAAGCACTGCGTTGGGGCAGAAACTGCTCCGTCAGGCTGAAAACCACTCCACCGAGGCTGAAACCACTGCGTCAGGGCAGAAGCCACTCCGTGGTTGCTGAAACCACTCCGCCGAGCCTGAAACCACTCCGTCGGGGCTGAAACCACTCCGTGGTTGCTGAAACCACTCCGCCGAGCCTAAAACCACTCCGCCGGGGCCAAAATCACTCCGTTGGGGCTGAAACCACTCCGCGGAGCCTAAAAGCAGTGCGTCAGGGCTGAAACCTCTCCGCCAGGGCCAAAACCACTCTGCCAAGCCTAAAACCACTCCACCGGGGCGAAAACCACTCCGCCGGGGCTGAAACCACTCCGCCGAGCCTAAAAGCAGTGCGTCGGGGCTGAAACCACTCTGCCAAGCCTAAAACCGCTCCGCCGGGGCGAAAACCACTCCGTCGGGGCTGAAACCCCTCCGCCGAGCCTAAAAGCAGTGCGTCAGGGCTGAAACCACTCTGCCAAGCCTAAAACCACTCTGCTGAGGCGAAAACTACTCTGCCAAGCCTAAAACCACTCCGCCGAGGCGAAAACCACTGGGTCGGGGCTGAAACCACTCCACCGAGTTTAAAAGCAGTGCGTCGGGGCTGAAACCACTCCGTCGAGCCTAAAACCACTCCGTCGGGGCTGAAACCACTCCGCCGAGCCTGAAACCACTGCGTCAGGGCAGAAGCCACTCGGTCGTTGCTGAAACCACTCCGCCGGACCTGAAACCACTCCGCCAGGGCCAAAACCACTGCGTCAGGCCTAAAACCACTCTGCCGAGCCTAAAACAACTCCGTCGGGGCCAAAACCATTCCACCAAGGCGAAAACCACTCCGCCGGGGCTGAAACCACTCCGCCAAGCCGAAAAGCAGTGCGTCAGGGCTGAAACCCCTCCGTGAAGCCGAAAAGCACTGTGTCGGGGCTGAAACCCCTCCGTGAAGCCGAAAAGCACTGTGTCGGAGTTGAAACCATTCCGCCAAGCCGAAAAGCACTGTGTTGGGGTTGAAACCCCTGCGTGAAGCCGAAAAGCACTCTGTCGGGTTTGAAACCACTCCGAGGCCAAAAGCAGTGCGTCGGGGCTGAAACCACTGTGCCGGGGCGGAAACTGCTCCGTCAGGCTGTAAACCACTGCGTCAGGCCGAAAAGCATTCCACCAGGGCCAAAACCACTGCGTCGGGGCTGAAAGCGTTTCACGAGGGCTAAAACCACTCCGCCGACATTAAAACCACTGCGCCAAGCCTAAAAGCACTGCGTCGGGGCTGAAACCACTCCGCCGAGCCTGAAACCACTGCGTCAGGCCTGAAACCACTCCACCGAGCCGAAAACAACTCCGTCGGGGCCAAAACCACTCCACCAGTGCTGAAACCGCTCCGTCGGGGCTGAAACCCCTCCGTGAAGCCGAAAAGCACTGTGTTGGGGTTGAAACCCCTCCGCCAAGCCGAAAAGCACTGTGTCGGGGCTGAAACCACTCCGCCAAGCCGAAAAGCACTGCGTCGGGGTTGAAACCACTCCATCAAGCCTAAAACCACTCCGCCGGGGCTGAAACTAGTGCGTCAGGGCCCAAACCACTCCAGCAGTGCTGAAACCACTCCGTTGAGCCTGAAACCACTGCGTCGGGGCTGAAACCACTCCGCCGAGCCTGAAACCACTGCGTCGGGGCTGAAACCACTCCGCCGAGCCTGAAACCACTGCGTCAGGCCTGAAACCACTCCGCCAGGGCCAAAACCACTGCGTCAGGCCTAAAACCACTCTGCCGAGCCTAAAACAACTCCGTCGGGGCCAAAACCATTCCACCGAGGCGAAAACCACTCCGCCGGGGCTGAAAACACTCCGCCGAGCCGAAAAGCAGTGCGTCAGGGCTGAAACCCCTCCGTGAAGCCGAAAAGCACTGTGTTGGGGTTGAAACCCCTCCGCCAAGCCGAAAAGCACTGTGTCGGGGCTGAAACCATTCCGCCAAGCCGAAAAGCACTGTGTCGGGGTTGAAACCACTCCGCCAAGCCGAAAAGCACTCTGTCGGGGCTGAAACCACTCCGCCGAGCCGAAAAGCACTCTTTCAGGGTTGAAACCACTCCGCCAGGGCCAAATCCACTCGGTCAGGGCTGAAACCACTCCATCAAACCTAAAAGCACTGCATCAGGCCGAAAACCACTCCGTCGGGGCTGAAACCACCGTGCCAGGGCCAAAACCAGTCTGCCAAGCCTAAAACCACTGCGTCGGGGCGAAAACCACTCCGCCGGGGCTGAAACCACTCCGCCGAGCCTAAAAGCAGTGCGTCGGGGCTGAAACCACTGCGTCAGGCCTGAAATCACTCTGCCGAGCCTGAAACCACTGCGTCAGGCCTAAAACCACTCCGCCGAGCCTAAAACAACTCCGTCGGGGCCAAAACCACTCGTCTGACCTTAAAACCACTCCATCAAGCCTAAAAGCACTGCGTCGGGGCAGAAAGTGCTCCGTCAGGCTGAAAACCACTCCGCCGAGCCTGAAACCACTGCGTCAGGACAGAAGCCACTCCGTGGTTGCTGAAACCACTGTGCCGAGCCTAAAACCACTCCGCCAGGGCCAAAACCACTGCGTCGGGGCTGAAACCACACCGCCAGGGCCAAAACCACTGCGTCAGGCCTAAAACCACTCCACCGAGCCTAAAACAACTCCGTCGGGGCCAAAACCACTCCACCAGTGCTGAAACCGCTCCGTCGGGGCTGAAACCCCTCCGTGAAGCCGAAAAGCACTCTGTCGGGGTTGAATCCACTCATACAAGCCGAAAAGCACTGCATCGGGGCTGAAACCACTCATACAAGCCGAAAAGCACTGCATCGGGGCTGAAACCACTCCGCCAGGGCCAAATCCACTCGGTCAGGGCTGAAACCACTCCATCAAACCTAAAAGCACTGCATCAGGCCGAAAACCACTCCGTCGGGGCTGAAACCACCGTGCCAGGGCCAAAACCAGTCTGTCAAACCTAAAACCACTGCATCAGGCCGAAAACCACTCCGTCGGGGCTGAAACCACCGTGCCAGGGCCAAAACCAGTCTGCCAAGCCTAAAACCACTGTGTCGGGGCGAAAACCACTCCGCCGGGGCTGAAACCACTCCGCCGAGCCTAAAAGCAGTGCGTCGGGGCTGAAACCACTCCGCCGAGCCTAAAAGCAGTGCGTCAGGGCTGAAACCACTCTGCCAAGCCTAAAACCACTCCACCGACATTAAAACCATTCCGCCAAGCCTAAAACCACTCTGTCGGGGCTGAAACCACTCCGCCGAGCCTAAAAGCAGTGCGTCAGGGCTGAAACCACTCCGCCGAGCCTGAAACCACTGCGTCAGGCCTGAAACCACTCTGCCGAACCTGAAACCACTGCGTCAGGCCTAAAAGCACTCCGCCGAGCCTAAAACAACTCCGTCGGGGCCAAAACCACTCCACCAGTGCTGAAACCACTCCGCCGGGGCTGAAACCACTCCGCCAAGCCGAAAACCACTGCGTCGGGGCTGAAACCACTCTGCCAAGCCTAAAACCATTCCGCCAAGCCTAAAACCACTGCGTCGGGGCTGAAACCACTCCGCCGAGCCTGAAACCACTGCGTCAGGCCTGAAATCACTCTGCCGAGCCTGAAACCACTGCGTCAGGCCTAAAACCACTCCGCCGAGCCTAAAACAACTCCGACGGGGCCAAAACCACTCGGCTGACCTTAAAACCCCTCCGTGAAGCCTAAAAGCACTGCGTCAGGGCAGAAGCCACTCCGTGGTTGCTGAAAGCACTCCGCCGAGCCTAAAACCACTCCGTCGGGGCTGAAACCACTCCGTGGTTGCTGAAACGACTCCGCCGAGCCTAAAACCACTCCGCCAGGGCCAAAACCACTCCGTCGGGGCTGAAACAACATCGCCAGGGCCAAAACCACTGCGTCAGGCCTAAAACCACTCCGCCGAGCCTAAAACAACTCCGTCGGGTCCAAAACCACTCCACCAGTGCTGAAACCGCTCCGTCGGGGCTGAAACCCCTCCGTGAAGCCGAAAAGCACTGTGTCGGGGCTGAAACCCCTGCGTGAAGCCGAAAAGCACTGTGTCGGGGCTGAAACCCCTCCGTGAAGCCGAAAAGCACTGTGTCGGGGCTGAAACCCCTCTGTGAAGCCGAAAAGCACTGTGTCGGGGCTGAAACCCCTCCGTGAAGCCGAAAAGCACTGTGTCGGGGTTGAAACCACTCCGCCAAGCTGAAAAGCACTGTGTCAGGGTTGAAACCACTCCGCCAGGGCCAAAACCACTCGTCTGACCTTAAAACCACTCTGCCAGGGCCAAAACCACTGCGTCGGGGCTGATACCACACCGCCAGGGCCAAAACCACTGTGTCGGGGCTGAAACCACTCCGCCAGGGCCAAAACCACTGCGTCGGGGCTGAAACCACTCCGCCAGGGCCAAAACCACTCTGCCAAACCTAGAACCACTCCGCCGGGGCTGAAACCACTCCGCCGAGCCTAAAAGCACTCCGTCCGGGCTGAAACCACTCCGCCAGGGCCAAAACCCCTCCGCTGACATGAAAACCATTCCGTCAGGGCTGGAACCACTCCGCCGAGCCTAAAACCCCTCCGTCGGGGCTGAAACCACTGTGCTGGGGCGGAAACTGCTCCGTCAGGCTGTACACCACTGTGTCAGGCCGAAAAGCACTCCACCGGGGCCAAAACCACTGCGTCGGGGCTGAAAGCGTTCCACCAGGGCTAAAACCACTCCGCCGACATTAAAACCACTGCGCCAAGCCTAAAAGCACTGCGTCGGGGCTGAAACCACTCCGCCGAGCCTGAAACCACTGCGTCAGGCCTGAAACCACTCCGCCGAGCCTAAAACAACTCCGTCAGGGCCAAAACCACTCCACCAGTGCTGAAACCGCTCCGTCGGGGCTGAAACCCCTCCGTAAAGCCGAAAAGCACTCTGTCGGGGCCGAAACCCCTCCGCCAAGCCGAAAAGCACTGTGTCGGGGTTGAAACCACTCCGCCAAGCCGAAAAGGACTGTGTCGGGTTTGAAACCACTCCGCCAGGGCCAAAACCACTCGTCTGACCTTAAAACCACTCCGCCGAGCCTAAAAGCACTGCATCGGGGCTGAAACCACTCCGCCGAGGCCAAAACCACTGCGTCGGGGCTGGAACCACTCCGCCGAGGCCAAAACCACTGCGTCGGGGCTGGAACCACTCCATCAAGCCTAAAACCACTGCGTCGGGGCTAAAACTACTGCGACAGGCCCAAAACAACTCCGTCAGGGCCCAAACCACTCCACCAGTGCTGAAACCACTCCGCCAAGCCTGAAACCAGTGCATCGGGGCTGAAACCACTCCACCAGTGCTGAAACCACTCTGCCAAGCCTAAAACCACTCCATCAAGCCTAAAAGCAGTGCGTCGGGGCTGAAACCACTCCGCCGGGGCTGAAACTACTCTGCCGAGCCTAAAACCACTTCGCCGGGGCGAAAACCACTCCGCCAAGCCTAAAACCACTGCGTCAGGGCTGAAACCACTCCGCCAAGCCTAAAACCACTGCGTCGGGGCGAAAACCACTCCGCCAAGCCTAAAACCACTGCGTCGGGGCGAAAACCACACCGCCGAGCCTAAAAGCAGTGCGTCAGGGCTGAAACCACTCTGCCAAGCCTAAAAGCACTCCACTGAGGCGAAAACCACTGCGTCGGGGCTGAAACCACTCCGCCGAGCCTAAAAGCAGTGTGTCATGGCTGAAACCCCTCTGTGAAGCCTAAAAGCATTGCGTCAGGTGGAAAACCACTCCGCCGAGCCTAGAACCACTCCACTGAGCCTAAAAGCACTGCATTGGGGCTGAAACCACTCTGCCAGGGCTAAAACGACTGCGTCGGGGCTGAAACCACTCCATCAAGCCGAAAAGCACTGCGTCGGGGCTGAAACTAGTGCGTCAGGCCCAAAACAACTCCGTCGGGGCCAAAACCACTCCACCAGTGCTGAAACCGCTCCGTCGGGGCTGAAACCCCTCCATGAAGCCGAAAAGCACTGTGTCGGGGCTGAAAACCCCTCCGTGAAGCCGAAAAGCACTGTGTCGGGGCTGAAACCCCTCCGTGAAGCCGAAAAGCACTGTGTCGGGGCTGAAACCCCTGCGTGAAGCCGAAAAGCACTGTGTCGGGGCTGAAACCCCTCTGTGAAGCCGAAAAGCACTGTGTCGGGGCTGAAACCCCTCCGTGAAGCCGAAAAGCACTGTGTCGGGGTTGAAACCACTCCGCCAAGCTGAAAAGCACTGTGTCAGGGTTGAAACCACTCCGCCAGGGCCAAAACCACTCGTCTGACCTTAAAACCACTCTGCCAGGGCCAAAACCACTGCGTCGGGGCTGATACCACACCGCCAGGGCCAAAACCACTGTGTCGGGGCTGAAACCACTCCGCCAGGGCCAAAACCACTGCGTCGGGGCTGAAACCACTCCGCAAGGGCCAAAACCACTCTGCCAAACCTAGAACCACTCCGCCGGGGCTGAAACCACTCCGCCGAGCCTAAAAGCACTCCGTCCGGGCTGAAACCACTCCGCCAGGGCCAAAACCCCTCCGCTGACATGAAAACCACTCCGCCGGGGCTGGAACCACTCCGCCGAGCCTAAAACCCCTCCGTCGGGGCTGAAACCACTGTGCTGGGGCGGAAACTGCTCCGTCAGGCTGTACACCACTGTGTCAGGCCGAAAAGCACTCCACCGGGGCCAAAACCACTGCGTCGGGGCTGAAAGCGTTCCACCAGGGCTAAAACCACTCCGCCGACATTAAAACCACTGCGCCAAGCCTAAAAGCACTGCGTCGGGGCTGAAACCACTCCGCCGAGCCGAAAAGCACTGCGTCAGGCCTGAAACCACTCCACCGAGCCGAAAACAACTCCGTCGGGGCCAAAACCACTCCACCAGTGCTGAAACCGCTCCGTCGGGGCTGAAACCCCTCCGTAAAGCCGAAAAGCACTCTGTCGGGGCCGAAACCCCTCCGCCAAGCCGAAAAGGACTGTGTCGGGGTTGAAACCACTCCGCCAAGCCGAAAAGGACTGTGTCGGGTTTGAAACCACTCCGCCAGGGCCAAAACCACTCGTCTGACCTTAAAACCACTCCGCCGAGCCTAAAAGCACTGCATCGGGGCTGAAACCACTCCGCCGAGGCCAAAACCACTGCGTCGGGGCTGGAACCACTCCGCCGAGGCCAAAACCACTGCGTCGGGGCTGGAACCACTCCGCCGAGGCCAAAACCACTGTGTCGGGGCTGGAACCACTCCATCAAGCCTAAAACCACTGCGTCGGGGCTAAAACTACTGCGTCAGGCCCAAAACAACTCCGTCAGGGCCCAAACCACTCCACCAGTGCTGAAACCACTCCGCCAAGCCTGAAACCAGTGCATCGGGGCTGAAACCACTCCACCAGTGCTGAAACCACTCTGCCAAGCCTAAAACCACTCCATCAAGCCTAAAAGCAGTGCGTCGGGGCTGAAACCACTCCGCCGGGGCTGAAACTACTCTGCCGAGCCTAAAACCACTTCGCCGGGGCGAAAACCACTCCGCCAAGCCTAAAACCACTGCGTCAGGGCTGAAACCACTCCGCCAAGCCTAAAACCACTGCGTCGGGGCGAAAACCACTCCGCCAAGCCTAAAACCACTGCGTCGGGGCGAAAACCACACCGCCGAGCCTAAAAGCAGTGCGTCAGGGCTGAAACCACTCTGCCAAGCCTAAAAGCACTCCACTGAGGCGAAAACCACTGCGTCGGGGCTGAAACCACTCCGCCGAGCCTAAAAGCAGTGTGTCATGGCTGAAACCCCTCTGTGAAGCCTAAAAGCATTGCGTCAGGTGGAAAACCACTCCGCCGAGCCTAGAACCACTCCACTGAGCCTAAAAGCACTGCATTGGGGCTGAAACCACTCTGCCAGGGCTAAAACGACTGCGTCGGGGCTGAAACCACTCCATCAAGCCGAAAAGCACTGCGTCGGGGCTGAAACTAGTGCGTCAGGCCCAAAACAACTCCGTCGGGGCCAAAACCACTCCACCAGTGCTGAAACCGCTCCGTCGGGGCTGAAACCCCTCCATGAAGCCGAAAAGCACTGTGTCGGGGCTGAAAACCCCTCCGTGAAGCCGAAAAGCACTGTGTCGGGGCTGAAACCCCTCCGTGAAGCCGAAAAGCACTGTGTCGGGGCTGAAACCCCTGCGTGAAGCCGAAAAGCACTGTGTCGGGGCTGAAACCCCTCCGGGAAGCCGAAAAGCACTGCGTCGGGGCTGAAACCCCTCCGTGAAGCCGAAAAGCACTGCGTCGGGGCTGAAACCCCTCTGTGAAGCCGAAAAGCACTGTGTCGGGGCTGAAACCCCTCCGTGAAGCCGAAAAGCACTCTGTCGGGGTTGAAACCCCTCCGTGAAGCCGAAAAGCATTGTGTCGGGGTTGAAACCACTCCGCCAAGCCGAAAACCACTGCGTCAGGGTTTAAACCACTCCGCCAGGGCCAAAACCACTCGTCTGACCTTAAAACCACTCCATCAAGCCTAAAAGCAGTGCATCAGGGCTGAAACCACTCCGCCAAGCGTAAAACCACTGCGTCAGGTGGAAAACCACTCCGCCGAGCCTAAAAGCAGTGCGTCAGGGCTGAAACCACTCCGCCAGGGCCAAAACCACTCAATCGGGGCTGAAAGCGTTCCACCAGGGCTAAAACCACTGTGCCGACATTAAAACTACTGCGCCGAGCCTGAAACCACTGCGTCAGGGCTGAAACCACTCCGCCAAGCCTAAAAGCAGTGCGTCAGGTGGAAAACCACTCCGCCAGGGCCAAAACCCCTCCGCTGACATGAAAACCATTCCGTCAGGGCTGGAACCACTCCGCCGAGCCTAAATCCCCTCCGTCGGGGCTGAAACCACTGTGCTGGGGCGGAAACTGCTCCGTCAGGCTGTAAACCACTGCGTCAGGCCGAAAAGCACTCCAGCAGGGCCAAAACCACTGCGTCGGGGCTGAAAGCGTTCCACCAGGGCTAAAACCACTGCGCCAAGCCTAAAAGCACTGCGTCGGGGCTGAAACCACTCCGCCGAGCCTGAAACCACTGCGTCAGGCCTAAAACCACTGCGCCGAGCCTAAAACAACTCTGTCGGGGCCAAAACCACTCCACCAGTGCTGAAACCGCTCCGTCGGGGCTGAAACCCCTCCGTGAACCCGAAAAGCACTGTGTCGGGGCTGAAACCCCTCCGTGAAGCTGAAAAACATTGTGTCGGGGCTGAAACCCTCCGTGAAGCCGAAAAGCACTGTGTCAGGGTTGAAACCACTCCACCAGGGCCAAAACCACTCGTCTGACCTTAAAACCACTCCGCCGAGCCTAAAAGCACTGCATCGGGGCTGAAACCACAGTGCCAGGGCCAAAACCACTCCGTCGGGGCTGAAACCAATCCATCAAGCCTAAAACCACTCCATCGGGGCTGAAACTAGTGCGTCAGGCCCAAAACGACTCCGTCAGGGCCAAAACCACTCCACCAGTGCTGAAACCACTGCGCCAAGCCTGAAACCACTGCTTTGGGGCTGAAACCACTCCTCCAGAGCCAAAAACCACTGCGTCGGGGTTGACACCACTCTGCCAGGGCCAAAACCACTCATCTGACCTTAAAACCACTCCGCCAAGCCTAAAAGCACTGCATCGGGGCTGAAACCAGTCCGCCGAGCGTAAAACCACTGCATTGGGGCTGAAACCACTGCGTCAGGCCCAAAACAACTCCGTCGGGGCCAAAACCACTCCGCCAGTGCTGAAACCACTGCGCCAAGCCTGAAACCACTGCTTTGGGGCTGAAACCACTCCGGCAGGGCCAAAACCACTCGTCTGACCTTAAAACCACTCCATCAAGCCTAAAAGCACTGTGCTGGGGCAGAAACTGCTCCGTCAGGCTGTAAACCACTGTGTCAGGCGGAAAAGCACTCCGCCAAGCCTAAAACCACTGCATCGGGGCTGAAACCACTCCGGCGAAGCGAAAAGTAGTGTGTCAGGGCTGAAACCACTCCGCCAAGCCTAGAACCACTGCATCGGGGCTGAAACCACTCTGCCGAGCCTAAAACCACTCTGTCGGGGCTGAAATCACTCTTCCGAGTTAAACCACTGCGTCAGGCCTAAAACCACTCCGCCGAGCCTAAAACAACTCCGTCGGGTCCAAAACCACTCCACCAGTGCTGAAACCACTCCGTCGGGGCTGAAACCCCTGCGTGAAGCCGAAAAGCACTCTGTCGGGGTTGAAACCACTCCGCCGAGCCTAAAAGCACTGCATTGGGGCTGAAACCACTCCGCCAGGGCCAAATCGACTCGGTCAGGGCTGAAACCACTCCATCAAACCTAAAAGCACTGCATCAGGCCGAAAACCACTCCGTCGGGGCTGAAACCACCGTGCCAGGGCCAAAACCAGTCTGCCAAGCCTAAAACCACTGCGTCGGGGCGAAAACCACTCCGCCGGGGCTGAAACCACTCCGCCGAGCCTAAAACCATTCCGCCGACATTAAAACCACTGCGCCAAGCCTAAAAGCACTGCATCGGGGCTGAAACCACTCCGCCGAGCCTGAAACCACTGTGTCAGGCCTGAAACCACTCCGCCGAGCCTAAAACAACTCTGTCGGGGCCAAAACCACTCCACCAGTGCTGAAACCACTCCGTCGGGGCTGAAACCCCTCCGTGAAGCCGAAAAGCACTGTGTCGGGGCTGAAACCCCTGCGTGAAGCCGAAAAGCACTCTGTCGGGGCTGAAACCACTCCGCCGAGCCGAAAAGCACTCTTTCAGGGTTGAAACCACTCCGCCGAGCCTGAAACCACTGCGCCGAGCCTAAAACCACTCGTTTGACCTTAAAACCACTCCGCCGAGCCTAAAAGCACTCTGTCGGGGCTGAAACCCCTCTGTGAAGCCGAAAAGCACTGTGTCGGGGCTGAAACCCCTCCGTGAAGCCGAAAAGCACTGTGTCGGGGCTGAAACCCCTCCGTGAAGCCGAAAAGCACTGTGTCGGGGCTGAAACCCCTCCGTGAAGCCGAAAAGCACTGCGTCGGGGTTGAAACCCCTCCGTGAAGCCGAAAAGCACTGCGTCGGGGCTGAAACCCCTCCGTGAAGCCGAAAAGCACTGTGTCGGGGTTGAAACCACTCCGCCAAGCCAAAAACCACTGCGTTCAGGGTTGAAACCACTCCGCCAGGGCAAAACCACTCGTCTGACCTTAAAACCACTCCGCTGAGCCTAAAACCACTGCGTCGGGGCTGAAACCACTCCGCCAGGGCCAGAACCACTCATCTGACCTTAAAACCACTCCATCAAGCCTAAAAGCACTCCGTCCGGGCTGAAACCACTCCGCCAGGGCCAAAACCACTGCGTCGGGGCTGAAACCACTCCGCCAAGCCTAAAAGCAGTGCGTCAGGTGGAAAACCACTCCACCGAGCCTAGAACCACTCCACTGAGCCTAAAAGCACTGCATTGGGGCTGAAACCACTCTGCCAGGGCTAAAACGACTGCGTCGGGGCTGAAACCACTCCATCAAGCCTAAAACCACTGCGTCGGGGCTGAAACTACTGTGTCAGGCCCAAAACAACTCCGTCGGGGCCAAAACCACTCCACCAGTGCTGAAACCACTGCGCCAAGCCTCAAACCACTCCGTCGGGGCTGAAACCACTCCGGAAGGGCCAAAACCACTCGGCTGACCTTAAAACCACTCCATCAAGCCTAAAAGCACTGCGTCGGGGCAGAAACTGCTCCGTCAGGCTGAAAACCACTCCACCGAGGCTGAAACCACTGCGTCAGGGCAGAAGCCACTCCGTGGTTGCTGAAACCACTCCGCCGAGCCTGAAACCACTCCGTCGGGGCTGAAACCACTCCGTGGTTGCTGAAACCACTCCGCCGAGCCTAAAACCACTCCGCCGGGGCCAAAATCACTCTGTCGGGGCTGAAACCACTCCGCCGAGCCTAAAAGCAGTGCGTCAGGGCTGAAACCTCTCCGCCAGGGCCAAAACCACTCTGCCAAGCCTAAAACCGCTCCGCCGGGGCGAAAACCACTCCGTCGGGGCTGAAACCCCTCCGCCGAGCCTAAAAGCAGTGCGTCAGGGCTGAAACCACTCTGCCAAGCCTAAAACCACTCTGCTGAGGCGAAAACTACTCTGCCAAGCCTAAAACCACTCTGCCGAGGCGAAAACCACTGGGTCGGGGCTGAAACCACTCCACCGAGTTTAAAAGCAGTGCGTCGGGGCTGAAACCACTCCGTCGAGCCTAAAACCACTCCGTCGGGGCTGAAACCACTCCGCCGAGCCTGAAACCACTGCGTCAGGGCAGAAGCCACTCGGTCGTTGCTGAAACCACTCCGCCGGACCTGAAACCACTCCGCCAGGGCCAAAACCACTGCGTCAGGCCTAAAACCACTCTGCCGAGCCTAAAACAACTCCGTCGGGGCCAAAACCATTCCACCAAGGCGAAAACCACTCCGCCGGGGCTGAAACCACTCCGCCAAGCCGAAAAGCAGTGCGTCAGGGCTGAAACCCCTCCGTGAAGCCGAAAAGCACTGTGTCGGGGCTGAAACCCCTGCGTGAAGCCGAAAAGCACTGTGTCGGGGCTGAAACCCCTCCGTGAAGCCGAAAAGCACTGTGTCGGAGTTGAAACCATTCCGCCAAGCCGAAAAGCACTGTGTTGGGGTTGAAACCCCTCCGTGAAGCCGAAAAGCACTCTGTCGGGTTTGAAACCACTCCGAGGCCAAAAGCAGTGCGTCGGGGCTGAAACCACTGTGCCGGGGCGGAAACTGCTCCGTCAGGCTGTAAACCACTGCGTCAGGCCGAAAAGCATTCCACCAGGGCCAAAACCACTGCATCGGGGCTGAAAGCGTTTCACGAGGGCTAAAACCACTCCGCCGACATTAAAACCACTGCGCCAAGCCTAAAAGCACTGCGTCGGGGCTGAAACCACTCCGCCGAGCCTGAAACCACTGCGTCAGGCCTGAAACCACTCCACCGAGCCGAAAACAACTCCGTCGGGGCCAAAACCACTCCACCAGTGCTGAAACCGCTCCGTCGGGGCTGAAACCCCTCCGTGAAGCCGAAAAGCACTGTGTTGGGGTTGAAACCCCTCCGCCAAGCCGAAAAGCACTGTGTCGGGGCTGAAACCCTCCGTGAAGCCGAAAAGCACTGTGTCAGGGTTGAAACCACTCCACCAGGGCCAAAACCACTCGTCTGACCTTAAAACCACTCCGCCGAGCCTAAAAGCACTGCATCGGGGCTGAAACCACAGTGCCAGGGCCAAAACCACTCCGTCGGGGCTGAAACCAATCCATCAAGCCTAAAACCACTCCATCGGGGCTGAAACTAGTGCGTCAGGCCCAAAACGACTCCGTCAGGGCCAAAACCACTCCACCAGTGCTGAAACCACTGCGCCAAGCCTGAAACCACTGCTTTGGGGCTGAAACCACTCCTCCAGAGCCAAAAACCACTGCGTCGGGGTTGACACCACTCTGCCAGGGCCAAAACCACTCATCTGACCTTAAAACCACTCCGCCAAGCCTAAAAGCACTGCATCGGGGCTGAAACCAGTCCGCCGAGCGTAAAACCACTGCATTGGGGCTGAAACCACTGCGTCAGGCCCAAAACAACTCCGTCGGGGCCAAAACCACTCCGCCAGTGCTGAAACCACTGCGCCAAGCCTGAAACCACTGCTTTGGGGCTGAAACCACTCCGGCAGGGCCAAAACCACTCGTCTGACCTTAAAACCACTCCATCAAGCCTAAAAGCACTGTGCTGGGGCAGAAACTGCTCCGTCAGGCTGTAAACCACTGTGTCAGGCGGAAAAGCACTCCGCCAAGCCTAAAACCACTGCATCGGGGCTGAAACCACTCCGGCGAAGCGAAAAGTAGTGTGTCAGGGCTGAAACCACTCCGCCAAGCCTAGAACCACTGCATCGGGGCTGAAACCACTCTGCCGAGCCTAAAACCACTCTGTCGGGGCTGAAATCACTCTTCCGAGTTAAACCACTGCGTCAGGCCTAAAACCACTCCGCCGAGCCTAAAACAACTCCGTCGGGTCCAAAACCACTCCACCAGTGCTGAAACCACTCCGTCGGGGCTGAAACCCCTGCGTGAAGCCGAAAAGCACTCTGTCGGGGTTGAAACCACTCCGCCGAGCCTAAAAGCACTGCATTGGGGCTGAAACCACTCCGCCAGGGCCAAATCGACTCGGTCAGGGCTGAAACCACTCCATCAAACCTAAAAGCACTGCATCAGGCCGAAAACCACTCCGTCGGGGCTGAAACCACCGTGCCAGGGCCAAAACCAGTCTGGCAAACCTAAAAGCACTGCATCAGGCCGAAAACCACTCCGTCGGGGCTGAAACCACCGTGCCAGGGCCAAAACCAGTCTGCCAAGCCTAAAACCACTGCGTCGGGGCGAAAACCACTCCGCCGGGGCTGAAACCACTCCGCCGAGCCTAAAACCACTCCGCCGACATTAAAACCACTGCGCCAAGCCTAAAAGCACTGCATCGGGGCTGAAACCACTCCGCCGAGCCTGAAACCACTGTGTCAGGCCTGAAACCACTCCGCCGAGCCTAAAACAACTCTGTCGGGGCCAAAACCACTCCACCAGTGCTGAAACCACTCCGTCGGGGCTGAAACCCCTCCGTGAAGCCGAAAAGCACTGTGTCGGGGCTGAAACCCCTCCGTGAAGCCGAAAAGCACTCTGTCGGGGCTGAAACCACTCCGCCGAGCCGAAAAGCACTCTTTCAGGGTTGAAACCACTCCGCCGAGCCTGAAACCACTGCGCCGAGCCTAAAACCACTCGTCTGACCTTAAAACCACTCCGCCGAGCCTAAAAGCACTGTGTCGGGGCTGAAACCCCTCCGTGAAGCCGAAAAGCACTGTGTCGGGGCTGAAACCCCTGCGTGAAGCCGAAAAGCACTGTGTCGGGGCTGAAACCCCTCCGTGAAGCCGAAAAGCACAGTGTCGGGGCTGAAACCACTCCGTGAAGCCGAAAAGCACTGCGTCGGGGTTGAAACCCCTCCGTGAAGCCGAAAAGCACTGCGTCGGGGTTGAAACCCCTCCGTGAAGCCGAAAAGCACTGTGTCGGGGTTGAAACCACTCCGCCAAGCCAAAAACCACTGCGTTCAGGGTTGAAACCACTCCGCCAGGGCAAAACCACTCGTCTGACCTTAAAACCACTCCGCTGAGCCTAAAACCACTGCGTCGGGGCTGATACCACTCCGCCAGGGCCAGAACCACTCATCTGACCTTAAAACCACTCCATCAAGCCTAAAAGCACTCCGTCCGGGCTGAAACCACTCGGCCAGGGCCAAAACCACTGCGTCGGGGCTGAAACCACTCCGCCAAGCCTAAAAGCAGTGCGTCAGGTGGAAAACCACTCCACCGAGCCTAGAACCACTCCACTGAGCCTAAAAGCACTGCATTGGGGCTGAAACCACTCTGCCAGGGCTAAAACGACTGCGTCGGGGCTGAAACCACTCCATCAAGCCTAAAACCACTGCGTCGGGGCTGAAACTACTGTGTCAGGCCCAAAACAACTCCGTCGGGGCCAAAACCACTCCACCAGTGCTGAAACCACTGCGCCAAGCCTCAAACCACTCCGTCGGGGCTGAAACCACTCCGGCAGGGCCAAAACCACTCGGCTGACCTTAAAACCACTCCATCAAGCCTAAAAGCACTGCGTCGGGGCAGAAACTGCTCCGTCAGGCTGAAAACCACTCCACCGAGGCTGAAACCACTGCGTCAGGGCAGAAGCCACTCCGTGGTTGCTGAAACCACTCCGCCGAGCCTGAAACCACTCCGTCGGGGCTGAAACCACTCCGTGGTTGCTGAAACCACTCCGCCGAGCCTAAAACCACTCCGCCGGGGCCAAAATCACTCCGTCGGGGCTGAAACCACTCCGCCGAGCCTAAAAGCAGTGCGTCAGGGCTGAAACCTCTCCGCCAGGGCCAAAACCACTCTGCCAAGCCTAAAACCACTCCACCGGGGCGAAAACCACTCCGCCGGGGCTGAAACCACTCCGCCGAGCCTAAAAGCAGTGTGTCGGGGCTGAAACCACTCTGCCAAGCCTAAAACCGCTCCGCCGGGGCGAAAACCACTCCGTCGGGGCTGAAACCCCTCCGCCGAGCCTAAAAGCAGTGCGTCAGGGCTGAAAACACTCTGCCAAGCCTAAAACCACTCTGCTGAGGCGAAAACTACTCTGCCAAGCCTAAAACCACTCCGCCGAGGCGAAAACCACTGGGTCGGGGCTGAAACCACTCCACCGAGTTTAAAAGCAGTGCGTCGGGGCTGAAACCACTCCGTCGAGCCTAAAACCACTCCGTCGGGGCTGAAACCACTCCGCCGAGCCTGAAACCACTGCGTCAGGGCAGAAGCCACTCGGTCGTTGCTGAAACCACTCCGCCGGACCTGAAACCACTCCGCCAGGGCCAAAACCACTGCGTCAGGCCTAAAACCACTCTGCCGAGCCTAAAACAACTCCGTCGGGGCCAAAACCATTCCACCAAGGCGAAAACCACTCCGCCGGGTCTGAAACCACTCCGCCAAGCCGAAAAGCAGTGCGTCAGGGCTGAAACCCCTCCGTGAAGCCGAAAAGCACTGTGTCGGGGCTGAAACCCCTCCGTGAAGCCGAAAAGCACTGTGTCGGAGTTGAAACCATTCCGCCAAGCCGAAAAGCACTGTGTTGGGGTTGAAACCCCTGCGTGAAGCCGAAAAGCACTCTGTCGGGTTTGAAACCACTCCGAGGCCAAAAGCAGTGCGTCGGGGCTGAAACCACTGTGCCGGGGCGGAAACTGCTCCGTCAGGCTGTAAACCACTGCGTCAGGCCGAAAAGCATTCCACCGGGGCCAAAACCACTGCATCGGGGCTGAAAGCGTTTCACGAGGGCTAAAACCACTCCGCCGACATTAAAACCACTGCGCCAAGCCTAAAAGCACTGCGTCGGGGCTGAAACCACTCCGCCGAGCCTGAAACCACTGCGTCAGGCCTGAAACCACTCCACCGAGCCGAAAACAACTCCGTCGGGGCCAAAACCACTCCACCAGTGCTGAAACCGCTCCGTCGGGGCTGAAACCCCTCCGTGAAGCCGAAAAGCACTGTGTTGGGGTTGAAACCCCTCCGCCAAGCCGAAAAGCACTGTGTCGGGGCTGAAACCACTCCATCAAGCCTAAAACCACTCCGCCGGGGCTGAAACTAGTGCGTCAGGGCCCAAACCACTCCAGCAGTGCTGAAACCACTCCGTTGAGCCTGAAACCACTGCGTCGGGGCTGAAACCACTCCGCCGAGCCTGAAACCACTGCGTCAGGCCTAAAACCACTCTGCCGAGCCTAAAACAACTCCGTCGGGGCCAAAACCATTCCACCGAGGCGAAAACCACTCCGCCGGGGCTGAAACCACTCCGCCGAGCCGAAAAGCAGTGCGTCAGGGCTGAAACCCCTCCGTGAAGCCGAAAAGCACTGTGGTGGGGTTGAAACCCCTCCGCCAAGCCGAAAAGCACTGTGTCGGGGCTGAAACCATTCCGCCAAGCCGAAAAGCACTGTGTCGGGGTTGAAACCACTCCGCCGAGCCGAAAAGCACTCTTTCAGGGTTGAAACCACTCCGCCAGGGCCAAATCCACTCGGTCAGGGCTGAAACCACTCCATCAAACCTAAAAGCACTGCATCAGGCCGAAAACCACTCCGTCGGGGCTGAAACCACCGTGCCAGGGCCAAAACCAGTCTGCCAAGCCTAAAACCACTGCGTCGGGGCGAAAACCACTCCGCCGGGGCTGAAACCACTCCGCCGAGCCTAAAAGCAGTGCGTCAGGGCTGAAACCACTCCGTCGGGGCTGAAACCACTGCGTCAGGCCTGAAATCACTCTGCCGAGCCTGAAACCACTGCGTCAGGCCTAAAACCACTCCGCCGAGCCTAGAACAACTCCGTCGGGTCCAAAACCACTCCACCAGTGCTGAAACCGCTCCGTCGGGGCTGAAACCCCTCCGTGAAGCCGAAAAGCACTGTGTCGGGGCTGAAACCCCTCCGTGAAGCCGAAAAGCACTGTGTCGGGGCTGAAACCCCTCCGTGAAGCCGAAAAGCACTGTGTCGGGGCTGAAACCCCTCTGTGAAGCCGAAAAGCACTGTGTCGGGGCTGAAACCCCTCCGTGAAGCCGAAAAGCACTGTGTCAGGGTTGAAACCACTCCGCCAGGGCCAAAACCACTCGTCTGACCTTAAAACCACTCTGCCAGGGCCAAAACCACTGCGTCGGGGCTGATACCACACCGCCAGGGCCAAAACCACTGTGTCGGGGCTGAAACCACTCCGCCAGGGCCAAAACCACTGCGTCGGGGCTGAAACCACTCCGCAAGGGCCAAAACCACTCTGCCAAACCTAGAACCACTCCGCCGGGGCTGAAACCACTCCGCCGAGCCTAAAAGCACTCCGTCCGGGCTGAAACCACTCCGCCAGGGCCAAAACCCCTCCGCTGACATGAAAACCACTCCGCCGGGGCTGGAACCACTCCGCCGAGCCTAAAACCCCTCCGTCGGGGCTGAAACCACTGTGCTGGGGCGGAAACTGCTCCGTCAGGCTGTACACCACTGTGTCAGGCCGAAAAGCACTCCACCGGGGCCAAAACCACTGCGTCGGGGCTGAAAGCGTTCCACCAGGGCTAAAACCACTCCGCCGACATTAAAACCACTGCGCCAAGCCTAAAAGCACTGCGTCGGGGCTGAAACCACTCCGCCGAGCCGAAAAGCACTGCGTCAGGCCTGAAACCACTCCACCGAGCCGAAAACAACTCCGTCGGGGCCAAAACCACTCCACCAGTGCTGAAACCGCTCCGTCGGGGCTGAAACCCCTCCGTAAAGCCGAAAAGCACTCTGTCGGGGCCGAAACCCCTCCGCCAAGCCGAAAAGGACTGTGTCGGGGTTGAAACCACTCCGCCAAGCCGAAAAGGACTGTGTCGGGTTTGAAACCACTCCGCCAGGGCCAAAACCACTCGTCTGACCTTAAAACCACTCCGCCGAGCCTAAAAGCACTGCATCGGGGCTGAAACCACTCCGCCGAGGCCAAAACCACTGCGTCGGGGCTGGAACCACTCCGCCGAGGCCAAAACCACTGCGTCGGGGCTGGAACCACTCCGCCGAGGCCAAAACCACTGTGTCGGGGCTGGAACCACTCCATCAAGCCTAAAACCACTGCGTCGGGGCTAAAACTACTGCGTCAGGCCCAAAACAACTCCGTCAGGGCCCAAACCACTCCACCAGTGCTGAAACCACTCCGCCAAGCCTGAAACCAGTGCATCGGGGCTGAAACCACTCCACCAGTGCTGAAACCACTCTGCCAAGCCTAAAACCACTCCATCAAGCCTAAAAGCAGTGCGTCGGGGCTGAAACCACTCCGCCGGGGCTGAAACTACTCTGCCGAGCCTAAAACCACTTCGCCGGGGCGAAAACCACTCCGCCAAGCCTAAAACCACTGCGTCAGGGCTGAAACCACTCCGCCAAGCCTAAAACCACTGCGTCGGGGCGAAAACCACTCCGCCAAGCCTAAAACCACTGCGTCGGGGCGAAAACCACACCGCCGAGCCTAAAAGCAGTGCGTCAGGGCTGAAACCACTCTGCCAAGCCTAAAAGCACTCCACTGAGGCGAAAACCACTGCGTCGGGGCTGAAACCACTCCGCCGAGCCTAAAAGCAGTGTGTCATGGCTGAAACCCCTCTGTGAAGCCTAAAAGCATTGCGTCAGGTGGAAAACCACTCCGCCGAGCCTAGAACCACTCCACTGAGCCTAAAAGCACTGCATTGGGGCTGAAACCACTCTGCCAGGGCTAAAACGACTGCGTCGGGGCTGAAACCACTCCATCAAGCCGAAAAGCACTGCGTCGGGGCTGAAACTAGTGCGTCAGGCCCAAAACAACTCCGTCGGGGCCAAAACCACTCCACCAGTGCTGAAACCGCTCCGTCGGGGCTGAAACCCCTCCATGAAGCCGAAAAGCACTGTGTCGGGGCTGAAAACCCCTCCGTGAAGCCGAAAAGCACTGTGTCGGGGCTGAAACCCCTCCGTGAAGCCGAAAAGCACTGTGTCGGGGCTGAAACCCCTGCGTGAAGCCGAAAAGCACTGTGTCGGGGCTGAAACCCCTCCGGGAAGCCGAAAAGCACTGCGTCGGGGCTGAAACCCCTCCGTGAAGCCGAAAAGCACTGCGTCGGGGCTGAAACCCCTCTGTGAAGCCGAAAAGCACTGTGTCGGGGCTGAAACCCCTCCGTGAAGCCGAAAAGCACTCTGTCGGGGTTGAAACCCCTCCGTGAAGCCGAAAAGCATTGTGTCGGGGTTGAAACCACTCCGCCAAGCCGAAAACCACTGCGTCAGGGTTTAAACCACTCCGCCAGGGCCAAAACCACTCGTCTGACCTTAAAACCACTCCATCAAGCCTAAAAGCAGTGCATCAGGGCTGAAACCACTCCGCCAAGCGTAAAACCACTGCGTCAGGTGGAAAACCACTCCGCCGAGCCTAAAAGCAGTGCGTCAGGGCTGAAACCACTCCGCCAGGGCCAAAACCACTCAATCGGGGCTGAAAGCGTTCCACCAGGGCTAAAACCACTGTGCCGACATTAAAACTACTGCGCCGAGCCTGAAACCACTGCGTCAGGGCTGAAACCACTCCGCCAAGCCTAAAAGCAGTGCGTCAGGTGGAAAACCACTCCGCCAGGGCCAAAACCCCTCCGCTGACATGAAAACCATTCCGTCAGGGCTGGAACCACTCCGCCGAGCCTAAATCCCCTCCGTCGGGGCTGAAACCACTGTGCTGGGGCGGAAACTGCTCCGTCAGGCTGTAAACCACTGCGTCAGGCCGAAAAGCACTCCAGCAGGGCCAAAACCACTGCGTCGGGGCTGAAAGCGTTCCACCAGGGCTAAAACCACTGCGCCAAGCCTAAAAGCACTGCGTCGGGGCTGAAACCACTCCGCCGAGCCTGAAACCACTGCGTCAGGCCTAAAACCACTGCGCCGAGCCTAAAACAACTCTGTCGGGGCCAAAACCACTCCACCAGTGCTGAAACCGCTCCGTCGGGGCTGAAACCCCTCCGTGAACCCGAAAAGCACTGTGTCGGGGCTGAAACCCCTCCGTGAAGCTGAAAAACATTGTGTCGGGGCTGAAACCCTCCGTGAAGCCGAAAAGCACTGTGTCAGGGTTGAAACCACTCCACCAGGGCCAAAACCACTCGTCTGACCTTAAAACCACTCCGCCGAGCCTAAAAGCACTGCATCGGGGCTGAAACCACAGTGCCAGGGCCAAAACCACTCCGTCGGGGCTGAAACCAATCCATCAAGCCTAAAACCACTCCATCGGGGCTGAAACTAGTGCGTCAGGCCCAAAACGACTCCGTCAGGGCCAAAACCACTCCACCAGTGCTGAAACCACTGCGCCAAGCCTGAAACCACTGCTTTGGGGCTGAAACCACTCCTCCAGAGCCAAAAACCACTGCGTCGGGGTTGACACCACTCTGCCAGGGCCAAAACCACTCATCTGACCTTAAAACCACTCCGCCAAGCCTAAAAGCACTGCATCGGGGCTGAAACCAGTCCGCCGAGCGTAAAACCACTGCATTGGGGCTGAAACCACTGCGTCAGGCCCAAAACAACTCCGTCGGGGCCAAAACCACTCCGCCAGTGCTGAAACCACTGCGCCAAGCCTGAAACCACTGCTTTGGGGCTGAAACCACTCCGGCAGGGCCAAAACCACTCGTCTGACCTTAAAACCACTCCATCAAGCCTAAAAGCACTGTGCTGGGGCAGAAACTGCTCCGTCAGGCTGTAAACCACTGTGTCAGGCGGAAAAGCACTCCGCCAAGCCTAAAACCACTGCATCGGGGCTGAAACCACTCCGGCGAAGCGAAAAGTAGTGTGTCAGGGCTGAAACCACTCCGCCAAGCCTAGAACCACTGCATCGGGGCTGAAACCACTCTGCCGAGCCTAAAACCACTCTGTCGGGGCTGAAATCACTCTTCCGAGTTAAACCACTGCGTCAGGCCTAAAACCACTCCGCCGAGCCTAAAACAACTCCGTCGGGTCCAAAACCACTCCACCAGTGCTGAAACCACTCCGTCGGGGCTGAAACCCCTGCGTGAAGCCGAAAAGCACTCTGTCGGGGTTGAAACCACTCCGCCGAGCCTAAAAGCACTGCATTGGGGCTGAAACCACTCCGCCAGGGCCAAATCGACTCGGTCAGGGCTGAAACCACTCCATCAAACCTAAAAGCACTGCATCAGGCCGAAAACCACTCCGTCGGGGCTGAAACCACCGTGCCAGGGCCAAAACCAGTCTGCCAAGCCTAAAACCACTGCGTCGGGGCGAAAACCACTCCGCCGGGGCTGAAACCACTCCGCCGAGCCTAAAACCATTCCGCCGACATTAAAACCACTGCGCCAAGCCTAAAAGCACTGCATCGGGGCTGAAACCACTCCGCCGAGCCTGAAACCACTGTGTCAGGCCTGAAACCACTCCGCCGAGCCTAAAACAACTCTGTCGGGGCCAAAACCACTCCACCAGTGCTGAAACCACTCCGTCGGGGCTGAAACCCCTCCGTGAAGCCGAAAAGCACTGTGTCGGGGCTGAAACCCCTGCGTGAAGCCGAAAAGCACTCTGTCGGGGCTGAAACCACTCCGCCGAGCCGAAAAGCACTCTTTCAGGGTTGAAACCACTCCGCCGAGCCTGAAACCACTGCGCCGAGCCTAAAACCACTCGTTTGACCTTAAAACCACTCCGCCGAGCCTAAAAGCACTCTGTCGGGGCTGAAACCCCTCTGTGAAGCCGAAAAGCACTGTGTCGGGGCTGAAACCCCTCCGTGAAGCCGAAAAGCACTGTGTCGGGGCTGAAACCCCTCCGTGAAGCCGAAAAGCACTGTGTCGGGGCTGAAACCCCTCCGTGAAGCCGAAAAGCACTGCGTCGGGGTTGAAACCCCTCCGTGAAGCCGAAAAGCACTGCGTCGGGGCTGAAACCCCTCCGTGAAGCCGAAAAGCACTGTGTCGGGGTTGAAACCACTCCGCCAAGCCAAAAACCACTGCGTTCAGGGTTGAAACCACTCCGCCAGGGCAAAACCACTCGTCTGACCTTAAAACCACTCCGCTGAGCCTAAAACCACTGCGTCGGGGCTGAAACCACTCCGCCAGGGCCAGAACCACTCATCTGACCTTAAAACCACTCCATCAAGCCTAAAAGCACTCCGTCCGGGCTGAAACCACTCGGCCAGGGCCAAAACCACTGCGTCGGGGCTGAAACCACTCCGCCAAGCCTAAAAGCAGTGCGTCAGGTGGAAAACCACTCCACCGAGCCTAGAACCACTCCACTGAGCCTAAAAGCACTGCATTGGGGCTGAAACCACTCTGCCAGGGCTAAAACGACTGCGTCGGGGCTGAAACCACTCCATCAAGCCTAAAACCACTGCGTCGGGGCTGAAACTACTGTGTCAGGCCCAAAACAACTCCGTCGGGGCCAAAACCACTCCACCAGTGCTGAAACCACTGCGCCAAGCCTCAAACCACTCCGTCGGGGCTGAAACCACTCCGGAAGGGCCAAAACCACTCGGCTGACCTTAAAACCACTCCATCAAGCCTAAAAGCACTGCGTCGGGGCAGAAACTGCTCCGTCAGGCTGAAAACCACTCCACCGAGGCTGAAACCACTGCGTCAGGGCAGAAGCCACTCCGTGGTTGCTGAAACCACTCCGCCGAGCCTGAAACCACTCCGTCGGGGCTGAAACCACTCCGTGGTTGCTGAAACCACTCCGCCGAGCCTAAAACCACTCCGCCGGGGCCAAAATCACTCTGTCGGGGCTGAAACCACTCCGCCGAGCCTAAAAGCAGTGCGTCAGGGCTGAAACCTCTCCGCCAGGGCCAAAACCACTCTGCCAAGCCTAAAACCGCTCCGCCGGGGCGAAAACCACTCCGTCGGGGCTGAAACCCCTCCGCCGAGCCTAAAAGCAGTGCGTCAGGGCTGAAACCACTCTGCCAAGCCTAAAACCACTCTGCTGAGGCGAAAACTACTCTGCCAAGCCTAAAACCACTCTGCCGAGGCGAAAACCACTGGGTCGGGGCTGAAACCACTCCACCGAGTTTAAAAGCAGTGCGTCGGGGCTGAAACCACTCCGTCGAGCCTAAAACCACTCCGTCGGGGCTGAAACCACTCCGCCGAGCCTGAAACCACTGCGTCAGGGCAGAAGCCACTCGGTCGTTGCTGAAACCACTCCGCCGGACCTGAAACCACTCCGCCAGGGCCAAAACCACTGCGTCAGGCCTAAAACCACTCTGCCGAGCCTAAAACAACTCCGTCGGGGCCAAAACCATTCCACCAAGGCGAAAACCACTCCGCCGGGGCTGAAACCACTCCGCCAAGCCGAAAAGCAGTGCGTCAGGGCTGAAACCCCTCCGTGAAGCCGAAAAGCACTGTGTCGGGGCTGAAACCCCTGCGTGAAGCCGAAAAGCACTGTGTCGGGGCTGAAACCCCTCCGTGAAGCCGAAAAGCACTGTGTCGGAGTTGAAACCATTCCGCCAAGCCGAAAAGCACTGTGTTGGGGTTGAAACCCCTCCGTGAAGCCGAAAAGCACTCTGTCGGGTTTGAAACCACTCCGAGGCCAAAAGCAGTGCGTCGGGGCTGAAACCACTGTGCCGGGGCGGAAACTGCTCCGTCAGGCTGTAAACCACTGCGTCAGGCCGAAAAGCATTCCACCAGGGCCAAAACCACTGCATCGGGGCTGAAAGCGTTTCACGAGGGCTAAAACCACTCCGCCGACATTAAAACCACTGCGCCAAGCCTAAAAGCACTGCGTCGGGGCTGAAACCACTCCGCCGAGCCTGAAACCACTGCGTCAGGCCTGAAACCACTCCACCGAGCCGAAAACAACTCCGTCGGGGCCAAAACCACTCCACCAGTGCTGAAACCGCTCCGTCGGGGCTGAAACCCCTCCGTGAAGCCGAAAAGCACTGTGTTGGGGTTGAAACCCCTCCGCCAAGCCGAAAAGCACTGTGTCGGGGCTGAAACCCTCCGTGAAGCCGAAAAGCACTGTGTCAGGGTTGAAACCACTCCACCAGGGCCAAAACCACTCGTCTGACCTTAAAACCACTCCGCCGAGCCTAAAAGCACTGCATCGGGGCTGAAACCACAGTGCCAGGGCCAAAACCACTCCGTCGGGGCTGAAACCAATCCATCAAGCCTAAAACCACTCCATCGGGGCTGAAACTAGTGCGTCAGGCCCAAAACGACTCCGTCAGGGCCAAAACCACTCCACCAGTGCTGAAACCACTGCGCCAAGCCTGAAACCACTGCTTTGGGGCTGAAACCACTCCTCCAGAGCCAAAAACCACTGCGTCGGGGTTGACACCACTCTGCCAGGGCCAAAACCACTCATCTGACCTTAAAACCACTCCGCCAAGCCTAAAAGCACTGCATCGGGGCTGAAACCAGTCCGCCGAGCGTAAAACCACTGCATTGGGGCTGAAACCACTGCGTCAGGCCCAAAACAACTCCGTCGGGGCCAAAACCACTCCGCCAGTGCTGAAACCACTGCGCCAAGCCTGAAACCACTGCTTTGGGGCTGAAACCACTCCGGCAGGGCCAAAACCACTCGTCTGACCTTAAAACCACTCCATCAAGCCTAAAAGCACTGTGCTGGGGCAGAAACTGCTCCGTCAGGCTGTAAACCACTGTGTCAGGCGGAAAAGCACTCCGCCAAGCCTAAAACCACTGCATCGGGGCTGAAACCACTCCGGCGAAGCGAAAAGTAGTGTGTCAGGGCTGAAACCACTCCGCCAAGCCTAGAACCACTGCATCGGGGCTGAAACCACTCTGCCGAGCCTAAAACCACTCTGTCGGGGCTGAAATCACTCTTCCGAGTTAAACCACTGCGTCAGGCCTAAAACCACTCCGCCGAGCCTAAAACAACTCCGTCGGGTCCAAAACCACTCCACCAGTGCTGAAACCACTCCGTCGGGGCTGAAACCCCTGCGTGAAGCCGAAAAGCACTCTGTCGGGGTTGAAACCACTCCGCCGAGCCTAAAAGCACTGCATTGGGGCTGAAACCACTCCGCCAGGGCCAAATCGACTCGGTCAGGGCTGAAACCACTCCATCAAACCTAAAAGCACTGCATCAGGCCGAAAACCACTCCGTCGGGGCTGAAACCACCGTGCCAGGGCCAAAACCAGTCTGGCAAACCTAAAAGCACTGCATCAGGCCGAAAACCACTCCGTCGGGGCTGAAACCACCGTGCCAGGGCCAAAACCAGTCTGCCAAGCCTAAAACCACTGCGTCGGGGCGAAAACCACTCCGCCGGGGCTGAAACCACTCCGCCGAGCCTAAAACCACTCCGCCGACATTAAAACCACTGCGCCAAGCCTAAAAGCACTGCATCGGGGCTGAAACCACTCCGCCGAGCCTGAAACCACTGTGTCAGGCCTGAAACCACTCCGCCGAGCCTAAAACAACTCTGTCGGGGCCAAAACCACTCCACCAGTGCTGAAACCACTCCGTCGGGGCTGAAACCCCTCCGTGAAGCCGAAAAGCACTGTGTCGGGGCTGAAACCCCTCCGTGAAGCCGAAAAGCACTCTGTCGGGGCTGAAACCACTCCGCCGAGCCGAAAAGCACTCTTTCAGGGTTGAAACCACTCCGCCGAGCCTGAAACCACTGCGCCGAGCCTAAAACCACTCGTCTGACCTTAAAACCACTCCGCCGAGCCTAAAAGCACTGTGTCGGGGCTGAAACCCCTCCGTGAAGCCGAAAAGCACTGTGTCGGGGCTGAAACCCCTGCGTGAAGCCGAAAAGCACTGTGTCGGGGCTGAAACCCCTCCGTGAAGCCGAAAAGCACAGTGTCGGGGCTGAAACCACTCCGTGAAGCCGAAAAGCACTGCGTCGGGGTTGAAACCCCTCCGTGAAGCCGAAAAGCACTGCGTCGGGGTTGAAACCCCTCCGTGAAGCCGAAAAGCACTGTGTCGGGGTTGAAACCACTCCGCCAAGCCAAAAACCACTGCGTTCAGGGTTGAAACCACTCCGCCAGGGCAAAACCACTCGTCTGACCTTAAAACCACTCCGCTGAGCCTAAAACCACTGCGTCGGGGCTGATACCACTCCGCCAGGGCCAGAACCACTCATCTGACCTTAAAACCACTCCATCAAGCCTAAAAGCACTCCGTCCGGGCTGAAACCACTCGGCCAGGGCCAAAACCACTGCGTCGGGGCTGAAACCACTCCGCCAAGCCTAAAAGCAGTGCGTCAGGTGGAAAACCACTCCACCGAGCCTAGAACCACTCCACTGAGCCTAAAAGCACTGCATTGGGGCTGAAACCACTCTGCCAGGGCTAAAACGACTGCGTCGGGGCTGAAACCACTCCATCAAGCCTAAAACCACTGCGTCGGGGCTGAAACTACTGTGTCAGGCCCAAAACAACTCCGTCGGGGCCAAAACCACTCCACCAGTGCTGAAACCACTGCGCCAAGCCTCAAACCACTCCGTCGGGGCTGAAACCACTCCGGCAGGGCCAAAACCACTCGGCTGACCTTAAAACCACTCCATCAAGCCTAAAAGCACTGCGTCGGGGCAGAAACTGCTCCGTCAGGCTGAAAACCACTCCACCGAGGCTGAAACCACTGCGTCAGGGCAGAAGCCACTCCGTGGTTGCTGAAACCACTCCGCCGAGCCTGAAACCACTCCGTCGGGGCTGAAACCACTCCGTGGTTGCTGAAACCACTCCGCCGAGCCTAAAACCACTCCGCCGGGGCCAAAATCACTCCGTCGGGGCTGAAACCACTCCGCCGAGCCTAAAAGCAGTGCGTCAGGGCTGAAACCTCTCCGCCAGGGCCAAAACCACTCTGCCAAGCCTAAAACCACTCCACCGGGGCGAAAACCACTCCGCCGGGGCTGAAACCACTCCGCCGAGCCTAAAAGCAGTGTGTCGGGGCTGAAACCACTCTGCCAAGCCTAAAACCGCTCCGCCGGGGCGAAAACCACTCCGTCGGGGCTGAAACCCCTCCGCCGAGCCTAAAAGCAGTGCGTCAGGGCTGAAAACACTCTGCCAAGCCTAAAACCACTCTGCTGAGGCGAAAACTACTCTGCCAAGCCTAAAACCACTCCGCCGAGGCGAAAACCACTGGGTCGGGGCTGAAACCACTCCACCGAGTTTAAAAGCAGTGCGTCGGGGCTGAAACCACTCCGTCGAGCCTAAAACCACTCCGTCGGGGCTGAAACCACTCCGCCGAGCCTGAAACCACTGCGTCAGGGCAGAAGCCACTCGGTCGTTGCTGAAACCACTCCGCCGGACCTGAAACCACTCCGCCAGGGCCAAAACCACTGCGTCAGGCCTAAAACCACTCTGCCGAGCCTAAAACAACTCCGTCGGGGCCAAAACCATTCCACCAAGGCGAAAACCACTCCGCCGGGTCTGAAACCACTCCGCCAAGCCGAAAAGCAGTGCGTCAGGGCTGAAACCCCTCCGTGAAGCCGAAAAGCACTGTGTCGGGGCTGAAACCCCTCCGTGAAGCCGAAAAGCACTGTGTCGGAGTTGAAACCATTCCGCCAAGCCGAAAAGCACTGTGTTGGGGTTGAAACCCCTGCGTGAAGCCGAAAAGCACTCTGTCGGGTTTGAAACCACTCCGAGGCCAAAAGCAGTGCGTCGGGGCTGAAACCACTGTGCCGGGGCGGAAACTGCTCCGTCAGGCTGTAAACCACTGCGTCAGGCCGAAAAGCATTCCACCGGGGCCAAAACCACTGCATCGGGGCTGAAAGCGTTTCACGAGGGCTAAAACCACTCCGCCGACATTAAAACCACTGCGCCAAGCCTAAAAGCACTGCGTCGGGGCTGAAACCACTCCGCCGAGCCTGAAACCACTGCGTCAGGCCTGAAACCACTCCACCGAGCCGAAAACAACTCCGTCGGGGCCAAAACCACTCCACCAGTGCTGAAACCGCTCCGTCGGGGCTGAAACCCCTCCGTGAAGCCGAAAAGCACTGTGTTGGGGTTGAAACCCCTCCGCCAAGCCGAAAAGCACTGTGTCGGGGCTGAAACCACTCCATCAAGCCTAAAACCACTCCGCCGGGGCTGAAACTAGTGCGTCAGGGCCCAAACCACTCCAGCAGTGCTGAAACCACTCCGTTGAGCCTGAAACCACTGCGTCGGGGCTGAAACCACTCCGCCGAGCCTGAAACCACTGCGTCAGGCCTAAAACCACTCTGCCGAGCCTAAAACAACTCCGTCGGGGCCAAAACCATTCCACCGAGGCGAAAACCACTCCGCCGGGGCTGAAACCACTCCGCCGAGCCGAAAAGCAGTGCGTCAGGGCTGAAACCCCTCCGTGAAGCCGAAAAGCACTGTGGTGGGGTTGAAACCCCTCCGCCAAGCCGAAAAGCACTGTGTCGGGGCTGAAACCATTCCGCCAAGCCGAAAAGCACTGTGTCGGGGTTGAAACCACTCCGCCGAGCCGAAAAGCACTCTTTCAGGGTTGAAACCACTCCGCCAGGGCCAAATCCACTCGGTCAGGGCTGAAACCACTCCATCAAACCTAAAAGCACTGCATCAGGCCGAAAACCACTCCGTCGGGGCTGAAACCACCGTGCCAGGGCCAAAACCAGTCTGCCAAGCCTAAAACCACTGCGTCGGGGCGAAAACCACTCCGCCGGGGCTGAAACCACTCCGCCGAGCCTAAAAGCAGTGCGTCAGGGCTGAAACCACTCCGTCGGGGCTGAAACCACTGCGTCAGGCCTGAAATCACTCTGCCGAGCCTGAAACCACTGCGTCAGGCCTAAAACCACTCCGCCGAGCCTAGAACAACTCCGTCGGGTCCAAAACCACTCCACCAGTGCTGAAACCGCTCCGTCGGGGCTGAAACCCCTCCGTGAAGCCGAAAAGCACTGTGTCGGGGCTGAAACCCCTCCGTGAAGCCGAAAAGCACTGTGTCGGGGCTGAAACCCCTCCGTGAAGCCGAAAAGCACTGTGTCGGGGCTGAAACCCCTCTGTGAAGCCGAAAAGCACTGTGTCGGGGCTGAAACCCCTCCGTGAAGCCGAAAAGCACTGTGTCAGGGTTGAAACCACTCCGCCAGGGCCAAAACCACTCGTCTGACCTTAAAACCACTCTGCCAGGGCCAAAACCACTGCGTCGGGGCTGATACCACACCGCCAGGGCCAAAACCACTGTGTCGGGGCTGAAACCACTCCGCCAGGGCCAAAACCACTGCGTCGGGGCTGAAACCACTCCGCAAGGGCCAAAACCACTCTGCCAAACCTAGAACCACTCCGCCGGGGCTGAAACCACTCCGCCGAGCCTAAAAGCACTCCGTCCGGGCTGAAACCACTCCGCCAGGGCCAAAACCCCTCCGCTGACATGAAAACCATTCCGTCAGGGCTGGAACCACTCCGCCGAGCCTAAAACCCCTCCGTCGGGGCTGAAACCACTGTGCTGGGGCGGAAACTGCTCCGTCAGGCTGTACACCACTGTGTCAGGCCGAAAAGCACTCCACCGGGGCCAAAACCACTGCGTCGGGGCTGAAAGCGTTCCACCAGGGCTAAAACCACTCCGCCGACATTAAAACCACTGCGCCAAGCCTAAAAGCACTGCGTCGGGGCTGAAACCACTCCGCCGAGCCTGAAACCACTGCGTCAGGCCTGAAACCACTCCGCCGAGCCTAAAACAACTCCGTCAGGGCCAAAACCACTCCACCAGTGCTGAAACCGCTCCGTCGGGGCTGAAACCCCTCCGTAAAGCCGAAAAGCACTCTGTCGGGGCCGAAACCCCTCCGCCAAGCCGAAAAGCACTGTGTCGGGGTTGAAACCACTCCGCCAAGCCGAAAAGGACTGTGTCGGGTTTGAAACCACTCCGCCAGGGCCAAAACCACTCGTCTGACCTTAAAACCACTCCGCCGAGCCTAAAAGCACTGCATCGGGGCTGAAACCACTCCGCCGAGGCCAAAACCACTGCGTCGGGGCTGGAACCACTCCGCCGAGGCCAAAACCACTGCGTCGGGGCTGGAACCACTTCGCCGAGGCCAAAACCACTGCGTCGGGGCTGGAACCACTCCATCAAGCCTAAAACCACTGCGTCGGGGCTAAAACTACTGCGACAGGCCCAAAACAACTCCGTCAGGGCCCAAACCACTCCACCAGTGCTGAAACCACTCCGCCAAGCCTGAAACCAGTGCATCGGGGCTGAAACCACTCCACCAGTGCTGAAACCACTCTGCCAAGCCTAAAACCACTCCATCAAGCCTAAAAGCAGTGCGTCGGGGCTGAAACCACTCCGCCGGGGCTGAAACTACTCTGCCGAGCCTAAAACCACTTCGCCGGGGCGAAAACCACTCCGCCAAGCCTAAAACCACTGCGTCAGGGCTGAAACCACTCCGCCAAGCCTAAAACCACTGCGTCGGGGCGAAAACCACTCCGCCAAGCCTAAAACCACTGCGTCGGGGCGAAAACCACACCGCCGAGCCTAAAAGCAGTGCGTCAGGGCTGAAACCACTCTGCCAAGCCTAAAAGCACTCCACTGAGGCGAAAACCACTGCGTCGGGGCTGAAACCACTCCGCCGAGCCTAAAAGCAGTGTGTCATGGCTGAAACCCCTCCGTGAAGCCTAAAAGCATTGCGTCAGGTGGAAAACCACTCCGCCGAGCCTAGAACCACTCCACTGAGCCTAAAAGCACTGCATTGGGGCTGAAACCACTCTGCCAGGGCTAAAACGACTGCGTCGGGGCTGAAACCACTCCATCAAGCCGAAAAGCACTGCGTCGGGGCTGAAACTAGTGCGTCAGGCCCAAAACAACTCCGTCGGGGCCAAAACCACTCCACCAGTGCTGAAACCGCTCCGTCGGGGCTGAAACCCCTCCATGAAGCCGAAAAGCACTGTGTCGGGGCTGAAAACCCCTCCGTGAAGCCGAAAAGCACTGTGTCGGGGCTGAAACCCCTCCGTGAAGCCGAAAAGCACTGTGTCGGGGCTGAAACCCCTCCGTGAAGCCGAAAAGCACTGTGTCGGGGCTGAAACCCCTCTGTGAAGCCGAAAAGCACTGTGTCGGGGCTGAAACCCCTCCGTGAAGCCGAAAAGCACTGTGTCGGGGTTGAAACCACTCCGCCAAGCTGAAAAGCACTGTGTCAGGGTTGAAACCACTCCGCCAGGGCCAAAACCACTCGTCTGACCTTAAAACCACTCTGCCAGGGCCAAAACCACTGCGTCGGGGCTGATACCACACCGCCAGGGCCAAAACCACTGTGTCGGGGCTGAAACCACTCCGCCAGGGCCAAAACCACTGCGTCGGGGCTGAAACCACTCCGCAAGGGCCAAAACCACTCTGCCAAACCTAGAACCACTCCGCCGGGGCTGAAACCACTCCGCCGAGCCTAAAAGCACTCCGTCCGGGCTGAAACCACTCCGCCAGGGCCAAAACCCCTCCGCTGACATGAAAACCATTCCGTCAGGGCTGGAACCACTCCGCCGAGCCTAAAACCCCTCCGTCGGGGCTGAAACCACTGTGCTGGGGCGGAAACTGCTCCGTCAGGCTGTACACCACTGTGTCAGGCCGAAAAGCACTCCACCGGGGCCAAAACCACTGCGTCGGGGCTGAAAGCGTTCCACCAGGGCTAAAACCACTCCGCCGACATTAAAACCACTGCGCCAAGCCTAAAAGCACTGCGTCGGGGCTGAAACCACTCCGCCGAGCCTGAAACCACTGCGTCAGGCCTGAAACCACTCCACCGAGCCGAAAACAACTCCGTCAGGGCCAAAACCACTCCACCAGTGCTGAAACCGCTCCGTCGGGGCTGAAACCCCTCCGTGAAGCCGAAAAGCACTCTGTCGGGGTTGAAACCCCTCCGTGAAGCCGAAAAGCATTGTGTCGGGGTTGAAACCACTCCGCCAAGCCGAAAACCACTGCGTCAGGGTTTAAACCACTCCGCCAGGGCCAAAACCACTCGTCTGACCTTAAAACCACTCCATCAAGCCTAAAAGCAGTGCATCAGGGCTGAAACCACTCCGCCAAGCGTAAAACCACTGCGTCAGGTGGAAAACCACTCCGCCGAGCCTAAAAGCAGTGCGTCAGGGCTGAAACCACTCCGCCAGGGCCAAAACCACTCAATCGGGGCTGAAAGCGTTCCACCAGGGCTAAAACCACTGTGCCGACATTAAAACTACTGCGCCGAGCCTGAAACCACTGCGTCAGGGCTGAAACCACTCCGCCAAGCCTAAAAGCAGTGCGTCAGGTGGAAAACCACTCCGCCAGGGCCAAAACCCCTCCGCTGACATGAAAACCATTCCGTCAGGGCTGGAACCACTCCGCCGAGCCTAAAACCCCTCCGTCGGGGCTGAAACCACTGTGCTGGGGCGGAAACTGCTCCGTCAGGCTGTAAACCACTGCGTCAGGCCGAAAAGCACTCCAGCAGGGCCAAAACCACTGCGTCGGGGCTGAAAGCGTTCCACCAGGGCTAAAACCACTGCGCCAAGCCTAAAAGCACTGCGTCGGGGCTGAAACCACTCCGCCGAGCCTGAAACCACTGCGTCAGGCCTAAAACCACTGCGCCGAGCCTAAAACAACTCTGTCGGGGCCAAAACCACTCCACCAGTGCTGAAACCGCTCCGTCGGGGCTGAAACCCCTCCGTGAACCCGAAAAGCACTGTGTCGGGGCTGAAACCCCTCCGTGAAGCCGAAAAGCACTGTGTCGGGGCTGAAACCCTCCGTGAAGCCGAAAAGCACTGTGTCAGGGTTGAAACCACTCCACCAGGGCCAAAACCACTCGTCTGACCTTAAAACCACTCCGCCGAGCCTAAAAGCACTGCATCGGGGCTGAAACCACAGTGCCAGGGCCAAAACCACTCCGTCGGGGCTGAAACCAATCCATCAAGCCTAAAACCACTCCATCGGGGCTGAAACTAGTGCGTCAGGCCCAAAACGACTCCGTCAGGGCCAAAACCACTCCACCAGTGCTGAAACCACTGCGCCAAGCCTGAAACCACTGCTTTGGGGCTGAAACCACTCCTCCAGAGCCAAAAACCACTGCGTCGGGGTTGACACCACTCTGCCAGGGCCAAAACCACTCATCTGACCTTAAAACCACTCCGCCAAGCCTAAAAGCACTGCATCGGGGCTGAAACCAGTCCGCCGAGCGTAAAACCACTGCATTGGGGCTGAAACCACTGCGTCAGGCCCAAAACAACTCCGTCGGGGCCAAAACCACTCCGCCAGTGCTGAAACCACTGCGCCAAGCCTGAAACCACTGCTTTGGGGCTGAAACCACTCCGGCAGGGCCAAAACCACTCGTCTGACCTTAAAACCACTCCATCAAGCCTAAAAGCACTGTGCTGGGGCAGAAACTGCTCCGTCAGGCTGTAAACCACTGTGTCAGGCGGAAAAGCACTCCGCCAAGCCTAAAACCACTGCATCGGGGCTGAAACCACTCCGGCGAAGCGAAAAGTAGTGTGTCAGGGCTGAAACCACTCCGCCAAGCCTAGAACCACTGCATCGGGGCTGAAACCACTCTGCCGAGCCTAAAACCACTCTGTCGGGGCTGAAATCACTCTTCCGAGTTAAACCACTGCGTCAGGCCTAAAACCACTCCGCCGAGCCTAAAACAACTCCGTCGGGGCCAAAACCACTCCACCAGTGCTGAAACCACTCCGTCGGGGCTGAAACCCCTGCGTGAAGCCGAAAAGCACTGTGTCGGGGTTGAAACCACTCCGCCGAGCCTAAAAGCACTGCATTGGGGCTGAAACCACTCCGCCAGGGCCAAATCGACTCGGTCAGGGCTGAAACCACTCCATCAAACCTAAAAGCACTGCATCAGGCCGAAAACCACTCCGTCGGGGCTGAAACCACCGTGCCAGGGCCAAAACCAGTCTGCCAAGCCTAAAACCACTGCGTCGGGGCGAAAACCACTCCGCCGGGGCTGAAACCACTCCGCCGAGCCTAAAAGCAGTGCGTCAGGGCTGAAACCATTCCGCCGAGCCTAAAACCATTCCGCCGACATTAAAACCACTGCGCCAAGCCTAAAAGCACTGCATCGGGGCTGAAACCACTCCGCCGAGCCTGAAACCACTGTGTCAGGCCTGAAACCACTCCGCCGAGCCTAAAACAACTCTGTCGGGGCCAAAACCACTCCACCAGTGCTGAAACCACTCCGTCGGGGCTGAAACCCCTCCGTGAAGCCGAAAAGCACTGTGTCGGGGCTGAAACCCCTGCGTGAAGCCGAAAAGCACTCTGTCGGGGCTGAAACCACTCCGCCGAGCCGAAAAGCACTCTTTCAGGGTTGAAACCACTCCGCCGAGCCTGAAACCACTGCGCCGAGCCTAAAACCACTCGTCTGACCTTAAAACCACTCCGCCGAGCCTAAAAGCACTCTGTCGGGGCTGAAACCCCTCTGTGAAGCCGAAAAGCACTGTGTCGGGGCTGAAACCCCTCCGTGAAGCCGAAAAGCACTGTGTCGGGGCTGAAACCCCTCCGTGAAGCCGAAAAGCACTGTGTCGGGGCTGAAACCCCTCCGTGAAGCCGAAAAGCACTGCGTCGGGGTTGAAACCACTCCGTGAAGCCGAAAAGCACTGCGTCGGGGCTGAAACCCCTCCGTGAAGCCGAAAAGCACTGTGTCGGGGTTGAAACCACTCCGCCAAGCCAAAAACCACTGCGTTCAGGGTTGAAACCACTCCGCCAGGGCAAAACCACTCGTCTGACCTTAAAACCACTCCGCTGAGCCTAAAACCACTGCGTCGGGGCTGAAACCACTCCGCCAGGGCCAGAACCACTCATCTGACCTTAAAACCACTCCATCAAGCCTAAAAGCACTCCGTCCGGGCTGAAACCACTCGGCCAGGGCCAAAACCACTGCGTCGGGGCTGAAACCACTCCGCCAAGCCTAAAAGCAGTGCGTCAGGTGGAAAACCACTCCACCGAGCCTAGAACCACTCCACTGAGCCTAAAAGCACTGCATTGGGGCTGAAACCACTCTGCCAGGGCTAAAACGACTGCGTCGGGGCTGAAACCACTCCATCAAGCCTAAAACCACTGCGTCGGGGCTGAAACTACTGTGTCAGGCCCAAAACAACTCCGTCGGGGCCAAAACCACTCCACCAGTGCTGAAACCACTGCGCCAAGCCTCAAACCACTCCGTCGGGGCTGAAACCACTCCGGAAGGGCCAAAACCACTCGGCTGACCTTAAAACCACTCCATCAAGCCTAAAAGCACTGCGTCGGGGCAGAAACTGCTCCGTCAGGCTGAAAACCACTCCACCGAGGCTGAAACCACTGCGTCAGGGCAGAAGCCACTCCGTGGTTGCTGAAACCACTCCGCCGAGCCTGAAACCACTCCGTCGGGGCTGAAACCACTCCGTGGTTGCTGAAACCACTCCGCCGAGCCTAAAACCACTCCGCCGGGGCCAAAATCACTCTGTCGGGGCTGAAACCACTCCGCCGAGCCTAAAAGCAGTGCGTCAGGGCTGAAACCTCTCCGCCAGGGCCAAAACCACTCTGCCAAGCCTAAAACCGCTCCGCCGGGGCGAAAACCACTCCGTCGGGGCTGAAACCCCTCCGCCGAGCCTAAAAGCAGTGCGTCAGGGCTGAAACCACTCTGCCAAGCCTAAAACCACTCTGCTGAGGCGAAAACTACTCTGCCAAGCCTAAAACCACTCCGCCGAGGCGAAAACCACTGGGTCGGGGCTGAAACCACTCCACCGAGTTTAAAAGCAGTGCGTCGGGGCTGAAACCACTCCGTCGAGCCTAAAACCACTCCGTCGGGGCTGAAACCACTCCGCCGAGCCTGAAACCACTGCGTCAGGGCAGAAGCCACTCGGTCGTTGCTGAAACCACTCCGCCGGACCTGAAACCACTCCGCCAGGGCCAAAACCACTGCGTCAGGCCTAAAACCACTCTGCCGAGCCTAAAACAACTCCGTCGGGGCCAAAACCATTCCACCAAGGCGAAAACCACTCCGCCGGGTCTGAAACCACTCCGCCAAGCCGAAAAGCAGTGCGTCAGGGCTGAAACCCCTCCGTGAAGCCGAAAAGCACTGTGTCGGGGCTGAAACCCCTGCGTGAAGCCGAAAAGCACTGTGTCGGGGCTGAAACCCCTCCGTGAAGCCGAAAAGCACTGTGTCGGAGTTGAAACCATTCCGCCAAGCCGAAAAGCACTGTGTTGGGGTTGAAACCCCTGCGTGAAGCCGAAAAGCACTCTGTCGGGTTTGAAACCACTCCGAGGCCAAAAGCAGTGCGTCGGGGCTGAAACCACTGTGCCGGGGCGGAAACTGCTCCGTCAGGCTGTAAACCACTGCGTCAGGCCGAAAAGCATTCCACCAGGGCCAAAACCACTGCATCGGGGCTGAAAGCGTTTCACGAGGGCTAAAACCACTCCGCCGACATTAAAACCACTGCGCCAAGCCTAAAAGCACTGCGTCGGGGCTGAAACCACTCCGCCGAGCCTGAAACCACTGCGTCAGGCCTGAAACCACTCCACCGAGCCGAAAACAACTCCGTCGGGGCCAAAACCACTCCACCAGTGCTGAAACCGCTCCGTCGGGGCTGAAACCCCTCCGTGAAGCCGAAAAGCACTGTGTTGGGGTTGAAACCCCTCCGCCAAGCCGAAAAGCACTGTGTCGGGGCTGAAACCCTCCGTGAAGCCGAAAAGCACTGTGTCAGGGTTGAAACCACTCCACCAGGGCCAAAACCACTCGTCTGACCTTAAAACCACTCCGCCGAGCCTAAAAGCACTGCATCGGGGCTGAAACCACAGTGCCAGGGCCAAAACCACTCCGTCGGGGCTGAAACCAATCCATCAAGCCTAAAACCACTCCATCGGGGCTGAAACTAGTGTGTCAGGCCCAAAACGACTCCGTCAGGGCCAAAACCACTCCACCAGTGCTGAAACCACTGCGCCAAGCCTGAAACCAGTGCATTGGGGCTGAAACCACTCCTCCAGAGCCAAAAACCACTGCGTCGGGGTTGACACCACTCTGCCAGGGCCAAAACCACTCATCTGACCTTAAAACCACTCCGCCAAGCCTAAAAGCACTGCATCGGGGCTGAAACCAGTCCGCCGAGCGTAAAACCACTGCATTGGGGCTGAAACCACTGCGTCAGGCCCAAAACAACTCCGTCGGGGCCAAAACCACTCCGCCAGTGCTGAAACCACTGCGCCAAGCCTGAAACCACTGCTTTGGGGCTGAAACCACTCCGCCAGGGCCAAAACCACTCGTCTGACCTTAAAACCACTCCATCAAGCCTAAAAGCACTGTGCTGGGGCAGAAACTGCTCCGTCAGGCTGTAAACCACTGTGTCAGGCGGAAAAGCACTCCGCCAAGCCTAAAACCACTGCATCGGGGCTGAAACCACTCCGGCGAAGCGAAAAGTAGTGTGTCAGGGCTGAAACCACTCCGCCAAGCCTAGAACCACTGCATCGGGGCTGAAACCACTCTGCCGAGCCTAAAACCACTCTGTCGGGGCTGAAATCACTCTTCCGAGTTAAACCACTGCGTCAGGCCTAAAACCACTCCACCGAGCCTAAAACAACTCCGTCGGGTCCAAAACCACTCCACCAGTGCTGAAACCACTCCGTCGGGGCTGAAACCCCTGCGTGAAGCCGAAAAGCACTCTGTCGGGGTTGAAACCACTCCGCCGAGCCTAAAAGCACTGCATTGGGGCTGAAACCACTCCGCCAGGGCCAAATCGACTCGGTCAGGGCTGAAACCACTCCATCAAACCTAAAAGCACTGCATCAGGCCGAAAACCACTCCGTCGGGGCTGAAACCACCGTGCCAGGGCCAAAACCAGTCTGGCAAACCTAAAAGCACTGCATCAGGCCGAAAACCACTCCGTCGGGGCTGAAACCACCGTGCCAGGGCCAAAACCAGTCTGCCAAGCCTAAAACCACTGCGTCGGGGCGAAAACCACTCCGCCGGGGCTGAAACCACTCCGCCGAGCCTAAAAGCAGTGCGTCAGGGCTGAAACCATTCCGCCGAGCCTAAAACCATTCCGCCGACATTAAAACCACTGCGCCAAGCCTAAAAGCACTGCATCGGGGCTGAAACCACTCCGCCGAGCCTGAAACCACTGTGTCAGGCCTGAAACCACTCCGCCGAGCCTAAAACAACTCTGTCGGGGCCAAAACCACTCCACCAGTGCTGAAACCACTCCGTCGGGGCTGAAACCCCTCCGTGAAGCCGAAAAGCACTGTGTCGGGGCTGAAACCCCTCCGTGAAGCCGAAAAGCACTCTGTCGGGGCTGAAACCACTCCGCCGAGCCGAAAAGCACTCTTTCAGGGTTGAAACCACTCCGCCGAGCCTGAAACCACTGCGCCGAGCCTAAAACCACTCGTCTGACCTTAAAACCACTCCGCCGAGCCTAAAAGCACTCTGTCGGGGCTGAAACCCCTCTGTGAAGCCGAAAAGCACTGTGTCGGGGCTGAAACCCCTCCGTGAAGCCGAAAAGCACTGTGTCGGGGCTGAAACCCCTCCGTGAAGCCGAAAAGCACTGTGTCGGGGCTGAAACCCCTCCGTGAAGCCGAAAAGCACTGTGTCGGGGCTGAAACCCCTCCGTGAAGCCGAAAAGCACTGCGTCGGGGTTGAAACCACTCCGTGAAGCCAAAAAGCACTGCGTCGGGGTTGAAACCCCTCCGTGAAGCCGAAAAGCACTGTGTCGGGGTTGAAACCACTCCGCCAAGCCAAAAACCACTGCGTTCAGGGTTGAAACCACTCCGCCAGGGCAAAACCACTCGTCTGACCTTAAAACCACTCCGCTGAGCCTAAAACCACTGCATCGGGGCTGATACCACTCCGCCAGGGCCAGAACCACTCATCTGACCTTAAAACCACTCCATCAAGCCTAAAAGCACTCCGTCCGGGCTGAAACCACTCGGCCAGGGCCAAAACCACTGCGTCGGGGCTGAAACCACTCCGCCAAGCCTAAAAGCAGTGCGTCAGGTGGAAAACCACTCCACCGAGCCTAGAACCACTCCACTGAGCCTAAAAGCACTGCATTGGGGCTGAAACCACTCTGCCAGGGCTAAAACGACTGCGTCGGGGCTGAAACCACTCCATCAAGCCTAAAACCACTGCGTCGGGGCTGAAACTACTGTGTCAGGCCCAAAACAACTCCGTCGGGGCCAAAACCACTCCACCAGTGCTGAAACCACTGCGCCAAGCCTCAAACCACTCCGTCGGGGCTGAAACCACTCCGGAAGGGCCAAAACCACTCGGCTGACCTTAAAACCACTCCATCAAGCCTAAAAGCACTGCGTCGGGGCAGAAACTGCTCCGTCAGGCTGAAAACCACTCCACCGAGGCTGAAACCACTGCGTCAGGGCAGAAGCCACTCCGTGGTTGCTGAAACCACTCCGCCGAGCCTGAAACCACTCCGTCGGGGCCAAAATCACTCCGTCGGGGCTGAAACCACTCCGCCGAGCCTAAAAGCAGTGCGTCAGGGCTGAAACCTCTCCGCCAGGGCCAAAACCACTCTGCCAAGCCTAAAACCACTCCACCGGGGCGAAAACCACTCCGCCGGGGCTGAAACCACTCCGCCGAGCCTAAAAGCAGTGCGTCGGGGCTGAAACCACTCTGCCAAGCCTAAAACCGCTCCGCCGGGGCGAAAACCACTCCGTCGGGGCTGAAACCCCTCCGCCGAGCCTAAAAGCAGTGCGTCAGGGCTGAAACCACTCTGCCAAGCCTAAAACCACTCTGCTGAGGCGAAAACTACTCTGCCAAGCCTAAAACCACTCCGCCGAGGCGAAAACCACTGGGTCGGGGCTGAAACCACTCCACCGAGTTTAAAAGCAGTGCGTCGGGGCTGAAACCACTCCGTCGAGCCTAAAACCACTCCGTCGGGGCTGAAACCACTCCGCCGAGCCTGAAACCACTGCGTCAGGGCAGAAGCCACTCGGTCGTTGCTGAAACCACTCCGCCGGACCTGAAACCACTCCGCCAGGGCCAAAACCACTGCGTCAGGCCTAAAACCACTCTGCCGAGCCTAAAACAACTCCGTCGGGGCCAAAACCATTCCACCAAGGCGAAAACCACTCCGCCGGGGCTGAAACCCCTCCGTGAAGCCGAAAAGCAGTGCGTCAGGGCTGAAACCCCTCCGTGAAGCCGAAAAGCACTGTGTCGGGGCTGAAACCCCTCCGTGAAGCCGAAAAGCACTGTGTCGGGGCTGAAACCCCTCCGTGAAGCCGAAAAGCACTGTGTCGGAGTTGAAACCATTCCGCCAAGCCGAAAAGCACTGTGTTGGGGTTGAAACCCCTGCGTGAAGCCGAAAAGCACTCTGTCGGGTTTGAAACCACTCCGAGGCCAAAAGCAGTGCGTCGGGGCTGAAACCACTGTGCCGGGGCGGAAACTGCTCCGTCAGGCTGTAAACCACTGCGTCAGGCCGAAAAGCATTCCACCAGGGCCAAAACCACTGCATCGGGGCTGAAAGCGTTTCACGAGGGCTAAAACCACTCCGCCGACATTAAAACCACTGCGCCAAGCCTAAAAGCACTGCGTCGGGGCTGAAACCACTCCGCCGAGCCTGAAACCACTGCGTCAGGCCTGAAACCACTCCACCGAGCCGAAAACAACTCCGTCGGGGCCAAAACCACTCCACCAGTGCTGAAACCGCTCCGTCGGGGCTGAAACCCCTCCGTGAAGCCGAAAAGCACTGTGTTGGGGTTGAAACCCCTCCGCCAAGCCGAAAAGCACTGTGTCGGGGCTGAAACCACTCCGCCAAGCCGAAAAGCACTGCGTCGGGGTTGAAACCACTCCATCAAGCCTAAAACCACTCCACCGGGGCTGAAACTAGTGCGTCAGGGCCCAAACCACTCCAGCAGTGCTGAAACCACTCCGTTGAGCCTGAAACCACTGCGTCGGGGCTGAAACCACTCCGCCGAGCCTGAAACCACTGCGTCAGGCCTGAAACCACTCCGCCAGGGCCAAAACCACTGCGTCAGGCCTAAAACCACTCTGCCGAGCCTAAAACAACTCCGTCGGGGCCAAAACCATTCCACCGAGGCGAAAACCACTCCGCCGGGGCTGAAACCCCTCCGTGAAGCCGAAAAGCAGTGCGTCAGGGCTGAAACCCCTCCGTGAAGCCGAAAAGCACTGTGTTGGGGTTGAAACCCCTCCGCCAAGCCGAAAAGCACTGTGTCGGGGCTGAAACCATTCCGCCAAGCCGAAAAGCACTGTGTCGGGGTTGAAACCACTCCGCCAAGCTGAAAAGCACTCTGTCGGGGCTGAAACCACTCCGCCGAGCCGAAAAGCACTCTTTCAGGGTTGAAACCACTCCGCCAGGGCCAAATCCACTCGGTCAGGGCTGAAACCACTCCATCAAACCTAAAAGCACTGCATCAGGCCGAAAACCACTCCGTCGGGGCTGAAACCACCGTGCCAGGGCCAAAACCAGTCTGCCAAGCCTAAAACCACTGCGTCGGGGCGAAAACCACTCCGCCGGGGCTGAAACCACTCCGCCGAGCCTAAAAGCAGTGCGTCGGGGCTGAAACCACTCCGCCGAGCCTAAAAGCAGTGCGTCAGGGCTGAAACCACTCTGCCAAGCCTAAAACCACTCCACCGACATTAAAACCATTCCGCCAAGCCTAAAACCACTCTGTCGGGGCTGAAACCACTGCGTCAGGCCTAAAACCACTCCGCCGAGCCTAAAACAACTCCGTCGGGGCCAAAACCACTCCACCAGTGCTGAAACCACTCCGCCGGGGCTGAAACCACTCCGCCAAGCCGAAAACCACTGCGTCGGGGCTGAAACCACTCTGCCAAACCTAAAACCATTCCGCCAAGCCTAAAACCACTGCGTCGGGGCTGAGACCGCTCCATCAAGCCGAAAACCACTGCGTCGGGGCTGGAACCACTCCATCAAGCCTAAAACCACTGCGTCGGGGCTAAAACTACTGCGTCAGGCCCAAAACAACTCCGTCAGGGCCCAAACCACTCCACCAGTGCTGAAACCACTCCGCCAAGCCTGAAACCAGTGCATCGGGGCTGAAACCACTCCACCAGTGCTGAAACCACTCTGCCAAGCCTAAAACCACTCCATCAAGCCTAAAAGCAGTGCGTCGGGGCTGAAACCACTCCGCCGGGGCTGAAACTACTCTGCCGAGCCTAAAACCACTTCGCCGGGGCGAAAACCACTCCGCCAAGCCTAAAACCACTGCGTCGGGGCGAAAACCACTCCGCCAAGCCTAAAACCACTGCGTCAGGTGGAAAACCACACCGCCGAGCCTAAAAGCAGTGCGTCAGGGCTGAAACCACTCTGCCAAACCTAAAACCACTCCACCGAGGCAAAAACCACTCCGTGGTTGCTGAAACCACTCCGCCGAGCCTAAAAGCAGTGCGTCAGGGCTGAAACCACTCCGCCAAGCCTAAAAGCATTGCGTCAGGTGGAAACCACTCCGCCGAGCCTAGAACCACTCCACTGAGCCTAAAAGCACTGCATTGGGGCTGAAACCACTCTGCCAGGGCTAAAACGACTGCGTCGGGGCTGAAACCACTCCATCAAGCCTAAAACCACTGCATTGGGGCTGAAACTAGTGCGTCAGGCCCAAAATAACTCCGTCGGGGCCAAAACTACTCCACCAGTGCTGAAACCACTCCGCCAAGCCTGAAACCAGTGCGTCGGGGCGGAAACCACTCCGCCAGGGCCAAAACCACTCGTCTGACCTTAAAACCACTCCATCAAGCCTAAAAGCACTGCGTCGGGGCTGAAACCACTCCGTCAGGCTGAAAACCACTCCGCCGAGCCTGAAACCACTGCGTCAGGGCAGAAGCCACTCCGTGGTTGCTGAAACCACTCCGCCGAGCCTAAAACCACTCCGTCGGGGCTGAAACCAATCCGCCGGGGCCAAAATCACTCCGTCAGGGCTGAAACCACTGCGTCGGGGCTGAAACCACTCCGCCGAGCCTAAAAGCACTGCATCGGGGCTGAAACCACAGTGCCAGGGCGAAATTGACTCCGTCAGGGCTTAAACCACTCCATCAAGCCTAAAAGCACTGCGTCGGGGCTGAAACTAGTGCGTCAGGCCCAAAATAACTCCGTCGGGGCCAAAACCACTCCACCAGTGCTGGAACCACTCCGCCAAGCCTGAAACCAGTGCGTCGGGGCGGAAACCACTCCGCCAGGGCCAAAACCACTCGTCTGACCTTAAAACCACTCCATCAAGCCTAAAAGCACTGCGTCGGGGCTGAAACCACTCCGTCAGGCTGAAAACCACTCCGCCGAGCCTGAAACCACTGCGTCAGGGCAGAAGCCACTCCGTGGTTGCTGAAAGCACTCCGCCGAGCCTAAAACCACTCCGCCAGGAGCCAAAACCACTGCGTCAGGCCTAAAACCACTCCGCCGAGCCTAAAACAACTCCGTTGGGGCCAAAACCACTCCACCAGTGCTGAAACCGCTCCATCGGGGCTGAAACCCCTCCGTGAAGCCGAAAAGCACTGTGTCGGGGCTGAAACCCCTCCGTGAAGCCGAAAAGCACTGTGTCGGGGCTGAAACCCCTCCGTGAAGCCGAAAAGCACTGTGTTGGGGTTGAAACCCCTCCGCCAAGCCGAAAAGCACTGTGTCGGGGCTGAAACCCTCCGTGAAGCCGAAAAGCACTGTGTCAGGGTTGAAACCACTCCACCAGGGCCAAAACCACTCGTCTGACCTTAAAACCACTCCGCCGAGCCTAAAAGCACTGCATCGGGGCTGAAACCACAGTGCCAGGGCCAAAACCACTCCGTCGGGGCTGAAACCAATCCATCAAGCCTAAAACCACTCCATCGGGGCTGAAACTAGTGCGTCAGGCCCAAAACGACTCCGTCAGGGCCAAAACCACTCCACCAGTGCTGAAACCACTGCGCCAAGCCTGAAACCACTGCTTTGGGGCTGAAACCACTCCTCCAGAGCCAAAAACCACTGCGTCGGGGTTGACACCACTCTGCCAGGGCCAAAACCACTCATCTGACCTTAAAACCACTCCGCCAAGCCTAAAAGCACTGCATCGGGGCTGAAACCAGTCCGCCGAGCGTAAAACCACTGCATTGGGGCTGAAACCACTGCGTCAGGCCCAAAACAACTCCGTCGGGGCCAAAACCACTCCGCCAGTGCTGAAACCACTGCGCCAAGCCTGAAACCACTGCTTTGGGGCTGAAACCACTCCGCCAGGGCCAAAACCACTCGTCTGACCTTAAAACCACTCCATCAAGCCTAAAAGCACTGTGCTGGGGCAGAAACTGCTCCGTCAGGCTGTAAACCACTGTGTCAGGCGGAAAAGCACTCCGCCAAGCCTAAAACCACTGCATCGGGGCTGAAACCACTCCGGCGAAGCGAAAAGTAGTGTGTCAGGGCTGAAACCACTCCGCCAAGCCTAGAACCACTGCATCGGGGCTGAAACCACTCTGCCGAGCCTAAAACCACTCTGTCGGGGCTGAAATCACTCTTCCGAGTTAAACCACTGCGTCAGGCCTAAAACCACTCCACCGAGCCTAAAACAACTCCGTCGGGTCCAAAACCACTCCACCAGTGCTGAAACCACTCCGTCGGGGCTGAAACCCCTGCGTGAAGCCGAAAAGCACTCTGTCGGGGTTGAAACCACTCCGCCGAGCCTAAAAGCACTGCATTGGGGCTGAAACCACTCCGCCAGGGCCAAATCGACTCGGTCAGGGCTGAAACCACTCCATCAAACCTAAAAGCACTGCATCAGGCCGAAAACCACTCCGTCGGGGCTGAAACCACCGTGCCAGGGCCAAAACCAGTCTGGCAAACCTAAAAGCACTGCATCAGGCCGAAAACCACTCCGTCGGGGCTGAAACCACCGTGCCAGGGCCAAAACCAGTCTGCCAAGCCTAAAACCACTGCGTCGGGGCGAAAACCACTCCGCCGGGGCTGAAACCACTCCGCCGAGCCTAAAAGCAGTGCGTCAGGGCTGAAACCATTCCGCCGAGCCTAAAACCATTCCGCCGACATTAAAACCACTGCGCCAAGCCTAAAAGCACTGCATCGGGGCTGAAACCACTCCGCCGAGCCTGAAACCACTGTGTCAGGCCTGAAACCACTCCGCCGAGCCTAAAACAACTCTGTCGGGGCCAAAACCACTCCACCAGTGCTGAAACCACTCCGTCGGGGCTGAAACCCCTCCGTGAAGCCGAAAAGCACTGTGTCGGGGCTGAAACCCCTCCGTGAAGCCGAAAAGCACTCTGTCGGGGCTGAAACCACTCCGCCGAGCCGAAAAGCACTCTTTCAGGGTTGAAACCACTCCGCCGAGCCTGAAACCACTGCGCCGAGCCTAAAACCACTCGTCTGACCTTAAAACCACTCCGCCGAGCCTAAAAGCACTCTGTCGGGGCTGAAACCCCTCTGTGAAGCCGAAAAGCACTGTGTCGGGGCTGAAACCCCTCCGTGAAGCCGAAAAGCACTGTGTCGGGGCTGAAACCCCTCCGTGAAGCCGAAAAGCACTGTGTCGGGGCTGAAACCCCTCCGTGAAGCCGAAAAGCACTGTGTCGGGGCTGAAACCCCTCCGTGAAGCCGAAAAGCACTGCGTCGGGGTTGAAACCACTCCGTGAAGCCAAAAAGCACTGCGTCGGGGTTGAAACCCCTCCGTGAAGCCGAAAAGCACTGTGTCGGGGTTGAAACCACTCCGCCAAGCCAAAAACCACTGCGTTCAGGGTTGAAACCACTCCGCCAGGGCAAAACCACTCGTCTGACCTTAAAACCACTCCGCTGAGCCTAAAACCACTGCATCGGGGCTGATACCACTCCGCCAGGGCCAGAACCACTCATCTGACCTTAAAACCACTCCATCAAGCCTAAAAGCACTCCGTCCGGGCTGAAACCACTCGGCCAGGGCCAAAACCACTGCGTCGGGGCTGAAACCACTCCGCCAAGCCTAAAAGCAGTGCGTCAGGTGGAAAACCACTCCACCGAGCCTAGAACCACTCCACTGAGCCTAAAAGCACTGCATTGGGGCTGAAACCACTCTGCCAGGGCTAAAACGACTGCGTCGGGGCTGAAACCACTCCATCAAGCCTAAAACCACTGCGTCGGGGCTGAAACTACTGTGTCAGGCCCAAAACAACTCCGTCGGGGCCAAAACCACTCCACCAGTGCTGAAACCACTGCGCCAAGCCTCAAACCACTCCGTCGGGGCTGAAACCACTCCGGAAGGGCCAAAACCACTCGGCTGACCTTAAAACCACTCCATCAAGCCTAAAAGCACTGCGTCGGGGCAGAAACTGCTCCGTCAGGCTGAAAACCACTCCACCGAGGCTGAAACCACTGCGTCAGGGCAGAAGCCACTCCGTGGTTGCTGAAACCACTCCGCCGAGCCTGAAACCACTCCGTCGGGGCCAAAATCACTCCGTCGGGGCTGAAACCACTCCGCCGAGCCTAAAAGCAGTGCGTCAGGGCTGAAACCTCTCCGCCAGGGCCAAAACCACTCTGCCAAGCCTAAAACCACTCCACCGGGGCGAAAACCACTCCGCCGGGGCTGAAACCACTCCGCCGAGCCTAAAAGCAGTGCGTCGGGGCTGAAACCACTCTGCCAAGCCTAAAACCGCTCCGCCGGGGCGAAAACCACTCCGTCGGGGCTGAAACCCCTCCGCCGAGCCTAAAAGCAGTGCGTCAGGGCTGAAACCACTCTGCCAAGCCTAAAACCACTCTGCTGAGGCGAAAACTACTCTGCCAAGCCTAAAACCACTCCGCCGAGGCGAAAACCACTGGGTCGGGGCTGAAACCACTCCACCGAGTTTAAAAGCAGTGCGTCGGGGCTGAAACCACTCCGTCGAGCCTAAAACCACTCCGTCGGGGCTGAAACCACTCCGCCGAGCCTGAAACCACTGCGTCAGGGCAGAAGCCACTCGGTCGTTGCTGAAACCACTCCGCCGGACCTGAAACCACTCCGCCAGGGCCAAAACCACTGCGTCAGGCCTAAAACCACTCTGCCGAGCCTAAAACAACTCCGTCGGGGCCAAAACCATTCCACCAAGGCGAAAACCACTCCGCCGGGGCTGAAACCCCTCCGTGAAGCCGAAAAGCAGTGCGTCAGGGCTGAAACCCCTCCGTGAAGCCGAAAAGCACTGTGTCGGGGCTGAAACCCCTCCGTGAAGCCGAAAAGCACTGTGTCGGGGCTGAAACCCCTCCGTGAAGCCGAAAAGCACTGTGTCGGAGTTGAAACCATTCCGCCAAGCCGAAAAGCACTGTGTTGGGGTTGAAACCCCTGCGTGAAGCCGAAAAGCACTCTGTCGGGTTTGAAACCACTCCGAGGCCAAAAGCAGTGCGTCGGGGCTGAAACCACTGTGCCGGGGCGGAAACTGCTCCGTCAGGCTGTAAACCACTGCGTCAGGCCGAAAAGCATTCCACCAGGGCCAAAACCACTGCATCGGGGCTGAAAGCGTTTCACGAGGGCTAAAACCACTCCGCCGACATTAAAACCACTGCGCCAAGCCTAAAAGCACTGCGTCGGGGCTGAAACCACTCCGCCGAGCCTGAAACCACTGCGTCAGGCCTGAAACCACTCCACCGAGCCGAAAACAACTCCGTCGGGGCCAAAACCACTCCACCAGTGCTGAAACCGCTCCGTCGGGGCTGAAACCCCTCCGTGAAGCCGAAAAGCACTGTGTTGGGGTTGAAACCCCTCCGCCAAGCCGAAAAGCACTGTGTCGGGGCTGAAACCACTCCGCCAAGCCGAAAAGCACTGCGTCGGGGTTGAAACCACTCCATCAAGCCTAAAACCACTCCACCGGGGCTGAAACTAGTTCGTCAGGGCCCAAACCACTCCAGCAGTGCTGAAACCACTCCGTTGAGCCTGAAACCACTGCGTCGGGGCTGAAACCACTCCGCCGAGCCTGAAACCACTGCGTCAGGCCTGAAACCACTCCGCCAGGGCCAAAACCACTGCGTCAGGCCTAAAACCACTCTGCCGAGCCTAAAACAACTCCGTCGGGGCCAAAACCATTCCACCGAGGCGAAAACCACTCCGCCGGGGCTGAAACCCCTCCGTGAAGCCGAAAAGCAGTGCGTCAGGGCTGAAACCCCTCCGTGAAGCCGAAAAGCACTGTGTTGGGGTTGAAACCCCTCCGCCAAGCCGAAAAGCACTGTGTCGGGGCTGAAACCATTCCGCCAAGCCGAAAAGCACTCTGTCGGGGTTGAAACCACTCCGCCAAGCCGAAAAGCACTCTGTCGGGGCTGAAACCACTCCGCCGAGCCGAAAAGCACTCTTTCAGGGTTGAAACCACTCCGCCAGGGCCAAATCGACTCGGTCAGGGCTGAAACCACTCCATCAAACCTAAAAGCACTGCATCAGGCCGAAAACCACTCCGTCGGGGCTGAAACCACCGTGCCAGGGCCAAAACCAGTCTGCCAAGCCTAAAACCACTGCGTCGGGGCGAAAACCACTCCGCCGGGGCTGAAACCACTCCGCCGAGCCTAAAAGCAGTGCGTCGGGGCTGAAACCACTCCGCCGAGCCTAAAAGCAGTGCGTCAGGGCTGAAACCACTCTGCCAAGCCTAAAACCACTCCACCGACATTAAAACCATTCCGCCAAGCCTAAAACCACTCTGTCGGGGCTGAAACCACTGCGTCAGGCCTAAAACCACTCCGCCGAGCCTAAAACAACTCCGTCGGGGCCAAAACCACTCCACCAGTGCTGAAACCACTCCGCCGGGGCTGAAACCACTCCGCCAAGCCGAAAACCACTGCGTCGGGGCTGAAACCACTCTGCCAAACCTAAAACCATTCCGCCAAGCCTAAAACCACTGCGTCGGGGCTGAGACCGCTCCATCAAGCCGAAAACCACTGCGTCGGGGCTGGAACCACTCCATCAAGCCTAAAACCACTGCGTCGGGGCTAAAACTACTGCGTCAGGCCCAAAACAACTCCGTCAGGGCCCAAACCACTCCACCAGTGCTGAAACCACTCCGCCAAGCCTGAAACCAGTGCATCGGGGCTGAAACCACTCCACCAGTGCTGAAACCACTCTGCCAAGCCTAAAACCACTCCATCAAGCCTAAAAGCAGTGCGTCGGGGCTGAAACCACTCCGCCGGGGCTGAAACTACTCTGCCGAGCCTAAAACCACTTCGCCGGGGCGAAAACCACTCCGCCAAGCCTAAAACCACTGCGTCGGGGCGAAAACCACTCCGCCAAGCCTAAAACCACTGCGTCAGGTGGAAAACCACACCGCCGAGCCTAAAAGCAGTGCGTCAGGGCTGAAACCACTCTGCCAAACCTAAAACCACTCCACCGAGGCAAAAACCACTCCGTGGTTGCTGAAACCACTCCGCCGAGCCTAAAAGCAGTGCGTCAGGGCTGAAACCACTCCGCCAAGCCTAAAAGCATTGCGTCAGGTGGAAACCACTCCGCCGAGCCTAGAACCACTCCACTGAGCCTAAAAGCACTGCATTGGGGCTGAAACCACTCTGCCAGGGCTAAAACGACTGCGTCGGGGCTGAAACCACTCCATCAAGCCTAAAACCACTGCGTCGGGGCTGAAACTAGTGCGTCAGGCCCAAAATAACTCCGTCGGGGCCAAAACTACTCCACCAGTGCTGAAACCACTCCGCCAAGCCTGAAACCAGTGCGTCGGGGCGGAAACCACTCCGCCAGGGCCAAAACCACTCGTCTGACCTTAAAACCACTCCATCAAGCCTAAAAGCACTGCGTCGGGGCTGAAACCACTCCGTCAGGCTGAAAACCACTCCACCGAGGCTGAAACCACTGCGTCAGGGCAGAAGCCACTCCGTGGTTGCTGAAACCACTCCGCCGAGCCTAAAACCACTCCGTCGGGGCTGAAACCAATCCGCCGGGGCCAAAATCACTCCGTCAGGGCTGAAACCACTGCGTCGGGGCTGAAACCACTCCGCCGAGCCTAAAAGCACTGCATCGGGGCTGAAACCACAGTGCCAGGGCGAAATTGACTCCGTCAGGGCTTAAACCACTCCATCAAGCCTAAAAGCACTGCGTCGGGGCTGAAACTAGTGCGTCAGGCCCAAAATAACTCCGTCGGGGCCAAAACCACTCCACCAGTGCTGGAACCACTCCGCCAAGCCTGAAACCAGTGCGTCGGGGCGGAAACCACTCCGCCAGGGCCAAAACCACTCGTCTGACCTTAAAACCACTCCATCAAGCCTAAAAGCACTGCGTCGGGGCTGAAACCACTCCGTCAGGCTGAAAACCACTCCGCCGAGCCTGAAACCACTGCGTCAGGGCAGAAGCCACTCCGTGGTTGCTGAAAGCACTCCGCCGAGCCTAAAACCACTCCGCCAGGAGCCAAAACCACTGCGTCAGGCCTAAAACCACTCCGCCGAGCCTAAAACAACTCCGTTGGGGCCAAAACCACTCCACCAGTGCTGAAACCGCTCCATCGGGGCTGAAACCCCTCCGTGAAGCCGAAAAGCACTGTGTCGGGGCTGAAACCCCTCCGTGAAGCCGAAAAGCACTGTGTCGGGGCTGAAACCCCTCCGTGAAGCCGAAAAGCACTGCGTCGGGGCTGAAACCCCTCCGTGAAGCCGAAAAGCACTGTGTCGGGGCTGAAACCCCTGCGTGAAGCCGAAAAGCACTGTGTCAGGGTTGAAACCACTCCGCCAGGGCCAAAACCACTCGTCTGACCTTAAAACCACTCTGCCAGGGCCAAAACCACTGCGTCGGGGCTGAAACCACTCCGCCAGGGCCAAAACCACTGCGTCGGGGCTGAAACCACTCCGCCAGGGCCAAAACCACTCTGCCAAACCTAGAACCACTCCGCCGGGGCTGAAACCACTCCGCCGAGCCTAAAAGCAGTGCGTCAGGGCTGAAACCACTCCGCCAAGCCTAAAACCACTGCGTCAGGTGGAAAACCACTCCGCCAGGGCCAAAACCCCTCCGCTGACATGAAAACCATTCCGTCAGGGCTGGAACCACTCCGCCGAGCCTAAAACCCCTCCGTCGGGGCTGAAACCACTGTGCTGGGGCGGAAACTGCTCCGTCAGGCTGTACACCACTGTGTCAGGCCGAAAAGCACTCCACCGGGGCCAAAACCACTGCGTCGGGGCTGAAAGCGTTCCACCAGGGCTAAAACCACTCCGCCGACATTAAAACCACTGCGCCAAGCCTAAAAGCACTGCGTCGGGGCAGAAACCACTCCGCCGAGCCTGAAACCACTGCGTCAGGCCTGAAACCACTCCACCGAGCCGAAAACAACTCCGTCAGGGCCAAAACCACTCCACCAGTGCTGAAACCGCTCCGTCGGGGCTGAAACCCCTCCGTAAAGCCGAAAAGCACTCTGTCGGGGCCGAAACCCCTCCGCCAAGCCGAAAAGCACTGTGTCGGGGTTGAAACCACTCCGCCAAGCCGAAAAGGACTGTGTCGGGGTTTGAAACCACTCCGCCAGGGCCAAAACCACTCGTCTGACCTTAAATCCACTCCGCCGAGCCTAAAAGCACTGCATCGGGGCTGGAACCACTCCGCCGAGGCCAAAACCACTGCGTCGGGGCTGGAACCACTCCGCCGAGGCCAAAACCACTGCGTCGGGGCTGGAACCACTCCGCCGAGGCCAAAACCACTGTGTTGGGGCTGGAACCACTCCATCAAGCCTAAAACCACTGCATCGGGGCTGAAACCACTGCGTCAGGCCCAAAACAACTCCGTCAGGGCCCAAACCACTCCACCAGTGCTGAAACCACTCCGCCAAGCCTGAAACCAGTGCATCGGGGCTGAAACCACTCCACCAGTGCTGAAACCACTCTGCCAAGCCTAAAACCACTCCATCAAGCCTAAAAGCAGTGCGTCGGGGCTGAAACCACTCCGCCGGGGCTGAAAATACTCTGCCGAGCCTAAAACCACTTCGCCGGGGCGAAAACCACTCCGCCAAGCCTAAAACCACTGCGTCAGGGCTGAAACCACTCCGCCAAGCCTAAAACCACTGCGTCGGGGCGAAAACCACTCCGCCAAGCCTAAAACCACTGCGTCGGGGCGAAAACCACACCGCCGAGCCTAAAAGCAGTGCGTCAGGGCTGAAACCACTCTGCCAAGCCTAAAAGCACTCCACTGAGGCGAAAACCACTGCGTCGGGGCTGAAACCACTCCGCCGAGCCTAAAAGCAGTGTGTCATGGCTGAAACCCCTCCGTGAAGCCTAAAAGCATTGCGTCAGGTGGAAAACCACTCCGCCGAGCCTAGAACCACTCCACTGAGCCTAAAAGCACTGCATTGGGGCTGAAACCACTCTGCCAGGGCTAAAACGACTGCGTCGGGGCTGAAACCACTCCATCAAGCCGAAAAGCACTGCGTCGGGGCTGAAACTAGTGCGTCAGGCCCAAAACAACTCCGTCGGAGCCAAAACCACTCCACCAGTGCTGAAACCGCTCCGTCGGGGCTGAAACCCCTCCATGAAGCCGAAAAGCACTGTGTCGGGGCTGAAAACCCCTCCGTGAAGCCGAAAAGCACTGTGTCGGGGCTGAAACCCCTCCGTGAAGCCGAAAAGCACTGTGTCGGGGCTGAAACCCCTGCGTGAAGCCGAAAAGCACTGTGTCGGGGCTGAAACCCCTGCGTGAAGCCGAAAAGCACTGCGTCGGGGCTGAAACCCCTCCGTGAAGCCGAAAAGCACTGCGTCGGGGCTGAAACCCCTCGGTGAAGCCGAAAAGCACTGTGTCGGGGCTGAAACCCCTCGGTGAAGCCGAAAAGCACTGTGTCGGGGCTGAAACCCCTCCATGAAGCCGAAAAGCACTGTGTCGGGGTTGAAACCACTCCGCCAAGCCGAAAACCACTGCGTCAGGGTTTAAACCACTCCGCCAGGGCCAAAACCACTCGTCTGACCTTAAAACCACTCCATCAAGCCTAAAAGCAGTGCATCAGGGCTGAAACCACTCCGCCAAGCGTAAAACCACTGCGTCAGGTGGAAAACCACTCCGCCGAGCCTAAAAGCAGTGCGTCAGGGCTGAAACCACTCCGCCAGGGCCAAAACCACTCAATCGGGGCTGAAAGCGTTCCACCAGGGCTAAAACCACTGTGCCGACATTAAAACTACTGCGCCGAGCCTGAAACCACTGCGTCAGGGCTGAAACCACTCCGCCAAGCCTAAAACCACTGCGTCAGGTGGAAAACCACTCCGCCAGGGCCAAAACCCCTCCGCTGACATGAAAACCATTCCAACAGGGCTGGAACCACTCCGCCGAGCCTAAATCCCCTCCGTCGGGGCTGAAACCACTGTGCTGGGGCGGAAACTGCTCCATCAGGCTGTAAACCACTGCGTCAGGCCGAAAAGCACTCCAGCAGGGCCAAAACCACTGCGTCGGGGCTGAAAGCGTTCCACCAGGGCTAAAACCACTGTGCCAAGCCTAAAAGCACTGCGTCGGGGCTGAAACGACTCCGCCGAGCCTGAAACCACTGCGTCAGGCCTAAAACCACTGCGCCGAGCCTAAAACAACTCCGTCGGGGCCAAAACCACTCCACCAGTGCTGAAGCCGCTCCGTCGGGGCTGAAACCCCTCCGTGAAGCCGAAAAGCACTGTGTCGGGGCTGAAACCCCTCTGTGAAGCCGAAAAGCACTGTGTCGGGGCTGAAACCCCTCCGTGAAGCCAAAAAGCACTGTGTCAGGGTTGAAACCACTCCACCAGGGCCAAAACCACTCGTCTGACCTTAAAACCACTCCGCCGAGCCTAAAAGCACTGCATCGGGGCTGAAACCACAGTGCCAGGGCCAAAACCACTCCGTCGGGGCTGAAACCAATCCATCAAGCCTAAAACCACTCCATCGGGGCTGAAACTAGTGCGTCAGGCCCAAAACGACTCCGTCAGGGCCAAAACCACTCCACCAGTGCTGAAACCACTGCGCCAAGCCTGAAACCACTGCTTTGGGGCTGAAACCACTCCTCCAGAGCCAAAAACCACTGCGTCGGGGTTGACACCACTCTGCCAGGGCCAAAACCACTCATCTGACCTTAAAACCACTCCGCCAAGCCTAAAAGCACTGCATCGAGGCTGAAACCAGTCCGCCGAGCGTAAAACCACTGCATCGGGGCTGAAACCACTGCGTCAGGCCCAAAACAACTCCGTCGGGGCCAAAACCACTCCGCCAGTGCTGAAACCACTGCGCCAAGCCTGAAACCACTGCTTTGGGGCTGAAACCACTCCGCCAGGGCCAAAACCACTCGTCTGACCTTAAAACCACTCCATCAAGCCTAAAAGCACTGTGCTGGGGCAGAAACTGCTCCGTCAGGCTGTAAACCACTGTGTCAGGCGGAAAAGCACTCCGCCAAGCCTAAAACCACTGCATCGGGGCTGAAACCACTCCGGCGAAGCGAAAAGTAGTGTGTCAGGGCTGAAAACCACTCCGCCAAGCCTAGAACCACTGCATCGGGGCTGAAACCACTCTGCAGAGCCTAAAACCACTCTGTCGGGGCTGAAATCACTCTTCCGAGTTAAACCACTGCGTCAGGCCTAAAACCACTCCGCCGAGCCTAAAACAACTCCGTCGGGTCCAAAACCACTCCACCAGTGCTGAAAGCACTCCGTCGGGGCTGAAACCCCTGCGTGAAGCCGAAAAGCACTGTGTCGGGGTTGAAACCACTCCGCCGAGCCTAAAAGCACTGCATTGGGGCTGAAACCACTCCGCCAGGGCCAAATCGACTCGGTCAGGGCTGAAACCACTCCATCAAACCTAAAAGCACTACATCAGGCCGAAAACCACTCCGTCGGGGCTGAAACCACCGTGCCAGGGCCAAAACCAGTCTGGCAAACCTAAAAGCACTGCATCAGGCCGAAAACCACTCCGTCGGGGCTGAAACCACCGTGCCAGGGCCAAAACCAGTCTGCCAAGCCTAAAACCACTGCGTCGGGGCGAAAACCACTCCGCCGGGGCTGAAACCACTCCGCCGAGCCTAAAAGCAGTGCGTCAGGGCTGAAACCATTCCGCCGAGCCTAAAACCATTCCGCCGACATTAAAACCACTGCGCCAAGCCTAAAAGCACTGCATCGGGGCTGAAACCACTCCGCCGAGCCTGAAACCACTGTGTCAGGCCTGAAACCACTCCGCCGAGCCTAAAACAACTCTGTCGGGGCCAAAACCACTCCACCAGTGCTGAAACCACTCCGTCGGGGCTGAAACCCCTCCGTGAAGCCGAAAAGCACTGCGTCGGGGTTGAAACCCCTCCGTGAAGCCGAAAAGCACTGCGTCGGGGTTGAAACCCCTCCGTGAAGCCGAAAAGCACTGTGTCGGGGTTGAAACCACTCCGCCAAGCCAAAAACCACTGCGTTCAGGGTTGAAACCACTCCGCCAGGGCAAAACCACTCGTCTGACCTTAAAACCACTCCGCTGAGCCTAAAACCACTGCGTCGGGGCTGATACCACTCCGCCAGGGCCAGAACCACTCATCTGACCTTAAAACCACTCCATCAAGCCTAAAAGCACTCCGTCCGGGCTGAAACCACTCGGCCAGGGCCAAAACCACTGCGTCGGGGCTGAAACCACTCCGCCAAGCCTAAAAGCAGTGCGTCAGGTGGAAAACCACTCCACCGAGCCTAGAACCACTCCACTGAGCCTAAAAGCACTGCATTGGGGCTGAAACCACTCTGCCAGGGCTAAAACGACTGCGTCGGGGCTGAAACCACTCCATCAAGCCGAAAAGCACTGCGTCGGGGCTGAAACTACTGTGTCAGGCCCAAAACAACTCCGTCGGGGCCAAAACCACTCCACCAGTGCTGAAACCACTGCGCCAAGCCTCAAACCACTCCGTCGGGGCTGAAACCACTCCGGCAGGGCCAAAAGCACTCGGCTGACCTTAAAACCACTCCATCAAGCCTAAAAGCACTGCGTCGGGGCAGAAACTGCTCCGTCAGGCTGAAAACCACTCCACCGAGGCTGAAACCACTGCGTCAGGGCAGAAGCCACTCCGTGGTTGCTGAAACCACTCCGCCGAGCCTGAAACCACTCCGTCGGGGCCAAAATCACTCCGTCGGGGCTGAAACCACTCCGCCGAGCCTAAAAGCAGTGCGTCAGGGCTGAAACCTCTCCGCCAGGGCCAAAACCACTCTGCCAAGCCTAAAACCACTCCACCGGGGCGAAAACCACTCCGCCGGGGCTGAAACCACTCCGCCGAGCCTAAAAGCAGTGTGTCGGGGCTGAAACCACTCTGCCAAGCCTAAAACCGCTCCGCCGGGGCGAAAACCACTCCGTCGGGGCTGAAACCCCTCCGCCGAGCCTAAAAGCAGTGCGTCAGGGCTGAAACCACTCTGCCAAGCCTAAAACCACTCTGCTGAGGCGAAAACTACTCTGCCAAGCCTAAAACCACTCTGCTGAGGCGAAAACTACTCTGCCAAGCCTAAAACCACTCCGCCGAGGCGAAAACCACTGGGTCGGGGCTGAAACCACTCCACCGAGTTTAAAAGCAGTGCGTCGGGGCTGAAACCACTCCGTCGAGCCTAAAACCACTCCGTCGGGGCTGAAACCACTCCGCCGAGCCTGAAACCACTGCGTCAGGGCAGAAGCCACTCGGTCGTTGCTGAAACCACTCCGCCGGACCTGAAACCACTCCGCCAGGGCCAAAACCACTGCGTCAGGCCTAAAACCACTCTGCCGAGCCTAAAACAACTCCGTCGGGGCCAAAACCATTCCACCAAGGCGAAAACCACTCCGCCGGGGCTGAAACCACTCCGCCAAGCCGAAAAGCAGTGCGTCAGGGCTGAAACCCCTCCGTGAAGCCGAAAAGCACTGTGTCGGGGCTGAAACCCCTCCGTGAAGCCGAAAAGCACTGTGTCGGGGCTGAAACCCCTCCGTGAAGCCGAAAAGCACTGTGTCGGGGCTGAAACCCCTCCGTGAAGCCGAAAAGCACTGTGTCGGAGTTGAAACCATTCCGCCAAGCCGAAAAGCACTGTGTTGGGGTTGAAACCCCTGCGTGAAGCTGAAAAGCACTCTGTCGGGTTTGAAACCACTCCGAGGCCAAAAGCAGTGCGTCGGGGCTGAAACCACTGTGCCGGGGCGGAAACTGCTCCGTCAGGCTGTAAACCACTGCGTCAGGCCGAAAAGCATTCCACCGGGGCCAAAACCACTGCATCGGGGCTGAAAGCGTTTCACGAGGGCTAAAACCACTCCGCCGACATTAAAACCACTGCGCCAAGCCTAAAAGCACTGCGTCGGGGCTGAAACCACTCCGCCGAGCCTGAAACCACTGCGTCAGGCCTGAAACCACTCCACCGAGCCGAAAACAACTCCGTCGGGGCCAAAACCACTCCACCAGTGCTGAAACCGCTCCGTCGGGGCTGAAACCCCTCCGTGAAGCCGAAAAGCACTGTGTTGGGGTTGAAACCCCTCCGCCAAGCCGAAAAGCACTGTGTCGGGGCTGAAACCCCTCCGTGAAGCCGAAAAGCACTGCGTCGGGGTTGAAACCACTCCATCAAGCCTAAAACCACTCCGCCGGGGCTGAAACTAGTGCGTCAGGGCCCAAACCACTCCAGCAGTGCTGAAACCACTCCGTTGAGCCTGAAACCACTGCGTCGGGGCTGAAACCACTCCGTTGAGCCTGAAACCACTGCGTCAGGCCTGAAACCACTCCGCCAGGGCCAAAACCACTGCGTCAGGCCTAAAACCACTCTGCCGAGCCTAAAACAACTCCGTCGGGGCCAAAACCATTCCACCGAGGCGAAAACCACTCCGCCGGGGCTGAAACCACTCCGCCGAGCCGAAAAGCAGTGCGTCAGGGCTGAAACCCCTCCGTGAAGCCGAAAAGCACTGTGTTGGGGTTGAAACCCCTCCGCCAAGCCGAAAAGCACTGTGTCGGGGCTGAAACCATTCCGCCAAGCCGAAAAGCACTGTGTCGGGGTTGAAACCACTCCGCCAAGCCGAAAAGCACTCTGTCGGGGCTGAAACCACTCCGCCGAGCCGAAAAGCACTCTTTCAGGGTTGAAACCACTCCGCCAGGGCCAAATCCACTCGGTCAGGGCTGAAACCACTCCATCAAACCTAAAAGCACTGCATCAGGCCGAAAACCACTCCGTCGGGGCTGAAACCACCGTGCCAGGGCCAAAACCAGTCTGCCAAGCCTAAAACCACTGCGTCGGGGCGAAAACCACTCCGCCGGGGCTGAAACCACTCCGCCGAGCCTAAAAGCAGTGCGTCGGGGCTGAAACCACTCCGTCGGGGCTGAAACTACTGCATCAGGCCTGAAATCACTCTGCCGAGCCTGAAACCACTGCGTCAGGCCTAAAACCACTCCGCCGAGCCTAAAACAACTCCGTCGGGGCCAAAACCACTCGTCTGACCTTAAAACCACTCCATCAAGCCTAAAAGCACTGCGTCGGGGCAGAAAGTGCTCCGTCAGGCTGAAAACCACTCCGCCGAGCCTGAAACCACTGCGTCAGGACAGAAGCCACTCCGTGGTTGCTGAAACCACTGTGCCGAGCCTAAAACCACTCCGCCAGGGCCAAAACCACTGCGTCGGGGCTGAAACCACACCGCCAGGGCCAAAACCACTGCGTCAGGCCTAAAACCACTCCACCGAGCCTAAAACAACTCCGTCGGGGCCAAAACCACTCCACCAGTGCTGAAACCGCTCCGTCGGGGCTGAAACCCCTCCGTGAAGCCGAAAAGCACTCTGTCGGGGTTGAATCCACTCATACAAGCCGAAAAGCACTGCATCGGGGCTGAAACCACTCATACAAGCCGAAAAGCACTGCATCGGGGCTGAAACCACTCCGCCAGGGCCAAATCCACTCGGTCAGGGCTGAAACCACTCCATCAAACCTAAAAGCACTGCATCAGGCCGAAAACCACTCCGTCGGGGCTGAAACCACCGTGCCAGGGCCAAAACCAGTCTGTCAAACCTAAAACCACTGCATCAGGCCGAAAACCACTCCGTCGGGGCTGAAACCACCGTGCCAGGGCCAAAACCAGTCTGCCAAGCCTAAAACCACTGCGTCGGGGCGAAAACCACTCCGCCGGGGCTGAAACCACTCCGCCGAGCCTAAAAGCAGTGCGTCGGGGCTGAAACCACTCCGCCGAGCCTAAAAGCAGTGCGTCAGGGCTGAAACCACTCTGCCAAGCCTAAAACCACTCCACCGACATTAAAACCATTCCGCCAAGCCTAAAACCACTCTGTCGGGGCTGAAACCACTGCGTCAGGCCTAAAACCACTCCGCCGAGCCTAAAACAACTCCGTCGGGGCCAAAACCACTCCACCAGTGCTGAAACCACTCCGCCGGGGCTGAAACCACTCCGCCAAGCCGAAAACCACTGCGTCGGGGCTGAAACCACTCTGCCAAGCCTAAAACCATTCCGCCAAGCCTAAAACCACTGCGTCGGGGCTGAGACCGCTCCATCAAGCCGAAAACCACTGCGTCGGGGCTGGAACCACTCCATCAAGCCTAAAACCACTGCGTCGGGGCTAAAACTACTGCGTCAGGCCCAAAACAACTCCGTCAGGGCCCAAACCACTCCACCAGTGCTGAAACCACTGCGCCAAGCCTGAAACCAGTGCATCGGGGCTGAAACCACTCCACCAGTGCTGAAACCACTCTGCCAAGCCTAAAACCACTCCATCAAGCCTAAAAGCAGTGCGTCGGGGCTGAAACCACTCCGCCGGGGCTGAAACTACTCTGCCGAGCCTAAAACCACTTCGCCGGGGCGAAAACCACTCCGCCAAGCCTAAAACCACTGCGTCAGGGCTGAAACCACTCCGCCAAGCCTAAAACCACTGCGTCGGGGCTGAAACCACTCCGCCAGGGCCAAAACCACTCGTCTGACCTTAAAACCACTCCATCAAACCTAAAAGCACTGCGTCGGGGCTGAAACTGCTCCGTCAGGCTGAAAACCACTCGGCCGAGCCTGAAACCACTGCGTCAGGGCAGAAGCCACTCCGTGGTTGCTGAAACCACTCCGCCGAGCCTAAAACCACTCCGCCAGGGCCAAAACCACTCCGTCGGGGCTGAAACCACACCGCCAGGGCCAAAACCACTGCGTCAGGCCTAAAACCACTCCGCCGAACCTAAAACAACTCCGTCGGGGCCAAAACCACTCCACCAGTGCTGAAACCGCTCCGTCGGGGCTGAAACCCCTCCGTGAAGCCGAAAAGCACTGTGTCGGGGCTGAAAACCCCTCCGTGAAGCCGAAAAGCACTGTGTCGGGGCTGAAACCCCTGCGTGAAGCCGAAAAGCACTGTGTCGGGGCTGAAACCCCTCCGTGAAGCCGAAAAGCACTGCGTCGGGGCTGAAACCCCTCCGTGAAGCCGAAAAGCACTGCGTCGGGGCTGAAACCCCTCCATGAAGCCGAAAAGCACTGCGTCGGGGCTGAAACCCCTGCGTGAAGCCGAAAAGCACTGCGTCGGGGCTGAAACCCCTCGGTGAAGCCGAAAAGCACTGTGTCGGGGCTGAAACCCCTCCGTGAAGCCGAAAAGCACTGTGTCGGGGCTGAAACCCCTCCGTGAAGCCGAAAAGCACTGTGTCGGGGCTGAAACCCCTCCGTGAAGCCGAAAAGCACTGTGTCGGGGTTGAAACCACTCCGCCAAGCCGAAAAGCACTGTGTCAGGGTTGAAACCACTCCGCCAGGGCCAAAACCACTCGTCTGACCTTAAAACCACTCTGCCAGGGCCAAAACCACTGCGTCGGGGCTGAAACCACTCCGCCAGGGCCAAAACCACTGCGTCGGGGCTGAAACCACTCCGCCAGGGCCAAAACCACTCTGCCAAACCTAGAACCACTCCGCCGGGGCTGAAACCACTCCGCCGAGCCTAAAAGCAGTGCGTCAGGGCTGAAACCACTCCGCCAAGCCTAAAAGCAGTGCGTCAGGTGGAAAACCACTCCGCCAGGGCCAAAACCCCTCCGCTGACATGAAAACCATTCCGTCAGGGCTGGAACCACTCCGCCGAGCCTAAAACCCCTCCGTCGGGGCTGAAACCACTGTGCTGGGGCGGAAACTGCTCCGTCAGGCTGTACACCACTGTGTCAGGCCGAAAAGCACTCCACCGGGGCCAAAACCACTGCGTCGGGGCTGAAAGCGTTCCACCAGGGCTAAAACCACTCCGCCGACATTAAAACCACTGCGCCAAGCCTAAAAGCACTGCGTCGGGGCTGAAACCACTCCGCCGAGCCTGAAACCACTGCGTCAGGCCTGAAACCACTCCACCGAGCCGAAAACAACTCCGTCAGGGCCAAAACCACTCCACCAGTGCTGAAACCGCTCCGTCGGGGCTGAAACCCCTCCGTAAAGCCGAAAAGCACTCTGTCGGGGCCGAAACCCCTCCGCCAAGCCGAAAAGCACTGTGTTGGGGTTGAAACCACTCCGCCAAGCCGAAAAGGACTGTGTCGGGTTTGAAACCACTCCGCCAGGGCCAAAACCACTCGTCTGACCTTAAATCCACTCCGCCGAGCCTAAAAGCACTGCGTTGGGGCTGAAACCACTCCGCCGAGGCCAAAACCACTGCGTCGGGGCTGGAACCACTCCGCCGAGGCCAAAACCACTCCGCCGGGGCTGAAACTACTCTGCCGAGCCTAAAACCACTTCGCCGGGGCGAAAACCACTCCGCCAAGCCTAAAACCACTGCGTCAGGGCTGAAACCACTCCGCCAAGCCTAAAACCACTGCGTCGGGGCGAAAACCACTCCGCCAAGCCTAAAACCACTGCGTCAGGTGGAAAACCACACCGCCGAGCCTAAAAGCAGTGCGTCAGGGCTGAAACCACTCTGCCAAGCCTAAAAGCACTCCACTGAGGCGAAAACCACTGCGTCGGGGCTGAAACCACTCCGCCGAGCCTAAAAGCAGTGTGTCATGGCTGAAACCCCTCCGTGAAGCCTAAAAGCATTGCGTCAGGTGGAAAACCACTCCGCCGAGCCTAGAACCACTCCACTGAGCCTAAAAGCACTGCATTGGGGCTGAAACCACTCTGCCAGGGCTAAAACGACTGCGTCGGGGCTGAAACCACTCCATCAAGCCGAAAAGCACTGCGTCGGGGCTGAAACTAGTGCGTCAGGCCCAAAACAACTCCGTCGGGGCCAAAACCACTCCACCAGTGCTGAAACCACTGCGCCAAGCCTGAAACCAGTGCGTCGGGGCTGAAACCACTCCGCCAGGGCCAAAACCACTCGGCTGACCTTAAAACCACTCCATCAAGCCTAAAAGCACTGCGTCGGGGCAGAAACCGCTCCGTCAGGCTGAAAACCACTCGGCCGAGCCTGAAACCACTGCGTCAGGGCAGAAGCCACTCCGTGGTTGCTGAAACCACTCCGCCGAGCCTAAAACCACTCCGCCAGGGCCAAAACCACTCCGTCGGGGCTGAAACCACACCGCCAGGGCCAAAACCACTGCGTCAGGCCTAAAACCACTCCGCCGAGCCTAAAACAACTCCGTCGGGGCCAAAACCACTCCACCAGTGCTGAAACCGCTCCGTCGGGGCTGAAACCCCTCCGTGAAGCCGAAAAGCACTGTGTCGGGGCTGAAAACCCCTCCGTGAAGCCGAAAAGCACTGTGTCGGGGCTGAAACCCCTGCGTGAAGCCGAAAAGCACTGTGTCGGGGCTGAAACCCCTCCGTGAAGCCGAAAAGGACTGTGTCGGGTTTGAAACCACTCCGCCAGGGCCAAAACCACTCGTCTGACATTAAAACCACTGCGCCGAGCCTAAAAGCACTGCGTCGGGGCTGAAACCACTCCGCCGAGCCGAAAACAACTCCGTCAGGGCCAAAACCACTCCACCAGTGCTGAAACCGCTCCGTCGGGGCTGAAACCCCTCCGTAAAGCCGAAAAGCACTCTGTCGGGGCCGAAACCCCTCCGCCAAGCCGAAAAGCACTGTGTCGGGGTTGAAACCACTCCGCCAAGCCGAAAAGGACTGTGTCGGGTTTGAAACCACTCCGCCAGGGCCAAAACCACTCGTCTGACCTTAAATCCACTCCGCCGAGCCTAAAAGCACTGCATCGGGGCTGAAACCACTCCGCCGAGGCCAAAACCACTGCGTCGGGGCTGGAACCACTCCGCCGAGGCCAAAACCACTGCGTCGGGGCTGGAACCACTCCGCCGAGGCCAAAACCACTGCGTCGGGGCTGGAACCACTCCATCAAGCCTAAAACCACTGCGTCGGGGATAAAACTACTGCGTCAGGCCCAAAACAACTCCGTCAGGGCCCAAACCACTCCACCAGTGCTGAAACCACTGCGCCAAGCCTGAAACCAGTGCATCGGGGCTGAAACCACTCCACCAGTGCTGAAACCACTCTGCCAAGCCTAAAACCACTCCATCAAGCCTAAAAGCAGTGCGTCGGGGCTGAAACCACTCCGCCGGGGCTGAAACTACTCTGCCGAGCCTAAAACCACTTCGCCGGGGCGAAAACCACTCCGCCAAGCCTAAAACCACTGCGTCAGGGCTGAAACCACTCCGCCAAGCCTAAAACCACTGCGTCAGGTCTGAAACCACTCCGCCAAGCCTAAAACCACTGCGTCGGGGCGAAAACCACTCCGCCAAGCCTAAAACCACTGCGTCGGGGCGAAAACCACACCGCCGAGCCTAAAAGCAGTGCGTCAGGGCTGAAACCACTCTGCCAAGCCTAAAAGCACTCCACTGAGGCGAAAACCACTGCGTCGGGGCTGAATCCACTCCGCCGAGCCTAAAAGCAGTGTGTCATGGCTGAAACCCCTCCGTGAAGCCTAAAAGCATTGCGTCAGGTGGAAAACCACTCCGCCGAGCCTAGAACCACTCCACTGAGCCTAAAAGCACTGCATTGGGGCTGAAACCACTCTGCCAGGGCTAAAACGACTGCGTCGGGGCTGAAACCACTCCATCAAGCCGAAAAGCACTGCGTCGGGGCTGAAACTAGTGCGTCAGGCCCAAAACAACTCCGTCGGGGCCAAAACCACTCCACCAGTGCTGAAACCACTGCGCCAAGCCTGAAACCAGTGCGTCGGGGCTGAAACCACTCCGCCAGGGCCAAAACCACTCGGCTGACCTTAAAACCACTCCATCAAGCCTAAAAGCACTGCATTGGGGCAGAAACTGCTCCGTCAGGCTGAAAACCACTCGGCCGAGCCTGAAACCACTGCGTCAGGGCAGAAGCCACTCCGTGGTTGCTGAAACCACTCCGCCGAGCCTAAAACCACTCCGTCGGGCCAAAACCACTCCGTCGGGGCTGAAACCACACCGCCAGGGCCAAAACCACTGCGTCAGGCCTAAAACCACTCCGCCGAACCTAAAACAACTCCGTCGGGGCCAAAACCACTCCACCAGTGCTGAAACCGCTCCGTCGGGGCTGAAACCCCTCCGCGAAGCCGAAAAGCACTGTGTCGGGGCTGAAACCCCTCCGCGAAGCCGAAAAGCACTGTGTCGGGGCTGAAACCATTCCGCGAAGCCAAAAAGCACTGTGTCAGGGCTGAAACCCCTCCGTGAAGCCGAAAAGCACTGTGTCGGGGCTGAAACCCCTCCGTGAAGCCGAAAAGCACTGTGTCAGGGCTGAAACCCCTCCGTGAAGCCGAAAAGCACTGCGTCGGGGCTGAAACCCCTCCGTGAAGCCGAAAAGCACTGCGTCGGGGCTGAAACCCCTCCGTGAAGCCGAAAAGCACTGTGTCGGGGCTGAAACCCCTCCGTGAAGCCGAAAAGCACTGTGTCGGGGCTGAAACCCCTCCGTGAAGCCGAAAAGCACTGCGTCGGGGCTGAAACCCCTCCGTGAAGCCGAAAAGCACTGTGTCGGGGTTGAAACCACTCCGCCAAGCCGAAAACCACTGCGTCAGGGTTTAAACCACTCCGCCAGGGCCAAAACCACTCGTCTGACCTTAAAACCACTCCATCAAGCCTAAAAGCAGTGCATCAGGGCTGAAACCACTCCGCCAAGCCTAAAAGCAGTGCGTCAGGTGGAAAACCACTCCGCCAGGGCCAAAACCCCTCCGCTGACATGAAAACCATTCCGTCAGGGCTGGAACCACTCCGCCGAGCCTAAATCCCCTCCGTCGGGGCTGAAACCACTGTGCTGGGGCGGAAACTGCTCCGTCAGGCTGTAAACCACTGTGTCAGGCCGAAAAGCACTCCAGCAGGGCCAAAACCACTGCGTCGGGGCTGAAAGCGTTCCACCAGGCCTAAAACCACTGCGCCGAGCCTAAAACAACTCCGTCGGGGCCAAAACCACTCCACCAGTGCTGAAACCGCTCCGTCGGGGCTGAAACCCCTCCGTAAAGCCGAAAAGCACTGTGTCGGGGCTGAAACCCCTCTGTGAAGCCGAAAAACACTGTGTCGGGGCTGAAACCCCTGCGTGAAGCCGAAAAGCACTGTGTCAGGGTTGAAACCACTCCACCAGGGCCAAAACCACTCGTCTGACCTTAAAACCACTCCGCCGAGCCTAAAAGCACTGCATCGGGGCTGAAACCACAGTGCCAGGGCCAAAACCACTCCGTCGGGGCTGAAACCAATCCATCAAGCCTAAAACCACTCCATCGGGGCTGAAACTAGTGCGTCAGGCCCAAAACGACTCCGTCAGGGCCAAAACCACTCCACCAGTGCTGAAACCACTGCGCCAAGCCTGAAACCACTGCTTTGGGGCTGAAACCACTCCGCCAGGGCCAAAACCACTGCGTCGGGGTTGACACCACTCTGCCAGGGCCAAAACCACTCATCTGACCTTAAAACCACTCCGCCAAGCCTAAAAGCACTGCATCGGGGCTGAAACCAGTCCGCCGAGCGTAAAACCACTGCATCGGGGCTGAAACCACTGCGTCAGGCCCAAAACAACTCCGTCAGGGCCAAAACCACTCCGCCAGTGCTGAAACCACTGCGCCAAGCCTGAAACCACTGCGTCGGGGCTGAAACCACTCCGTCGGGGCCAAAACCACTCGTCTGACCTTAAAACCACTCCATCAAGCCTAAAAGCACTGTGCTGGGGCAGAAACTGCTCCGTCAGGCTGTAAACCACTGTGTCAGGCGGAAAAGCACTCCGCCAAGCCTAAAACCACTGCATCGGGGCTGAAACCACTCCGGCGAAGCGAAAAGTAGTGTGTCAGGGCTGAAACCACTCCGCCAAGCCTAGAACCACTGCATCGGGGCTGAAACCACTCTGCCGAGCCTAAAACCACTCTGTCGGGGCTGAAATCACTCTTCCGAGTTAAACCACTGCGTCAGGCCTAAAACCACTCCGCCGAGCCTAAAACAACTCCGTCGGGTCCAAAACCACTCCACCAGTGCTGAAAGCACTCCGTCGGGGCTGAAACCCCTGCGTGAAGCCGAAAAGCACTCTGTCGGGGTTGAAACCACTCCGCCAAGCCTAAAACAACTCCGTCAGGGCTGAAACCACTCCACCAAGCCTAAAACAACTCCGTCAGGGCTGAAACCACTCCGGCAGGGCCAAAACCACTGCGTCGGGGCTGAAACCACTCCGCCGAGGCCAAAACCACTGCGTCGGGGCTGAAACCACTCCGCCAAGCCTAAAAGCAGTGCGTCAGGTGGAAAACCACTCCACCGAGCCTAGAACCACTCCACTGAGCCTAAAAGCACTGCATTGGGGCTGAAACCACTCTGCCAGGGCTAAAACGACTGCGTCGGGGCTGAAACCACTCCATCAAGCCTAAAACCACTGCGTCGGGGCTGAAACTACTGTGTCAGGCCCAAAACAACTCCGTCGGGGCCAAAACCACTCCACCAGTGCTGAAACCACTGCGCCAAGCCTGAAACCAGTGCGTCGGGGCTGAAACCACTCCGGCAGGGCCAAAACCACTGCGTCGGGGCTGAAACCACTCCGCCAAGCCTAAAAGCAGTGCGTCAGGTGGAAAACCACTCCACCGAGCCTAGAACCACTCCACTGAGCCTAAAAGCACTGCATTGGGGCTGAAACCACTCTGCCAGGGCTAAAACGACTGCGTCGGGGCTGAAACCACTCCATCAAGCCTAAAACCACTGCGTCGGGGCTGAAACTACTGTGTCAGGCCCAAAACAACTCCGTCGGGGCCAAAACCACTCCACCAGTGCTGAAACCACTACGCCAAGCCTCAAACCACTCCGTCGGGGCTGAAACCACTCCGGCAGGGCCAAAACCACTCGTCTGACCTTAAAACCACTCCATCAAGCCTAAAAGCACTGCGTCGGGGCAGAAACTGCTCCGTCAGGCTGAAAACCACTCCACCGAGGCTGAAACCACTGCGTCAGGGCAGAAGCCACTCCGCCGAGCCTGAAACCACTCCGCCGAGCCTGAAACTACTCCGTCGGGGCTGAAACCACTCCGTGGTTGCTGAAACCACTCCGCCGAGCCTAAAACCACTCCGCCGGGGCCAAAACCACTCCGTGGTTGCTGAAACCACTCCGCCGAGCCTAAAAGCAGTGCGTCACGGCTGAAACCACTCCGCCAAGCCTAAAACCACTGCGTCGGGGCGAAAACCACTCCGCCAAGCCTAAAACCACTGCGTCAGGTGGAAAACCACACCGCCGAGCCTAAAAGCAGTGCGTCAGGGCTGAAACCACTCTGCCAAGCCTAAAAGCACTCCACTGAGGCGAAAACCACTGCGTCGGAGCTGAAACCACTCCGCCGAGCCTAAAACCATTCCGCCGACATTAAAACCACTGCGCCAAGCCTAAAAGCACTGCATCGGGGCTGAAACCACTCCGCCGAGCCTGAAACCACTGCGTCAGGCCTGAAACCACTCCGCCGAGCCTAAAACAACTCCGTCGGGGCCAAAAGCACTCCACCAGTGCTGAAACCGCTCCGTCGGGGCTGAAACCCCTCCGTGAAGCCGAAAAGCACTGTGTCGGGGCTGAAACCCCTCCGCCAAGCCGAAAAGCACTGTGTCGGGGCTGAAACCCCTCCGTGAAGCCGAAAAGCACTGTGTCGGGGCTGAAACCACTCCGCCAAGCCGAAAAGCACTGTGTTGGGGCTGAAACCACTCCGCCAAGCCGAAAAGCACTCTGTCGGGGCTGAAACCACTCCGCCAAGCCGAAAAGCACTCTGTTGGGGTTGAAACCACTCCGCCAAGCTGAAAAGCACTGCGTCGGGGTTGAAACCACTGCGCCGAGCCTAAAACCACTCGTCTGACCTTAAAACCACTCCGCCGAGCCTGAAACCACTGCGTCAGGCCTGAAACCACTCCGCCAGGGCCAAAACCACTGCGTCAGGCCTGAAACCACTCCGCCGAGCCTGAAACCACTGCGTCAGGCCTAAAACCACTCCGCCGAGCCTAAAACAACTCTGTCGGGGCCAAAACCACTCCACCAGTGCTGAAACCGCTCCGTCGGGGCTGAAACCCCTCCGTGAAGCCGAAAAGCACTGTGTCGGGGCTGAAACCCCTCTGCGAAGCCGAAAAGCACTCTGTCGGGGTTGAAACCACTCCGCCAAGCCGAAAAGCACTGCGTCGGGGTTGAAACCACTCCGCCGAGCCTGAAAGCACTCCGCCGAGCCTAAAAGCACTGCATCGGGGCTGAAACCACTCCGCCAGGGCCAAAACCACTGCATCGGGGCAGAAACCACTCCGCCGAGCCTAAAACCACTCCGTCGGGGCAGAAACCACTCCGCCGAGCCTAAAAACACTCCGTCGGGGCAGAAACCACTCCGCCGAGCCTAAAAGCACTGCGTCGGGGCTGAAACCCCTCCGGGAAGCCGAAAAGCACTGTGTCGGGGCTGAAACCCCTCCGTGAAGCCGAAAAGCACTGTGTCGGGGCTGAAACCCCTCTGTGAAGCCGAAAAGCACTGTGTCGGGGCTGAAACCCCTCCGTGAAGCCGAAAAGCACTGTGTCGGGGCTGAAACCCCTCGGTGAAGCCGAAAAGCACTGTGTCGGGGCTGAAACCCCTCCGTGAAGCCGAAAAGCACTGTGTCGGGGCTGAAACCCCTCCGGGAAGCCGAAAAGCACTGTGTCGGGGCTGAAACCCCTCCGTGAAGCCGAAAAGCACTGTGTCGGGGCTGAAACCCCTCCGCCAGAGCCAAAACCACTCGTCTGACCTTAAAACCACTCCGCCGAGCCGAAAAGCACTGCATCGGGGCTGAAACCCCTCCGCTGAGGCCAAAACGACTGCGTCGGGGCTGAAACCACTCCGCCGAGCCGAAAAGCACTACGTCGGGGCTGAAACCCCTCCGCTGAGGCCAAAACGACTGCGTCGGGGCTGAAACCACTCCGCCGAGCCTAAAACCACTCCGTCGGGGCTGAAAGCACTCCGCCGAGCCTAAAACCACTCCGTCGGGGCTGAAAGCACTCCGCCGAGCCTAAAACCACTCCGTCGGGGCTGGAACCACTCCGCCGAGCCTAAAACCACTCCGTGGGGGCTGAAACCACTCTGCCGAGCCGAAAACCACAGCGTCGGGGCTGGAACCACTCCACCGAGCCTAAAACAACTCCGTCAGGGCCAAAACCACTCCACCAGTGCTGAAACCGCTCCGTCGGGGCTGAAACCCCTCCGTGAAGCCGAAAAGCACTGTGTCGGGGCTGAAAACCCCTCCGTGAAGCCGAAAAGCACTGTGTCGGGGCTGAAACCCCTGCGTGAAGCCGAAAAGCACTGTGTCGGGGCTGAAACCCCTCCGTGAAGCCGAAAAGCACTGTGTCGGGGCTGAAACCCCTGCGTGAAGCCGAAAAGCACTGTGTCGGGGCTGAAACGCCTCCGTGAAGCCGAAAAGCACTGTGTCGGGGCTGAAACGCCTCCGTGAAGCCGAAATGCACTCTGTCGGGGTTGAATCCACTCATACAAGCCGAAAAGCACTGCATCGGGGCTGAAACCCCTCCGTGAAGCCGAAAAGCACTGTGTCGGGGCTGAAACCACTCCACCAGGGCCAAATCCACTCGGTCAGGGCTGAAACCACTCCATCAAACCTAAAAGCACTGCATCAGGCCGAAAACCACTCCGTCGGGGCTGAAACCACCGTGCCAGGGCCAAAACCAGTCTGCCAAGCCTAAAACCACTGCGTCGGGGCAAAAACCACTCCGCCGGGGCTTAAACCACTGCGCCAAGCCTAAAACCACTCCGCCGGGGCTGAAACCACTCCGCCGAGCCTGAAACCACTGCGTCAGGCCTGAAATCACTCTGCCGAGCCTAAAAGCACTGCGTCAGGCCTAAAAGCACTCCGCCGAGCCTAAAACAACTCCGTCGGGGCCAAAACCACTCGGCTGACCTTAAAACCACTCCATCAAGCCTAAAAGCACTGCGTCGGGGCAGAAACTGCTCCGTCAGGCTGAAAACCACTGCGTCGGGGCTGAAACCACTCCGTGGTTGCTGAAACCACTCCGCCAGGGCCAAAACCACTCCGTCGGGGCTGAAACCACTCCGCCGGGGCCGAAACCACTCCGTGGGGCCAAAACCACTGCGTCAGGCCTAAAACCACTCCGCCGAGCCTAAAACCACTCCGCCGGGGCCAAAACCACTCCACCAGTGCTGAAACCGCTCCGTCGGGGCTGAAACCCCTCCGTGAAGCCGAAAAGCACTGTGTCGGGGCTGAAACCCCTCCGTGAAGCCGAAAAGCACTGTGTTGGGGCTGAAACCCCTCCGTGAAGCCGAAAAGCACTGTGTCGGGGCTGAAACCCCTCCGTGAAGCCGAAAAGCACTGCGTCGGGGCTGAAACCCCTCCGTGAAGCCGAAAAGCACTGCGTCGGGGCTGAAACCACTCCGTCAAGCCTAAAACCACTCCGCCGGGGCTGAAACTAGTGCGTCAGTGCCAAAACCACTCCAACAGTGCTGAAACCACTGTGCCAAGCCTGAAACCACTGCGTCAGGGCTGAAACCACTCCGCCGAGCCTAAAACCCCTCCGTCGGGGCTGAAACCACTCCAGAAAGCCGAAAAGCACTCCGTTGGTGCTGAAACCACTCCACCAGGGCCAGAACTACTCCAGCGATCCGAGAATGGGTAGCCTGCGCGTGTCGTAGACTAGGGAACCTCCGTTTGCCTTTTGGCACCTCGGGGCAGCCTCGGAGTGTCGTTGTAGGAGGCCGGAGAGCCTCCGCATACCTTTTGGTTTGGCCAGGCAGCCTCCACGTGCCTTTGTGAGCGTCCGGGCAGCCTCCGCAGGCCTTTGGGTGCGGCCGGGCAGCCTCGGAGTGTCGTTCTAGCAGGCTGGGGAGCCTCCACGTGTCTTTCTAGGAGAGCGGGCAGCCTCGCAGTGTGGTTGTAGGAGAGCGGGCAGCCTCGCAGTGTGGTTGTAGGAGGCCGGGAAAGCTTCACATGCCTTTGGGTGCAGCTGGGCGGCCTCCGTGTGCCTTTGGGTGCGGCCGGGCAGCCTCTGAGTGTGGTTGCAGGAGACTAGGGAGCCTCCACTTGTCTTTCGGTCCGGCCAGGCAGCCTGCCAGTGTGATTCCAGGAGAGCGGGCAGCCTCCGAGTATCGTTCGGGGAGGCCGGGGAGCCTCCGCGTGCCTTTCTGTGCAGCCGGGGAGCCTCCTCCTACCTTTGGGTACGGCCGGGCAGCCTCGGAGTGTCGTTCGAGGAGGCCGGGGAGCCTCCCCGTGCCTTTGGGTGTGGCCAGAGATCCTGTGCGTGTCTTTAGGTGTGGCCGGGGAGGCTCCGCATATGTTTCGGTACGTCCAGGCAGCCTTTGAGCGTCATAGTAGGAGAGCGGACAACCTCCGTGTGCCTTTGGGGACGTCCAAGCAGCCTCGGCGTGTCGTTGTAGGAGGCCGAGCAGCCTCGGCGTGTTGTTCTAGGAGAGTGGGGAGCCTCTGCGTGTCCTTGCAGGAAACCGAGCAGCGTCCACGAACCTTGCAGTGTGGCCAGGGAGCCTCCGAGTATCGTTGTAGGAGAGCGGGCAGCATCCGCGTGCCCTTGGGTGCGGCCAGGCAGCCTCCGCGTGTCGTTCGAGGAGGCCGGGCAGCCTCCGCGTTCCTTTTGGTGCGGCTGGGGAGCCTCTGCCTGCCTTTCAGTGCGGCCAGGGAGCCTGCGAGTGTCATCCTAAGAGGCCGAGGAGCCTCTAAATGTCGTTCTAGGAAGCTGAGGAGCCTCCGAGTGTCGTTCTAGGAGACCAGGGAGCCTCCGTGTGCCTTTGGGTGCGACCAGGGAGCCTGCACGTGTCGTTCTAGGAAGCTGAGGAGCCTCCGCGTGTCGTTCTAGGAAGCCAGGAAACGTGCACGTGCGTTTGGGTGCAGCTGGGCAACCTGCGAGTGTTGTTCTAGGAGACCGGGCAGCCTCGGAGCGTCATTCTTGGAAGCCAGGCAGCCTCCGAGTGTCATTTCAGTCGACCGGTCCGGCTCCGCGTGCCTTTGGGTGCGGCCGTGCAGCCTCTGAACTTCGTTCTAGAGACCGGGGAGCCTCGGAGCGTTGTTCTAGGAAGCGGAGGATCCTCTGTGTGCTTTTTGGAGCAGCCGGGGAGCATCTAGTTTTGTTCTAGGAAGCCGGGTATCCTCCGTGTGCCTTTGGGTGCGGCCAGAGAGCCTCCTCGTCCCTTTCGGTGCAGCCGGGGAGCCTGTGCATGTCGTTCTAGGAGAGTGGGCAGCATCCGAGTGTCGCCTTCGAGTCAGGGGAGCATCCGCGTGTCGTCGTAGGAGACCGGGCAGCTTCCGAGGATCGTCGTAGGAGACCGGGCAGCCTCGGAGTGTCGTTGTAGGAGGCTGAGGAGCCTCCGACTGCCTTTGGGTGCGGCCAGGGAGCCTCCGAGTGTCGTTCTACAAGATCGGGGAGCGTCAGAGTGTCGTTCTGGTGAGTTGGGGATCCTCCGCGCGCCTTCGAGTGCGGCCGTGGAGCCTCCGCGTGCCTTTGGGTGCGGCCTGGACAGCTTCGTATCAGGCTCTGCGTGCTCGGACGGCCTTGTGGCAGGCTCTGCAGGCTTGGGCGAGCTTGGAGGGGCTCTGCGGTCTCATTGGGGCTCTTTTGGAGGTGGCCCGGCCGAGGCCCTCCGTGTGCCCTCTGGGGTGCCGCACCCTCCTGGGGGTGGTTTTTGGCCCCATCCCAGCCCCCTTGGTCTGTCTGTTGTGGTGCCTCTGAGTCATTTGGTGCCTTTTGGGGCACCTGCGACCCCTCGGGGTGGCTTTGGGGGTGCCCAGACCCCATGTTGTGCTTTTGTGTCGTCCGTGACCCCTCGGTGTGCGTTTGTGCCCGCCGCAGGGCTCTTCAGGTGCCCCGTGGTGCTGCCCAGACCCATCGCTGCCCCTCTGGGGACGCCCCAGAGCCCTCGTGGTGCCCGCTGGTGCTCCCCAGGGCATTCGGTGTGCCTCTGGGTGCTGCGCTGGCGTCTTGGGGGCCTTTGGGGGTGGCCCGGCCGTATGGGTGTGCTCTGGGAGGGCAGCCGGAGCCCTGGGTGTGCTTTGTGGTGTCCGCTGGGTGCCTTGGTGTGGGGTCGGTGGCTGCCTGGAGGCGTTTGTGGTGCTGTTAGGGTTGCCGGTGGCCCTTGGAAGGGGGTTGGGGCGCTCGTCGGAGGCCTCGTGGCCCCTTTGGGGGTGTCCTGGGCCCTCGGGGGTGTCTTTTGGTGCTGGCCAGGGCTTGTGAGGTGCGTGTGGTTGCTCGCAGAGGCCTGGCTGTGCCTTGTGGTGCCTCTGCGGCCCCTGGTTGTGGCTCTCCTGGTGGCCCAGGGAGCTCGGTGGGCGTGTTGGTGCGTCGCGGGTGCCTGCCCGTGCCTTTTGGTGCGCCCAGGGCCCTCGGGGTGTGTGGAGGGGGGGCCCGCAGTGCCCTCAGGGTGCGTGTGGGGGTGCCGTGGAGATGTCTGGTGGGCCTCTTGGGGTGCTTAGAGGTGCTGAGGGTGCCTTTTGGTGTGCGCTGGGCCCCTTGGTGTGGCTTTTGGGGCAGCCCAGGGCTGTGGATGTGGCTTTTGGGGCACCGCAGAGCCATGTCGTGTGCTTGTTGGTAGGTCCCAGGCGGGTTGTTGTGGCTTTTGGGGTGCCCCTGGCCCCGCGTTGGGCCTTTCGGAGAGGCCTGGCGCCCTCAGCAGTTTTCTCCTGCTGCCCCGGGCTCCTCGGTGGGCGTTTCGGTGCAGCCTGAGCCCCGAGTGGGGCTGTGGGTGCTTCCTGGTGCCCCCATTGCGCTTTTGGGGCTGCCCTGGAGCCCTCGGTGTCACTTTTGGTGCCCCGCAGAGTGTTTGCCGCGTCTTTCAGGGCTTTCCTGGCCTCTCGCTGTGCTGCTCGGGCCACGCGGACCCCCCGGTGTTTCTTTTGGAGTGCCTCAGCCCCTCGGTGTGCCGTCCAGGGTGCCCAAGGCCCCTTGGTGTGCTTTTTGGGGGCCCCTAGACCCCTTGGTGTGCTTTTCAGTGCCTGCTGGTCCCCTTGCTGTGCCTTTTGGTGCGCCCCAGAGCTCGGGATGTGGCTTTTGGGGCACCACAGACCCATTTCTTGTCCTTTTAGGTACGTCCTGGGCCTGTTGGTGTGTATTTTGGGGTGTCTTAGCCCCCTCGGAGTGCCTTTCCTTGCACCCCAGAGCAATGGGGGGGGGTGCCTTGTGTGGTGCTCTGCTCCCCCCAAGTGCCTTTCAGGGTGCCCCTGACCCCTCGAGTTGCCTTTCAGGGTGCCCCTGGCCCCTCAGTGTGGCTTTTGGGGCACCCTGCACCCCTAGGAGATGCCTTTTGGGGCATCCCAGAGCACTTGGGGTGCTCTTCAGGGTGCTCTAGCCACCTCGGGTGCTTTTCCTGGAGCCCCGCTGTAGCTCTTTGAGAGCCCTCTAGGCTTCGGGTTGCCTTTTGAAACGTCTGAGATGTTTCTGCTCGCCTGTGGGGATGTGCTGGAGCCCTGGGGTTTGCTTTTTGGCTCCCCAGAGCCTTGGGGGTTGTTTGTTTGTTTGTTTGTTTGTGTTTTTTCCCCTTCCAGAGCACCTCGGAGCCCTCCGTTTGGTTCCTCGGCCCGCCGCTCGCTTCTCCGTGCGCCCCAGGCTCCTCGGGTTGCCTTTCGGAGCACCCTCGATGCTTGGATTGTCTTGTGGGGCACCCCAGAGCCCCCCCCCCAACACTGCACCCCGCTGGCTTCACCCCAGCCAGGCGGGGAGGGGCTCGTGCAGCACCTGCAGGCAGGCAGGAGGCAGAGGAGTTTGGCAGCGATCCCCTTGCCCTGCCCAGCACCAGGAGGAGGAAGAGGAGGGAGCCGCGGTCCTGTGCCCGCGGAGCCCTCTCCGGCCGGGCAGCGCCCGGCAGCTCAGCCGTCAGCAGCCGGGCAGAGGACGGGCCACCAAGGGCTCTTGTCTTTCCCTTGCAGCCCGCCCGGCCCTGCAGCAGCGCCAGCGGAGTCAGCGAGACGGCTGGGCCCGGCCCCCAGCCCCCAGGGACCCGATCCCGGAGCCCAAGGGGGAGAGCAGCCTCCTCTCCCGGGAGAGCAGCGTTGCCGGCCCGGCCGGGCCCCCAGGCGGTGGAGAAAGCAGCCACGGCCGCTGCGGGGCCATCTAGGTCCCCGGGGCCCCGACCTTTCCGCGGCTGGACGTGGGCGTTCCTTGTGACAGCCAAGGTTTGGGCGTCAACTCGGCTGGGGGCACGTGGCCGAGCAGCGAGGGCGCCCCAGGCACAGCGAGGCCGCGGCGCTTTTTTGCCCCGAGCAGCTCCCTGGAGCGGGAGCGGCTCCAGTGGGGCCAGGCCTGCCCCTGCCCCCCGGGGGAGCCGGGCGGGTCGAGGCCGGCCCCCGACACCCACCCCTGCCCTTAAAGGCAGGCTTGGGAGACTGTCAGAGTCTTCAAGCCTCAGGGTGCTCTTCAAGTAGCTTGGAGGTCCTTAATTTCTTCCCGAGTCCCTCAGTGTAACTGGAAGACCAACCTCAGGGACTCAGCCCACCTGGGAGACCTCTCTTCTGCAGGGCTCCCAGGTCAGCTGCGTTCCTTACAAGTCCCTAGGGGCTGTCAGAGTCTTAAAGTCTCTGGGGGCTCTGAAGGGAACCAGGAGGCACTGAGGAAGACATTAAGGAGCTCCAAGTACCTGGAAGACCAACCTCAGGGAGTCCGCCCACCTGGGAGACCTTTCTTCTTCAGGTCTCCCAGTTGGGCTGAGTCCCTGAGGTGGTTCTTCCAGTAACTTGGAGAGCCCCCAGAGACTTGAAGACTCTGAAAGTCTCCCAGCCCTGCCTTTAAGGGCAGTGGTGGGCGTCGGGGGCAGGCCTGGACCTGATTGGCTCCCCCGGGGGGCAGGGGCCGGCCTGGCCCAATGGGGGCCCTGGAGGCCCCTGGGCTCCCTAGCCTAAGAGACTTGTGTGGGGACAGAAATTCAGCAAGGCTTTTTTGCCCCCACACAAGTCTCTTAGGCTAGGGAGCCCAGGGGCCTCCAGGGCCCCCACTGGCTCCCGGGGGGGGTGTGGCCCAATGGGGGCCAGGCCTGGCCCCCACGCCCCCCACTGCCCTTAAAGGCAAGGTGGAGAGGCTTTAAGGCTCTTCAAGTCCCTGGGGGCTCCTTCAGTTCCATGAAGAGCCCCCAGAGACTTGAAGAGCCTTAAAGCCTCTCCACCTTGCCTTTAAGGGCAGCAGGGGCAGGCCTCAGCCCAGACCCCCCCACTCCCCAGCCTCAGGGCTTTGGTGGGGGCACAAAAAAGCCCTGCCCAGCGGCTGCCCCCACACAAAGCCCTGAGGCCAAGGAGCGCTCGCTGCTCCCTCGTCGCCCCGGCCTTCCCCGCTGCCTCCCGGGCTGGAGCTGGGCTGCCAGGGCCCCTGCTCAAAGGAAGGGCCAACCTGGGGGCGAGGAGAAACAGCCCCTTGGGACAGGAGCTCTTCCCCGAGCAGGGAGAACGCAGCCTTCGGCAAGCTGCGAGCAGGCGTGAACAGAGACCGCGCACAGAACACAGCACGTGGCACCTCGCCTCAGCTGGGGCTCGCGCCAAGTTTTATTGCCCAGAGCCCAAACACCTTCGCGCGGTGCCACCGTGCCCAAGTCCCACTTGGCGCTTCCTGGGGAGCGGGACGAGCTGGCAGGCGCAGGCCGCCTTCCTGCTGCGGCAGCTCCTGGAGGGGTGCGTGAAGGCCAAAGCCGGATTCTTGCTCCTTCGGGTGGTGGTGGGGGGGGGGGGGGGGGGGGTCTGGGAAAGCAGGTCACTTCCTCAGTGCAGCTGGAGTCTGAAGCTGGGGCCCCAGAGAGCTGCGGGAGGGGTGGGCAAGAGACGAAAGAGCAGCTCTTGCCAGCAACCAGCACCTAGGAAAACAAAACAGAGCTCTTAAGAAAGAGCAGGACCAGGCACTTTCCCCTCTCTCAACACTCGGGCCCGACCCCGCGTCCCCCCCCGAGGAGCGGGCGCTGGGGCTCTGCGCACTGCGGCTCTGCCTTCTGGCCTTCAGCGCATCCACAGAGCACGGCTCCTGCTGAAAACAGAGCAGAAACGCACACAACTAGTGGCCCCAAATATGAAAAAACAATAATAAAATAAATCAAAACCAGAGCCATAGCTTGTCTGGCACCTACCAGGCCTCAAAGGTCTCGGAAGGAGCCCGAGCGCCGCTGCTCTCTGCGCGCTGCCAGTGATGGGCAAAAAGCCTCTTCCTCCCATACGCAGCTCAGGCCCATTTCTCCTCCTCCTTCGTGTGCAAGGCGACAGCGCTGAACACCAAGAGGCCTGCCTTCAGGGAGAAGGCGCCGGCACAGTACAGAAATGCCGAGGGGACACATCGTTCCTACTGCGTGGGCTGCAGGGGACGCCCAGACACCTAGAAAAGGAGAGACCCTCTCTCGAGTCTGGCACTGCACCACAGCACAGCAACAGCAGCTCTTGCACACAACTCACACTCCCTCTCCTGTATTAGTGCCCGTGGCTTCCCTGAAAAGGCAAGGGAGCTCTTGAGGTTCTGCCCCAAATCACTGCTTTCCTCCTTAGCTAAAAGCTCGCAGACATGTCCCACCTCGTTTTCCAGCGCCACGTTCTCTACTCTGCAAGAAACAGTTGCACAATTCAACTCTCCGCAACACCAAGACTCTCCGGGCTGCCTTTCGCAGCAACTGCCCAACAGCTCCCCAAAAAGGGGCAGCCACAAGCACAGGTTGCTGGGAAGCCCAGGCCGGGAGCTTGCTAAACAACTCCAAAAAGCAAAGCCAAAGAGAAGCAAGTCCAAAGTCCTCCAGCCCCTCGTACGCTCCAGGACACTGCAGCCCAGCCAGAGCTGTCCCAGAGAGCCCCTTCCCCTGGCACAAGACATTCCCACTGGCCTTACCTGCGGAGAGGAGCCCCGGGGAGCGAAACCCAGTTGGTCATGACCTACTGGGAACTGAAACACCCCACAGCCCTCCGGCAGCGGGAGCTGCACGCCCCAGTTGCCCCCGCAGACAGACAAAGCGGCCACGTTGAGCTGACCCAGGCAACAGAAAACACAACCGAGAAACACAACCGAGCTCTCAGTGAGCACGTCAGCTCCCAGCGGCCACAAAGGAAGCAGACAGAGATCTTGCAGAGACAGGACACAGCTCCCACTACGCTTCTCAGCTCCCCAGGCAGCTGAAACCCCAAAACAGCCTCGCCAGTAAAACACATCTTCTACTTATACGCTTCACAGGCAAGGAGATGGTTTTTCCCCCTGGCCAAATGATACGCTCTGATTCCACTTTCTACAGCAAAGGCTGAAAGCTCTGCACGGGCAGACAGACAGACAAGGAAGGACCCCGCGCCAGCGCCACCACACGCCGCGCCACCACCAGGCTCCAGCGGCTCCCACAGGGCTGGGAACCAGCCTGCCAACACCCGCCCCCGAAGAAAGCCCGAGGGAGGGCGGCAGCCGCGCTGGAAACCTGCCGCCCCCGGCAGCAGACGAGCCCCCGGCGGGGCGGGAAGCGCCACCCGGCCGCCTCGGGGCCGCCAGGGAAGCCCTTGCCCGAGCGCTGCCCCCTCCCCGGCGCTCCGGACAGCCCGGCCGCCGGCTGCCAACGCTCCCTCCTCCGGCGCCGCCCGCAGCCCGCCGGGCACTCGCTGCACGGGCCGGCAAACAGCGCCCGCAGACACCCAGCGCTCCGCTGCCGGCGCTCGCTCCTCCGCGCCGCCCGCCGGTGCTGCCAGCAGCTCGCGGCCGGCACCATCGCGCACGTCCCGCTCGGTCCCGCCGCGCTGCCAACGGCGCTGCCACAACCGTTGCGCGTTGCCCAGGCGAGAGCGACCGGCCGCCCCGACCGCCTCCCCGCGCCCGGCCCGGCCCCCCCGCCGCCCCCGAGCCCGGCTGCGCCACGACCCGCCGCGCGTCCCGCAGCCTGCCGCTCTCCAGCAGCGCCGCGCCACCGCACCAGACAGGACGCGACGCGACGCGACGCGACGGGACCCGGCCGCCGCCGCCAGGCGCCACCACACAGCCGGCCACCCCGCCGCCATCTTCGCCGCCGGCCGCTCGCTCCCCCCACCCCCGGCCAGAGGCGGGAGCGGGGCGCCAATCAGCGGCGGGCGGCGCGCAGGCGCCCTCCAATGGCCGAGAGGCAGCTGGCCCGGCCGGCCAATCCCCGCGGCGGCCCGGGCGGAGGGCGGGAGGGAGCGGAGAGAGGCCGGAGATGGCGTCCGGCGGCCGTGGGCGCCGCCGAGCGGGCGGGCGGCGGGGCGGGGTCTGCCGGCGCCAGGGACGCGGTCCCCGCTGTCCCCCCTCAGTGTCCCCCTCGCTGTCCCCTCGACCCCGTCCACCCCTTGTGCCCGCCCGCCCGGGCCGCTCGGGCGCCTCGGCCGAGCTGCGGCTCTGGTGGGGGCGAAGGGCGAGAGCGGGCCGAGGGGCCCCTGGCAAAAGAAGTGGGCCGGGAGCTGCTGGGCTCGGGGGTTGGTGGCCCTGGGCGAGGCGGCCAGGAGAGCAGGGCGGTCGGCTGTCGGTGGCGGCAGAGGGCAGCGGGGAGGGCAGGCGCCGTGCGTGCGCGGGCAGGGCAGGGGCTGCGGGCAGGGCAGGCAGGAAGCGGCGGTGGCTGGCGCGGGCCTGGAGCGGCCGGTGCCGAAGGCCAAGTGCTGGGAGCAGGTTGGGCTGTGCGCAGGGTGCCGCCAAGCGAGGCGGGAGGGTGCGTTGCGGGGGAGCGCTGCCCCCGAGGCGCTGGGGTGTCCCGCGAGGCCCGAGGGGGTGGGCTGCGCGAGGCGGGGTGTCGGCGAGGGCGGCGAGGCTGGAGGAGGCGCGGGTCGGGGGGCTGCTGTCCACGGAAAGGCCCGGCCGTGCGAGAGGGTCCCTAGGAAAGCTGCGCGTGGCCTTGTTGTGCTTGGTTTTGGCAGGCGGTGCGGTGAAGCGGAGCGCTTGGAGGGGGAAAGGCGGCGTGTGGAGCCTGTGGAGAGCGGGTGCCGGAGAGGCGGAGGCGGCGCTGGAGGTGCTGGTGCTGGCAGGGCCGCTGAGGGCAGAGGTGGGTTGAGGTGAGGTGGGAAGCAGAGGAAGAGGCTGTGGCTGGGTGTGGGACGTGTTGGGCTGTAGAGCTGCATTGCCATGTTGCCTGCTGCCTGGAGAGTGGAGGTTGGCTGTACTGGTGCTGGACCTGGGGTGCTGGTGCAGCGTGGTGCGGGGCCTGGTGGGCTAGGGTAGCGTGGTGTGGGGGAAGGGGGGCTGGTGCAGCGTGGTACGGCCTACTGCTAAGTCTGGTGGGCTTGGGAGAACACTCCGTTGGGGCGGAAACCACTCCGCCGACATAAAAACCACTCCGTCGGGCCTAAAAGCAGTGCGTCGGGCCTAAAAGCAGTGCGTCGGGCCTAAAAGCAATGCGTCAGGGCTGAAACCGCTCCACCAAACTTAAAACCACTGCATACGACCGAAAACCACTCTATCGGAGCTGAAACCACTGTGCCAGGACCAAAACCACTCGGTCGGGGCGGAAACCACTCCACCAGGGCCAAAAGCACTCGGCTGACCTTAAAACCACTCCATCAAGCCTAAAACCATTCCGTGAGGGCTGGAACGACTCTGCCAAGCGTAGAACCACTCCGTCGGGGCTGAAACCACAGTGCTGGGGCAGAAACTGCTCCATCAGGCCGAAAACCACTCCGCCAGGGCCAAAACCCCTCCGCTGACATTAAAACCATTCCGTCAGGGCCGGAACCACTCCGCCGAGCCTAAAACCCCTCCGTCGGGGCTGAAACCACTGTGCTGGGGCGGAAACTGCTCCGTCAGGCTGTAAACCACTGCGTCAGGCCGAAAAGCATTCCACCAGGGCCAAAACCACTGCATCGGGGCTGAAAGCGTTTCACGAGGGCTAAAACCACTCCGTCGACATTAAAACCACTGCGCCAAGCCTAAAAGCACTGCATCGGGGCTGAAACCACACCGCTGAGCCTGAAACCACTGCGTCAGGGCAGAAGACACTCGGTCGTTGATGAAACCGCTCCGCCGAGCCTAAAACCACTCCGCCAGAGCAAAAACCACTCCGTCGGGCCTGAAACCACTCCGCCAGGGCGAAAACCACTGCGTCAGGCCTAAAACCACTCTGCCGAGCCTAAAACAACTCCGTCGGGGCCAAAACCAGTCCACCAAGGCGAAAACCACTCCGCCGGGGCTGAAACCACTCCGCCGAGCCTAAAAGCACTGTGTCGGGGCTGAAACCCCTCCGTGAAGCCGAAAAGCACTGTGTCGGGGCTGAAACCCCTCCGTGAAGCCGAAAAGCACTGTGTCGGGGCTGAAACCCCTCCGTGAAGCCGAAAAGCACTGTGTCGGGGCTGAAACCCCTCGGTGAAGCCGAAAAGCACTGTGTCGGGGCTGAAACCCCTCGGTGAAGCCGAAAAGCACTGTGTCGGGGCTGAAACCCCTCGGTGAAGCCGAAAAGCACTGTGTCGGGGCTGAAACCCCTCCGTGAAGCCGAAAAGCACTGTGTCGGGGCTGAAACCCCTCGGTGAAGCCGAAAAGCACTGTGTCGGGGCTGAAACCCCTCCGTGAAGCCGAAAAGCACTGCATCGGGGCTGAAACCCCTCCGTGAAGCCGAAAAGCACTGTGTCGGGGCTGAAACCATTTCGCCAAGCCGAAAAGCACTGTGTCGGGGCTGAAACCATTTCGCCAACCCGAAAAGCACTGTGTCGGAGTTGAAACCACTCTGCCAAGCCGAAAAGCACTGTGTCGGAGTTGAAACCACTCCGCCAAGCTGAAAAGCACTGTGTCGGGGTTGAAACCCCTCCGTGAAGCCTAAAAGCACTGTGTCGGGGCTGAAACCCCTCCGCCGAGCCGAAAAGCAGTCCGTCGGGGCTGAAACCACTCCATCAAACCTAAAACCACTGTATCAGCCCGAAAACCGCTCCGTCGGGGCTGAAACCACTGCGTCAGGCCTAAAACCACTCCGCCTAGCCGAAAACCACTCCGTCAGGGCCAAAATCACTGTGCTGGGGCGGAAACTGCTCCTTCAGGCTGTAAACCACTGCGTCAGGCCAAAAAGCACTCCACCAGGGCCAAAACCACTGCGTCGGGGCTGAAAGCGTTCCACCAGGGCTAAAACCACTGCGCCGACATTAAAACCACTGCGCCAAGCCTGAAACCACTGCGTCAGGCCTAAAACCACTCCGCCGAGCCTAAAACAACTCCGTCAGGGCCAAAACCACTCCACCAGTGCTGAAACCGCTCCGTCGGGGCTGAAACCCCTCCGTGAAGCCGAAAAGCACTGTATCGGGGTTGAAACCACTCCGCCAGGGCCAAAACCACTCGTCTGACCTTAAAACCACTCCGCCGAGCCTAAAAGCACTGCGTCAGGCCTGAAACCACTGCGTCGGGGCTGAAACCACTCCATCAAGCCTAAAACCACTGCGTCGGGGCTGAAACTAGTGCGTCATGCCCAAAACAACTCCATCAGGGCCCAAACCACTCCAGCAGTGCTGAAACCACTGCGTCAGGGCAGAAGCCACTCGGTGGTTGTTGAAACCACTCCGTCGGGGCCAAAACCACTCGTCTGACCTTAAAATCACTCCATCAAGCCTAAAAGCACTGCGTCGGGGCAGAAACTGCTCCGTCAGGCTTAAAACCACTCCGCCAAGGCCAAAACTGTTCCATCGCGGCAGAAACCACTCCGTCGAGCCTAAAAGCAGTGCGTCGGGGCTGAAACCACTCCGCCGGGGCCAAAACCACTCTGCCAAGCCTAAAACCACTCCTCCGGGGCGAAAACCACTCCGCCAAGCCTGAAACCACTGCGTCAGGCCTGAAATAACTCCGCCGAGCCTGAAACCACTGCGTCAGGGCAGAAGCCACTCCGTGGTTGCTGAAACCACTCCGCCGAGCCTAAAACCACTCCGCCGGGGCCAAAACCACTCCGTCGGGGCTGAAACCACTCCGCCAGGGCCAAAACCACTGCGTCAGGCCTAAAACCACTCCGCCGAGCCGAAAACAACTCCGTCGGGGCCAAAACCACTCCACCAGTGCTGAAACCGCTCCGTCGGGGCTGAAACCCCTCCGTGAAGCCGAAAAGCACTGTGTCGGGGCTGAAACCCCTCCGTGAAGCCGAAAAGCACTCTGTCAGGGCTGAAACCATTCCGCCAAGCCGAAAAGCACTCTGTCGGGGTTGAATCCACTCCGCCAAGCCGAAAAGCACTGTGTCGGGGTTGAAACCACTCCGCCAAGCCAAAAACCACTGCGTTCAGGGTTGAAACCACTCCGCCAGGGCAAAACCACTCGTCTGACCTTAAAACCACTCCGCTGAGCCTAAAACCACTGCGTGAGGCCTGATACCACTCCGCCAGGGCCAGAACCACTCATCTGACCTTAAAACCACTCCATCAAGCCTAAAAGCACTCCGTCCGGGCTGAAACCACTCGGCAAGGGCCAAAACCACTGCGTCGGGGCTGAAACCACTCCGCCAAGCCTAAAAGCAGTGCGTCAGGTGGAAAACCACTCCACCGAGCCTAGAACCACTCCACTGAGCCTAAAAGCACTGCATTGGGGCTGAAACCACTCTGCCAGGGCTAAAACGACTGCGTCGGGGCTGAAACCACTCCATCAAGCCTAAAACCACTGCGTCGGGGCTGAAACTACTGCGTCAGGCCCAAAACAACTCCGTCGGGGCCAAAACCACTCCACCAGTGCTGAAACCACTGCGCCAAGCCTGAAACCAGTGCGTCGGGGCTGAAACCACTCCGCCAGGGCCAAAACCACTCGGCTGACCTTAAAACCACTCCATCAAGCCTAAAAGCACTGCGTCGGGGCAGAAACTGCTCCGTCAGGCTGAAAACCACTCCACCGAGGCTGAAACCACTGCGTCAGGGCAGAAGCCACTCCGTGGTTGCTGAAACCACTCCGCCGAGCCTGAAACCACTCCGTCGGGGCTGAAACCACTCCGTGGTTGCTGAAACCACTCCGCCGGGGCCAAAATCACTCCGTCGGGGCTGAAACCACTCCGCCGAGCCTAAAAGCAGTGCGTCAGGGCTGAAACCTCTCCGCCAGGGCCAAAACCACTCTGCCAAGCCTAAAACCACTCCACCGGGGCGAAAACCACTCCGCCGGGGCTGAAACCACTCCTCCGAGCCTAAAAGCAGTGCGTCGGGGCTGAAACCACTCTGCCAAGCCAAAAACCACTCCGCCGGGGCGAAAACCACTCCGTCGGGGCTGAAACCCCTCCGCCGAGCCTAAAAGCAGTGCGTCAGGGCTGAAACCACTCTGCCAAGCCTAAAACCACTCTGCTGAGGCGAAAACTACTCTGCCAAGCCTAAAACCACTCCACCGAGGAGAAAACCACTGCGTCGGGGCTGAAACCACTCCACCGAGTTTAAAAGCAGTGCGTCGGGGCTGAAACCACTCCGTCGAGCCTAAAACCACTCCGTCGGGGCTGAAACCACTCCGCCGAGCCTGAAACCACTGCGTCAGGGCAGAAGCCGCTCGGTCGTTGCTGAAACCACTCCGCCGGACCTGAAACCACTCCGCCAGGGCCAAAACCACTGCGTCAGGCCTAAAACCACTCTGCCGAGCCTAAAACAACTCCGTCGGGGCCAAAACCATTCCACCAAGGCGAAAAGCACTCCGCCGGGGCTGAAACCACTCCGCCGAGCCGAAAAGCAGTGCGTCAGGGCTGAAACCCCTCCGTGAAGCCGAAAAGCACTGTGTCGGGGCTGAAACGCCTCCGTGAAGCCGAAAAGCACTGTGTCGGGGCTGAAACCCCTCCGTGAAGCCGAAAAGCACTGTGTCGGGGCTGAAACCCCTCCGCCGAGCCGAAAAGCACTGTGTCGGAGTTGAAACCATTCCGCCAAGCCGAAAAGCACTGTGTCGGGGTTGAAACCACTCCGCCAAGCCGAAAAGCACTGTGTCGGGGTTGAAACCACTCCGAGGCCAAAAGCAGTGCGTCGGGGCTGAAACCACTGTGCCGGGGCGGAAACTGCTCCGTCAGGCTGTAAACCACTGCGTCAGGCCGAAAAGCATTCCACCAGGGCCAAAACCACTGCGTCGGGGCTGAAAGCGTTTCAGGAGGGCTAAAACCACTCCGCCGACATTAAAACCACTGCGCCAAGCCTAAAAGCACTGCGTCGGGGCTGAAACCAATCTGCTGAGCCTGAAACCACTGCGTCAGGCCTGAAACCACTCCACCGAGCCGAAAACAACTCCGTCGGGGCCAAAACCACTCCACCAGTGCTGAAACCGCTCCGTCGGGGCTGAAACCCCTCCGTGAAGCCGAAAAGCACTGTGTCGGGGCTGAAACCCCTCCGTGAAGCCGAAAAGCACTGTGTCGGGGCTGAAACCCCTCCGTGAAGCCGAAAAGCACTGCGTCGGGGTTGAAACCACTCCATCAAGCCTAAAACCACTCCGCCGGGGCTGAAACTAGTGCGTCAGGGCCCAAACCACTCCAGCAGTGCTGAAACCACTGCGTCGGGGCTGAAACCACTGCGTCGGGGCTGAAACCACTCCGTCGAGCCTGAAACCACTGCGTCAGGCCTGAAACCACTCCGCCAGGGCCAAAACCACTGCGTCAGGCCTAAAACCACTCTGCCGAGCCTAAAACAACTCCGTCGGGGCCAAAACCATTCCACCGAGGCCAAAACCACTGCGTCGGGGCTGAAACCACTCCGCCGGGGCGAAAACCACTCCGTCGGGGCTGAAACCTCTCCGTGAAGCCGAAAAGCACTGTGTCGGGGCTGAAACCATTCCGCCAAGCCGAAAAGCACTGTGTCGGGGTTGAAACCACTCCGAGGCCGAAAGCAGTGCGTCGGGGCTGAAACCACTGTGCCGGGGTGGAAACTGCTCCATCAGGCTGTAAACTACTGCGTCAGGCCGAAAAGCATTCCACCAGGGCCAAAACCACTGCGTCGGGGCTGAAAGCGTTCCACGAGGGCTAAAACCACTCCGCCGACATTAAAACCACTGCGCCAAGCCTAAAAGCACTGCATCGGGGCTGAAACCACTCCGCCGAGCCTGAAACCACTGTGTCAGGCCTAAAACCACTCCGCCGAGCCTAAAACAACTCCGTCGGGGCCAAAACCACTCCACCAGTGCTGAAACCACTCCGTCGGGGCTGAAACCCCTCCGTGAAGCCGAAAAGCACTGTGTCGGGGCTGAAACCCCTCGGTGAAGCCGAAAAGCACTGTGTCGGGGCTGAAACCCCTGCGTGAAGCCGAAAAGCACTGTGTCGGGGCTGAAACCCCTCGGTGAAGCCGAAAAGCACTGTGTCGGGGCTGAAACCCCTCCGTGAAGCCGAAAAGCACTGTGTCGGGGCTGAAACCCCTCCGTGAAGCCGAAAAGCACTGTGTCGGGGCTGAAACCACTCCGCCGAGCCTGAAACCACTGCGCCGAGCCTAAAACCACTCGTCTGACCTTAAAACCACTCCGCCGAGCCTAAAAGCACTGCGTCGGGGCTGAAACCACTCCGCCGAGCCTAAAAGCACTGCGTCGGGGCTGAAACCACTCCGCCGAGGCCAAATCCACTGCGTCGGGGCTGAAACCACTCTGCCGAGCCTGAAACCACTGCGTCGGGGCTGAAACTACTGCGTCAGGCCCAAAACAACTGCGACAGGGCCAAAACCACTCCAGCAGTGCTGAAACCACTGCGCCAAGCCTGAAACCACTGCGTCGGGGCTGAAACCACTCCGCCAGGGCCAAAACCACTCGTCTGACCTTAAAACCACTCCATCAAGCCTAAAAGCACTGCGTCGGGGCAGAAACTGCTCCGTCAGGCTGAAAACCACTCCGCCGAGCCTGAAACCACTCCGCCAAGGCCAAAACTGTTCCGTCGTTGCTGAAACCACTCCGCCAGGGCCAAAACCACTCCGTCGGGGCTGAAACCACTCCGCCAGGGCCAAAACCACTCTGCCAAGCCAAAAACCACTCCATCGGGGCGAAAACCACTCCGCCGGGGCTGAAACCACTCCGCGGAGCCTAAAAGCAGTGCGTCAGGGCTGAAACCCCTCTGCCAAGCCTAAAACCACTCCGCCGGGGCGAAAACCACTCCGTCGGGGCTGAAACCCCTCCGTGAAGCTGAAAAGCACTCTATCGGGGCTGAAACCATTCGGCGAAGCTGAAAAGCACTCTGTCGGGGTTGAAACCACTCCGCCAAGCTGAAAAGCACTCTGTCGGGGTTGAAACCACTCCGCCAAGCCGAAAACCACTCTGTCGGGGTTGAAACCACTCCGCCAAGCCGAAAAGCACTCTGTCGGGGCTGAAACCATTCCGCCAAGCCGAAAACCACTCGTCTGACCTTAAAACCACTCCGCCAAGCCGAAAAGCACTGCATCGGGGCTGAAACCACTCCGAGGCCAAAAGCAGTGCATCGGGGCTGAAACCACTGTGCCGGGGCGGAAACTGCTCCGTCAGGCTGTAAACCACTGCGTCAGGCCGAAAAGCATTCCACCGGGGCCAAAACCACTGCGTCGGGGCTGAAAGCGTTTCACGAGGGCTAAAACCACTCCGCCGACATTAAAACCACTGCGCCAAGCCTAAAAGCACTGCGTCGGGGCTGAAACCACTCCGCCGAGCCTGAAACCACTGCGTCAGGCCTGAAAGCACTCCGCCGAGCCTAAAACAACTCCGTCGGGGCCAAAAGCACTCCACCAGTGCTGAAACCGCTCCGTCGGGGCTGAAACCATTCCGCCAAGCCAAAAAGCACTGTGTCGGGGCTGAAACCCCTCCGTGAAGCCGAAAAGCACTGTGTCGGGGCTGAAACCACTCTGCCAAGCCGAAAAGCACTGTGTCGGGGCTGAAACCACTCCGCCAAGCCTAAAAGCACTGCATCGGGGCTGAAACCACTCCGCCAAGCCGAAAAGCACTCTGTTGGGGTTGAAACCACTCCGCCAAGCTGAAAAGCACTGCGTCGGGGTTGAAACCGCTGCGCCGAGCCTAAAACCACTCGTCTGACCTTAAAACCACTCCGCCGAGCCTGAAACCACTGCGTGAGGCCTGAAACCACTCCGCCAGGGCCAAAACCACTGCGTCAGGCCTGAAACCACTCCGCCGAGCCTGAAACCACTGCGTCAGGCCTAAAACCACTCCGCCGAGCCTAAAACAACTCCGTCGGGGCCAAAACCACTCCACCAGTGCTGAAACCGCTCCGTCGGGGCTGAAACCCCTCCGTGAAGCCGAAAAGCACTCTGTCGGGGCTGAAACCCCTCTGCGAAGCCGAAAAGCACTCTGTCGGGGTTGAAACCACTCCGCCAAGCCGAAAAGCACTGCGTCGGGGTTGAAACCACTCCGCCAGGGCCAAAACCACTCCGTCGGGGCTGAAACCACTCCGCCAGGGCCAAAACCACTCTGCCAAGCCAAAAACCACTCCACCGGGGCGAAAACCACTCCGCCGGGGCTGAAACCACTCCGCGGAGCCTAAAAGCAGTGCGTCAGGGCTGAAACCCCTCTGCCAAGCCTAAAACCACTCCGCCGGGGCGAAAACCACTCCGTCGGGGCTGAAACCCCTCCGTGAAGCTGAAAAGCACTCTGTCGGGGCTGAAACCATTCGGCGAAGCTGAAAAGCAGTCTGTCAGGGTTGAAACCACTCCGCCAAGCCGAAAAGCACTCTGTCGGGGCTGAAACCACTCCGCCGAGCCTGAAACCACTGCGTCAGGCCTGAAACCATTCCGCCGAGCCTAAAACAACTCCGTCGGGGCCAAAAGCACTCCACCAGTGCTGAAACCGCTCCGTCGGGGCTGAAACCCCTCCGTGAAGCCGAAAAGCACTGCATCGGGGCTGAAACCCCTCCGTGAAGCCGAAAAGCACTGTGTCGGGGCTGAAACCACTCCGCCAAGCCGAAAAGCACTCTGTCGGGGCTGAAACCACTCCGCCAAGCCTAAAAGCACTCTGTCGGGGCTGAAACCACTCCGACAAGCCGAAAAGCACTCTGTTGGGGTTGAAACCACTCCGCCAAGCTGAAAAGCACTGCGTCGGGGTTGAAACCCCTCCATCAAGCCGAAAACCACTCGTCTGACCTTAAAACCACTCCGCCGAGCCTGAAACCACTGCGTCAGGCCTGAAACCACTCTGCCAGGGCCAAAACCACTGCTTCAGGCCTGAAACCACTCCGCCAGGGCCAAAACCACTGTGTGAGGCCTAAAACCACTCCACCGAGCCTAAAACAACTCCGTCGGGGCCAAAACCACTCCACAAGTGCTGAAACCGCTCCGTCGGGGCTGAAACCCCTCCGTGAAGCCGAAAAGCACTCTGTCGGGGTTGAAACCACTCCGCCGAGCCTAAAAGCACTGCATCAGGCCCAAAACCACTCCGTCGGGGCTAAAACCACTGCGTCAGGCCTAAAACCACTCCGCCGAGCCTAAAACAAGTCGGTCGGGGCCAAAACCACTCCACCAGTGCTGAAACCGCTCCGTCGGGGCTGAAACCCCTCCGTGAAGCCGAAAAGCACTGCATCGGGGCTGAAACCCCTCTGCGAAGCAGAAAAGCACTCTGTCGGGGTTGAAACCACTCCGCTAAGCCGAAAAGCACTGTGTCGGGGCTGAAACCCCTCCGTGAAGCCGAAAAGCACTGCGTCGGGGTTGAAACCACTCCATCAAGCCTAAAACCACTCCGCCGGGGCTGAAACTAGTGCGTCAGGGCCCAAACCACTCCAGCAGTGCTGAAATCACTGTGCCACGCCTGAAACCACTGCGTCGGGGCTGAAACCACTCCGCCGAGCCTGAAACCACTGCGTCAGGCCTGAAACCACTCCGCCGAGCCTGAAACCACTGCGTCAGGCCTGAAACCACTCCGCCAGGGCCAAAACCACTGCGTCAGACCTAAAACCACTCTGCCGAGCCTAAAACAACTCCGTCGGGGCCAAAACCATTCCACCGAGGCGAAAACAACTCAGCCGGGGCTGAAACCACTCTGCCGAGCCTAAAAGCAGTGCGTCAGGGCTGAAACCCCTCCGTGAAGCCGAAAAGCACTGTGTCGGGGCTGAAACCCCTCCGTGAAGCCGAAAAGCACTGTGTCGGGGCTGAAACCCCTCCGTGAAGCCGAAAAGCACTGTGTCGGGGCTGAAACCCCTCCGTGAAGCCGAAAAGCACTGTGTCGGGGCTGAAACCCCTCCGGGAAGCCGAAAAGCACTGCGTCGGGGTTGAAACCACTCCGTGAAGCCGAAAAGCACTGTGTCGGGGCTGAAACCCCTCCGTGAAGCCGAAAAGCACTGCGTCGGGGTTGAAACCACTCCGCCAAGCCTAAAACCACTCCGCCGGGGCTGAAACTAGTGCGTCAGGGCCCAAACCACTCCAGCAGTGCTGAAACCACTGTGCCAAGCCTGAAACCACTGCGTCAGGCCTGAAACCACTCCGCCAGGGCCAAAACCACTGCGTCGAGCCTAAAAGCACTCCGCCGAGCCTAAAACAACTCCGTCGGGGCCAAAACCATTCCACCGAGGCGAAAACCACTCCACCGGGGCTGAAACCCCTCCGTGAAGCCGAAAAGCACTGTGTCGGGGCTGAAACCCCTCCGTGAAGCCGAAAAGCACTGTGTCGGGGCTGAAACCCCTCCGTGAAGCCGAAAAGCACTGTGTCGGGGCTGAAACCCCTCCGTGAAGCCGAAAAGCACTGTGTCGGGGCTGAAACCACTCCGCCGAGCCTAAAAGCACTGTGTCGGGGCTGAAACCACTCCGCCGAGCCTAAAAGCACTGCGTTGGGGCTGAAACCACTCCGCCGAGCCTAAAAGCACTGCGTTGGGGCTGAAACCACTCCGCCGAGCCTGAAACCACTGCGCCGAGCCTAAAACCACTCGTCTGACCTTAAAACCACTCCGCCGAGCCTAAAAGCGCTGCATCGGGGCTGAAACCACTCCGCCGAGCCTAAAAGCACTGCATCGGGGCTGAAACCACTCCGCCGAGGCCAAATCCACTGCGTCGGGGCTGAAACCACTCCGCCGAGCCTAAAACCACTCCGTCGGGGCTGAAACTACTGCGTCAGGCCCAAAACAACTGCGACAGGGCCAAAACCACTCCACCAGTGCTGAAACCACTGCGCCAAGCCTGAAACCAGTGCGTCGGGGCTGAAACCACTCCGCCAGGGCCAAAACCACTCGTCTGACCTTAAAACCACTCCATCAAGCCTGAAAGCACTGCGTCGGGGCAGAAACTGCTCCGTCAGGCTGAAAACCACTCCGCCGAGCCTGAAACCACTCCGCCAAGGCCAAAACTGTTCCGTCGTTGCTGAAACCACTCCGCCAGGGCCAAAACCACTCCGTCGGGGCTGAAACCACTCCGCCAGGGCCAAAACCACTCTGCCAAGCCAAAAACCACTCCGTCGGGGCGAAAACCACTCCGCCGGGGCTGAAACCACTCCGCGGAGCCTAAAAGCAGTGCGTCAGGGCTGAAACCCCTCTGCCAAGCCTAAAACCACTCCGCCGGGGCGAAAACCACTCCGTCGGGGCTGAAACCCCTCCGTGAAGCTGAAAAGCACTCTGTCGGGGCTGAAACCATTCGACGAAGCTGAAAAGCACTGTGTCGGGGTTGAAACCACTCCGCCAAGCCGAAAAGCACTCTGTCGGGGGTTGAAACCACTCTGCCAAGCCGAAAACCACTCTGTCGGGGTTGAAACCACTCCGCCAAGCCGAAAAGCACTCTGTCGGGGCTGAAACCATTCCGCCAAGCCGAAAACCACTCGTCTGACCTTAAAACCACTCCGCCAAGCCGAAAAGCACTGCATCGGGGCTGAAACCACTCCGAGGCCAAAAGCAGTGCGTCGGGGCTGAAACCACTGTGCCGGGGCGGAAACTGCTCCGTCAGGCTGTAAACCACTGCGTCAGGCCGAAAAGCATTCCACCAGGGCCAAAACCACTGCATCGGGGCTGAAAGCGTTTCACGAGGGCTAAAATCACTCCGCCGACATTAAAACCACTGCGCCAAGCCTAAAAGCACTGCATCGGGGCTGAAACCACTCCGCCGAGCCTGAAACCACTGCGTCAGGCCTGAAACCACTCCGCCGAGCCTAAAACAACTCCGTCGGGGCCAAAAGCACTCCACCAGTGCTGAAACCGCTCCGTCGGGGCTGAAACCCCTCCGTGAAGCCGAAAAGCACTGTGTCGGGGCTGAAACCCCTCCGTGAAGCCGAAAAGCACTGTGTCGGGGCTGAAACCCCTCGGTGAAGCCGAAAAGCACTGTGTCGGGGCTGAAACCCCTCCGTGAAGCCGAAAAGCACTCTGTCGGGGCTGAAACCACTCCGCAAAGCCAAAAAGCACTCTGTCGGGGCTGAAACCACTCCGCCAAGCCGAAAAGCACTCTGTTGGGGTTGAAACCACTCCGCCAAGCTGAAAAGCACTGCGTCGGGGTTGAAACCGCTGCGCCGAGCCTAAAACCACTCGTCTGACCTTAAAACCACTCCGCCGAGCCTGAAACCACTGCGTCAGGCCTGAAACCACTCCGCCAGGGCCAAAACCACTGCGTCAGGCCTGAAACCACTCCGCCGGGCCTGAAACCACTCCGCCGAGCCTGAAACCACTGCGTCAGGCCTAAAACCACTCCGCCGAGCCTAAAACAACTCCGTCGGGGCCAAAACCACTCCACCAGTGCTGAAACCGCTCCGTCGGGGCTGAAACCCCTCCGTGAAGCCTAAAAGCACTCTGTCGGGGCTGAAACCCCTCTGCGAAACCGAAAAGCACTCTGTCGGGGTTGAAACCACTCCGCCAAGCCGAAAAGCACTGCGTCGGGGTTGAAACCACTCCGCCGAGCCTGAAAGCACTCCGCAGAGCGTAAAACCACTCGTCTGACCTTAAAACCACTCTGCCGAGCCTAAAAGCGCTGCATCGGGCCTGAAACCACTCCGCCGAGCCTAAAACCACTCCGTCGGGGCTGAAACTACTGCGTCAGGCCCAAAACAACTGCGACAGGGCCAAAACCACTCCACCAGTGCTGAAACCACTGCGCCAAGCCTGAAACCAGTGCGTCGGGGCTGAAACCACTCCGCCAGGGCCAAAACCATTCGTCTGACCTTAAAACCACTCCATCAAGCCTAAAAGCACTGCGTCGGGGCAGAAACTGCTCCGTCAGGCTGAAAACCACTCCGCCGAGCCTGAAACCACTCCGCCAAGGCCAAAACTGTTCCGTCGTTGCTGAAACCACTCCGTCGGGGCTGAAACCACTCCATCCAGGGCCAAAACCACTCCATCAAGCCAAAAACCACTCCGTCGGGGCGAAAACCACTCCGCCGGGGCTGAAACCACTCCGCCGAGCCTAAAAGCAGTGCGTCAGGGCTGAAACCCCTCTGCCAAGCCTAAAACCACTCCGCCAGGGCGAAAACCACTCCGCCGGGGCTGAAACCCCTCCGTGAAGCTGAAAAGCACTCTATCGGGGCTGAAACCATTCCGCGAAGCTGAAAAGCACTCTGTCAGGGTTGAAACCACTCCGCCAAGCCGAAAAGCACTCTGTCGGTGTTGAAACCACTCCGCCAAGCCGAAAAGCACTCTGTCGGGGTTGAAACCACTCTGCCAAGCTGAAAAGCACTCTGTCGGGGTTGAAACCACTCCGCCAAGCCGAAAAGCACTCTGTCGGGGTTGAAACCACTCCGCCAAGCCGAAAAGCACTGTGTCGGGGTTGAAACCATTCCGCCAAGCCGAAAACCACTCGTCTGACCTTAAAACCACTCCGCCAAGCCGAAAAGCACTCTGTCGGGGTTGAAACCACTCCGAGGCCAAAAGCAGTGCATCGGGGCTGAAACCACTGTGCCGGGGCGGAAACTGCTCCGTCAGGCTGTAAACCACTGCGTCAGGCCGAAAAGCATTCCACCGGGGCCAAAACCACTGCGTCGGGGCTGAAAGCGTTTCACGAGGGCTAAAACCACTCCGCCGACATTAAAACCACTGCGCCAAGCCTAAAAGCACTGCGTCGGGGCTGAAACCACTCCGCCGAGCCTGAAACCACTGCGTCAGGCCTGAAACCACTCCGCCGAGCCTAAAACAACTCCGTCGGGGCTAAAAGCACTCCACCAGTGCTGAAACCGCTCCGTCGGGGCTGAAACCCCTCCGTGAAGCCGAAAAGCACTGTGTCGGGGCTGAAACCCCTCCGTGAAGCCGAAAAGCACTGTGTCGGGGCTGAAACCCCTCGGTGAAGCCGAAAAGCACTGTGTCGGGGCTGAAACCCCTCCGTGAAGCCGAAAAGCACTCTGTCGGGGTTGAAACCCCTCCGTGAAGCCGAAAAGCACTGCGTCGGGGTTGAAACCACTCCATCAAGCCTAAAACCACTCCGCCGGGGCTGAAACTAGTGCGTCAGGGCCCAAACCACTCCAGCAGTGCTGAAACCACTGTGCCAAGCCTGAAACCACTGCGTCAGGCCTGAAACCACTCCGCCAGGGCCAAAACCACTGCGTCGAGCCTAAAAGCACTCCGCCGAGCCTAAAACAACTCCGTCGGGGCCAAAACCATTCCACCGAGGCGAAAACCACTCCGCCGGGGCTGAAACCCCTCCGTGAAGCCGAAAAGCACTGTGTCGGGGCTGAAACCCCTCCGTGAAGCCGAAAAGCACTGTGTCGGGGCTGAAACCCCTCCGTGAAGCCGAAAAGCAGTGTGTCGGGGCTGAAACCCCTGCGTGAAGCCGAAAAGCACTGCGTCGGGGTTGAAACCACTCCATCAAGCCTAAAACCACTCCGTCGGGGCTGAAACTAGTGCGTCAGGGCCCAAACCACTCCAACAGTGCTGAAACCACTGTGCCAAGCCTGAAACCACTGCGTCAGGGCTGAAACCACTCCGCCGAGCCTAAAAGCACTGCATCAGGCCTGAAACCACTCCGCCAGGGCCAAAACCACTGCATCAGGCCTAAAACCACTCCGCCGAGCCTAAAACAACTCCGTCGGGGCCAAAACCATTCCACCAGTGCTGAAACCGCTCCGTCGGGGCTGAAACCCCTCCGTGAAGCCGAAAAGCACTGTGTCGGGGCTGAAACCCCTCCGTGAAGCCGAAAAGCACTGTGTCGGGGCTGAAACCACTCCACCGAGCCTAAAAGCACTGCATCAGGCCCAAAACCACTCCGTCGGGGCTGAAACCACTGCGTCAGGCCTAAAACCACTCCACCGAGCCGAGAACAACTCCATCGGGGCCAAAACCACTCCACCAGTGCTGAAACCGCTCCGTCGGGGCTGAAACCCCTCCGTGAAGCCGAAAAGCACTGCATCGGGGCTGAAACCCCTCCGTGAAGCCGAAAAGCACTGTGTCGGGGTTGAAACCACTCCGCTAAGCCGAAAAGCACTGTGTCGGGGCTGAAACCCCTCCGTGAAGCCGAAAAGCACTGCGTCGGGGTTGAAACCACTCCATCAAGCCTAAAACCACTCCGCCGGGGCTGAAACTAGTGCGTCAGGGCCCAAACCACTCCAGCAGTGCTGAAACCACTGTGCCAAGCCTGAAACCACTGTGTCGGGGCTGAAACCACTCCGCCGAGCCTGAAACCACTGCGTCAGGCCTGAAACCACTCCGCCGAGCCTGAAACCACTGCGTCAGGCCTGAAACCACTCCGCCAGGGCCAAAACCACTGCGTCAGGCCTAAAACCACTCTGCCGAGCCTAAAACAACTCCGTCAGGGCCAAAACCATTCCACCGAGGCGAAAACAACTCAGCCGGGGCTGAAACCACTCTGCCGAGCCTAAAAGCAGTGCGTCAGGGCTGAAACCCCTCCGTGAAGCCGAAAAGCACTGTGTCGGGGCTGAAACCCCTCCGTGAAGCCGAAAAGCACTGTGTCGGGGCTGAAACCCCTCCGTGAAGCCGAAAAGCACTGTGTCGGGGCTGAAACCCCTCCGTGAAGCCGAAAAGCACTGTGTCGGGGCTGAAACCCCTCCGTGAAGCCGAAAAGCACTGTGTCGGGGCTGAAACCCCTCCGTGAAGCCGAAAAGCACTGCGTCGGGGTTGAAACCACTCCATCAAGCCTAAAACCACTCCGCCGGGGCTGAAACTAGTGCGTCAGGGCCCAAACCACTCCAGCAGTGCTGAAACCACTGTGCCAAGCCTGAAACCACTGCGTCAGGCCTGAAACCACTCCGCCAGGGCCAAAACCACTGCGTCGAGCCTAAAAGCACTCCGCCGAGCCTAAAACAACTCCGTCGGGGCCAAAACCATTCCACCGAGGCGAAAACCACTCCGCCGGGGCTGAAACCCCTCCGTGAAGCCGAAAAGCACTGTGTCGGGGCTGAAACCCCTCCGTGAAGCCGAAAAGCACTGTGTCGGGGCTGAAACCCCTCCGTGAAGCCGAAAAGCACTGCGTCGGGGCTGAAACCCCTCCGTGAAGCCGAAAAGCACTGTGTCGGGGCTGAAACCACTCCGCCGAGCCTAAAAGCACTGCGTTGGGGCTGAAACCACTCCGCCGAGCCTGAAACCACTGCGCCGAGCCTAAAACCACTCGTCTGACCTTAAAACCACTCCGCCGAGCCTAAAAGCACTGTGTCGGGGCTGAAACCACTCCGCCGAGCCTAAAAGCACTGCATCGGGGCTGAAACCACTCCGCCGAGGCCAAATCCACTGCGTCGGGGCTGAAACCACTCCGCCGAGCCTAAAACCACTCCGTCGGGGCTGAAACTACTGCGTCAGGCCCAAAACAACTGCGACAGGGCCAAAACCACTCCACCAGTGCTGAAACCACTGCGCCAAGCCTGAAACCAGTGCGTCGGGGCTGAAACCACTCCGCCAGGGCCAAAACCACTCGTCTGACCTTAAAACCACTCCATCAAGCCTGAAAGCACTGCGTCGGGGCAGAAACTGCTCCGTCAGGCTGAAAACCACTCCGCCGAGCCTGAAACCACTCCGCCAAGGCCAAAACTGTTCCGTCGTTGCTGAAACCACTCCGCCAGGGCCAAAACCACTCCGTCGGGGCTGAAACCACTCCGCCAGGGCCAAAACCACTCTGCCAAGCCAAAAACCACTCCGTCGGGGCGAAAACCACTCCGCCGGGGCTGAAACCACTCCGCGGAGCCTAAAAGCAGTGCGTCAGGGCTGAAACCCCTCTGCCAAGCCTAAAACCACTCCGCCGGGGCGAAAACCACTCCGTCGGGGCTGAAACCCCTCCGTGAAGCTGAAAAGCACTCTGTCGGGGCTGAAACCATTCGACGAAGCTGAAAAGCACTGTGTCGGGGTTGAAACCACTCCGCCAAGCCGAAAAGCACTCTGTCGGGGTTGAAACCACTCCGCCAAGCCGAAAAGCACTGTGTCGGGGTTGAAACCACTCCGCCAAGCCGAAAAGCACTCTGTCGGGGCTGAAACCATTCCGCCAAGCCGAAAACCACTCGTCTGACCTTAAAACCACTCCGCCAAGCCGAAAAGCACTGCATCGGGGCTGAAACCACTCCGAGGCCAAAAGCAGTGCGTCGGGGCTGAAACCACTGTGCCGGGGCGGAAACTGCTCCGTCAGGCTGTAAACCACTGCGTCAGGCCGAAAAGCATTCCACCAGGGCCAAAACCACTGCATCGGGGCTGAAAGCGTTTCACGAGGGCTAAAATCACTCCGCCGACATTAAAACCACTGCGCCAAGCCTAAAAGCACTGCATCGGGGCTGAAACCACTCCGCCGAGCCTGAAACCACTGCGTCAGGCCTGAAACCACTCCGCCGAGCCTAAAACAACTCCGTCGGGGCCAAAAGCACTCCACCAGTGCTGAAACCGCTCCATCGGGGCTGAAACCCCTCCGTGAAGCCGAAAAGCACTGTGTCGGGGCTGAAACCCCTCCGTGAAGCCGAAAAGCACTGTGTCGGGGCTGAAACCCCTCCGTGAAGCCGAAAAGTACTGTGTCGGGGCTGAAACCCCTCCGTGAAGCCGAAAAGCACTGTGTCGGGGCTGAAACCCCTCCGTGAAGCCGAAAAGCACTGCGTCGGGGTTGAAACCACTCCATCAAGCCTAAAACCACTCCGCCGGGGCTGAAACTAGTGCGTCAGGGCCCAAACCACTCCAGCAGTGCTGAAACCACTGTGCCAAGCCTGAAACCACTGCGTCAGGCCTGAAACCACTCCGCCAGGGCCAAAACCACTGCGTCGAGCCTAAAAGCACTCCGCCGAGCCTAAAACAACTCCGTCGGGGCCAAAACCATTCCACCGAGGCGAAAACCACTCCGCCGGGGCTGAAACCCCTCCGTGAAGCCGAAAAGCACTGTGTCGGGGCTGAAACCCCTCCGTGAAGCCGAAAAGCACTGTGTCGGGGCTGAAACCCCTCCGTGAAGCCGAAAAGCACTGCGTCGGGGCTGAAACCCCTCCGTGAAGCCGAAAAGCACTGTGTCGGGGCTGAAACCACTCCGCCGAGCCTAAAAGCACTGCGTTGGGGCTGAAACCACTCCGCCGAGCCTGAAACCACTGCGCCGAGCCTAAAACCACTCGTCTGACCTTAAAACCACTCCGCCGAGCCTAAAAGCACTGTGTCGGGGCTGAAACCACTCCGCCGAGCCTAAAAGCACTGCATCGGGGCTGAAACCACTCCGCCGAGGCCAAATCCACTGCGTCGGGGCTGAAACCACTCCGCCGAGCCTAAAACCACTCCGTCGGGGCTGAAACTACTGCGTCAGGCCCAAAACAACTGCGACAGGGCCAAAACCACTCCACCAGTGCTGAAACCACTGCGCCAAGCCTGAAACCAGTGCGTCGGGGCTGAAACCACTCCGCCAGGGCCAAAACCACTCGTCTGACCTTAAAACCACTCCATCAAGCCTGAAAGCACTGCGTCGGGGCAGAAACTGCTCCGTCAGGCTGAAAACCACTCCGCCGAGCCTGAAACCACTCCGCCAAGGCCAAAACTGTTCCGTCGTTGCTGAAACCACTCCGCCAGGGCCAAAACCACTCCGTCGGGGCTGAAACCACTCCGCCAGGGCCAAAACCACTCTGCCAAGCCAAAAACCACTCCGTCGGGGCGAAAACCACTCCGCCGGGGCTGAAACCACTCCGCCGAGCCTAAAAGCAGTGCGTCAGGGCTGAAACCCCTCTGCCAAGCCTAAAACCACTCCGCCGGGGCGAAAACCACTCCGTCGGGGCTGAAACCCCTCCGTGAAGCTGAAAAGCACTCTGTCGGGGCTGAAACCATTCGACGAAGCTGAAAAGCACTGTGTCGGGGTTGAAACCACTCCGCCAAGCCGAAAAGCACTCTGTCGGGGTTGAAACCACTCCGCCAAGCCGAAAAGCACTGTGTCGGGGTTGAAACCACTCCGCCAAGCCGAAAAGCACTCTGTCGGGGCTGAAACCATTCCGCCAAGCCGAAAACCACTCGTCTGACCTTAAAACCACTCCGCCAAGCCGAAAAGCACTGCATCGGGGCTGAAACCACTCCGAGGCCAAAAGCAGTGCGTCGGGGCTGAAACCACTGTGCCGGGGCGGAAACTGCTCCGTCAGGCTGTAAACCACTGCGTCAGGCCGAAAAGCATTCCACCAGGGCCAAAACCACTGCATCGGGGCTGAAAGCGTTTCACGAGGGCTAAAATCACTCCGCCGACATTAAAACCACTGCGCCAAGCCTAAAAGCACTGCATCGGGGCTGAAACCACTCCGCCGAGCCTGAAACCACTGCGTCAGGCCTGAAACCCCTCCGCCGAGCCTAAAACAACTCCGTCGGGGCCAAAAGCACTCCACCAGTGCTGAAACCGCTCCATCGGGGCTGAAACCCCTCCGTGAAGCCGAAAAGCACTGTGTCGGGGCTGAAACCCCTCCGTGAAGCCGAAAAGCACTGTGTCGGGGCTGAAACCCCTCCGTGAAGCCGAAAAGCACTGTGTCGGGGCTGAAACCCCTCTGCGAAGCAGAAAAGCACTCTGTCGGGGTTGAAACCCCTCCGTGAAGCCGAAAAGCACTGTGTCGGGGCTGAAACCCCTCCGTGAAGCCGAAAAGCACTGCGTCGGGGTTGAAACCACTCCATCAAGCCTAAAACCACTCCGCCGGGGCTGAAACTAGTGCGTCAGGGCCCAAACCACTCCAGCAGTGCTGAAACCACTGTGCCAAGCCTGAAACCACTGCGTCAGGCCTGAAACCACTCCGCCAGGGCCAAAACCACTGCGTCGAGCCTAAAAGCACTCCGCCGAGCCTAAAACAACTCCGTCGGGGCCAAAACCATTCCACCGAGGCGAAAACCACTCCGCCGGGGCTGAAACCCCTCCGTGAAGCCGAAAAGCACTGTGTCGGGGCTGAAACCCCTCCGTGAAGCCGAAAAGCACTGTGTCGGGGCTGAAACCCCTCCGTGAAGCCGAAAAGCACTGCGTCGGGGCTGAAACCCCTCCGTGAAGCCGAAAAGCACTGTGTCGGGGCTGAAACCACTCCGCCGAGCCTAAAAGCACTGCGTTGGGGCTGAAACCACTCCGCCGAGCCTGAAACCACTGCGCCGAGCCTAAAACCACTCGTCTGACCTTAAAACCACTCCGCCGAGCCTAAAAGCACTGTGTCGGGGCTGAAACCACTCCGCCGAGCCTAAAAGCACTGCATCGGGGCTGAAACCACTCCGCCGAGGCCAAATCCACTGCGTCGGGGCTGAAACCACTCCGCCGAGCCTAAAACCACTCCGTCGGGGCTGAAACTACTGCGTCAGGCCCAAAACAACTGCGACAGGGCCAAAACCACTCCACCAGTGCTGAAACCACTGCGCCAAGCCTGAAACCAGTGCGTCGGGGCTGAAACCACTCCGCCAGGGCCAAAACCACTCGTCTGACCTTAAAACCACTCCATCAAGCCTGAAAGCACTGCGTCGGGGCGGAAACTGCTCCGTCAGGCTGAAAACCACTCCGCCGAGCCTGAAACCACTCCGCCAAGGCCAAAACTGTTCCGTCGTTGCTGAAACCACTCCGCCAGGGCCAAAACCACTCCGTCGGGGCTGAAACCACTCCGCCAGGGCCAAAACCACTCTGCCAAGCCAAAAACCACTCCATCGGGGCGAAAACCACTCCGCCGGGGCTGAAACCACTCCGCGGAGCCTAAAAGCAGTGCGTCAGGGCTGAAACCCCTCTGCCAAGCCTAAAACCACTCCGCCGGGGCGAAAACCACTCCGTCGGGGCTGAAACCCCTCCGTGAAGCTGAAAAGCACTCTGTCGGGGCTGAAACCATTCGACGAAGCTGAAAAGCACTGTGTCGGGGTTGAAACCACTCCGCCAAGCCGAAAAGCACTCTGTCGGGGTTGAAACCACTCCGCCAAGCCGAAAACCACTCTGTCGGGGTTGAAACCACTCCGCCAAGCCGAAAAGCACTCTGTCGGGGCTGAAACCATTCCGCCAAGCCGAAAACCACTCGTCTGACCTTAAAACCACTCCGCCAAGCTGACCTTAAAACCACTCCGGGGCTGAAACCACTCCGAGGCCAAAAGCAGTGCGTCGGGGCTGAAACCACTGTGCCGGGGTGGAAACTGCTCCGTCAGGCTGTAAACCACTGCGTCAGGCCGAAAAGCATTCCACCAGGGCCAAAACCACTGCATCGGGGCTGAAAGCGTTTCACGAGGGCTAAAATCACTCCGCCGACATTAAAACCACTGCGCCAAGCCTAAAAGCACTGCATCGGGGCTGAAACCACTCCGCCGAGCCTGAAACCACTGCGTCAGGCCTGAAACCACTCCGCCGAGCCTAAAACAACTCCGTCGGGGCCAAAAGCACTCCACCAGTGCTGAAACCGCTCCATCGGGGCTGAAACCCCTCCGTGAAGCCGAAAAGCACTGTGTCGGGGCTGAAACCCCTCCGTGAAGCCGAAAAGCACTGTGTCGGGGCTGAAACCCCTCCGTGAAGACGAAAAGCACTCTGTCGGGGCTGAAACCACTCCGCCAAGCCGAAAAGCACTCTGTCGGGGCTGAAACCACTCCGCCAAGCCGAAAAGCACTCTGTCGGGGCTGAAACCACTCCGCCAAGCCGAAAAGCACTCTGTTGGGGTTGAAACCACTCCGCCAAGCTGAAAAGCACTGCGTCGGGGTTGAAACCGCTGCGCCGAGCCTAAAACCACTCGTCTGACCTTAAAACCACTCCGCCGAACCTGAAACCACTGCGTCAGGCCTGAAACCACTCCGCCAGGGCCAAAACCACTGCGTCAGGCCTGAAACCACTCCGCCGAGACTGAAACCACTGCGTCAGGCCTAAAACCACTCCGCCGAGCCTAAAACAACTCCGTCGGGGACAAAACCACTCCACCAGTGCTGAAACCGCTCCGTCGGGGCTGAAACCCCTCCGTGAAGCCGAAAAGCACTCTGTCGGGGCTGAAACCCCTCTGCGAAGCCGAAAAGCACTCTGTCGGGGTTGAAACCACTCCGCCAAGCCGAAAAGCACTGCGTCGGGGTTGAAACCACTCCGCCGAGCCTGAAAGCACTCCGCCGAGCCTAAAACCACTCGTCTGACCTTAAAACCACTCCGCCGAGCCTAAAAGCGCTGCATCGGGGCTGAAACCACTCCCCCGAGCCTAAAACCACTCCGTCGGGGCTGAAACTACTGCGTCAGGCCCAAAACAACTGCGACAGGGCCAAAACCACTCCACCAGTGCTGAAACCACTGCGCCAAGCCTGAATCCAGTGCGTCGGGGCTGAAACCACTCCGCCAGGGCCAAAACCATTCGTCTGACCTTAAAACCACTCCATCAAGCCTAAAAGCACTGCGTCGGGGCAGAAACTGCTCCGTCAGGCTGAAAACCACTCCGCCGAGCCTGAAACCACTCCGCCAAGGCCAAAACTGTTCCGTCGTTGCTGAAACCACTCCGTCGGGGCTGAAACCACTCCGCCAGGGCCAAAACCACTCCATCAAGCCAAAAACCACTCCGTCGGGGCGAAAACCACTCCGCCGGGGCTGAAACCACTCCGCGGAGCCTAAAAGCAGTGCGTCAGGGCTGAAACCCCTCTGCCAAGCCTAAAACCACTCCGCCGGGGCGAAAACCACTCCGCCGGGGCTGAAACCCCTCCGTGAAGCTGAAAAGCACTCTATCGGGGCTGAAACCATTCCGCGAAGCTGAAAAGCACTGTGTCGGGGTTGAAACCACTCCGCCAAGCCGAAAAGCACTCTGTCGGTGTTGAAACCACTCCGCCAAGCCGAAAAGCACTCTGTCGGTGTTGAAACCACTCTGCCAAGCTGAAAAGCACTCTGTCGGGGTTGAAACCACTCCGCCAAGCCGAAAAGCACTCTGTCGGGGTTGAAACCACTCCGCCAAGCCGAAAAGCACTGTGTCGGGGTTGAAACCATTCCGCCAAGCCGAAAACCACTCGTCTGACCTTAAAACCACTCCGCCAAGCCGAAAAGCACTCTGTCGGGGTTGAAACCACTCCGAGGCCAAAAGCAGTGCATTGGGGCTGAAACCACTGTGCCGGGGCGGAAACTGCTCCGTCAGGCTGTAAACCACTGCGTCAGGCCGAAAAGCATTCCACCGGGGCCAAAACCACTGCGTCGGGGCTGAAAGCGTTTCACGAGGGCTAAAACCACTCCGCCGACATTAAAACCACTGCGCCAAGCCTAAAAGCACTGCGTCGGGGCTGAAACCACTCCGCCGAGCCTGAAACCACTGCGTCAGGCCTGAAACCCCTCCGCCGAGCCTAAAACAACTCCGTCGGGGCCAAAAGCACTCCACCAGTGCTGAAACCGCTCCGTCGGGGCTGAAACCCCTCCGTGAAGCCGAAAAGCACTGTGTCGGGGCTGAAACCCCTCCGTGAAGCCGAAAAGCACTGTGTCGGGGCTGAAACCCCTCCGTGAAGCCGAAAAGCACTGCGTCGGGGCTGAAACCCCTCCGCCAGAGCCAAAACCACTCGTCTGACCTTAAAACCACTCCGGGAAGCCGAAAAGCACTGCATCGGGGCTGAAACCCCTCCGCTGAGGCCAAAACCACTGCGTCGGGGCTGAAACCACTCCGCCGAGCCTAAAACCACTACGTCGGGGCTGAAATCACTCTGCCGAGCCTAAAACCACTCCGTCGGGGCTGAAAGTACTCCGCCGAGCCTAAAACCACTCCGTCGGGGCTGAAAGCACTCCGCTGAGCCTAAAACCACTCCGTCGGGGCTGGAACCACTCCGCCGAGCCGAAAACCACTCCGTCGGGGCTGAAACCACTCCGCCAGAGCCTAAAAGCACTCCGTCGGGGCTGAAACCACTCTGCCGAGCCGAAAACAACTCCGTCAGGGCCAAAACCACTCCACCAGTGCTGAAACCGCTCCGTCGGGGCTGAAACCCCTCCGTGAAGCCGAAAAGCACTGTGTCGGGGCTGAAACCACTCCACCAGGGCCAAATCCACTCGGTCAGGGCTGAAACCACTCCATCAAACCTAAAAGCACTGCATCAGGCCGAAAACCACTCCGTCGGGGTGAAACCACCGTGCCAGGGCCAAAACCAGTCTGCCAAGCCTAAAACCACTGCGTCGGGGCGAAAACCACTCCGCCGGGGCTGAAACCACTCCGCCAAGCCTAAAAGCAGTGCGTCAGGGCTGAAACCACTCTGCCAAGCCTAAAACCACTGCGCCGACATTAAAACCATTCCGCCAAGCCTAAAACCACTGCGTCGGGGCTGAAACCACTCCGCCGAGCCTGAAACCACTGCGTCAGGCCTGAAATCACTCTGCCGAGCCTGAAAGCACTGTGTCAGGCCTAAAAGCACTCCGCCGAGCCTAAAACAACTCCGTCGGGGCCAAAACCACTCGGCTGACCTTAAAACCACTCCATCAAGCCTAAAAGCACTGCGTCGGGGCAGAAACTGCTCCGTCAGGCTGAAAACCACTCCGCCGAGCCTGAAACCACTGCGTCAGGGCAGAAGCCACTCCGTGGTTGCTGAAACCACTCCGCCGAGCCTAAAACCACTCCGCCAGGGCCAAAACCACTCCGTCGGGGCTGAAACCACACCGCCAGGGCCAAAACCACTGCGTCAGGCCTAAAACCACTCCGCCGAGCCTAAAACAACTCCGTCGGGGCCAAAAGCACTCCACCAGTGCTGAAACCGCACCGTCGGGGCTGAAACCCCTCCGTGAAGCTGAAAAGCACTGCATCGGGGCTGAAACCCCTCCATGAACCCGAAAAGCACTGTGTTGGGGCTGAAACCCCTCCATGAACCCGAAAAGCACTGTGTCGGGGCTGAAACCCCTCCATGAACCCGAAAAGCACTGTGTCGGGGCTGAAACCCCTCCGTGAAGCCGAAAAGCACTGTGTCGGGGCTGAAACCCCTCCGTGAAGCCGAAAAGCACTGTGTCGGGGCTGAAACCCCTCCGCCAGGGCCAAAACCACTCGTCTGACCTTAAAACCACTCCGCCGAGCCGAAAAGCACTGCATCGGGGCTGAAACCCCTCCGCTGAGGCCAAAACGACTGCGTTGGGGCTGAAACCACTCCGCCGAGCCTAAAAGCACTGCATCGGGGCTGAAACACCTTCGCTGAGGCCAAAACCACTGCGTCGGGGCTGAAAGCACACCGCCGAGCCTAAAACCACTCCGTCGGGGCTGGAACCACTCCGCCGAGCCTAAAACCACTCCGTCGGGGCTGAAAGCACTCCGCCGAGCCTAAAACCACTCCGTCGGGGCTGAAACCACTCCGCCAGGGCCGAAAACCACAGCGTCGGGGCTGGAACCACTCCACTGAGCCTAAAACAACTCCGTCAGGGCCAAAACCACTCCACCAGTGCTGAAACCACAGCGCCAAGCCTGAAACCAGTGCGTCGGGGCTGAAACCACTCCGCCAGGGCCAAAACCATTCGTCTGACCTTAAAACCACTCCATCAAGCCTAAAAGCACTGCGTCGGGGCAGAAACTGCTCCGTCAGGCTGAAAACCACTCCACCGAGCCTGAAACCACTCCGCCAAGGCCAAAACTGTTCCGTCGTTGCTGAAACCACTCCGTCGGGGCTGAAACCACTCCGCCAGGGCCAAAACCACTCCATCAAGCCAAAAACCACTCCGTCGGGGCGAAAACCACTCCGCCGGGGCTGAAACCACTCCGCCGAGCCTAAAAGCAGTGCGTCAGGGCTGAAACCCCTCTGCCAAGCCTAAAACCACTGCGCCGGGGCGAAAACCACTCCGTCGGGGCTGAAACCCCTCCGTGAAGCTGAAAAGCACTCTATCGGGGCTGAAACCATTCCGCGAAGCTGAAAAGCACTCTGTCAGGGTTGAAACCACTCCGCCAAGCCGAAAAGCACTCTGTCGGTGTTGAAACCACTCCGCCAAGCCGAAAAGCACTGTGTCGGGGTTGAAACCACTCCGCCAAGCCGAAAAGCACTGTGTCGGGGTTGAAACCACTCCGCCAAGCTGAAAAGCACTCTGTCGGGGTTGAAACCACTCCGCCAAGCCGAAAAGCACTCTGTCGGGGTTGAAACCACTCCGCCAAGCCGAAAAGCACTGTGTCGGGGTTGAAACCATTCCGCCAAGCCGAAAACCACTCGTCTGACCTTAAAACCACTCCGCCAAGCCGAAAAGCACTCTGTCGGGGTTGAAACCACTCCGAGGCCAAAAGCAGTGCATTGGGGCTGAAACCACTGTGCCGGGGCGGAAACTGCTCCGTCAGGCTGTAAACCACTGCGTCAGGCCGAAAAGCATTCCACCGGGGCCAAAACCACTGCGTCGGGGCTGAAAGCGTTTCACGAGGGCTAAAACCACTCCGCCGACATTAAAACCACTGCGCCAAGCCTAAAAGCACTGCGTCGGGGCTGAAACCACTCCGCCGAGCCTGAAACCACTGCGTCAGGCCTGAAACCACTCCGCCGAGCCTAAAACAACTCCGTCGGGGCTAAAAGCACTCCACCAGTGCTGAAACCGCTCCGTCGGGGCTGAAACCCCTCCGTGAAGCCGAAAAGCACTGTGTCGGGGCTGAAACGCCTCCGTGAAGCCGAAAAGCACTGTGTCGGGGCTGAAACCCCTCCGTGAAGCCGAAAAGCACTGTGTCGGGGTTGAAACCCCTCCGCCAGGGCCAAAACCACTCGTCTGACCTTAAAACCACTCCGCCGAGCCGAAAAGCACTGCATCGGGGCTGAAACCCCTCCGCTGAGGCCAAAACGACTGCGTCGGGGCTGAAACCCCTTCGCCGAGCCTAAAACCACTACGTCGGGGCTGAAATCACTCTGCCGAGCCTAAAACCACTCCGTCGGGGCTGAAAGTACTCCGCCGAGCCTAAAACCACTCCGTCGGGGCTGAAAGCACTCCGCCGAGCCTAAAACCACTCCGTCGGGGCTGGAACCACTCCGCCGAGCCGAAAACCACTCCGTCGGGGCTGAAACCACTCCGCCAGAGCCTAAAAGCACTCCGTCGGGGCTGAAACCACTCTGCCGAGCCGAAAACCACAGCGTCGGGGCTGGCACCACTCCACCGAGCCTAAAACAACTCCGTCAGGGCCAAAACCACTCCACCAGTGCTGAAACCGCTCCGTCGGGGCTGAAACCCCTCCGTGAAGCCGAAAAGCACTGTGTCGGGGCTGAAACCACTCCACCAGGGCCAAATCCACTCGGTCAGGGCTGAAACCACTCCATCAAACCTAAAAGCACTGCATCAGGCCGAAAACCACTCCGTCGGGGTGAAACCACCGTGCCAGGGCCAAAACCAGTCTGCCAAGCCTAAAACCACTGCGTCGGGGCGAAAACCACTCCGCCGGGGCTGAAACCACTCCGCCAAGCCTAAAAGCAGTGCGTCAGGGCTGAAACCACTCTGCCAAGCCTAAAACCACTGCGCCGACATTAAAACCATTCCGCCAAGCCTAAAACCACTGCGTCGGGGCTGAAACCACTCCGCCGAGCCTGAAACCACTGCGTCAGGCCTGAAATCACTCTGCCGAGCCTGAAAGCACTGTGTCAGGCCTAAAAGCACTCCGCCGAGCCTAAAACAACTCCGTCGGGGCCAAAACCACTCGTCTGACCTTAAAACCACTCCATCAAGCCTAAAAACACTGCGTCGGGGCAGAAACTGCTCCGTCAGGCTGAAAACCACTCCGCCGAGCCTGAAACCACTGCGTCAGGGCAGAAGCCACTCCGTGGTTGCTGAAACCACTCCGCCGAGCCTAAAACCACTCTGCCGAGCCTAAAACCACTCCGTCGGGGCTGAAACCACACCGCCAGGGCCAAAACCACTGCGTCAGGCCTAAAACCACTCCGCCGAGCCTAAAACAACTCCGTCGGGGCCAAAACCACTCCACCAGTGCTGAAACCGCACCGTCGGGGCTGAAACCCCTCCGTGAAGCTGAAAAGCACTGCATCGGGGCTGAAACCCCTCCATGAACCCGAAAAGCACTGTGTTGGGGCTGAAACCCCTCCATGAACCCGAAAAGCACTGTGTCGGGGCTGAAACCCCTCCGTGAAGCCGAAAAGCACTGTGTCGGGGCTGAAACCCCTCCGTGAAGCCGAAAAGCACTGTGTCGGGGCTGAAACCCCTCCGCCAGGGCCAAAACCACTCGTCTGACCTTAAAACCACTCCGCCGAGCCGAAAAGCACTGCATCGGGGCTGAAACCCCTCCGCTGAGGCCAAAACGACTGCGTTGGGGCGAAACCACTCCGCCGACCCAAAAAACACTGCGTCGACGCTGAAAGCACTCCGCCGAGCCTAAAACCACTCCGTCGGGGCTGGAACCACTCCGCCGAGCCTAAAACCACTCCGTCGGGGCTGGAACCACTCCGCCGAGCCTAAAACCACTCCGTCGGGGCTGAAACCACTCCGCCAGAGCCGAAAACCACTCCGTCGGGGCTGAAACCACTCCGCCAGGGCCGAAAACCACAGCGTCGGGGCTGGAACCACTCCACCGAGCCTAAAACAACTCCGTCAGGGCCAAAACCACTCCACCAGTGCTGAAACCACTGCGCCAAGCCTGAAACCAGTGCGTCGGGGCTGAAACCACTCCGCCAGGGCCAAAACCATTCGTCTGACCTTAAAACCACTCCATCAAGCCTAAAAGCACTGCGTCGGGGCAGAAACTGCTCCGTCAGGCTGAAAACCACTCCACCGAGCCTGAAACCACTCCGCCAAGGCCAAAACTGTTCCGTCGTTGCTGAAACCACTCCGTCGGGGCTGAAACCACTCCGCCAGGGCCAAAACCACTCCATCAAGCCAAAAACCACTCCGTCGGGGCGAAAACCACTCCGCCGGGGCTGAAACCACTCCGCGGAGCCTAAAAGCAGTGCGTCAGGGCTGAAACCCCTCTGCCAAGCCTAAAACCACTGCGCCGGGGCGAAAACCACTCCGCCGGGGCTGAAACCCCTCCGTGAAGCTGAAAAGCACTCTATCGGGGCTGAAACCATTCCGCGAAGCTGAAAAGCACTCTGTCGGGGTTGAAACCACTCCGCCAAGCCGAAAAGCACTCTGTCGGGGTTGAAACCACTCCGCCAAGCTGAAAAGCACTCTGTCGGGGTTGAAACCACTCCGCCAAGCCGAAAAGCACTCTGTCGGGGTTGAAACCACTCCGCCAAGCCGAAAAGCACTCTGTCGGGGCTGAAACCATTCCGCCAAGCCGAAAACCACTCGTCTGACCTTAAAACCACTCCGCCAAGCCGAAAAGCACTCTGTCGGGGTTGAAACCACTCCGAGGCCAAAAGCAGTGCGTCGGGGCTGAAACCACTGTGCCGGGGCGGAAACTGCTCCGTCAGGCTGTAAACCACTGCGTCAGGCCGAAAAGCATTCCACCGGGGCCAAAACCACTGCGTCGGGGCTGAAAGCGTTTCACGAGGGCTAAAACCACTCCGCCGACATTAAAACCACTGCGCCAAGCCTAAAAGCACTGCGTCGGGGCTGAAACCACTCCGCCGAGCCTGAAACCACTGCGTCAGGCCTGAAACCACTCCGCCGAGCCTAAAACAACTCCGTCGGGGCTAAAAGCACTCCACCAGTGCTGAAACCGCTCCGTCGGGGCTGAAACCCCTCCGTGAAGCCGAAAAGCACTGTGTCGGGGCTGAAACCCCTCCGTGAAGCCGAAAAGCACTGTGTCGGGGCTGAAACGCCTCCGTGAAGCCGAAAAGCACTGTGTCGGGGCTGAAACCCCTCCGTGAAGCCGAAAAGCACTGTGTCGGGGTTGAAACCCCTCCGCCAGGGCCAAAACCACTCGTCTGACCTTAAAACCACTCCGCCGAGCCGAAAAGCACTGCATCGGGGCTGAAACCACTCTGCCGAGCCGAAAACCACAGCGTCGGGGCTGGAACCACTCCGCCGAGCCTAAAACCACTCCGTCGGGGCTGAAACCACTCCGCCAGAGCCTAAAAGCACTCCGTCGGGGCTGAAACCACTCTGCCGAGCCGAAAACCACAGCGTCGGGGCTGGAACCACTCCACTGAGCCTAAAACAACTCCGTCAGGGCCAAAACCACTCCACCAGTGCTGAAACCGCTCCGTCGGGGCTGAAACCCCTCCGTGAAGCCGAAAAGCACTGTGTTGGGGCTGAAACCCCTCCGTGAAGCCGAAAAGCACTGTGTCGGGGCTGAAACCACTCCACCAGGGCCAAATCCACTCGGTCAGGGCTGAAACCACTCCATCAAACCTAAAAGCACTGCATCAGGCCGAAAACCACTCCGTCGGGGTGAAACCACCGTGCCAGGGCCAAAACCAGTCTGCCAAGCCTAAAACCACTGCGTCGGGGCGAAAACCACTCCGCCGGGGCTGAAACCACTCCGCCAAGCCTAAAAGCAGTGCGTCAGGGCTGAAACCACTCTGCCAAGCCTAAAACCACTGCGCCGACATTAAAACCATTCCGCCAAGCCTAAAACCACTGCGTCGGGGCTGAAACCACTCCGCCGAGCCTGAAACCACTGCGTCAGGCCTGAAATCACTCTGCCGAGCCTGAAAGCACTGTGTCAGGCCTAAAAGCACTCCGCCGAGCCTAAAACAACTCCGTCGGGGCCAAAACCACTCGGCTGACCTTAAAACCACTCCATCAAGCCTAAAAACACTGCGTCGGGGCAGAAACTGCTCCGTCAGGCTGAAAACCACTCCGCCGAGCCTGAAACCACTGCGTCAGGGCAGAAGCCACTCCGTGGTTGCTGAAACCACTCCGCCGAGCCTAAAACCACTCCGCCAGGGCCAAAACCACTCCGTCGGGGCTGAAACCACACCGCCAGGGCCAAAACCACTGCGTCAGGCCTAAAACCACTCCGCCGAGCCTAAAACAACTCCGTCGGGGCCAAAACCACTCCACCAGTGCTGAAACCGCACCGTCGGGGCTGAAACCCCTCCGTGAAGCTGAAAAGCACTGCATCGGGGCTGAAACCCCTCCATGAACCCGAAAAGCACTGTGTCGGGGCTGAAACCCCTCCGTGAAGCCGAAAAGCACTGTGTCGGGGCTGAAACCCCTCCGCCAGGGCCAAAACCACTCGTCTGACCTTAAAACCACTCCGCCGAGCCGAAAAGCACTGCATCGGGGCTGAAACCCCTCCGCTGAGGCCAAAACGACTGCGTTGGGGCTGAAACCACTCCGCCGACCCTAAAAGCACTGCGTCGACGCTGAAAGCACTCCGCCGAGCCTAAAACCACTGCGTCGGGGCTGAAAGCACACTGCCGAGCCTAAAACCACTCCGTCGGGGCTGGAACCACTCCGCCGAGCCTAAAACCACTCCGTCGGGGCTGAAACCACTCCGCCAGAGCCGAAAACCACTCCGCCGGGGCTGAAACCACTCCGCCAGGGCCGAAAACCACAGCGTCGGGGCTGGAACCACTCCACCGAGCCTAAAACAACTCCGTCAGGGCCAAAACCACTCCACCAGTGCTGAAACCACTGCGCCAAGCCTGAAACCAGTGCGTCGGGGCTGAAACCACTCCGCCAGGGCCAAAACCATTCGTCTGACCTTAAAACCACTCCATCAAGCCTAAAAGCACTGCGTCGGGGCAGAAACTGCTCCGTCAGGCTGAAAACCACTCCGCCGAGCCTGAAACCACTCCGCCAAGGCCAAAACTGTTCCGTCGTTGCTGAAACCACTCCGTCGGGGCTGAAACCACTCCGCCAGGGCCAAAACCACTCCATCAAGCCAAAAACCACTCCGTCGGGGCGAAAACCACTCCGCCGGGGCTGAAACCACTCCGCCGAGCCTAAAAGCAGTGCGTCAGGGCTGAAACCCCTCTGCCAAGCCTAAAACCACTGCGCCGGGGCGAAAACCACTCCGCCGGGGCTGAAACCCCTCCGTGAAGCTGAAAAGCACTCTATCGGGGCTGAAACCATTCCGCGAAGCTGAAAAGCACTCTGTCAGGGTTGAAACCACTCCGCCAAGCCGAAAAGCACTCTGTCGGGGTTGAAACCACTCCGCCAAGCTGAAAAGCACTCTGTCGGGGTTGAAACCACTCCGCCAAGCCGAAAAGCACTCTGTCGGGGTTGAAACCACTCCGCCAAGCCGAAAAGCACTGTGTCGGGGTTGAAACCATTCCGCCAAGCCGAAAACCACTCGTCTGACCTTAAAACCACTCCGCCAAGCCGAAAAGCACTCTGTCGGGGTTGAAACCACTCCGAGGCCAAAAGCAGTGCGTCGGGGCTGAAACCACTGTGCCGGGGCGGAAACTGCTCCGTCAGGCTGTAAACCACTGCGTCAGGCCGAAAAGCATTCCACCGGGGCCAAAACCACTGCGTCGGGGCTGAAAGCGTTTCACGAGGGCTAAAACCACTCCGCCGACATTAAAACCACTGCGCCAAGCCTAAAAGCACTGCGTCGGGGCTGAAACCACTCCGCCGAGCCTGAAACCACTGCGTCAGGCCTGAAACCACTCCGCCGAGCCTAAAACAACTCCGTCGGGGCTAAAAGCACTCCACCAGTGCTGAAACCGCTCCGTCGGGGCTGAAACCCCTCCGTGAAGCCGAAAAGCACTGTGTCGGGGCTGAAACCCCTCGGTGAAGCCGAAAAGCACTGTGTCGGGGCTGAAACGCCTCCGTGAAGCCGAAAAGCACTGTGTCGGGGCTGAAACCCCTCCGTGAAGCCGAAAAGCACTGTGTCGGGGTTGAAACCCCTCCGCCAGGGCCAAAACCACTCGTCTGACCTTAAAACCACTCCGCCGAGCCGAAAAGCACTGCATCGGGGCTGAAACCCCTCCGCTGAGGCCAAAACGACTGCGTCGGGGCTGAAACCCCTTCGCCGAGCCTAAAACCACTACGTCGGGGCTGAAATCACTCTGCCGAGCCTAAAACCACTCCGTCGGGGCTGAAAGTACTCCGCCGAGCCTAAAAGCACTCCGTCGGGGCTGAAACCACTCTGCCGAGCCGAAAACCACAGCGTCGGGGCTGGAACCACTCCACTGAGCCTAAAACAACTCCGTCAGGGCCAAAACCACTCCACCAGTGCTGAAACCGCTCCGTCGGGGCTGAAACCCCTCCGTGAAGCCGAAAAGCACTGTGTTGGGGCTGAAACCCCTCCGTGAAGCCGAAAAGCACTGTGTCGGGGCTGAAACCACTCCACCAGGGCCAAATCCACTCGGTCAGGGCTGAAACCACTCCATCAAACCTAAAAGCACTGCATCAGGCCGAAAACCACTCCGTCGGGGTGAAACCACCGTGCCAGGGCCAAAACCAGTCTGCCAAGCCTAAAACCACTGCGTCGGGGCGAAAACCACTCCGCCGGGGCTGAAACCACTCCGCCAAGCCTAAAAGCAGTGTGTCAGGGCTGAAACCACTCTGCCAAGCCTAAAACCACTGCGCCGACATTAAAACCATTCCGCCAAGCCTAAAACCACTGCGTCGGGGCTGAAACCACTCCGCCGAGCCTGAAACCACTGCGTCAGGCCTGAAATCACTCTGCCGAGCCTAAAACAACTCCGTCGGGGCCAAAACCACTCGGCTGACCTTAAAACCACTCCATCAAGCCTAAAAACACTGCGTCGGGGCAGAAACTGCTCCGTCAGGCTGAAAACCACTCCGCCGAGCCTGAAACCACTGCGTCAGGGCAGAAGCCACTCCGTGGTTGCTGAAACCACTCCGCCGAGCCTAAAACCACTCCGCCAGGGCCAAAACCACTCCGTCGGGGCTGAAACCACACCGCCAGGGCCAAAACCACTGCGTCAGGCCTAAAACCACTCCGCCGAGCCTAAAACAACTCCGTCGGGGCCAAAAGCACTCCACCAGTGCTGAAACCGCACCGTCGGGGCTGAAACCCCTCCGTGAAGCTGAAAAGCACTGCATCGGGGCTGAAACCCCTCCATGAACCCGAAAAGCACTGTGTTGGGGCTGAAACCCCTCCATGAACCCGAAAAGCACTGTGTCGGGGCTGAAACCCCTCCGTGAAGCCGAAAAGCACTGTGTCGGGGCTGAAACCCCTCCGTGAAGCCGAAAAGCACTGTGTCGGGGCTGAAACCCCTCCGCCAGGGCCAAAACCACTCGTCTGACCTTAAAACCACTCCGCCGAGCCGAAAAGCACTGCATCGGGGCTGAAACCCCTCCGCTGAGGCCAAAACGACTGCGTTGGGGCTGAAACCACTCCGCCGACCCTAAAAGCACTGCGTCGACGCTGAAAGCACTCCGCCGAGCCTAAAACCACTCCGTCGGGGCTGAAAGCACACCGCCGAGCCTAAAACCACTCCGTCGGGGCTGGAACCACTCCGCCGAGCCTAAAACCACTCCGTCGGGGCTGAAACCACTCCGCCAGAGCCGAAAACCACTCCGTCGGGGCTGAAACCACTCCGCCAGGGCCGAAAACCACAGCGTCGGGGCTGGAACCACTCCACCGAGCCTAAAACAACTCCGTCAGGGCCAAAACCACTCCACCAGTGCTGAAACCACTGCGCCAAGCCTGAAACCAGTGCGTCGGGGCTGAAACCACTCCGCCAGGGCCAAAACCATTCGTCTGACCTTAAAACCACTCCATCAAGCCTAAAAGCACTGCGTCGGGGCAGAAACTGCTCCGTCAGGCTGAAAACCACTCCACCGAGCCTGAAACCACTCCGCCAAGGCCAAAACTGTTCCGTCGTTGCTGAAACCACTCCGTCGGGGCTGAAACCACTCCGCCAGGGCCAAAACCACTCCATCAAGCCAAAAACCACTCCGTCGGGGCGAAAACCACTCCGCCGGGGCTGAAACCACTCCGCCGAGCCTAAAAGCAGTGCGTCAGGGCTGAAACCCCTCTGCCAAGCCTAAAACCACTCCGCCGGGGCGAAAACCACTCCGCCGGGGCTGAAACCCCTCCGTGAAGCTGAAAAGCACTCTATCGGGGCTGAAACCATTCCGCGAAGCTGAAAAGCACTCTGTCAGGGTTGAAACCACTCCGCCAAGCCGAAAAGCACTCTGTCGGTGTTGAAACCACTCCGCCAAGCCGAAAAGCACTGTGTCGGGGTTGAAACCACTCCGCCAAGCTGAAAAGCACTCTGTCGGGGCTGAAACCATTCCGCCAAGCCGAAAACCACTCGTCTGACCTTAAAACCACTCCGCCAAGCCGAAAAGCACTCTGTCGGGGTTGAAACCATTCCGCCAAGCCGAAAACCACTCGTCTGACCTTAAAACCACTCCGCCAAGCCGAAAAGCACTCTGTCGGGGTTGAAACCACTCCGAGGCCAAAAGCAGTGCATCGGGGCTGAAACCACTGTGCCGGGGCGGAAACTGCTCCGTCAGGCTGTAAACCACTGCGTCAGGCCGAAAAGCATTCCACCGGGGCCAAAACCACTGCGTCGGGGCTGAAAGCGTTTCACGAGGGCTAAAACCACTCCGCCGACATTAAAACCACTGCGCCAAGCCTAAAAGCACTGCGTCGGGGCTGAAACCACTCCGCCGAGCCTGAAACCACTGCGTCAGGCCTGAAACCACTCCGCCGAGCCTAAAACAACTCCGTCGGGGCTAAAAGCACTCCACCAGTGCTGAAACCGCTCCGTCGGGGCTGAAACCCCTCCGTGAAGCCGAAAAGCACTGTGTCGGGGCTGAAACCCCTCCGTGAAGCCGAAAAGCACTGTGTCGGGGCTGAAACCCCTCCGTGAAGCCGAAAAGCACTGTGTCGGGGCTGAAACCCCTCCGTGAAGCCGAAAAGCACTGTGTCGGGGTTGAAACCCCTCCGCCAGGGCCAAAACCACTCGTCTGACCTTAAAACCACTCCGCCGAGCCGAAAAGCACTGCATCGGGGCTGAAACCCCTCCGCTGAGGCCAAAACGACTGCGTCGGGGCTGAAACCCCTTCGCCGAGCCTAAAACCACTACGTCGGGGCTGAAATCACTCTGCCGAGCCTAAAACCACTCTGTCGGGGCTGAAAGTACTCCGCCGAGCCTAAAACCACTCCGTCGGGGCTGAAACCACTCTGCCGAGCCGAAAACCACAGCGTCGGGGCTGGAACCACTCCGCCGAGCCTAAAACCACTCCGTCGGGGCTGAAACCACTCCGCCAGAGCCTAAAAGCACTCCGTCGGGGCTGAAACCACTCTGCCGAGCCGAAAACCACAGCGTCGGGGCTGGAACCACTCCACTGAGCCTAAAACAACTCCGTCAGGGCCAAAACCACTCCACCAGTGCTGAAACCGCTCCGTCGGGGCTGAAACCCCTCCGTGAAGCCGAAAAGCACTGTGTTGGGGCTGAAACCCCTCCGTGAAGCCGAAAAGCACTGTGTCGGGGCTGAAACCACTCCACCAGGGCCAAATCCACTCGGTCAGGGCTGAAACCACTCCATCAAACCTAAAAGCACTGCATCAGGCCGAAAACCACTCCGTCGGGGTGAAACCACCGTGCCAGGGCCAAAACCAGTCTGCCAAGCCTAAAACCACTGCGTCGGGGCGAAAACCACTCCGCCGGGGCTGAAACCACTCCGCCAAGCCTAAAAGCAGTGCGTCAGGGCTGAAACCACTCTGCCAAGCCTAAAACCACTGCGCCGACATTAAAACCATTCCGCCAAGCCTAAAACCACTGCGTCGGGGCTGAAACCACTCCGCCGAGCCTGAAACCACTGCGTCAGGCCTGAAATCACTCTGCCGAGCCTGAAAGCACTGTGTCAGGCCTAAAAGCACTCCGCCGAGCCTAAAACAACTCCGTCGGGGCCAAAACCACTCGGCTGACCTTAAAACCACTCCATCAAGCCTAAAAACACTGCGTCGGGGCAGAAACTGCTCCGTCAGGCTGAAAACCACTCCGCCGAGCCTGAAACCACTGCGTCAGGGCAGAAGCCACTCCGTGGTTGCTGAAACCACTCCGCCGAGCCTAAAACCACTCCGCCAGGGCCAAAACCACTCCGTCGGGGCTGAAACCACACCGCCAGGGCCAAAACCACTGCGTCAGGCCTAAAACCACTCCGCCGAGCCTAAAACAACTCCGTCGGGGCCAAAAGCACTCCACCAGTGCTGAAACCGCACCGTCGGGGCTGAAACCCCTCCGTGAAGCTGAAAAGCACTGCATCGGGGCTGAAACCCCTCCATGAACCCGAAAAGCACTGTGTTGGGGCTGAAACCCCTCCATGAACCCGAAAAGCACTGTGTCGGGGCTGAAACCCCTCCGTGAAGCCGAAAAGCACTGTGTCGGGGCTGAAACCCCTCCGTGAAGCCGAAAAGCACTGTGTCGGGGCTGAAACCCCTCCGCCAGGGCCAAAACCACTCGTCTGACCTTAAAACCACTCCGCCGAGCCGAAAAGCACTGCATCGGGGCTGAAACCCCTCCGCTGAGGCCAAAACGACTGCGTTGGGGCTGAAACCACTCCGCCGACCCTAAAAGCACTGCGTCGACGCTGAAAGCACTCCGCCGAGCCTAAAACCACTCCGTCGGGGCTGAAAGCACACCGCCGAGCCTAAAACCACTCCGTCGGGGCTGGAACCACTCCGCCGAGCCTAAAACCACTCCGTCGGGGCTGAAACCACTCCGCCAGAGCCGAAAACCACTCCGTCGGGGCTGAAACCACTCCGCCAGGGCCGAAAACCACAGCGTCGGGGCTGGAACCACTCCACCGAGCCTAAAACAACTCCGTCAGGGCCAAAACCACTCCACCAGTGCTGAAACCACTGCGCCAAGCCTGAAACCAGTGCGTCGGGGCTGAAACCACTCCGCCAGGGCCAAAACCATTCGTCTGACCTTAAAACCACTCCATCAAGCCTAAAAGCACTGCGTCGGGGCAGAAACTGCTCCGTCAGGCTGAAAACCACTCCACCGAGCCTGAAACCACTCCGCCAAGGCCAAAACTGTTCCGTCGTTGCTGAAACCACTCCGTCGGGGCTGAAACCACTCCGCCAGGGCCAAAACCACTCCATCAAGCCAAAAACCACTCCGTCGGGGCGAAAACCACTCCGCCGGGGCTGAAACCACTCCGCCGAGCCTAAAAGCAGTGCGTCAGGGCTGAAACCCCTCTGCCAAGCCTAAAACCACTCCGCCGGGGCGAAAACCACTCCGCCGGGGCTGAAACCCCTCCGTGAAGCTGAAAAGCACTCTATCGGGGCTGAAACCATTCCGCGAAGCTGAAAAGCACTCTGTCAGGGTTGAAACCACTCCGCCAAGCCGAAAAGCACTCTGTCGGTGTTGAAACCACTCCGCCAAGCCGAAAAGCACTGTGTCGGGGTTGAAACCACTCCGCCAAGCTGAAAAGCACTCTGTCGGGGCTGAAACCATTCCGCCAAGCCGAAAACCACTCGTCTGACCTTAAAACCACTCCGCCAAGCCGAAAAGCACTCTGTCGGGGTTGAAACCATTCCGCCAAGCCGAAAACCACTCGTCTGACCTTAAAACCACTCCGCCAAGCCGAAAAGCACTCTGTCGGGGTTGAAACCACTCCGAGGCCAAAAGCAGTGCATCGGGGCTGAAACCACTGTGCCGGGGCGGAAACTGCTCCGTCAGGCTGTAAACCACTGCGTCAGGCCGAAAAGCATTCCACCGGGGCCAAAACCACTGCGTCGGGGCTGAAAGCGTTTCACGAGGGCTAAAACCACTCCGCCGACATTAAAACCACTGCGCCAAGCCTAAAAGCACTGCGTCGGGGCTGAAACCACTCCGCCGAGCCTGAAACCACTGCGTCAGGCCTGAAACCACTCCGCCGAGCCTAAAACAACTCCGTCGGGGCTAAAAGCACTCCACCAGTGCTGAAACCGCTCCGTCGGGGCTGAAACCCCTCCGTGAAGCCGAAAAGCACTGTGTCGGGGCTGAAACCCCTCCGTGAAGCCGAAAAGCACTGTGTCGGGGCTGAAACCCCTCCGTGAAGCCGAAAAGCACTGTGTCGGGGCTGAAACCCCTCCGTGAAGCCGAAAAGCACTGTGTCGGGGTTGAAACCCCTCCGCCAGGGCCAAAACCACTCGTCTGACCTTAAAACCACTCCGCCGAGCCGAAAAGCACTGCATCGGGGCTGAAACCCCTCCGCTGAGGCCAAAACGACTGCGTCGGGGCTGAAACCCCTTCGCCGAGCCTAAAACCACTACGTCGGGGCTGAAATCACTCTGCCGAGCCTAAAACCACTCTGTCGGGGCTGAAAGTACTCCGCCGAGCCTAAAACCACTCCGTCGGGGCTGAAACCACTCTGCCGAGCCGAAAACCACAGCGTCGGGGCTGGAACCACTCCGCCGAGCCTAAAACCACTCCGTCGGGGCTGAAACCACTCCGCCAGAGCCTAAAAGCACTCCGTCGGGGCTGAAACCACTCTGCCGAGCCGAAAACCACAGCGTCGGGGCTGGAACCACTCCACTGAGCCTAAAACAACTCCGTCAGGGCCAAAACCACTCCACCAGTGCTGAAACCGCTCCGTCGGGGCTGAAACCCCTCCGTGAAGCCGAAAAGCACTGTGTTGGGGCTGAAACCCCTCCGTGAAGCCGAAAAGCACTGTGTCGGGGCTGAAACCACTCCACCAGGGCCAAATCCACTCGGTCAGGGCTGAAACCACTCCATCAAACCTAAAAGCACTGCATCAGGCCGAAAACCACTCCGTCGGGGTGAAACCACCGTGCCAGGGCCAAAACCAGTCTGCCAAGCCTAAAACCACTGCGTCGGGGCGAAAACCACTCCGCCGGGGCTGAAACCACTCCGCCAAGCCTAAAAGCAGTGCGTCAGGGCTGAAACCACTCTGCCAAGCCTAAAACCACTGCGCCGACATTAAAACCATTCCGCCAAGCCTAAAACCACTGCGTCGGGGCTGAAACCACTCCGCCGAGCCTGAAACCACTGCGTCAGGCCTGAAATCACTCTGCCGAGCCTGAAAGCACTGTGTCAGGCCTAAAAGCACTCCGCCGAGCCTAAAACAACTCCGTCGGGGCCAAAACCACTCGGCTGACCTTAAAACCACTCCATCAAGCCTAAAAACACTGCGTCGGGGCAGAAACTGCTCCGTCAGGCTGAAAACCACTCCGCCGAGCCTGAAACCACTGCGTCAGGGCAGAAGCCACTCCGTGGTTGCTGAAACCACTCCGCCGAGCCTAAAACCACTCCGCCAGGGCCAAAACCACTCCGTCGGGGCTGAAACCACACCGCCAGGGCCAAAACCACTGCGTCAGGCCTAAAACCACTCCGCCGAGCCTAAAACAACTCCGTCGGGGCCAAAAGCACTCCACCAGTGCTGAAACCGCACCGTCGGGGCTGAAACCCCTCCGTGAAGCTGAAAAGCACTGCATCGGGGCTGAAACCCCTCCATGAACCCGAAAAGCACTGTGTTGGGGCTGAAACCCCTCCATGAACCCGAAAAGCACTGTGTCGGGGCTGAAACCCCTCCGTGAAGCCGAAAAGCACTGTGTCGGGGCTGAAACCCCTCCGTGAAGCCGAAAAGCACTGTGTCGGGGCTGAAACCCCTCCGCCAGGGCCAAAACCACTCGTCTGACCTTAAAACCACTCCGCCGAGCCGAAAAGCACTGCATCGGGGCTGAAACCCCTCCGCTGAGGCCAAAACGACTGCGTTGGGGCTGAAACCACTCCGCCGACCCTAAAAGCACTGCGTCGACGCTGAAAGCACTCCGCCGAGCCTAAAACCACTCCGTCGGGGCTGAAAGCACACCGCCGAGCCTAAAACCACTCCGTCGGGGCTGGAACCACTCCGCCGAGCCTAAAACCACTCCGTCGGGGCTGAAACCACTCCGCCAGAGCCGAAAACCACTCCGTCGGGGCTGAAACCACTCCGCCAGGGCCGAAAACCACAGCGTCGGGGCTGGAACCACTCCACCGAGCCTAAAACAACTCCGTCAGGGCCAAAACCACTCCACCAGTGCTGAAACCACTGCGCCAAGCCTGAAACCAGTGCGTCGGGGCTGAAACCACTCCGCCAGGGCCAAAACCATTCGTCTGACCTTAAAACCACTCCATCAAGCCTAAAAGCACTGCGTCGGGGCAGAAACTGCTCCGTCAGGCTGAAAACCACTCCACCGAGCCTGAAACCACTCCGCCAAGGCCAAAACTGTTCCGTCGTTGCTGAAACCACTCCGTCGGGGCTGAAACCACTCCGCCAGGGCCAAAACCACTCCATCAAGCCAAAAACCACTCCGTCGGGGCGAAAACCACTCCGCCGGGGCTGAAACCACTCCGCCGAGCCTAAAAGCAGTGCGTCAGGGCTGAAACCCCTCTGCCAAGCCTAAAACCACTCCGCCGGGGCGAAAACCACTCCGCCGGGGCTGAAACCCCTCCGTGAAGCTGAAAAGCACTCTATCGGGGCTGAAACCATTCCGCGAAGCTGAAAAGCACTCTGTCAGGGTTGAAACCACTCCGCCAAGCCGAAAAGCACTCTGTCGGTGTTGAAACCACTCCGCCAAGCCGAAAAGCACTGTGTCGGGGTTGAAACCACTCCGCCAAGCTGAAAAGCACTCTGTCGGGGCTGAAACCATTCCGCCAAGCCGAAAACCACTCGTCTGACCTTAAAACCACTCCGCCAAGCCGAAAAGCACTCTGTCGGGGTTGAAACCATTCCGCCAAGCCGAAAACCACTCGTCTGACCTTAAAACCACTCCGCCAAGCCGAAAAGCACTCTGTCGGGGTTGAAACCACTCCGAGGCCAAAAGCAGTGCATCGGGGCTGAAACCACTGTGCCGGGGCGGAAACTGCTCCGTCAGGCTGTAAACCACTGCGTCAGGCCGAAAAGCATTCCACCGGGGCCAAAACCACTGCGTCGGGGCTGAAAGCGTTTCACGAGGGCTAAAACCACTCCGCCGACATTAAAACCACTGCGCCAAGCCTAAAAGCACTGCGTCGGGGCTGAAACCACTCCGCCGAGCCTGAAACCACTGCGTCAGGCCTGAAACCACTCCGCCGAGCCTAAAACAACTCCGTCGGGGCTAAAAGCACTCCACCAGTGCTGAAACCGCTCCGTCGGGGCTGAAACCCCTCCGTGAAGCCGAAAAGCACTGTGTCGGGGCTGAAACCCCTCCGTGAAGCCGAAAAGCACTGTGTCGGGGCTGAAACCCCTCCGTGAAGCCGAAAAGCACTGTGTCGGGGCTGAAACCCCTCCGTGAAGCCGAAAAGCACTGTGTCGGGGTTGAAACCCCTCCGCCAGGGCCAAAACCACTCGTCTGACCTTAAAACCACTCCGCCGAGCCGAAAAGCACTGCATCGGGGCTGAAACCCCTCCGCTGAGGCCAAAACGACTGCGTCGGGGCTGAAACCCCTTCGCCGAGCCTAAAACCACTACGTCGGGGCTGAAATCACTCTGCCGAGCCTAAAACCACTCTGTCGGGGCTGAAAGTACTCCGCCGAGCCTAAAACCACTCCGTCGGGGCTGAAACCACTCTGCCGAGCCGAAAACCACAGCGTCGGGGCTGGAACCACTCCGCCGAGCCTAAAACCACTCCGTCGGGGCTGAAACCACTCCGCCAGAGCCTAAAAGCACTCCGTCGGGGCTGAAACCACTCTGCCGAGCCGAAAACCACAGCGTCGGGGCTGGAACCACTCCACTGAGCCTAAAACAACTCCGTCAGGGCCAAAACCACTCCACCAGTGCTGAAACCGCTCCGTCGGGGCTGAAACCCCTCCGTGAAGCCGAAAAGCACTGTGTTGGGGCTGAAACCCCTCCGTGAAGCCGAAAAGCACTGTGTCGGGGCTGAAACCACTCCACCAGGGCCAAATCCACTCGGTCAGGGCTGAAACCACTCCATCAAACCTAAAAGCACTGCATCAGGCCGAAAACCACTCCGTCGGGGTGAAACCACCGTGCCAGGGCCAAAACCAGTCTGCCAAGCCTAAAACCACTGCGTCGGGGCGAAAACCACTCCGCCGGGGCTGAAACCACTCCGCCAAGCCTAAAAGCAGTGCGTCAGGGCTGAAACCACTCTGCCAAGCCTAAAACCACTGCGCCGACATTAAAACCATTCCGCCAAGCCTAAAACCACTGCGTCGGGGCTGAAACCACTCCGCCGAGCCTGAAACCACTGCGTCAGGCCTGAAATCACTCTGCCGAGCCTGAAAGCACTGTGTCAGGCCTAAAAGCACTCCGCCGAGCCTAAAACAACTCCGTCGGGGCCAAAACCACTCGGCTGACCTTAAAACCACTCCATCAAGCCTAAAAACACTGCGTCGGGGCAGAAACTGCTCCGTCAGGCTGAAAACCACTCCGCCGAGCCTGAAACCACTGCGTCAGGGCAGAAGCCACTCCGTGGTTGCTGAAACCACTCCGCCGAGCCTAAAACCACTCCGCCAGGGCCAAAACCACTCCGTCGGGGCTGAAACCACACCGCCAGGGCCAAAACCACTGCGTCAGGCCTAAAACCACTCCGCCGAGCCTAAAACAACTCCGTCGGGGCCAAAAGCACTCCACCAGTGCTGAAACCGCACCGTCGGGGCTGAAACCCCTCCGTGAAGCTGAAAAGCACTGCATCGGGGCTGAAACCCCTCCATGAACCCGAAAAGCACTGTGTTGGGGCTGAAACCCCTCCATGAACCCGAAAAGCACTGTGTCGGGGCTGAAACCCCTCCGTGAAGCCGAAAAGCACTGTGTCGGGGCTGAAACCCCTCCGTGAAGCCGAAAAGCACTGTGTCGGGGCTGAAACCCCTCCGCCAGGGCCAAAACCACTCGTCTGACCTTAAAACCACTCCGCCGAGCCGAAAAGCACTGCATCGGGGCTGAAACCCCTCCGCTGAGGCCAAAACGACTGCGTTGGGGCTGAAACCACTCCGCCGACCCTAAAAGCACTGCGTCGACGCTGAAAGCACTCCGCCGAGCCTAAAACCACTCCGTCGGGGCTGAAAGCACACTGCCGAGCCTAAAACCACTCCGTCGGGGCTGGAACCACTCCGCCGAGCCTAAAACCACTCCGTCGGGGCTGAAACCACTCCGCCAGAGCCGAAAACCACTCCGTCGGGGCTGAAACCACTCCGCCAGGGCCGAAAACCACAGCGTCGGGGCTGGAACCACTCCACCGAGCCTAAAACAACTCCGTCAGGGCCAAAACCACTCCACCAGTGCTGAAACCACTGCGCCAAGCCTGAAACCAGTGCGTCGGGGCTGAAACCACTCCGCCAGGGCCAAAACCATTCGTCTGACCTTAAAACCACTCCATCAAGCCTAAAAGCACTGCGTCGGGGCAGAAACTGCTCCGTCAGGCTGAAAACCACTCCGCCGAGCCTGAAACCACTCCGCCAAGGCCAAAACTGTTCCGTCGTTGCTGAAACCACTCCGCCGGGGCTGAAACCACTCCGCCGAGCCTAAAAGCAGTGCGTCAGGGCTGAAACCCCTCTGCCAAGCCTAAAACCACTGCGCCGGGGCGAAAACCACTCCGCCGGGGCTGAAACCCCTCCGTGAAGCTGAAAAGCACTCTATCGGGGCTGAAACCATTCCGCGAAGCTGAAAAGCACTCTGTCGGGGTTGAAACCACTCCGCCAAGCCGAAAAGCACTCTGTCGGGGTTGAAACCACTCCGCCAAGCTGAAAAGCACTCTGTCGGGGTTGAAACCACTCCGCCAAGCCGAAAAGCACTCTGTCGGGGTTGAAACCACTCCGCCAAGCCGAAAAGCACTGTGTCGGGGTTGAAACCATTCCGCCAAGCCGAAAACCACTCGTCTGACCTTAAAACCACTCCGCCAAGCCGAAAAGCACTCTGTCGGGGTTGAAACCACTCCGAGGCCAAAAGCAGTGCGTCGGGGCTGAAACCACTGTGCCGGGGCGGAAACTGCTCCGTCAGGCTGTAAACCACTGCGTCAGGCCGAAAAGCATTCCACCGGGGCCAAAACCACTGCGTCGGGGCTGAAAGCGTTTCACGAGGGCTAAAACCACTCCGCCGACATTAAAACCACTGCGCCAAGCCTAAAAGCACTGCGTCGGGGCTGAAACCACTCCGCCGAGCCTGAAACCACTGCGTCAGGCCTGAAACCACTCCGCCGAGCCTAAAACAACTCCGTCGGGGCTAAAAGCACTCCACCAGTGCTGAAACCGCTCCGTCGGGGCTGAAACCCCTCCGTGAAGCCGAAAAGCACTGTGTCGGGGCTGAAACCCCTCGGTGAAGCCGAAAAGCACTGTGTCGGGGCTGAAACGCCTCCGTGAAGCCGAAAAGCACTGTGTCGGGGCTGAAACCCCTCCGTGAAGCCGAAAAGCACTGTGTCGGGGTTGAAACCCCTCCGCCAGGGCCAAAACCACTCGTCTGACCTTAAAACCACTCCGCCGAGCCGAAAAGCACTGCATCGGGGCTGAAACCCCTCCGCTGAGGCCAAAACGACTGCGTCGGGGCTGAAACCCCTTCGCCGAGCCTAAAACCACTACGTCGGGGCTGAAATCACTCTGCCGAGCCTAAAACCACTCCGTCGGGGCTGAAAGTACTCCGCCGAGCCTAAAAGCACTCCGTCGGGGCTGAAACCACTCTGCCGAGCCGAAAACCACAGCGTCGGGGCTGGAACCACTCCACTGAGCCTAAAACAACTCCGTCAGGGCCAAAACCACTCCACCAGTGCTGAAACCGCTCCGTCGGGGCTGAAACCCCTCCGTGAAGCCGAAAAGCACTGTGTTGGGGCTGAAACCCCTCCGTGAAGCCGAAAAGCACTGTGTCGGGGCTGAAACCACTCCACCAGGGCCAAATCCACTCGGTCAGGGCTGAAACCACTCCATCAAACCTAAAAGCACTGCATCAGGCCGAAAACCACTCCGTCGGGGTGAAACCACCGTGCCAGGGCCAAAACCAGTCTGCCAAGCCTAAAACCACTGCGTCGGGGCGAAAACCACTCCGCCGGGGCTGAAACCACTCCGCCAAGCCTAAAAGCAGTGTGTCAGGGCTGAAACCACTCTGCCAAGCCTAAAACCACTGCGCCGACATTAAAACCATTCCGCCAAGCCTAAAACCACTGCGTCGGGGCTGAAACCACTCCGCCGAGCCTGAAACCACTGCGTCAGGCCTGAAATCACTCTGCCGAGCCTAAAACAACTCCGTCGGGGCCAAAACCACTCGGCTGACCTTAAAACCACTCCATCAAGCCTAAAAACACTGCGTCGGGGCAGAAACTGCTCCGTCAGGCTGAAAACCACTCCGCCGAGCCTGAAACCACTGCGTCAGGGCAGAAGCCACTCCGTGGTTGCTGAAACCACTCCGCCGAGCCTAAAACCACTCCGCCAGGGCCAAAACCACTCCGTCGGGGCTGAAACCACACCGCCAGGGCCAAAACCACTGCGTCAGGCCTAAAACCACTCCGCCGAGCCTAAAACAACTCCGTCGGGGCCAAAAGCACTCCACCAGTGCTGAAACCGCACCGTCGGGGCTGAAACCCCTCCGTGAAGCTGAAAAGCACTGCATCGGGGCTGAAACCCCTCCATGAACCCGAAAAGCACTGTGTTGGGGCTGAAACCCCTGCGTGAAGCCGAAAAGCACTGTGTCGGGGCTGAAACCCCTCCGTGAAGCCGAAAAGCACTGTGTCGGGGCTGAAACCCCTCCGTGAAGCCGAAAAGCACTGTATCGGGGCTGAAACCCCTCCGCCAGGGCCAAAACCACTCGTCTGACCTTAAAACCACTCCGCCGAGCTGAAAAGCACTGCATCGGGGCTGAAACCCCTCCGCTGAGGCCAAAACGACTGCGTTGGGGCTGAAACCACTCCGCCGACCCTAAAAGCACTGCGTCGACGCTGAAAGCACTCCGCCGAGCCTAAAACCACTGCGTCGGGGCTGAAAGCACACCGCCGAGCCTAAAACCACTCCGTCGGGGCTGGAACCACTCCGCCGAGCCTAAAACCACTCCGTCGGGGCTGAAACCACTCCGCCAGAGCCGAAAACCACTCCGTCGGGGCTGAAACCACTCCGCCAGGGCCGAAAACCACAGCGTCGGGGCTGGAACCACTCCACCGAGCCTAAAACAACTCCGTCAGGGCCAAAACCACTCCACCAGTGCTGAAACCACTGCGCCAAGCCTGAAACCAGTGCGTCGGGGCTGAAACCACTCCGCCAGGGCCAAAACCATTCGTCTGACCTTAAAACCACTCCATCAAGCCTAAAAGCACTGCGTCGGGGCAGAAACTGCTCCGTCAGGCTGAAAACCACTCCACCGAGCCTGAAACCACTCCGCCAAGGCCAAAACTGTTCCGTCGTTGCTGAAACCACTCCGTCGGGGCTGAAACCACTCCGCCAGGGCCAAAACCACTCCATCAAGCCAAAAACCACTCCGTCGGGGCGAAAACCACTCCGCCGGGGCTGAAACCACTCCGCCGAGCCTAAAAGCAGTGCGTCAGGGCTGAAACCCCTCTGCCAAGCCTAAAACCACTGCGCCGGGGCGAAAACCACTCCGCCGGGGCTGAAACCCCTCCGTGAAGCTGAAAAGCACTCTATCGGGGCTGAAACCATTCCGCGAAGCTGAAAAGCACTCTGTCGGGGTTGAAACCACTCCGCCAAGCCGAAAAGCACTCTGTCGGGGTTGAAACCACTCCGCCAAGCTGAAAAGCACTCTGTCGGGGTTGAAACCACTCCGCCAAGCCGAAAAGCACTCTGTCGGGGTTGAAACCACTCCGCCAAGCCGAAAAGCACTCTGTCGGGGCTGAAACCATTCCGCCAAGCCGAAAACCACTCGTCTGACCTTAAAACCACTCCGCCAAGCCGAAAAGCACTCTGTCGGGGTTGAAACCACTCCGAGGCCAAAAGCAGTGCGTCGGGGCTGAAACCACTGTGCCGGGGCGGAAACTGCTCCGTCAGGCTGTAAACCACTGCGTCAGGCCGAAAAGCATTCCACCGGGGCCAAAACCACTGCGTCGGGGCTGAAAGCGTTTCACGAGGGCTAAAACCACTCCGCCGACATTAAAACCACTGCGCCAAGCCTAAAAGCACTGCGTCGGGGCTGAAACCACTCCGCCGAGCCTGAAACCACTGCGTCAGGCCTGAAACCACTCCGCCGAGCCTAAAACAACTCCGTCGGGGCTAAAAGCACTCCACCAGTGCTGAAACCGCTCCGTCGGGGCTGAAACCCCTCCGTGAAGCCGAAAAGCACTGTGTCGGGGCTGAAACCCCTCCGTGAAGCCGAAAAGCACTGTGTCGGGGCTGAAACCCCTCCGTGAAGCCGAAAAGCACTGTGTCGGGGCTGAAACCCCTCCGTGAAGCCGAAAAGCACTGTGTCGGGGTTGAAACCCCTCCGCCAGGGCCAAAACCACTCGTCTGACCTTAAAACCACTCCGCCGAGCCGAAAAGCACTGCATCGGGGCTGAAACCACTCTGCCGAGCCGAAAACCACAGCGTCGGGGCTGGAACCACTCCGCCGAGCCTAAAACCACTCCGTCGGGGCTGAAACCACTCCGCCAGAGCCTAAAAGCACTCCGTCGGGGCTGAAACCACTCTGCCGAGCCGAAAACCACAGCGTCGGGGCTGGAACCACTCCACTGAGCCTAAAACAACTCCGTCAGGGCCAAAACCACTCCACCAGTGCTGAAACCGCTCCGTCGGGGCTGAAACCCCTCCGTGAAGCCGAAAAGCACTGTGTTGGGGCTGAAACCCCTCCGTGAAGCCGAAAAGCACTGTGTCGGGGCTGAAACCACTCCACCAGGGCCAAATCCACTCGGTCAGGGCTGAAACCACTCCATCAAACCTAAAAGCACTGCATCAGGCCGAAAACCACTCCGTCGGGGTGAAACCACCGTGCCAGGGCCAAAACCAGTCTGCCAAGCCTAAAACCACTGCGTCGGGGCGAAAACCACTCCGCCGGGGCTGAAACCACTCCGCCAAGCCTAAAAGCAGTGCGTCAGGGCTGAAACCACTCTGCCAAGCCTAAAACCACTGCGCCGACATTAAAACCATTCCGCCAAGCCTAAAACCACTGCGTCGGGGCTGAAACCACTCCGCCGAGCCTGAAACCACTGCGTCAGGCCTGAAATCACTCTGCCGAGCCTGAAAGCACTGTGTCAGGCCTAAAAGCACTCCGCCGAGCCTAAAACAACTCCGTCGGGGCCAAAACCACTCGGCTGACCTTAAAACCACTCCATCAAGCCTAAAAACACTGCGTCGGGGCAGAAACTGCTCCGTCAGGCTGAAAACCACTCCGCCGAGCCTGAAACCACTGCGTCAGGGCAGAAGCCACTCCGTGGTTGCTGAAACCACTCCGCCGAGCCTAAAACCACTCCGCCAGGGCCAAAACCACTCCGTCGGGGCTGAAACCACACCGCCAGGGCCAAAACCACTGCGTCAGGCCTAAAACCACTCCGCCGAGCCTAAAACAACTCCGTCGGGGCCAAAACCACTCCACCAGTGCTGAAACCGCACCGTCGGGGCTGAAACCCCTCCGTGAAGCTGAAAAGCACTGCATCGGGGCTGAAACCCCTCCATGAACCCGAAAAGCACTGTGTCGGGGCTGAAACCCCTCCGTGAAGCCGAAAAGCACTGTGTCGGGGCTGAAACCCCTCCGCCAGGGCCAAAACCACTCGTCTGACCTTAAAACCACTCCGCCGAGCCGAAAAGCACTGCATCGGGGCTGAAACCCCTCCGCTGAGGCCAAAACGACTGCGTTGGGGCTGAAACCACTCCGCCGACCCTAAAAGCACTGCGTCGACGCTGAAAGCACTCCGCCGAGCCTAAAACCACTGCGTCGGGGCTGAAAGCACACTGCCGAGCCTAAAACCACTCCGTCGGGGCTGGAACCACTCCGCCGAGCCTAAAACCACTCCGTCGGGGCTGAAACCACTCCGCCAGAGCCGAAAACCACTCCGCCGGGGCTGAAACCACTCCGCCAGGGCCGAAAACCACAGCGTCGGGGCTGGAACCACTCCACCGAGCCTAAAACAACTCCGTCAGGGCCAAAACCACTCCACCAGTGCTGAAACCACTGCGCCAAGCCTGAAACCAGTGCGTCGGGGCTGAAACCACTCCGCCAGGGCCAAAACCATTCGTCTGACCTTAAAACCACTCCATCAAGCCTAAAAGCACTGCGTCGGGGCAGAAACTGCTCCGTCAGGCTGAAAACCACTCCGCCGAGCCTGAAACCACTCCGCCAAGGCCAAAACTGTTCCGTCGTTGCTGAAACCACTCCGTCGGGGCTGAAACCACTCCGCCAGGGCCAAAACCACTCCATCAAGCCAAAAACCACTCCGTCGGGGCGAAAACCACTCCGCCGGGGCTGAAACCACTCCGCCGAGCCTAAAAGCAGTGCGTCAGGGCTGAAACCCCTCTGCCAAGCCTAAAACCACTGCGCCGGGGCGAAAACCACTCCGCCGGGGCTGAAACCCCTCCGTGAAGCTGAAAAGCACTCTATCGGGGCTGAAACCATTCCGCGAAGCTGAAAAGCACTCTGTCAGGGTTGAAACCACTCCGCCAAGCCGAAAAGCACTCTGTCGGGGTTGAAACCACTCCGCCAAGCTGAAAAGCACTCTGTCGGGGTTGAAACCACTCCGCCAAGCCGAAAAGCACTCTGTCGGGGTTGAAACCACTCCGCCAAGCCGAAAAGCACTGTGTCGGGGTTGAAACCATTCCGCCAAGCCGAAAACCACTCGTCTGACCTTAAAACCACTCCGCCAAGCCGAAAAGCACTCTGTCGGGGTTGAAACCACTCCGAGGCCAAAAGCAGTGCGTCGGGGCTGAAACCACTGTGCCGGGGCGGAAACTGCTCCGTCAGGCTGTAAACCACTGCGTCAGGCCGAAAAGCATTCCACCGGGGCCAAAACCACTGCGTCGGGGCTGAAAGCGTTTCACGAGGGCTAAAACCACTCCGCCGACATTAAAACCACTGCGCCAAGCCTAAAAGCACTGCGTCGGGGCTGAAACCACTCCGCCGAGCCTGAAACCACTGCGTCAGGCCTGAAACCACTCCGCCGAGCCTAAAACAACTCCGTCGGGGCTAAAAGCACTCCACCAGTGCTGAAACCGCTCCGTCGGGGCTGAAACCCCTCCGTGAAGCCGAAAAGCACTGTGTCGGGGCTGAAACCCCTCGGTGAAGCCGAAAAGCACTGTGTCGGGGCTGAAACGCCTCCGTGAAGCCGAAAAGCACTGTGTCGGGGCTGAAACCCCTCCGTGAAGCCGAAAAGCACTGTGTCGGGGTTGAAACCCCTCCGCCAGGGCCAAAACCACTCGTCTGACCTTAAAACCACTCCGCCGAGCCGAAAAGCACTGCATCGGGGCTGAAACCCCTCCGCTGAGGCCAAAACGACTGCGTCGGGGCTGAAACCCCTTCGCCGAGCCTAAAACCACTACGTCGGGGCTGAAATCACTCTGCCGAGCCTAAAACCACTCCGTCGGGGCTGAAAGTACTCCGCCGAGCCTAAAAGCACTCCGTCGGGGCTGAAACCACTCTGCCGAGCCGAAAACCACAGCGTCGGGGCTGGAACCACTCCACTGAGCCTAAAACAACTCCGTCAGGGCCAAAACCACTCCACCAGTGCTGAAACCGCTCCGTCGGGGCTGAAACCCCTCCGTGAAGCCGAAAAGCACTGTGTTGGGGCTGAAACCCCTCCGTGAAGCCGAAAAGCACTGTGTCGGGGCTGAAACCACTCCACCAGGGCCAAATCCACTCGGTCAGGGCTGAAACCACTCCATCAAACCTAAAAGCACTGCATCAGGCCGAAAACCACTCCGTCGGGGTGAAACCACCGTGCCAGGGCCAAAACCAGTCTGCCAAGCCTAAAACCACTGCGTCGGGGCGAAAACCACTCCGCCGGGGCTGAAACCACTCCGCCAAGCCTAAAAGCAGTGTGTCAGGGCTGAAACCACTCTGCCAAGCCTAAAACCACTGCGCCGACATTAAAACCATTCCGCCAAGCCTAAAACCACTGCGTCGGGGCTGAAACCACTCCGCCGAGCCTGAAACCACTGCGTCAGGCCTGAAATCACTCTGCCGAGCCTAAAACAACTCCGTCGGGGCCAAAACCACTCGGCTGACCTTAAAACCACTCCATCAAGCCTAAAAACACTGCGTCGGGGCAGAAACTGCTCCGTCAGGCTGAAAACCACTCCGCCGAGCCTGAAACCACTGCGTCAGGGCAGAAGCCACTCCGTGGTTGCTGAAACCACTCCGCCGAGCCTAAAACCACTCCGCCAGGGCCAAAACCACTCCGTCGGGGCTGAAACCACACC